>NC_090937.1:774549093-775164129 GCF_040938575.1 Ambystoma mexicanum | reverse complement strand
TGTCTCTCTCCTGTTGCCCCCAACCCCCGGTCATGCCCGGTGTCTCTCTCCAGTTGCCCCCCACCCCCTGGTCATGCCCCGTGTCTCCCTCCTGTTGCCCTCCACCCCCCGGTCATGCCCCGTGTCTCCCTCCTGTCGCCCCCCACCCCCCGCTCATGCCCCGTGTCTCTCTGCTGTTACCCCCACCCCGCTCTCATGTCCCGTGTCTCCCTCCTGTAGCCCCCCACCCCCGCTCATGCCCCGTGTCTCTCTTCTCTTACCCCCACCCACCTTTCATGCCCTGTGTCTCCCTTGTGTTCCCCCCACCCCCCGCTCATCCCCCGTGTCTCCCTCTTGTTGCACCCTCCCCCCACTCATGCCCCATGTCTCCCTCGTGTTCCCCCACCCCCGCTCATGCCCCGTGTCTCCCTGCTGTTGCCCCCCACTCCCCGCTCATGCCCCGTGTCTCCCTCCTGTTCCCCCACCCCCGCTCATGCCCCGTGTCTCCCTGCTGTTTCCCCCCACTCCCGCTCATGCCCGTGTCTCTCTCATGTTACCCCCTACCCCCCTCTCCTGCCCAGTGTCTCTCTCTTGTTGCCCCCCACCCCCAGTCATGCCCCGTGTCTCCCTGCTGTTGCCCCCCACCCCCGCTCATGCCCGTGTCTCTCTCCTGTTGCCCCCCACCCCCCTCTCATGACCCGTGTGTCTCTCCTGTTACCCCCCACATCCCTCTCATGCCCCGTGTCTCTCTCCTGTTGCCGTCCACCCTCCGATCATGCCCCGTGTCTCCCTGCTGTTTCCCCCCACCCCCCGCTCATGCCCCGTGTCTCTCCTGTTACCCCCCAACCCCCTCTCATGCCCCGTGTCTCTCTCCTGTTGCCCCCCACACCCCGGTCATGCCCTGTGTCTCTCTCCTGTTGCCCCCCACGCCCCGGTCATGCCCCGTGTCTCCCTCCTGTTGCCCTTCACCCCCCGGTCATGCCCCGTGTCTCCCTTCTGTTGCCCCCCACCCCCCGCTCATGCCCCGTGTCTCTCTGCTGTTACCCCCACCCCGCTCTCATGTCCCGTGTCTCCCTCCTGTTGCCCCCCACCCCCGCTCATGCCCCGTGTCTCTCTTCTGTTACCCCCACCCACCTTTCATGCCCGTGTCTCCCTTGTGTTCCCCCAACCCCCGCTCAACCCCGTGTCTCCCTCTTGTTGCACCCTCCCCCCACTCATGCCCCATGTCTCCCTCGTGTTCCCCCACCCCCGCTCATGCCCCGTGTCTCCCTGCTGTTGCCTCCCACTCCCCGCTCATGCCCCGTGTCTCCCTCGTGTTCCCCCACCCCCGCTCATGCCCAGTGTCTCCCTGCTGTTTCCCCCCACCCCCCGCTCATGCCCCGTGTCTCTCTCATGTTACCCCCATTCATGCCCCGTGTCTCTCTCCTGTTACCCCCTACCCCCCTCTCCTGCCCAGTGTCTCTCTCTTGTTGCCCCCCACACCCCGGTCATGCCCCGTGTCTCCCTTCTGTTGCCCCCTACCCCCTGCTCTTGCCCTGTGTCTCTCTCCTGTTACCCCCACCCTCCGCTCATGCCCCGTGTCTCTCTCCTGTTGCCCCCCACTCCCCTCTCATGCCCTGTGTCTCTCTCCTGTTGCCCCCCACCCCCAGTCATGCCCCGTGTCTCCCTGCTGTTGTCACCCACCCCCGCTCATGCCTGTGTCTCTCTCCTGTTACCCCCCAACCCCCTCTCATGCCCCGTGTGTCTCTCCTGTTACCCCCCACATCCCTCCCATGCCCCGTGTCTCTCTCCTGTTGCCGCCCATCCTCCGATCATGCCCCGTGTCTCCCTGCTGTTTCCCCCCAGCCCCGGTCATGCCCCGTGTTTCCCTGCTGTTGCCCCCCACCCCCTGCTCATGCCCCGTGTCTCTCTCCTTTTACCCCCCACCACCCGCTCATGCCCCCTGTCTGCCTTGTGTTCCCCCACCCTCCGCTCATGCCCCGTGTCGCCCTGCTGTTGCCCCCCACACCCCGCTCATGCCCCGTGTCTCACTGCTGTTGCCCCCCACCCCCCGCTCATGCCCCGTGTCTCCCTGCTGTTGCCCCCCACCCCCCGCTCATGCCCCATGTCTCCCTGCTGTTGCCCCCACATCCCATGCTCATGCCCCGTGTCTCTCTCCTGTTACCCCCACGCCTCGCTCCTCATGCCCCGTGTCTCCCTTGTGTTCTCACCACCCCCCGCTCATGCCCCGTGTCTCCCTGCTGTTGCCCCCCACCCCCCGCTCATGCCCCGTGTCTCCATGCTGTTGCCCCCCACTCCCCACTCATGCCCCGTGTTTCTCTCCTGTTGCCCCCCACCCCCCAGTCATGCCCTGTGTCTCCCTGCTTTTGCCCCCCACCCCCCGGTCATCCCCCGTGTCTCCCTGCTGTTGCCCCACACCCCCTGCTCATGCCACGTGTCTCTCTCCTGTTGCCCCCCCACCCCCCGCTCATGCCCTGTGTCTCCCTGCTGTTGCCCCACCCCCCGCTCATGCCCTGTGTCTATCTCCTGTTACCCCCACCTCCCCGCTCATGCCCCGTGTCTCCCTCGTGTTCCCCCCACCCCCTGCTCATGCCCCGTGTCTCCCTGCTGTTGCCCCCACCCTCCGCTCATGCCCGTGTCTCCCTGCAGTTGCCCCCACCCCCCGCTCATACCCCGTGTCTCTCTCCTGTTACCCTCCCACCCTCCTTTCATGCCCTGTGTCTCTCTCCTGTTGCCCGACACCCCCCGGTCATGCCCCATGTCTCACTGCTGTTTCCCCCCCGCTTATGCCCCGTGTCTCTCTCCTGTTACCCCCCACCCTCCGCTCATGCCCCGTGACTCCCTCATGTTCCCCCCACCCCCCACTCATGCCCCGTGTCTCCCTGCTGTTGCCCCCCACCCTCCGCTCATGCCCCGTGTCGCCCTGATGTTGCCCCCCACACCCCGCTCATGCCCTGCGTCTCCCTGCTGTTGCCCTCCACCCCCTGCTCATGCCCCGTGTCTCCCTGCTGTTGCCCCCCACCCCCCGCTCATGCCCCGTGTCTCCCTGCTGTTGCCCCCATCCCCTGCTCATGCCCCATGTCTCTCTCATGTTACCCCCCACGCCCCGCTCCTCATTCCCCATGTCTCCCTCTTGTTCCCCCCACCCCCTGCTCATGCCCCGTGTCTCCCTGCTGTTGCCCCCCACCCCCTGCTCATGCCCCGTGTCTCCATGCTGTTGCACCCCACCCCCTGCTCATGCCCCGTGTCTCTCTCCTGTTGCCCCCCCACCCCCCAGTCATGCCCCGTGTCTCCCTGCTTATGCCCCCCACCCCCCGGTCCTGGCCCGTGTCTTCCTGCTGTTGCCCCCCACCCCTGCTCATGCCTCGTGTCTCCCTGCTGTTGCCCCACCCCCGCTCATGCCCTGTGTCTCTCTCCTGTTACCCCCCACCCCCCGCTCATGCCCCGTATCTCCCTCGTGTTCCTCCCACCCCCTGCTCATGCCCCGTGTCTCCCGGCTGTTGCCCCCCACCCTCCGCTCATGCCCCGTGTCTCCCTGCAGTTGCCCCCCACCCCCCGCTCATACCCCGTGTCTCTCTCCTGTTACCCCCCACCCTCCTTTCATGCCCTGTGTATCTCTCCTGTTGCCCCACACCCCCCGGTCATGCCCCATGTCTCACTGCTGTTGCCCCCCACCCCCCGCTCATGCCCCGTGTCTCTCTCCTGTTACTCCCCACCCTCCGCTCATTCCCCGTGACCCTCTCATGTTCCCCCCTCCCCCCACTCATGCCCCGTGTCTCCCTACTGTTTCCCCCACCCTCCGCTCATGCCCCGTGTCTCCCTGCTGTTGCCCCCCACCCCACGCTCATACCCCTTGTCTCTCTGTGTTACCCCCCACCCCCTTTCATGCCCCGTGTCTCTCTCCTGTTGCCCCCACCCCCCGGTCATGCCCCGTGTCTCCCTGCTGTTCCCCCCACCCCCCGCTCATGCCCCGTTTCTCTCTCCTGTTACCCCCACCCCCTGCTCATGCCCCATGTCTCTCCTGTTACCCCCCACCCCCGCTCATGCCCCGTGTCTCTCTCCTGTTACGCCCCACCCCCCTCTCATACCCCGTGTTTCCCTGCTGTTGCCCCCACCCCCCGCTCATGCCCTGTGTCTCCCTGCTGTTGCCCCCCACCTCTCGGCCATGCCCCGTGTCTCCCTGCTGTTGCCCCCCACCCCCCGGTCATGCCCCATGTCTCCCTGCTGTTGCCCCAGACCCCTCGCTCATGTCCCGTGTCTCCCTGCTGTTGCCCCCCTCTCATGCCCCGTGTCTCTCTCCTGTTACCCCCACCCCCTGCTGCTACCCCCCCACCCCCCTCTCATGCCCCGTGTCTCTCTCCTGTTACCCCCCACCACACTCTCATGCCCCGTGTCTCTCTCCTGTTACCCCCCACCACCCTCTCATGACCCGTGTCTCTCTCCTGTTGCCCCCCCACCCACGGTCATGCCCCGTGTCTCCCTTCTGTTGCCCCCCACCCCTGCTCATGCCCCGCGTCTCTTTCTTGTTACCCCCCACCCCTCGCTCATGCCCTGTGTCTCCCTGCTGTTGCCCCCCACCCCCTGGACATGCCCCGTGTCTCCCTGCTGTTTTCCCCACCCCCCGGTCATGCCCCGTGTCTCCCTGCTGTTGCCCCAGACCCCTCGCTCATGTCCCGTGTCTCCCTGCTGTTGCCCCCCCTCTCATGCCCGTGTCTCTCTCCTGTTACCCCCCACTCCCCTCTCATGCCCCGTGTCTCTCTCCTGTTGCCCCCACCCCCCGGTCATGCCCCGTGTCTCCCTGCTGTTGCCCCCCAACCCCCGCTCATGCCCCGTGTCTCTCTCCTGTTACCCCCCACCCACCGGTCATGACCCATGTCTCCCTGCTGTTGCCCCCCACCCCCCGCTCATGCCCCATGTCTCCCTCCTGTTCCCCCCCACCCCCTCTCATGCCCCGTGTCTCTCTCCTGTTACACCCCACCCCTCTCATGCCCCGTGTCTCCCTCGTGTTTCCCCCACCCTCTGCTCATGCCCCGTGTCTCCCTGCTGGTGCCCCCCGCTCATGCCCCCTATCTCTCTCCTGTTGTCCCCCACCCCCCGGTCATGCCCCGTTTCTCTCTCCTGTTGCCCCCCACCCCCTGCTCATGCCCCGTGTCTCTCTCGTGTTACCCCCACCACCCGCTCATGCCCCGTGTTTTTCTCCTGTTGCCCCCACCCCCAGCTCATGCCCCGTGTCTCTCTCCTGTTACCCCCCACCCCCCTCTCATGCCGCGTGTCTCCCTGCTGTTGCCCCCCACCCTCCGCTCATGCCCGTGTCTCCCTGCTGTTGCCCCCCACCCCCCGCTCATGCCCGTGTCTCTCTCCTGTTACCCCCCACCCCCGGTCATGCCCCGTGTCTCCCTGCCGTTGCCCCCCACCCCCCGCTCATGCCCGGTGTCTCCCTGCTGTTGCCCCCCACCCCCCGGTCATGCCCTGTGTCTCCCTGCTGTTGCCCCCCACCCCCCGTTCATGCCCCATGTCTCTCTCCTGTTACCCCCCACCCCCGGTCATGCCCCGTGTCTCCCTGCTGATGCCCCCCAAACCCCTCTCATGCCCTGTGTCTCTCTCCTGTTGCCCCCCTCCCCCCGGTCATGCCCCGTGTCTCCCTGCTGTTGCCCCCCCACACCCCGCTCATGCCCCGTGTCTCTCTCCTGTTACCCCCACCCCCGGTCATGCCCCGTGTCTCCCTGCTGTTGCCCCCACCCCCTGCTCATGCCCTGTGTCTCTCTCCTGTTACCCCCACCCCCTCTCATGCCTCGTGTCTTTCTCCTGTTGCCCCCACCCCTGGACATGCCCCGTGTCTCCCTGCTGTTGATCCACACCCCCTGCTCATGCCGTGTCTCTCTCCTGTTACCCCCCACCCCCGGTCATGCCCCGTGTCTCCCTCCTGTTGCCCCCCACCCCCGCTCATGCCCCGTGTCTCTCTCCTGTTCCCCCCACCCCCCGCTCATGCCTTGTGTCTCCCCTGTTGCCCCCCACCCCCCGCTCATGCCCCGTGTCTCCCTGCTGTTGCCCCCCACCCCCTGCTCATGCCCCATGTCTCTCTCCTGTTACCCCCACCCCCCTTTCATGCCCCGTGTCTCCCTCCTGTTGATCCCCACCCCGTGCTCATGCCCCGTGTCTCTCTCCTGTTACCCCCACCCCCTGCTCATGCCCTGTGTCTTTCTCCTGTTGCCCCCCGGCTCATGCCCCGTGTCTCCCTGCTGTTGTCCCTCACCCCCCGCTCATGCCCCGTGTCTCTCTCCTGTTACCCCCACCCCCTCTCATGCCCTGTGTCTCCCTCGTGTTCCCCCCACGCCTGCTCATGCCCCGTGTCTCCCTGCTATTGCCCCCCACTCATGCCCCGTGTCTCCCTGCTGTTGCCCCCCCATGTCCCGCTCATGCACTGTGTCTCTCTCCTGTTACCCCCCACCCCCCGCTCATGCCCCGTGTCTCTCTCTTGTTACCCCCCACCCCCTCTCATGCCCCGTGTCTCTCTCCTGTTTCCCCCCACCCGCCTCTCATGCCTCGTGTCTCTCACCTGTTACCCCCACCCCCCGATCATGCCCCGTGTCTCTCTCCTGTTGTCCCCCTTCCCCCGCTCATGCCCTGTGTCTCTCTCCTGTTACCCCCCACCCCCCTCTCATGCCCCGTGTCTCTCTCCTGTTACCCCCCACCCCCCTCACATGCCCTGTGTCTCTCTCCTGTTGCCCCCCACCCCCCATTCATACCCCATGTCTCCCTTCTGTTGCCCCCACCCCCCGGTCATGCCCCGTGTCTCCCTGCTGTTGTCCCCCACGCCCCGCTCATGCCCCGTGTCTCTCTCCTGTTACCCCCACCCCCCTCTCATGCCCCGTGTCTCCCTCGTATTCCCCCCACCCTCCGCTCATGCCCCGTGTCTCCCTGCTGTTTGCCCCCCACCCCCCGCTCATGCCCCGTGTCTCTCTCATGTTGCCCCCCACCCCCCGCTCATGCCCCGTGTCTCTCTGCTGTTACCCCCACCCCGCTCTCATGTCCCGTGTCTCCCTCCTGTAGCCCCCCACCCCCGCTCATGCCCCGTGTCTCTCTTCTCTTACCCCCACCCACCTTTCATGCCCTGTGTCTCCCTTGTGTTCCCCCCACCCCCCGCTCATCCCCCGTGTCTCCCTCTTGTTGCACCCTCCCCCCACTCATGCCCCATGTCTCCCTCGTGTTCCCCCACCCCCGCTCATGCCCCGTGTCTCCCTGCTGTTGCCCCCCACTCCCCGCTCATGCCCCGTGTCTCCCTCCTGTTCCCCCACCCCCGCTCATGCCCCGTGTCTCCCTGCTGTTTCCCCCCACTCCCGCTCATGCCCGTGTCTCTCTCATGTTACCCCCTACCCCCCTCTCCTGCCCAGTGTCTCTCTCTTGTTGCCCCCCACCCCCAGTCATGCCCCGTGTCTCCCTGCTGTTGCCCCCCACCCCCGCTCATGCCCGTGTCTCTCTCCTGTTGCCCCCCACCCCCCTCTCATGACCCGTGTGTCTCTCCTGTTACCCCCCACATCCCTCTCATGCCCCGTGTCTCTCTCCTGTTGCCGTCCACCCTCCGATCATGCCCCGTGTCTCCCTGCTGTTTCCCCCCACCCCCCGCTCATGCCCCGTGTCTCTCCTGTTACCCCCCAACCCCCTCTCATGCCCCGTGTCTCTCTCCTGTTGCCCCCCACACCCCGGTCATGCCCTGTGTCTCTCTCCTGTTGCCCCCCACGCCCCGGTCATGCCCCGTGTCTCCCTCCTGTTGCCCTTCACCCCCCGGTCATGCCCCGTGTCTCCCTTCTGTTGCCCCCCACCCCCCGCTCATGCCCCGTGTCTCTCTGCTGTTACCCCCACCCCGCTCTCATGTCCCGTGTCTCCCTCCTGTTGCCCCCCACCCCCGCTCATGCCCCGTGTCTCTCTTCTGTTACCCCCACCCACCTTTCATGCCCCGTGTCTCCCTTGTGTTCCCCCAACCCCCGCTCAACCCCGTGTCTCCCTCTTGTTGCACCCTCCCCCCACTCATGCCCCATGTCTCCCTCGTGTTCCCCTACCCCCGCTCATGCCCCGTGTCTCCCTGCTGTTGCCTCCCACTCCCCGCTCATGCCCCGTGTCTCCCTCGTGTTCCCCCACCCCCGCTCATGCCCAGTGTCTCCCTGCTGTTTCCCCCCACCCCCCGCTCATGCCCCGTGTCTCTCTCATGTTACCCCCATTCATGCCCCGTGTCTCTCTCCTGTTACCCCCTACCCCCCTCTCCTGCCCAGTGTCTCTCTCTTGTTGCCCCCCACCCCCCGGTCATGCCCCGTGTCTCCCTTCTGTTGCCCCCTACCCCCTGCTCTTGCCCTGTGTCTCTCTCCTGTTACCCCCACCCTCCGCTCATGCCCCGTGTCTCTCTCCTGTTGCCCCCCACTCCCCTCTCATGCCCTGTGTCTCTCTCCTGTTGCCCCCCACCCCCAGTCATGCCCCGTGTCTCCCTGCTGTTGTCACCCACCCCCGCTCATGCCTGTGTCTCTCTCCTGTTACCCCCCAACCCCCTCTCATGCCCCGTGTGTCTCTCCTGTTACCCCCCACATCCCTCCCATGCCCCGTGTCTCTCTCCTGTTGCCGCCCATCCTCCGATCATGCCCCGTGTCTCCCTGCTGTTTCCCCCCAGCCCCGGTCATGCCCCGTGTTTCCCTGCTGTTGCCCCCCACCCCCTGCTCATGCCCCGTGTCTCTCTCCTTTTACCCCCCACCACCCGCTCATGCCCCCTGTCTGCCTTGTGTTCCCCCACCCTCCGCTCATGCCCCGTGTCGCCCTGCTATTGCCCCCCACACCCCGCTCATGCCCCGTGTCTCACTGCTGTTGCCCCCCACCCCCTGCTCATGCCCCGTGTCTCCCTGCTGTTGCCCCCCACCCCCCGCTCATGCCCCATGTCTCCCTGCTGTTGCCCCCACATCCCATGCTCATGCCCCGTGTCTCTCTCCTGTTACCCCCACGCCTCGCTCCTCATGCCCCGTGTCTCCCTTGTGTTCTCACCACCCCCCGCTCATGCCCCGTGTCTCCCTGCTGTTGCCCCCCACCCCCCGCTCATGCCCCGTGTCTCCATGCTGTTGCCCCCCACCCCCCACTCATGCCCCGTGTTTCTCTCCTGTTGCCCCCCACCCCCCAGTCATGCCCTGTGTCTCCCTGCTTTTGCCCCCCACCCCCCGGTCATCCCCCGTGTCTCCCTGCTGTTGCCCCACACCCCCTGCTCATGCCACGTGTCTCTCTCCTGTTGCCCCCCCACCCCCCGCTCATGCCCTGTGTCTCCCTGCTGTTGCCCCACCCCCCGCTCATGCCCTGTGTCTCTCTCCTGTTACCCCCACCTCCCCGCTCATGCCCCGTGTCTCCCTCGTGTTCCCCCCACCCCCTGCTCATGCCCCGTGTCTCCCTGCTGTTGCCCCCACCCTCCGCTCATGCCCGTGTCTCCCTGCAGTTGCCCCCACCCCCCGCTCATACCCCGTGTCTCTCTCCTGTTACCCTCCCACCCTCCTTTCATGCCCTGTGTCTCTCTCCTGTTGCCCGACACCCCCCGGTCATGCCCCATGTCTCACTGCTGTTTCCCCCCCGCTTATGCCCCGTGTCTCTCTCCTGTTACCCCCCACCCTCCGCTCATGCCCCGTGACTCCCTCATGTTCCCCCCACCCCCCACTCATGCCCCGTGTCTCCCTGCTGTTGCCCCCCACCCTCCGCTCATGCCCCGTGTCGCCCTGATGTTGCCCCCCACACCCCGCTCATGCCCTGCGTCTCCCTGCTGTTGCCCTCCACCCCCTGCTCATGCCCCGTGTCTCCCTGCTGTTGCCCCCCACCCCCTGCTCATGCCCCGTGTCTCCCTGCTGTTGCCCCCATCCCCTGCTCATGCCCCATGTCTCTCTCATGTTACCCCCCACGCCCCGCTCCTCATTCCCCATGTCTCCCTCTTGTTCCCCCCACCCCCTGCTCATGCCCCGTGTCTCCCTGCTGTTGCCCCCCACCCCCTGCTCATGCCCCGTGTCTCCATGCTGTTGCCCCCCACCCCCTGCTCATGCCCCGTGTCTCTCTCCTGTTGCCCCCCACCCCCCAGTCATGCCCCGTGTCTCCCTGCTTATGCCCCCCACCCCCCGGTCCTGGCCCGTGTCTCCCTGCTGTTGCCCCCCACCCCTGCTCATGCCTCGTGTCTCCCTGCTGTTGCCCCACCCCCGCTCATGCCCTGTGTCTCTCTCCTGTTACCCCCCACCCCCCGCTCATGCCCCGTATCTCCCTCGTGTTCCTCCCACCCCCTGCTCATGCCCCGTGTCTCCCGGCTGTTGCCCCCCACCCTCCGCTCATGCCCCGTGTCTCCCTGCAGTTGCCCCCCACCCCCCGCTCATACCCCGTGTCTCTCTCCTGTTACCCCCCACCCTCCTTTCATGCCCTGTGTATCTCTCCTGTTGCCCCACACCCCCCGGTCATGCCCCATGTCTCACTGCTGTTGCCCCCCACCCCCCGCTCATGCCCCGTGTCTCTCTCCTGTTACTCCCCACCCTCCGCTCATTCCCCGTGACCCTCTCATGTTCCCCCCTCCCCCCACTCATGCCCCGTGTCTCCCTACTGTTTCCCCCACCCTCCGCTCATGCCCCGTGTCTCCCTGCTGTTGCCCCCCACCCCACGCTCATACCCCTTGTCTCTCTGTGTTACCCCCCACCCCCTTTCATGCCCCGTGTCTCTCTCCTGTTGCCCCCACCCCCCGGTCATGCCCCGTGTCTCCCTGCTGTTCCCCCCACCCCCCGCTCATGCCCCGTTTCTCTCTCCTGTTACCCCCACCCCCTGCTCATGCCCCATGTCTCTCCTGTTACCCCCCACCCCCGCTCATGCCCCGTGTCTCTCTCCTGTTACGCCCCACCCCCCTCTCATACCCCGTGTTTCCCTGCTGTTGCCCCCACCCCCCGCTCATGCCCTGTGTCTCCCTGCTGTTGCCCCCCACCTCTCGGCCATGCCCCGTGTCTCCCTGCTGTTGCCCCCCACCCCCCGGTCATGCCCCATGTCTCCCTGCTGTTGCCCCAGACCCCTCGCTCATGTCCCGTGTCTCCCTGCTGTTGCCCCCCTCTCATGCCCCGTGTCTCTCTCCTGTTACCCCCACCCCCTGCTGCTACCCCCCCACCCCCCTCTCATGCCCCGTGTCTCTCTCCTGTTACCCCCCACCACACTCTCATGCCCCGTGTCTCTCTCCTGTTACCCCCCACCACCCTCTCATGACCCGTGTCTCTCTCCTGTTGCCCCCCCACCCACGGTCATGCCCCGTGTCTCCCTTCTGTTGCCCCCCACCCCTGCTCATGCCCCGCGTCTCTTTCTTGTTACCCCCCACCCCTCGCTCATGCCCTGTGTCTCCCTGCTGTTGCCCCCCACCCCCTGGACATGCCCCGTGTCTCCCTGCTGTTTTCCCCACCCCCCGGTCATGCCCCGTGTCTCCCTGCTGTTGCCCCAGACCCCTCGCTCATGTCCCGTGTCTCCCTGCTGTTGCCCCCCTCTCATGCCCGTGTCTCTCTCCTGTTACCCCCCACTCCCCTCTCATGCCCCGTGTCTCTCTCCTGTTGCCCCCAACCCCCGCTCATGCCCGGTGTCTCTCTCCTGTTACCCCCCACCCACCGGTCATGACCCATGTCTCCCTGCTGTTGCCCCCCACCCCCCGCTCATGCCCCATGTCTCCCTCCTGTTCCCCCCACCCCCTCTCATGCCCCGTGTCTCTCTCCTGTTACACCCCACCCCTCTCATGCCCCGTGTCTCCCTCGTGTTTCCCCCACCCTCTGCTCATGCCCCGTGTCTCCCTGCTGTTGCCCCCCGCTCATGCCCCCTGTCTCTCTCCTGTTGTCCCCCACCCCCCGGTCATGCCCCGTTTCTCTCTCCTGTTGCCCCCCACCCCCTGCTCATGCCCCGTGTCTCTCTCGTGTTACCCCCACCACCCGCTCATGCCCCGTGTTTTTCTCCTGTTGCCCCCACCCCCAGCTCATGCCCCGTGTCTCTCTCCTGTTACCCCCCACCCCCCTCTCATGCCGCGTGTCTCCCTGCTGTTGCCCCCCACCCTCCGCTCATGCCCGTGTCTCCCTGCTGTTGCCCCCCACCCCCCGCTCATGCCCGTGTCTCTCTCCTGTTACCCCCCACCCCCGGTCATGCCCCGTGTCTCCCTGCCGTTGCCCCCCACCCCCCGCTCATGCCCGGTGTCTCCCTGCTGTTGCCCCCCACCCCCCGGTCATGCCCTGTGTCTCCCTGCTGTTGCCCCCCACCCCCCGTTCATGCCCCATGTCTCTCTCCTGTTACCCCCCACCCCCGGTCATGCCCCGTGTCTCCCTGCTGATGCCCCCCAAACCCCTCTCATGCCCTGTGTCTCTCTCCTGTTGCCCCCCTCCCCCCGGTCATGCCCCGTGTCTCCCTGCTGTTGCCCCCCCACACCCCGCTCATGCCCCGTGTCTCTCTCCTGTTACCCCCACCCCCGGTCATGCCCCGTGTCTCCCTGCTGTTGCCCCCACCCCCTGCTCATGCCCTGTGTCTCTCTCCTGTTACCCCCACCCCCTCTCATGCCTCGTGTCTTTCTCCTGTTGCCCCCACCCCTGGACATGCCCCGTGTCTCCCTGCTGTTGATCCACACCCCCTGCTCATGCCGTGTCTCTCTCCTGTTACCCCCCACCCCCGGTCATGCCCCGTGTCTCCCTCCTGTTGCCCCCCACCCCCGCTCATGCCCCGTGTCTCTCTCCTGTTCCCCCCACCCCCCGCTCATGCCTTGTGTCTCCCCTGTTGCCCCCCACCCCCCGCTCATGCCCCGTGTCTCCCTGCTGTTGCCCCCCACCCCCTGCTCATGCCCCATGTCTCTCTCCTGTTACCCCCACCCCCCTTTCATGCCCCGTGTCTCCCTCCTGTTGATCCCCACCCCGTGCTCATGCCCCGTGTCTCTCTCCTGTTACCCCCACCCCCTGCTCATGCCCTGTGTCTTTCTCCTGTTGCCCCCCCGCTCATGCCCCGTGTCTCCCTGCTGTTGTCCCTCACCCCCCGCTCATGCCCCGTGTCTCTCTCCTGTTACCCCCCACCCCCTCTCATGCCCTGTGTCTCCCTCGTGTTCCCCCCACGCCTGCTCATGCCCCGTGTCTCCCTGCTATTGCCCCCCACTCATGCCCCGTGTCTCCCTGCTGTTGCCCCCCCATGTCCCGCTCATGCACTGTGTCTCTCTCCTGTTACCCCCCACCCCCCGCTCATGCCCCGTGTCTCTCTCTTGTTACCCCCCACCCCCTCTCATGCCCCGTGTCTCTCTCCTGTTTCCCCCACCCGCCTCTCATGCCTCGTGTCTCTCACCTGTTACCCCCACCCCCCGATCATGCCCCGTGTCTCTCTCCTGTTGTCCCCCTTCCCCCGCTCATGCCCTGTGTCTCTCTCCTGTTACCCCCCACCCCCCTCTCATGCCCCGTGTCTCTCTCCTGTTACCCCCCACCCCCCTCACATGCCCTGTGTCTCTCTCCTGTTGCCCCCCACCCCCCATTCATACCCCATGTCTCCCTTCTGTTGCCCCCACCCCCCGGTCATGCCCCGTGTCTCCCTGCTGTTGTCCCCCACGCCCCGCTCATGCCCCGTGTCTCTCTCCTGTTACCCCCACCCCCCTCTCATGCCCCGTGTCTCCCTCGTATTCCCCCCACCCTCCGCTCATGCCCCGTGTCTCCCTGCTATTTGCCCCCCACCCCCCGCTCATGCCCCGTGTCTCTCTCATGTTGCCCCCCACCCCCCGCTCATGCCCCGTGTCTCTCTCCTGTTACCCCCACCCCCGGTCATGCCCTGTGTCTCTCTCCTGTTACCCCCAACCCGCTCTCATGCCCTGTGTCTCCCTCCTGTTGCCCCCCACCCCCGCTCATGCCCCGTGTCTCTCTTCTGTTACCCCCCACCCCCCTTTCATGCCCCGTGTCTCACTTGTGTTCCCCCCACCCCCGCTCATCTCCCGTGTCTCCCTCTTGTTGCCCCCACCCCTCACTCATGCCCCGTGTCTCCCTCGTGTTCCCCCACCCCCGCTCATGCCCCGTGTCTCCCTGCTGTTGCCCCCCACCCCCCGCTCATGCCCTGTGTCTCCCTCGTGATCCCCCACCCCCCGCTCATGCCCCGTGTCTCTCTGCTGTTTCCCCCAACCCCCGACTCATGCCCCGTGTCTCTCTCCTGTTACCCCCCATTCATGCCCCGTGTCTCTCTCCTGTTACCCCCCCCCCCTCTCCTGCCCTGTGTCTCTCTCTTGTTGCCCCCCACCTCCTGGTCATGCCCCGTGTCTCCCTTCTGTTGCCCCCTACCCCCTGCTCATGCCCTGTGCCTCTCTCCTGTTACCCCCACCCTCCGCTCATTCCCCGTGACCCTCTCATGTTCCCCCCTCCCCCCACTCATGCCCCGTGTCTCCCTACTGTTTCCCCCACCCTCCGCTCATGCCCCGTGTCTCCCTGCTGTTGCCCCCCACCCCACGCTCATACCCCTTGTCTCTCTGTGTTACCCCCCACCCCCTTTCATGCCCCGTGTCTCTCTCCTGTTGCCCCCACCCCCCGGTCATGCCCCGTGTCTCCCTGCTGTTCCCCCCACCCCCCGCTCATGCCCCGTTTCTCTCTCCTGTTACCCCCACCCCCTGCTCATGCCCCATGTCTCTCCTGTTACCCCCCACCCCCGCTCATGCCCCGTGTCTCTCTCCTGTTACGCCCCACCCCCCTCTCATACCCCGTGTTTCCCTGCTGTTGCCCCCACCCCCCGCTCATGCCCTGTGTCTCCCTGCTGTTGCCCCCCACCTCTCGGCCATGCCCCGTGTCTCCCTGCTGTTGCCCCCCACCCCCCGGTCATGCCCCATGTCTCCCTGCTGTTGCCCCAGACCCCTCGCTCATGTCCCGTGTCTCCCTGCTGTTGCCCCCCTCTCATGCCCCGTGTCTCTCTCCTGTTACCCCCACCCCCTGCTGCTACCCCCCACCCCCCTCTCATGCCCCGTGTCTCTCTCCTGTTACCCCCCACCACACTCTCATGCCCCGTGTCTCTCTCCTGTTACCCCCCACCACCCTCTCATGACCCGTGTCTCTCTCCTGTTGCCCCCCCACCCACGGTCATGCCCCGTGTCTCCCTTCGGTTGCCCCCCACCCCTGCTCATGCCCCGCGTCTCTTTCTTGTTACCCCCCACCCCTCGCTCATGCCCTGTGTCTCCCTGCTGTTGCCCCCCACCCCCTGGACATGCCCCGTGTCTCCCTGCTGTTTTCCCCACCCCCCGGTCATGCCCCGTGTCTCCCTGCTGTTGCCCCAGACCCCTCGCTCATGTCCCGTGTCTCCCTGCTGTTGCCCCCCTTCTCATGCCCGTGTCTCTCTCCTGTTACCCCCCACTCCCCTCTCATGCCCCGTGTCTCTCTCCTGTTGCCCCCACCCCCCGGTCATGCCCCGTGTCTCCCTGCTGTTGCCCCCCAACCCCCGCTCATGCCCCGTGTCTCTCTCCTGTTACCCCCCACCCACCGGTCATGACCCATGTCTCCCTGCTGTTGCCCCCCAGCCCCCGCTCATGCCCCATGTCTCTCTCCTGTTCCCCCCCACCCCCTCTCATGCCCCGTGTCTCTCTCCTGTTACACCCCACCCCTCTCATGCCCCGTGTCTCCCTCGTGTTTCCCCCACCCTCTGCTCATGCCCCGTGTCTCCCTGCTGTTGCCCCCCGCTCATGCCCCCTGTCTCTCTCCTGTTGTCCCCCACCCCCCGGTCATGCCCCGTTTCTCTCTCCTGTTGCCCCCCACCCCCTGCTCATGCCCCGTGTCTCTCTCGTGTTACCCCCACCACCCGCTCATGCCCCGTGTTTTTCTCCTGTTGCCCCCACCCCCAGCTCATGCCCCGTGTCTCTCTCCTGTTACCCCCCACCCCCCTCTCATGCCGCGTGTCTCCCTGCTGTTGCCCCCCACCCTCCGCTCATGCCCGTGTCTCCCTGCTGTTGCCCCCCACCCCCCGCTCATGCCCGTGTCTCTCTCCTGTTACCCCCCACCCCCGGTCATGCCCCGTGTCTCCCTGCCGTTGCCCCCCACCCCCCGCTCATGCCCGGTGTCTCCCTGCTGTTGCCCCCCACCCCCCGGTCATGCCCCGTGTCTCCCTGCTGTTGCCCCCCACCCCCCGTTCATGCCCCATGTCTCTCTCCTGTTACCCCCCACCCCCGGTCATGCCCCGTGTCTCCCTGCTGATGCCCCCCAAACCCCTCTCATGCCCTGTGTCTCTCTCCTGTTGCCCCCCTCCCCCCGGTCATGCCCCGTGTCTCCCTGCTGTTGCCCCCCCACACCCCGCTCATGCCCCGTGTCTCTCTCCTGTTACCCCCCACCCCCGGTCATGCCCCGTGTCTCCCTGCTGTTGCCCCCACCCCCTGCTCATGCCCTGTGTCTCTCTCCTGTTACCCCCACCCCCTCTCATGCCTCGTGTCTTTCTCCTGTTGCCCCCACCCCTGGACATGCCCCGTGTCTCCCTGCTGTTGATCCACACCCCCTGCTCATGCCGTGTCTCTCTCCTGTTACCCCCCACCCCATGTCATGCACCGTGTCTCCCTCCTGTTGCCCCCCACCCCCGCTCATGCCCCGTGTCTCTCTCCTGTTCCCCCCACCCCCCGCTCATGCCTTGTGTCTCCCCTGTTGCCCCCCACCCCCCGCTCATGCCCCGTGTCTCCCTGCTGTTGCCCCCCACCCCCCGCTCATGCCCCGTGTCTCCCTGCTGTTGCCCCCCACCCCCTGCTCATGCCCCATGTCTCTCTCCTGTTACCCCCACCCCCCTTTCATGCCCCGTGTCTCCCTCCTGTTGATCCCCACCCCGTGCTCATGCCCCGTGTCTCTCTCCTGTTACCCCCTGCTCATGCCCTGTGTCTTTCTCCTGTTGCCCCCCCGCTCATGCCCCGTGTCTCCCTGCTGTTGTCCCTCACCCCCCGCTCATGCCCCGTGTCTCTCTCCTGTTACCCCCCACCCCCTCTCATGCCCTGTGTCTCCCTCGTGTTCCCCCCACGCCTGCTCATGCCCCGTGTCTCCCTGCTATTGCCCCCCACTCATGCCCCGTGTCTCCCTGCTGTTGCCCCCCCATGTCCCGCTCATGCACTGTGTCTCTCTCCTGTTACCCCCCACCCCCCGCTCATGCCCCGTGTCTCTCTCTTGTTACCCCCCACCCCCTCTCATGCCCCGTGTCTCTCTCCTGTTTCCCCCCACCCGCCTCTCATGCCTCGTGTCTCTCACCTGTTACCCCCACCCCCCGATCATGCCCCGTGTCTCTCTCCTGTTGTCCCCCTTCCCCCGCTCATGCCCTGTGTCTCTCTCCTGTTACCCCCCACCCCCCTCTCATGCCCCGTGTCTCTCTCCTGTTACCCCCCACCCCCCTCACATGCCCTGTGTCTCTCTCCTGTTGCCCCCCACCCCCCATTCATACCCCATGTCTCCCTTCTGTTGCCCCCACCCCCCGCTCATGCCCTGTGTCTCTCTCCTGTTGCCCCCCAAACCCCCGGTCATGCCCCGTGTCTCCCTGCTGTTGCCCCCTACTCCCTGCTCATGCCCCGTGTCTCCCTGCTGTTGCCCCCACCCCCCGCTCATGCCCCGTGTCTCTCTCCTGTTGCCCCCTATGCCCCGCTCATGCCCTGTGTCTCTCTCCTGTTGCCCCCCAACCCCCCGGTCATGCCCCGTGTCTCTCCTGTTACCCCGCCACCCCCCTCTCTTGCCCCGTGTGTCTCTCCTGTTGACCCCCACCCCCTGGTCATGCCCCGTGTCTCCCTGCTGTTGCCCCCCACCCCCAGCTCATGCCCCGTGTCTCTCTACTGTTACCACCCACCCCCCGCTCATGCCCTGTGTCTCTCTCCTGTTACCCCCCACCCCACGCTCATGCCCCGTGTCTCTCTCCTGTTGCCCCCCGCTCATGCCCCGTGTCGCCCTGCTGTTGCCCCTCACTCCCCGCTCATGCCCCGTGTCTCCCTGCTGTTGCCCCCCACCCCCCGCTCATGCCCCGTATGTCTCTCCTGTTACCCCCCACCGCCTGCTCATGCCCCGTGTCTCTCTCCTGTTGCCCCCACCCCCCGCTCATGACCCATTTCTCTCCTGTTACCCCCCGCTCATGCCTGCCCCGTGTCTCTCTCCTGTTGCCCCCACCCCCTTCTCATGCCCTGTGTCTCTCTTCTGTTACACCCCACCCCCTTCTCATGCCCCGTGTCTCTCTCCTGTTACACCCCACCCCCTTCTCATGCCCCGTGTCTCCCTGCTGTTGCCTCCCACCCTCCGCTCATGCCCTGTGTCTCCCTGCTGTTGCCCCCACCCCCCGTTCATGCCCGTGTCTCTCTCCTGTTACTCCCCCACCCCCCGCTCATGCCTTGTGTCTCCCTGCTGTTGCCCCCAACCCCCTGCTCATGCCCGTGTCTCCCTGCTGTTACCCCCACCCCCTGCTCATGCCCCGTGTCTCTCTCCTGTTACCCCCACCCCCTGCTCATGCCCCGTGTCTCCCTCGTGTTTCCCCCACCCCCCACTCATGCCCCGTGTCTCCGTCGTGTTCCCCCCACCCCCCGCTCATGCCCCGTGTCTCCCTGCTGTTGCCCCCCACCCCCTGCTCATGCCCTGTGTCTCTCTCCTGTTGCCCCCCAACCCCCCGGTCATGCCCCGTGTCTCCGTGCTGTTGCCCCCCACCCCCTGCTCATGCCCCGTGTCTCCCTGCTGTTGCCCCCCACCCCCGCTCATGCCCCGTGTCTCTCTCCTGTTGCCCCCCACCCACCGCTCATGCCCCGTGTCTCCCTCTGTTGCCCCCACCCCCGCTCATGCCCCGTGTCTCTCTCCTGTTACCCCTCACGCACCGCTCATGCCCCGTGTCACCCCCGCTCATGCCCCTTGTCTCCCTGCTGTTGCCCGCCACCCTCCGCTCATGCCCCGTGTCTCCCTGCTGTTGCCCCCCACCCCCCTGCTCATGCTCTGTGTCTCTCTCCTGTTGCCCCCCGCTCATGCCCCGTGTCCCCCTGCTGTTGCCCCTCACTCCCTGCTCATGCCCCGTTTCTCCCTGCTGTTGCCCCCCACACCCCGCTCATGCCACGCAGTCTCTCCTGTTACCCCCCACCACCCGCTCATTCCCCGTGTCTCTCCTGTTACACCCCGCTCATGCCTGCCTGGTGTCTCTCTCCTGTTGCCCCCAACCCCTTCTCATGCCCTGTGTCTCTCTCCTGTTACAGCCCACCCCCTTCTGATGCCCCGTGTCTCCCTGCTGTTTCCCCCCACCCCCGCTCATGCCCTGTGTCTCCCTGCTGTTGCCCCCACCCCCCGCTCATGCCCGTGTCTCTCTCCTGTTACCCCCCACCCAGCTCTCATGCCCCTTGTCTCTCTCCTGTTACCCCCCACCCCCTCTCATGCCCTGTGTCTCTCTCCTGTTGCTCCCCACCCCCTGGTCATGCCCCGTGTCTCTCTCCTGTTACCCCCCACTCCCGCTCATGCCCTGTGTCTCCCTGCTGTTGCCCCCATCCCCCGGTCATATCCCGTGTCTCTCCCCTGTTACCCCCACCCCCCGCTCATGCCCCGTGTCTCCTTGCTGTTGCCCCCCACCCGCGCTCATGCCCCGTGTCTCCCTGCTGTTGCCCCCCACCGCCCACTCATGACCCGTGTCTCTCCTGTTACACCCCACTCATGCCTGCCTGGTGTCTCTCTCCTGTTGCCCCCACCCCCTTCTCATGCCCTGTGTCTCTCTCCTGTTACACCCCACCCCCTTCTGATGCCCCGTGTCTCCCTGCTGTTTCCCCCCACCCCCGCTCATGCCCTGTGTCTCCCTGCTGTTGCCCCCACCCCCCGCTCATGCCCGTGTCTCTCTCCTGTTACCCCCCACCCAGCTCTCATGCCCCTTGTCTCTCTCCTGTTACCCCCCACCCCCTCTCATGCCCTGTGTCTCTCTCATGTTGCTCCCCACCCCCTGGTCATGCCCCGTGTCTCTCTCCTGTTACCCCCCACTCCCGCTCATGCCCTGTGTCTCCCTGCTGTTGCCCCCATCCCCCGGTCATATCCCGTGTCTCTCCCCTGTTACCCCCACCCCCCGCTCATGCCCCGTGTCCCCCTGCTGTTGCCCCTCACTCCCTGCTCATGCCCCGTTTCTCCCTGCTGTTGCCCCCCACACCCCGCTCATGCCACACAGTCTCTCCTGTTACCCCCCACCACCCGCTCATTCCCCGTGTCTCTCCTGTTACACCCCGCTCATGCCTGCCTGGTGTCTCTCTCCTGTTGCCCCCACCCCCTTCTCATGCCCTGTGTCTCTCTCCTGTTACAGCCCACCCCCTTCTGATGCCCCGTGTCTCCCTGCTGTTTCCCCCCACCCCCGCTCATGCCCTGTGTCTCCCTGCTGTTGCCCCCACCCCCCGCTCATGCCCGTGTCTCTCTCCTGTTACCCCCCACCCAGCTCTCATGCCCCTTGTCTCTCTCCTGTTACCCCCCACCCCCTCTCATGCCCTGTGTCTCTCTCCTGTTGCTCCCCACCCCCTGGTCATGCCCCGTGTCTCTCTCCTGTTACCCCCCACTCCCGCTCATGCCCTGTGTCTCCCTGCTGTTGCCCCCATCCCCCGGTCATATCCCGTGTCTCTCCCCTGTTACCCCCACCCCCCGCTCATGCCCCGTGTCTCCTTGCTGTTGCCCCCCACCCGCGCTCATGCCCCGTGTCTCCCTGCTGTTGCCCCCCACCGCCCACTCATGACCCGTGTCTCTCCTGTTACACCCCGCTCATGCCTGCCTGGTGTCTCTCTCCTGTTGCCCCCACCCCATTCTCATGCCCTGTGTCTCTCTCCTGTTACACCCCACCCCCTTCTGATGCCCCGTGTCTCCCTGCTGTTTCCCCCCACCCCCGCTCATGCCCTGTGTCTCCCTGCTGTTGCCCCCACCCCCCGCTCATGCCCGTGTCTCTCTCCTGTTACCCCCCACCCAGCTCTCATGCCCCTTGTCTCTCTCCTGTTACCCCCCACCCCCTCTCATGCCCTGTGTCTCTCTCATGTTGCTCCCCACCCCCTGGTCATGCCCCGTGTCTCTCTCCTGTTACCCCCCACTCCCGCTCATGCCCTGTGTCTCCCTGCTGTTGCCCCCATCCCCCGGTCATATCCCGTGTCTCTCCCCTGTTACCCCCACCCCCCGCTCATGCCCCGTGTCTCCTTGCTGTTGCCCCCCACCCCCGCTCATGCCCCGTGTCTCCCTGCTGTTGCCCCGCACCCCCCACTCATGCCCGTGTCTCCCTGCTGTTGCCTCCCACCCCCCTCTCATGCCCCGTGTCTCTCTCCTGTTACCCCCACCCCCCTCTCATGCCCCGTGTCTCTCTCCAGTTGCCCCTCACCCCCGGTCTTGCCCCGTGTCTCCCTGCTGTTGCCCCCACCCCCCGCTCATGCCCGTGTCTCTCTCCTGTTACCACCCACCCCCCGGTCACGCCCCGTGTCTCCCTGCTGTTGCCCCCCACCCCCCTCTCATGCCCCGTGTCTCTCTCCTGTTACCCCCACCCCCCTCTCATGCCCCATGTCTCTCTCCTGTTGCCCACCACCCCCGGTCATGCCCCGTGTCTCCCTGCTGTTGCACCCACCCCACTGCTCATGCCCGTGTCCCTCTCCTATTACCCCCCACCCCCGGTCATGCCCCGTGTCTCCCTGCTGTTTCCCCCACCCTCTCTCATGCCCCGTGTCTCTCTCCTGTTTCCCCACCCCCCGCTCATGCCTCGTGTCTCCCCTGTTCCTCCCCACCCCCCGCTCATGCCCTGTGTCTCCCTGCTGTTGCCGCCCACCCCTCGCTCATGCCCCGTGTCTCTCTCCTGTTACCCCCCTCCCCCCTCTCATGCCCCGAGTCTCCCTCCTGTTGCCCCCCACCCCCTGCTCATGCCCCGTGTCTCTCTCCTCTTGCCCCCCACCCTCGGTCATGCCCCGTGTCTCCCTGTTGTTGCCCCTCCACCCCCCGCTCATGCGCTCATGCTCCGTGTCTCTCTCATGTTGCCCTCCACCCCCCTGTCATGCCCCGTGTCTCCCTACTGTTGCCCCCACCCCCGCTCATGCCCCTTGTCTCTCTCCTGTTACCCCCACCCCCTGTCATGCCCCGTGTCTCTCTCCTGTTGCCCCCCACGCCCCGGTCATGCCCCGTGTCTCCCTGCTGTTGGCCCCCACCCCCTCTCATGCCCCATGTCTCCCTGCTGTAGCCCTCCACCCCCTGCTCATGCCCTGTGTCTATCTCCTGTTGCCCCCCACCCCCCTCTCATGCCCCGTGTCTCCCTACTGTTGCCCCCACCCCCCTCTCATGCCCCTTGTCTCTCTCCTGTTACCCCCCAGCCCCTCTCATGCCCCGTTTCTCTCTCCTGTTGCCCCCCTCGCCCCGGTCATGCCCCGTTTCTCCCTGCTGTTGGCCCCCCTCCCCCTCTCATGCCCCGAGTCTCCCTCCTGTTGCCCCCCACCCCCTGCTCATGCCTCGTGCCTCTCTCCTCTTACCCCCACCCCCCGGTCATGACCCGTGTCTCCCTGCTTTTGCCCCCCACCCCCGCTCATGTGCCGTGTCTCCCTGCTGTTGCCCCTCACCCCTCGCTCATGCCCCGTGTCTCTCTCCTGTTACCCCCCACGCCCTCTCATGCCCCGTGTCTCCCACGTGTTCCCCCCACCCCCTCTCATGCCCCGTGTCTACCTCCTGCTGCCCCCCCACCCCCCGCTCAAGCCCCGTGTCTCCCTCCTGTTGCCCCCCACCCCCCGCTCATGCCCTGTGTCTCTCTTCTGTTACCCCCCACCCCCTCTCATGTCCCATGTATCCCTCCTGTTGCCCCCCACCCCCTGCTAATGCCCCGTGTCTCTCTTCTGTTACCCCCCACCTCCCGCTCATGCCCTGTGTCCCACTGCTGTTGCCCCCCACCCCCCGCTCATGCCCCACGTCTCCCTGCTGTTGCCCCCCACCCTCCGCTCATGCCCCGTGTCTCGCTGCTGTTGCCGCACACCCCCCGCTCATGCCCCGTGTCTCTCTCCTGTTACCCCCACCCCCTCTTATGCCCCGTGTCTCTCTCCTGTTACCCCCCCACCCCTCTCATGCCCCATGTCTCTCTCCTGTTACCCCCCACCCCCTCTCATGCCCAGTGTCTCTCTCCTGTTCCCCCCCACCCCCCTCTCATGCCCAGTGTCTCCCACCTGTTGACCCCACCCCCCGCTCATGCCCGTGTCTCTCTCCTGTTACCACCCACCCCCCGGTCACGCCCCGTGTCTCCCTGCTGTTGCCCCCCACCCCCCGCTCATGCCCTGTGTCTCTCTCCTGTTACCCCCACCCCCTCTCATGCCCCATGTCTCTCTCCTGTTGCCCACCACCCCCGGTCATGCCCCGTGTCTCCCTGCTGTTGCACCCACCCCACTGCTCATGCCCGTGTCCCTCTCCTATTACCCCCCACCCCCGGTCATGCCCCGTGTCTCCCTGCTGTTTCCCCCACCCTCTCTCATGCCCCGTGTCTCTCTCCTGTTTCCCCACCCCCCGCTCATGCCTCGTGTCTCCCCTGTTCCTCCCCACCCCCCGCTCATGCCCTGTGTCTCCCTGCTGTTGCCGCCCACCCCTCGCTCATGCCCCGTGTCTCTCTCCTGTTACCCCCCTCCCCCCTCTCATGCCCCGAGTCTCCCTCCTGTTGCCCCCCACCCCCTGCTCATGCCCCGTGTCTCTCTCCTCTTGCCCCCCACCCTCGGTCATGCCCCGTGTCTCCCTGTTGTTGCCCCTCCACCCCCCGCTCATGCGCTCATGCTCCGTGTCTCTCTCATGTTGCCCTCCACCCCCCTGTCATGCCCCGTGTCTCCCTACTGTTGCCCCCACCCCCGCTCATGCCCCTTGTCTCTCTCCTGTTACCCCCACCCCCTGTCATGCCCCGTGTCTCTCTCCTGTTGCCCCCCACGCCCCGGTCATGCCCCGTGTCTCCCTGCTGTTGGCCCCCACCCCCTCTCATGCCCCATGTCTCCCTGCTGTAGCCCTCCACCCCCTGCTCATGCCCTGTGTCTATCTCCTGTTGCCCCCCACCCCCCTCTCATGCCCCGTGTCTCCCTACTGTTGCCCCCACCCCCCTCTCATGCCCCTTGTCTCTCTCCTGTTACCCCCCAGCCCCTCTCATGCCCCGTTTCTCTCTCCTGTTGCCCCCCTCGCCCCGGTCATGCCCCGTTTCTCCATGCTGTTGGCCCCCCTCCCCCTCTCATGCCCCGAGTCTCCCTCCTGTTGCCCCCCACCCCCTGCTCATGCCCCGTGCCTCTCTCCTCTTACCCCCACCCCCCGGTCATGACCCGTGTCTCCCTGCTTTTGCCCCCCACCCCCGCTCATGTGCCGTGTCTCCCTGCTGTTGCCCCTCACCCCTCGCTCATGCCCCGTGTCTCTCTCCTGTTACCCCCCACGCCCTCTCATGCCCCGTGTCTCCCACGTGTTCCCCCCACCCCCTCTCATGCCCCGTGTCTACCTCCTGCTGCCCCCCCACCCCCCGCTCAAGCCCCGTGTCTCCCTCCTGTTGCCCCCCACCCCCCGCTCATGCCCTGTGTCTCTCTTCTGTTACCCCCCACCCCCTCTCATGTCCCATGTATCCCTCCTGTTGCCCCCCACCCCCTGCTAATGCCCCGTGTCTCTCTTCTGTTACCCCCCACCTCCCGCTCATGCCCTGTGTCCCACTGCTGTTGCCCCCCACCCCCGCTCATGCCCCACGTCTCCCTGCTGTTGCCCCCCACCCTCCGCTCATGCCCCGTGTCTCGCTGCTGTTGCCGCACACCCCCCGCTCATGCCCCGTGTCTCTCTCCTGTTACCCCCCACCCCCTCTTATGCCCCGTGTCTCTCTCCTGTTACCCCCCCACCCCTCTCATGCCCCATGTCTCTCTCCTGTTACCCCCCACCCCCTCTCATGCCCAGTGTCTCTCTCCTGTTCCCCCCCACCCCCCTCTCATGCCCAGTGTCTCCCACCTGTTGCCCCCCACCCCCCGTTCATGCCCTGTGTCTCTCTCCTGTTACCCCCACCCCCAGTCATGCCCCGTGTCACCCTGCTGTTGCCCCCCACCCCCGCTCATGCCCCGTGTCTCCCTGCTGTTGCCTGTTACCCCCCACCCCCACTCATGCCCAGTGTCTCTCTCCTGTTCCCCCCCACCCCCCTCTCATGCCCAGTGTCTCCCACCTGTTGCCCCCCACCCCCCGTTCATGCCCTGTGTCTCTCTCCTGTTACCCCCACCCCCCAGTCATGCCCCGTGTCACCCTGCTGTTGCCCCCCACCCCCGCTCATGTCCCGTGTCTCCCTACTGTTGCCCCCCACACCCCGTTCATGCCCCGTGTCTCTTTCCTGTTCCCCCCACCCCCGCTTATGCCTCATGTCTCTCCTGTTACCCCCCAACCCCCGCTCATGCTCCGTGTCTCTCTCCTGTTGCCCCCCACCCGCCGGTCATGTCCCGTGTCTCTTTCCTGTTCCCCCCAACCCCCGCTTATGCCTCGTGTCTCTCCTGTTACCCGCCACACCCTGCTCATGCCCCGTGTCTCTTTCCTATTCCCCCCGCCCCCCGCTTATGCCTCGTGTCTCTCCTGTTACCCCCGCTCATGCCCTGTGTCTTTTTCCTGTGGCCCCCCCGCTCATGCCCCGTGTCTCCCTGCTGTTGCCCCTCACCCCCCGCTCATGCCCCGTGTCACTCTCCTGTTACCCCCCACCCCCCTCTCAGACCCCGTGTCTCCCTCGTGTTTCCTCCACCCCCCGCTCATGCCCAGTGTCTCCCTGCTGTTGCCCCCCATCCCCCGCTCATGCCCCGTGTCTCCCTGCTGTTGCCCCCCACCCCCGCTCATGCCCCGTGTCTCTCTGCTGTTACCCCTACCCCCCTCTCATGCCCCGTGTCTCTCTCCTGTTGCCCCCACCCCTCGATCATGCCCCGCGTCTCCCTGCTGTTTCCCCCCACCCCCACTCATGCTCCGTGTCTCTCTCCTGTTACCCCCCACCACCCTCTCATGCCCTGTGTCTCTCTTCTGTCACCCCCGACGCCCCTCTCATGCCCCGTGTCTCCCTCGTGTTCCCCTCACCCCCCGCTCATGCCCCATGTCTCCCTGCTGTTGCCCCCCACTCCCGCTCATGCCCCGTGTCTCCCTGCTGTTGCCCCCCACCCCCCGCTCATGCCCCGTGTCTCTCCTGTTACCCCCCAACCCCCTCTCATGCCCCGTGTCTCTCTCCTGTTGCCCCCAACCCCCGGTCATGCCCGGTGTCTCTCTCCAGTTGCCCCCCACCCCCTGGTCATGCCCCGTGTCTCCCTCCTGTTGCCCTCCACCCCCCGGTCATGCCCCGTGTCTCCCTCCTGTCGCCCCCCACCCCCCGCTCATGCCCCGTGTCTCTCTGCTGTTACCCCCACCCCGCTCTCATGTCCCGTGTCTCCCTCCTGTAGCCCCCCACCCCCGCTCATGCCCCGTGTCTCTCTTCTCTTACCCCCACCCACCTTTCATGCCCTGTGTCTCCCTTGTGTTCCCCCCACCCCCTGCTCATCCCCCGTGTCTCCCTCTTGTTGCACCCTCCCCCCACTCATGCCCCATGTCTCCCTCGTGTTCCCCCACCCCCGCTCATGCCCCGTGTCTCCCTGCTGTTGCCCCCCACTCCCCGCTCATGCCCCGTGTCTCCCTCCTGTTCCCCCACCCCCGCTCATGCCCCGTGTCTCCCTGCTGTTTCCCCCCACTCCCGCTCATGCCCGTGTCTCTCTCATGTTACCCCCTACCCCCTCTCCTGCCCAGTGTCTCTCTCTTGTTGCCCCCCACCCCCAGTCATGCCCCGTGTCTCCCTGCTGTTGCCCCCCACCCCCGCTCATGCCCGTGTCTCTCTCCTGTTGCCCCCCACCCCCCTCTCATGACCCGTGTGTCTCTCCTGTTACCCCCCACATCCCTCTCATGCCCCGTGTCTCTCTCCTGTTGCCGTCCACCCTCTGATCATGCCCCGTGTCTCCCTGCTGTTTCCCCCCACCCCCCGCTCATGCCCCGTGTCTCTCCTGTTACCCCCCAACCCCCTCTCATGCCCCGTGTCTCTCTCCTGTTGCCCCCCACCCCCCGGTCATGCCCTGTGTCTCTCTCCTGTTGCCCCCCACGCCCCGGTCATGCCCCGTGTCTCCCTCCTGTTGCCCTTCACCCCCCGGTCATGCCCCGTGTCTCCCTTCTGTTGCCCCCCACCCCCCGCTCATGCCCCGTGTCTCTCTGCTGTTACCCCCACCCCGCTCTCATGTCCCGTGTCTCCCTCCTGTTGCCCCCCACCCCCGCTCATGCCCCGTGTCTCTCTTCTGTTACCCCCACCCACCTTTCATGCCCCGTGTCTCCCTTGTGTTCCCCCCAACCCCCGCTCAACCCCGTGTCTCCCTCTTGTTGCACCCTCCCCCCACTCATGCCCCATGTCTCCCTCGTGTTCCCCCACCCCCGCTCATGCCCCGTGTCTCCCTGCTGTTGCCTCCCACTCCCCGCTCATGCCCCGTGTCTCCCTCGTGTTCCCCCACCCCCGCTCATGCCCAGTGTCTCCCTGCTGTTTCCCCCCACCCCCCGCTCATGCCCCGTGTCTCTCTCATGTTACCCCCATTCATGCCCCGTGTCTCTCTCCTGTTACCCCCTACCCCCCTCTCCTGCCCAGTGTCTCTCTCTTGTTGCCCCCCACCCCCCGGTCATGCCCCGTGTCTCCCTTCTGTTGCCCCCTACCCCCTGCTCTTGCCCTGTGTCTCTCTCCTGTTACCCCCACCCTCCGCTCATGCCCCGTGTCTCTCTCCTGTTGCCCCCCACTCCCCTCTCATGCCCCGTGTCTCTCTCCTGTTGCCCCCCACCCCCAGTCATGCCCCGTGTCTCCCTGCTGTTGTCACCCACCCCCGCTCATGCCTGTGTCTCTCTCCTGTTACCCCCCAACCCCCTCTCATGCCCCGTGTGTCTCTCCTGTTACCCCCCACATCCCTCTCATGCCCCGTGTCTCTCTCCTGTTGCCGCCCATCCTCCGATCATGCCCCGTGTCTCCCTGCTGTTTCCCCCCAGCCCCGGTCATGCCCCGTGTTTCCCTGCTGTTGCCCCCCACCCCCTGCTCATGCCCCGTGTCTCTCTCCTTTTACCCCCCACCACCCGCTCATGCCCCCTGTCTGCCTTGTGTTCCCCCACCCTCCGCTCATGCCCCGTGTCGCCCTGCTGTTGCCCCCCACACCCCGCTCATGCCCCGTGTCTCACTGCTGTTGCCCCCCACCCCCTGCTCATGCCCCGTGTCTCCCTGCTGTTGCCCCCCACCCCCCGCTCATGCCCCATGTCTCCCTGCTGTTGCCCCCACATCCCATGCTCATGCCCCGTGTCTCTCTCCTGTTACCCCCACGCCTCGCTCCTCATGCCCCGTGTCTCCCTTGTGTTCTCACCACCCCCCGCTCATGCCCCGTGTCTCCCTGCTGTTGCCCCCCACCCCCCGCTCATGCCCCGTGTCTCCATGCTGTTGCCCCCCACCCCCCACTCATGCCCCGTGTTTCTCTCCTGTTGCCCCCCACCCCCCAGTCATGCCCTGTGTCTCCCTGCTTTTGCCCCCCACCCCCCGGTCATCCCCCGTGTCTCCCTGCTGTTGCCCCACACCCCCTGCTCATGCCACGTGTCTCTCTCCTGTTGCCCCCACCCCCCGCTCATGCCTTGTGTCTCCCCTGTTGCCCCCCACCCCCCGCTCATGCCCCGTGTCTCCCTGCTGTTGCCCCCCACCCCCTGCTCATGCCCCATGTCTCTCTCCTGTTACCCCCACCCCCCTTTCATGCCCCGTGTCTCCCTCCTGTTGATCCCCACCCCGTGCTCATGCCCCGTGTCTCTCTCCTGTTACCCCCTGCTCATGCCCTGTGTCTTTCTCCTGTTGCCCCCCCGCTCATGCCCCGTGTCTCCCTGCTGTTGTCCCTCACCCCCCGCTCATGCCCCGTGTCTCTCTCCTGTTACCCCCCACCCCCTCTCATGCCCTGTGTCTCCCTCGTGTTCCCCCCACGCCTGCTCATGCCCCGTGTCTCCCTGCTATTGCCCCCCACTCATGCCCCGTGTCTCCCTGCTGTTGCCCCCCCATGTCCCGCTCATGCACTGTGTCTCTCTCCTGTTACCCCCCACCCCCCGCTCATGCCCCGTGTCTCTCTCTTGTTACCCCCCACCCCCTCTCATGCCCCGTGTCTCTCTCCTGTTTCCCCCCACCCGCCTCTCATGCCTCGTGTCTCTCACCTGTTACCCCCACCCCCCGATCATGCCCCGTGTCTCTCTCCTGTTGTCCCCCTTCCCCCGCTCATGCCCTGTGTCTCTCTCCTGTTACCCCCCACCCCCCTCTCATGCCCGTGTCTCTCTCCTGTTACCCCCCACCCCCCTCACATGCCCTGTGTCTCTCTCCTGTTGCCCCCCACCCCCCATTCATACCCCATGTCTCCCTTCTGTTGCCCCCACCCCCCGCTCATGCCCTGTGTCTCTCTCCTGTTGCCCCCCAAACCCCCGGTCATGCCCCGTGTCTCCCTGCTGTTGCCCCCTACTCCCTGCTCATGCCCCGTGTCTCCCTGCTGTTGCCCCCACCCCCCGCTCATGCCCCGTGTCTCTCTCCTGTTGCCCCCTATGCCCCGCTCATGCCCTGTGTCTCTCTCCTGTTGCCCCCCAACCCCCCGGTCATGCCCCGTGTCTCTCCTGTTACCCCGCCACCCCCCTCTCTTGCCCCGTGTGTCTCTCCTGTTGACCCCCACCCCCTGGTCATGCCCCGTGTCTCCCTGCTGTTGCCCCCCACCCCCAGCTCATGCCCCGTGTCTCTCTACTGTTACCACCCACCCCCCGCTCATGCCCTGTGTCTCTCTCCTGTTACCCCCCACCCCACGCTCATGCCCCGTGTCTCTCTCCTGTTGCCCCCCGCTCATGCCCCGTGTCGCCCTGCTGTTGCCCCTCACTCCCCGCTCATGCCCCGTGTCTCCCTGCTGTTGCCCCCCACCCCCCGCTCATGCCCCGTATGTCTCTCCTGTTACCCCCCACCGCCTGCTCATGCCCCGTGTCTCTCTCCTGTTGCCCCCACCCCCCGCTCATGACCCATTTCTCTCCTGTTACCCCCCGCTCATGCCTGCCCCGTGTCTCTCTCCTGTTGCCCCCACCCCCTTCTCATGCCCTGTGTCTCTCTTCTGTTACACCCCACCCCCTTCTCATGCCCCGTGTCTCTCTCCTGTTACACCCCACCCCCTTCTCATGCCCCGTGTCTCCCTGCTGTTGCCTCCCACCCTCCGCTCATGCCCTGTGTCTCCCTGCTGTTGCCCCCACCCCCCGTTCATGCCCGTGTCTCTCTCCTGTTACTCCCCCACCCCCCGCTCATGCCTTGTGTCTCCCTGCTGTTGCCCCCAACCCCCTGCTCATGCCCGTGTCTCCCTGCTGTTACCCCCACCCCCTGCTCATGCCCCGTGTCTCTCTCCTGTTACCCCCACCCCCTGCTCATGCCCCGTGTCTCCCTCGTGTTTCCCCCACCCCCCACTCATGCCCCGTGTCTCCGTCGTGTTCCCCCCACCCCCCGCTCATGCCCCGTGTCTCCCTGCTGTTGCCCCCCACCCCCCGCTCATGCCCTGTGTCTCTCTCCTGTTGCCCCCCAACCCCCCGGTCATGCCCCGTGTCTCCGTGCTGTTGCCCCCCACCCCCTGCTCATGCCCCGTGTCTCCCTGCTGTTGCCCCCCACCCCCGCTCATGCCCCGTGTCTCTCTCCTGTTGCCCCCCACCCACCGCTCATGCCCCGTGTCTCCCTCTGTTGCCCCCACCCCCGCTCATGCCCCGTGTCTCTCTCCTGTTACCCCTCACGCACCGCTCATGCCCCGTGTCACCCCCGCTCATGCCCCTTGTCTCCCTGCTGTTGCCCGCCACCCTCCGCTCATGCCCCGTGTCTCCCTGCTGTTGCCCCCCACCCCCCTGCTCATGCTCTGTGTCTCTCTCCTGTTGCCCCCCGCTCATGCCCCGTGTCCCCCTGCTGTTGCCCCTCACTCCCTGCTCATGCCCCGTTTCTCCCTGCTGTTGCCCCCCACACCCCGCTCATGCCACGCAGTCTCTCCTGTTACCCCCCACCACCCGCTCATTCCCCGTGTCTCTCCTGTTACACCCCGCTCATGCCTGCCTGGTGTCTCTCTCCTGTTGCCCCCACCCCCTTCTCATGCCCTGTGTCTCTCTCCTGTTACAGCCCACCCCCTTCTGATGCCCCGTGTCTCCCTGCTGTTTCCCCCCACCCCCGCTCATGCCCTGTGTCTCCCTGCTGTTGCCCCCACCCCCCGCTCATGCCCGTGTCTCTCTCCTGTTACCCCCCACCCAGCTCTCATGCCCCTTGTCTCTCTCCTGTTACCCCCCACCCCCTCTCATGCCCTGTGTCTCTCTCCTGTTGCTCCCCACCCCCTGGTCATGCCCCGTGTCTCTCTCCTGTTACCCCCCACTCCCGCTCATGCCCTGTGTCTCCCTGCTGTTGCCCCCATCCCCCGGTCATATCCCGTGTCTCTCCCCTGTTACCCCCACCCCCCGCTCATGCCCCGTGTCTCCTTGCTGTTGCCCCCCACCCGCGCTCATGCCCCGTGTCTCCCTGCTGTTGCCCCCCACCGCCCACTCATGACCCGTGTCTCTCCTGTTACACCCCGCTCATGCCTGCCTGGTGTCTCTCTCCTGTTGCCCCCACCCCCTTCTCATGCCCTGTGTCTCTCTCCAGTTACACCCCACCCCCTTCTGATGCCCCGTGTCTCCCTGCTGTTTCCCCCCACCCCCGCTCATGCCCTGTGTCTCCCTGCTGTTGCCCCCACCCCCCGCTCATGCCCGTGTCTCTCTCCTGTTACCCCCCACCCAGCTCTCATGCCCCTTGTCTCTCTCCTGTTACCCCCCACCCCCTCTCATGCCCTGTGTCTCTCTCATGTTGCTCCCCACCCCCTGGTCATGCCCCGTGTCTCTCTCCTGTTACCCCCCACTCCCGCTCATGCCCTGTGTCTCCCTGCTGTTGCCCCCATCCCCCGGTCATATCCCGTGTCTCTCCCCTGTTACCCCCACCCCCCGCTCATGCCCCGTGTCCCCCTGCTGTTGCCCCTCACTCCCTGCTCATGCCCCGTTTCTCCCTGCTGTTGCCCCCCACACCCCGCTCATGCCACACAGTCTCTCCTGTTACCCCCCACCACCCGCTCATTCCCCGTGTCTCTCCTGTTACACCCCGCTCATGCCTGCCTGGTGTCTCTCTCCTGTTGCCCCCACCCCCTTCTCATGCCCTGTGTCTCTCTCCTGTTACAGCCCACCCCCTTCTGATGCCCCGTGTCTCCCTGCTGTTTCCCCCCACCCCCGCTCATGCCCTGTGTCTCCCTGCTGTTGCCCCCACCCCCCGCTCATGCCCGTGTCTCTCTCCTGTTACCCCCCACCCAGCTCTCATGCCCCTTGTCTCTCTCCTGTTACCCCCCACCCCCTCTCATGCCCTGTGTCTCTCTCCTGTTGCTCCCCACCCCCTGGTCATGCCCCGTGTCTCTCTCCTGTTACCCCCCACTCCCGCTCATGCCCTGTGTCTCCCTGCTGTTGCCCCCATCCCCCGGTCATATCCCGTGTCTCTCCCCTGTTACCCCCACCCCCCGCTCATGCCCCGTGTCTCCTTGCTGTTGCCCCCCACCCGCGCTCATGCCCCGTGTCTCCCTGCTGTTGCCCCCCACCGCCCACTCATGACCCGTGTCTCTCCTGTTACACCCCGCTCATGCCTGCCTGGTGTCTCTCTCCTGTTGCCCCCACCCCATTCTCATGCCCTGTGTCTCTCTCCTGTTACACCCCACCCCCTTCTGATGCCCCGTGTCTCCCTGCTGTTTCCCCCCACCCCCGCTCATGCCCTGTGTCTCCCTGCTGTTGCCCCCACCCCCCGCTCATGCCCGTGTCTCTCTCCTGTTACCCCCCACCCAGCTCTCATGCCCCTTGTCTCTCTCCTGTTACCCCCCACCCCCTCTCATGCCCTGTGTCTCTCTCATGTTGCTCCCCACCCCCTGGTCATGCCCCGTGTCTCTCTCCTGTTACCCCCCACTCCCGCTCATGCCCTGTGTCTCCCTGCTGTTGCCCCCATCCCCCGGTCATATCCCGTGTCTCTCCCCTGTTACCCCCACCCCCCGCTCATGCCCCGTGTCTCCTTGCTGTTGCCCCCCACCCCCGCTCATGCCCCGTGTCTCCCTGCTGTTGCCCCGCACCCCCCACTCATGCCCGTGTCTCCCTGCTGTTGCCTCCCACCCCCCTCTCATGCCCCGTGTCTCTCTCCTGTTACCCCCACCCCCCTCTCATGCCCCGTGTCTCTCTCCAGTTGCCCCTCACCCCCGGTCTTGCCCCGTGTCTCCCTGCTGTTGCCCCCACCCCCCGCTCATGCCCGTGTCTCTCTCCTGTTACCACCCACCCCCCGGTCACGCCCCGTGTCTCCCTGCTGTTGCCCCCCACCCCCCGCTCATGCCCTGTGTCTCTCTCCTGTTACCCCCACCCCCTCTCATGCCCCATGTCTCTCTCCTGTTGCCCACCACCCCCGGTCATGCCCCGTGTCTCCCTGCTGTTGCACCCACCCCACTGCTCATGCCCGTGTCCCTCTCCTATTACCCCCCACCCCCGGTCATGCCCCGTGTCTCCCTGCTGTTTCCCCCACCCTCTCTCATGCCCCGTGTCTCTCTCCTGTTTCCCCACCCCCCGCTCATGCCTCGTGTCTCCCCTGTTCCTCCCCACCCCCCGCTCATGCCCTGTGTCTCCCTGCTGTTGCCGCCCACCCCTCGCTCATGCCCCGTGTCTCTCTCCTGTTACCCCCCTCCCCCCTCTCATGCCCCGAGTCTCCCTCCTGTTGCCCCCCACCCCCTGCTCATGCCCCGTGTCTCTCTCCTCTTGCCCCCCACCCTCGGTCATGCCCCGTGTCTCCCTGTTGTTGCCCCTCCACCCCCCGCTCATGCGCTCATGCTCCGTGTCTCTCTCATGTTGCCCTCCACCCCCCTGTCATGCCCCGTGTCTCCCTACTGTTGCCCCCACCCCCGCTCATGCCCCTTGTCTCTCTCCTGTTACCCCCACCCCCTGTCATGCCCCGTGTCTCTCTCCTGTTGCCCCCCACGCCCCGGTCATGCCCCGTGTCTCCCTGCTGTTGGCCCCCACCCCCTCTCATGCCCCATATCTCCCTGCTGTAGCCCTCCACCCCCTGCTCATGCCCTGTGTCTATCTCCTGTTGCCCCCCACCCCCCTCTCATGCCCCGTGTCTCCCTACTGTTGCCCCCACCCCCCTCTCATGCCCCTTGTCTCTCTCCTGTTACCCCCCAGCCCCTCTCATGCCCCGTTTCTCTCTCCTGTTGCCCCCCTCGCCCCGGTCATGCCCCGTTTCTCCCTGCTGTTGGCCCCCCTCCCCCTCTCATGCCCCGAGTCTCCCTCCTGTTGCCCCCCACCCCCTGCTCATGCCCCGTGCCTCTCTCCTCTTACCCCCACCCCCCGGTCATGACCCGTGTCTCCCTGCTTTTGCCCCCCACCCCCGCTCATGTGCCGTGTCTCCCTGCTGTTGCCCCTCACCCCTCGCTCATGCCCCGTGTCTCTCTCCTGTTACCCCCCACGCCCTCTCATGCCCCGTGTCTCCCACGTGTTCCCCCCACCCCCTCTCATGCCCCGTGTCTACCTCCTGCTGCCCCCCCACCCCCCGCTCAAGCCCCGTGTCTCCCTCCTGTTGCCCCCCACCCCCCGCTCATGCCCTGTGTCTCTCTTCTGTTACCCCCCACCCCCTCTCATGTCCCATGTATCCCTCCTGTTGCCCCCCACCCCCTGCTAATGCCCCGTGTCTCTCTTCTGTTACCCCCCACCTCCCGCTCATGCCCTGTGTCCCACTGCTGTTGCCCCCCACCCCCCGCTCATGCCCCACGTCTCCCTGCTGTTGCCCCCCACCCTCCGCTCATGCCCCGTGTCTCGCTGCTGTTGCCGCACACCCCCCGCTCATGCCCCGTGTCTCTCTCCTGTTACCCCCCACCCCCTCTTATGCCCCATGTCTCTCTCCTGTTACCCCCCCCACCCCTCTCATGCCCCATGTCTCTCTCCTGTTACCCCCCACCCCCTCTCATGCCCAGTGTCTCTCTCCTGTTCCCCCCCACCCCCCTCTCATGCCCAGTGTCTCCCACCTGTTGCCCCCCACCCCCCGCTCATGCCCGTGTCTCTCTCCTGTTACCACCCACCCCCCGGTCACGCCCCGTGTCTCCCTGCTGTTGCCCCCCACCCCCCGCTCATGCCCTGTGTCTCTCTCCTGTTACCCCCACCCCCTCTCATGCCCCATGTCTCTCTCCTGTTGCCCACCACCCCCGGTCATGCCCCGTGTCTCCCTGCTGTTGCACCCACCCCACTGCTCATGCCCGTGTCCCTCTCCTATTACCCCCCACCCCCGGTCATGCCCCGTGTCTCCCTGCTGTTTCCCCCACCCTCTCTCATGCCCCGTGTCTCTCTCCTGTTTCCCCACCCCCCGCTCATGCTTCGTGTCTCCCCTGTTCCTCCCCACCCCCCGCTCATGCCCTGTGTCTCCCTGCTGTTGCCGCCCACCCCTCGCTCATGCCCCGTGTCTCTCTCCTGTTACCCCCCTCCCCCCTCTCATGCCCCGAGTCTCCCTCCTGTTGCCCCCCACCCCCTGCTCATGCCCCGTGTCTCTCTCCTCTTGCCCCCCACCCTCGGTCATGCCCCGTGTCTCCCTGTTGCTGCCCCTCCACCCCCCGCTCATGCGCTCATGCTCCGTGTCTCTCTCATGTTGCCCTCCACCCCCCTGTCATGCCCCGTGTCTCCCTACTGTTGCCCCCACCCCCGCTCATGCCCCTTGTCTCTCTCCTGTTACCCCCACCCCCTGTCATGCCCCGTGTCTCTCTCCTGTTGCCCCCCACGCCCCGGTCATGCCCCGTGTCTCCCTGCTGTTGGCCCCCACCCCCTCTCATGCCCCATGTCTCCCTGCTGTAGCCCTCCACCCCCTGCTCATGCCCTGTGTCTATCTCCTGTTGCCCCCCACCCCCCTCTCATGCCCCGTGTCTCCCTACTGTTGCCCCCACCCCCCTCTCATGCCCCTTGTCTCTCTCCTGTTACCCCCCAGCCCCTCTCATGCCCTGTTTCTCTCTCCTGTTGCCCCCCTCGCCCCGGTCATGCCCCGTTTCTCCATGCTGTTGGCCCCCCTCCCCCTCTCATGCCCCGAGTCTCCCTCCTGTTGCCCCCCACCCCCTGCTCATGCCCCGTGCCTCTCTCCTCTTACCCCCACCCCCTGGTCATGACCCGTGTCTCCCTGCTTTTGCCCCCCACCCCCGCTCATGTGCCGTGTCTCCCTGCTGTTGCCCCTCACCCCTCGCTCATGCCCCGTGTCTCTCTCCTGTTACCCCCCACGCCCTCTCATGCCCCGTGTCTCCCACGTGTTCCCCCCACCCCCTCTCATGCCCCGTGTCTACCTCCTGCTGCCCCCCCACCCCCCGCTCAAGCCCCGTGTCTCCCTCCTGTTGCCCCCCACCCCCCGCTCATGCCCTGTGTCTCTCTTCTGTTACCCCCCACCCCCTCTCATGTCCCATGTATCCCTCCTGTTGCCCCCCACCCCCTGCTAATGCCCCGTGTCTCTCTTCTGTTACCCCCCACCTCCCGCTCATGCCCTGTGTCCCACTGCTGTTGCCCCCCACCCCCGCTCATGCCCCACGTCTCCCTGCTGTTGCCCCCCACCCTCCGCTCATGCCCCGTGTCTCGCTGCTGTTGCCGCACACCCCCCGCTCATGCCCCGTGTCTCTCTCCTGTTACCCCCCACCCCCTCTTATGCCCCGTGTCTCTCTCCTGTTACCCCCCCCACCCCTCTCATGCCCCATGTCTCTCTCCTGTTACCCCCCACCCCCTCTCATGCCCAGTGTCTCTCTCCTGTTCCCCCCCACCCCCCTCTCATGCCCAGTGTCTCCCACCTGTTGCCCCCCACCCCCCGTTCATGCCCTGTGTCTCTCTCCTGTTACCCCCACCCCCCAGTCATGCCCCGTGTCACCCTGCTGTTGCCCCCCACCCCCGCTCATGCCCCGTGTCTCCCTGCTGTTGCCTGTTACCCCCCACCCCCACTCATGCCCAGTGTCTCTCTCCTGTTCCCCCCCACCCCCCTCTCATGCCCAGTGTCTCCCACCTGTTGCCCCCCACCCCCCGTTCATGCCCTGTGTCTCTCTCCTGTTACCCCCACCCCCCAGTCATGCCCCGTGTCACCCTGCTGTTGCCCCCCACCCCCGCTCATGTCCCGTGTCTCCCTACTGTTGCCCCCCACACCCCGTTCATGCCCCGTGTCTCTTTCCTGTTCCCCCCACCCCCGCTTATGCCTCATGTCTCTCCTGTTACCCCCCAACCCCCGCTCATGCTCCGTGTCTCTCTCCTGTTGCCCCCCACCCGCCGGTCATGTCCCGTGTCTCTTTCCTGTTCCCCCCAACCCCCGCTTATGCCTCGTGTCTCTCCTGTTACCCCCCACACCCTGCTCATGCCCCGTGTCTCTTTCCTATTCCCCCCGCCCCCCGCTTATGCCTCGTGTCTCTCCTGTTACCCCCGCCCCCGCTCATGCCCTGTGTCTTTTTCCTGTGGCCCCCCCGCTCATGCCCCGTGTCTCCCTGCTGTTGCCCCTCACCCCCCGCTCATGCCCCGTGTCACTCTCCTGTTACCCCCCACCCCCCTCTCATGCCCCGTGTCTCTCTCCTGTTGCCCCCACCCCTCGATCATGCCCCGCGTCTCCCTGCTGTTTCCCCCCACCCCCACTCATGCTCCGTGTCTCTCTCCTGTTACCCCCCACCACCCTCTCATGCCCTGTGTCTCTCTTCTGTCACCCCCGACGCCCCTCTCATGCCCCGTGTCTCCCTCGTGTTCCCCTCACCCCCCGCTCATGCCCAGTGTCTCCCTGCTGTTGACCCCCATCCCCCGCTCATGCCCCGTGTCTCCCTGCTGTTGCCCCCCACCCCCGCTCATGCCCCGTGTCTCTCTGCTGTTACCCCTACCCCCCTCTCATGCCCCGTGTCTCTCTCCTGTTGCCCCCACCCCTCGATCATGCCCCGCGTCTCCCTGCTGTTTCCCCCCACCCCCACTCATGCTCCGTGTCTCTCTCCTGTTACCCCCCACCACCCTCTCATGCCCTGTGTCTCTCTTCTGTCACCCCCGACGCCCCTCTCATGCCCCGTGTCTCCCTCGTGTTCCCCTCACCCCCCGCTCATGCCCCATGTCTCCCTGCTGTTGCCCCCCACTCCCGCTCATGCCCCGTGTCTCCCTGCTGTTGCCCCCCACCCCCCGCTCATGCCCCGTGTCTCTCCTGTTACCCCCCAACCCCCTCTCATGCCCCGTGTCTCTCTCCTGTTGCCCCCAACCCCCGGTCATGCCCGGTGTCTCTCTCCAGTTGCCCCCCACCCCCTGGTCATGCCCCGTGTCTCCCTCCTGTTGCCCTCCACCCCCCGGTCATGCCCCGTGTCTCCCTCCTGTCGCCCCCCACCCCCCGCTCATGCCCCGTGTCTCTCTGCTGTTACCCCCACCCCGCTCTCATGTCCCGTGTCTCCCTCCTGTAGCCCCCCACCCCCGCTCATGCCCCGTGTCTCTCTTCTCTTACCCCCACCCACCTTTCATGCCCTGTGTCTCCCTTGTGTTCCCCCCACCCCCCGCTCATCCCCCGTGTCTCCCTCTTGTTGCACCCTCCCCCCACTCATGCCCCATGTCTCCCTCGTGTTCCCCCACCCCCGCTCATGCCCCGTGTCTCCCTGCTGTTGCCCCCCACTCCCCGCTCATGCCCCGTGTCTCCCTCCTGTTCCCCCACCCCCGCTCATGCCCCGTGTCTCCCTGCTGTTTCCCCCCACTCCCGCTCATGCCCGTGTCTCTCTCATGTTACCCCCTACCCCCTCTTCTGCCCAGTGTCTCTCTCTTGTTGCCCCCCACCCCCAGTCATGCCCCGTGTCTCCCTGCTGTTGCCCCCCACCCCCGCTCATGCCCGTGTCTCTCTCCTGTTGCCCCCCACCCCCCTCTCATGACCCGTGTGTCTCTCCTGTTACCCCCCACATCCCTCTCATGCCCCGTGTCTCTCTCCTGTTGCCGTCCACCCTCTGATCATGCCCCGTGTCTCCCTGCTGTTTCCCCCCACCCCCCGCTCATGCCCCGTGTCTCTCCTGTTACCCCCCAACCCCCTCTCATGCCCCGTGTCTCTCTCCTGTTGCCCCCCACCCCCCGGTCATGCCCTGTGTCTCTCTCCTGTTGCCCCCCACGCCCCGGTCATGCCCCGTGTCTCCCTCCTGTTGCCCTTCACCCCCCGGTCATGCCCCGTGTCTCCCTTCTGTTGCCCCCCACCCCCCGCTCATGCCCCGTGTCTCTCTGCTGTTACCCCCACCCCGCTCTCATGTCCCGTGTCTCCCTCCTGTTGCCCCCCACCCCCGCTCATGCCCCGTGTCTCTCTTCTGTTACCCCCACCCACCTTTCATGCCCCGTGTCTCCCTTGTGTTCCCCCCAACCCCCGCTCAACCCCGTGTCTCCCTCTTGTTGCACCCTCCCCCCACTCATGCCCCATGTCTCCCTCGTGTTCCCCCACCCCCGCTCATGCCCCGTGTCTCCCTGCTGTTGCCTCCCACTCCCCGCTCATGCCCCGTGTCTCCCTCGTGTTCCCCCACCCCCGCTCATGCCCAGTGTCTCCCTGCTGTTTCCCCCCACCCCCCGCTCATGCCCCGTGTCTCTCTCATGTTACCCCCATTCATGCCCCGTGTCTCTCTCCTGTTACCCCCTACCCCCCTCTCCTGCCCAGTGTCTCTCTCTTGTTGCCCCCCACCCCCCGGTCATGCCCCGTGTCTCCCTTCTGTTGCCCCCTACCCCCTGCTCTTGCCCTGTGTCTCTCTCCTGTTACCCCCACCCTCCGCTCATGCCCCGTGTCTCTCTCCTGTTGCCCCCCACTCCCCTCTCATGCCCCGTGTCTCTCTCCTGTTGCCCCCCACCCCCAGTCATGCCCCGTGTCTCCCTGCTGTTGTCACCCACCCCTGCTCATGCCTGTGTCTCTCTCCTGTTACCCCCCAACCCCCTCTCATGCCCCGTGTGTCTCTCCTGTTACCCCCCACATCCCTCTCATGCCCCGTGTCTCTCTCCTGTTGCCGCCCATCCTCCGATCATGCCCCGTGTCTCCCTGCTGTTTCCCCCCAGCCCCGGTCATGCCCCGTGTTTCCCTGCTGTTGCCCCCCACCCCCTGCTCATGCCCCGTGTCTCTCTCCTTTTACCCCCCACCACCCGCTCATGCCCCCTGTCTGCCTTGTGTTCCCCCACCCTCCGCTCATGCCCCGTGTCGCCCTGCTGTTGCCCCCCACACCCCGCTCATGCCCCGTGTCTCACTGCTGTTGCCCCCCACCCCCTGCTCATGGCCCCGTGTCTCCCTGCTGTTGCCCCCCCCCCACTCATGCCCCATGTCTCCCTGCTGTTGCCCCCACATCCCATGCTCATGCCCCGTGTCTCTCTCCTGTTACCCCCACGCCTCGCTCCTCATGCCCCGTGTCTCCCTTGTGTTCTCACCACCCCCCGCTCATGCCCCGTGTCTCCCTGCTGTTGCCCCCCACCCCCCGCTCATGCCCCGTGTCTCCATGCTGTTGCCCCCCACCCCCCCACTCATGCCCCGTGTTTCTCTCCTGTTGCCCCCCACCCCCCAGTCATGCCCTGTGTCTCCCTGCTTTTGCCCCCCACCCCCCGGTCATCCCCCGTGTCTCCCTGCTGTTGCCCCACCCCCCTGCTCATGCCACGTGTCTCTCTCCTGTTGCCCCCCCACCCCCCGCTCATGCCCTGTGTCTCCCTGCTGTTGCCCCACCCCCCGCTCATGCCCTGTGTCTCTCTCCTGTTACCCCCACCTCCCCGCTCATGCCCCGTGTCTCCCTCGTGTTCCCCCCACCCCCTGCTCATGCCCCGTGTCTCCCTTGCTGTTGCCCCCACCCTCCGCTCCATGCCCGTGTCTCCCTGCAGTTGCCCCCACCCCCCGCTCATACCCCGTGTCTCTCTCCTGTTACCCTCCCACCCTCCTTTCATGCCCTGTGTCTCTCTCCTGTTGCCCGACACCCCCCGGTCATGCCCCATGTCTCACTGCTGTTTCCCCCCCGCTTATGCCCCGTGTCTCTCTCCTGTTACCCCCCACCCTCCGCTCATGCCCCGTGACTCCCTCATGTTCCCCCCACCCCCCACTCATGCCCCGTGTCTCCCTGCTGTTGCCCCCCACCCTCCCGCTCATGCCCCGTGTCGCCCTGATGTTGCCCCCCACACCCCGCTCATGCCCTGCGTCTCCCTGCTGTTGCCCTCACCCCCTGCTCATGCCCCGTGTCTCCCTGCCTGTTGCCCCCCACCCCCCGCTCATGCCCCGTGTCTCCCTGCTGTTGCCCCCATCCCCTGCTCATGCCCCATGTCTCTCTCATGTTACCCCCCACGCCCCGCTCCTCATTCCCCATGTCTCCCTCTTGTTCCCCCCACCCCCTGCTCATGCCCCGTGTCTCCCTGCTGTTGCCCCCCACCCCCTGCTCATGCCCCGTGTCTCCATGCTGTTGCCCCCCACCCCCTGCTCATGCCCCGTGTCTCTCTCCTGTTGCCCCCCACCCCCCAGTCATGCCCCGTGTCTCCCTGCTTATGCCCCCCACCCCCCGGTCCTGGCCCGTGTCTCCCTGCTGTTGCCCCCCACCCCTGCTCATGCCTCGTGTCTCCCTGCTGTTGCCCCACCCCCGCTCATGCCCTGTGTCTCTCTCCTGTTACCCCCCACCCCCCGCTCATGCCCCGTATCTCCCTCGTGTTCCTCCCACCCCCTGCTCATGCCCCGTGTCTCCCGGCTGTTGCCCCCCACCCTCCGCTCATGCCCCGTGTCTCCCTGCAGTTGCCCCCCACCCCCCGCTCATACCCCGTGTCTCTCTCCTGTTACCCCCCACCCTCCTTTCATGCCCTGTGTATCTCTCCTGTTGCCCCACACCCCCCGGTCATGCCCCCATGTCTCACTGCTGTTGCCCCCCACCCCCCGCTCATGCCCCGTGTCTCTCTCCTGTTACTCCCCACCCTCCGCTCATTCCCCGTGACCCTCTCATGTTCCCCCCTCCCCCACTCATGCCCCGTGTCTCCCTACTGTTTCCCCCACCCTCCGCTCATGCCCCGTGTCTCCCTGCTGTTGCCCCCCACCCCACGCTCATACCCCTTGTCTCTCTGTGTTACCCCCACCCCCTTTCATGCCCCGTGTCTCTCTGTTGCCCCCACCCCCGGTCATGCCCCGTGTCTCCCTGCTGTTCCCCCCACCCCCCGCTCATGCCCCGTTTCTCTCTCCTGTTACCCCACCCCCTGCTCATGCCCCATGTCTCTCCTGTTACCCCCCACCCCCGCTCATGCCCCCGTGTCTCTCTCCTGTTACGCCCCACCCCCCTCTCATACCCTGTGTTTCCCTGCTGTTGCCCCACCCCCGCTCATGCCCTGTGTCTCCCTGCTGTTGCCCCCACCTCTCGGCCATGCCCCGTGTCTCCCTGCTGTTGCCCCCCACCCCCCGGTCATGCCCCATGTCTCCCTGCTGTTGCCCCAGACCCCTCGCTCATGTCCCGTGTCTCCCTGCTGTTGCCCCCCTCTCATGCCCCGTGTCTCTCTCCTGTTACCCCCACCCCCTGCTGCTACCCCCCCCACCCTCCTCTCATGCCCCGTGTCTCTCTCCTGTTACCCCCCACCACACTCTCATGCCCGTGTCTCTCTCCTGTTACCCCCCCACCACCCTCTCATGACCGTGTCTCTCTCCTGTTGCCCCCCACCCACGGTCATGCCCCGTGTCTCCCTTCTGTTGCCCCCCACCCCTGCTCATGCCCCGCGTCTCTTTCTTGTTACCCCCACCCCTCGCTCATGCCCTGTGTCTCCCTGCTGTTGCCCCCCACCCCCCTGGACATGCCCCGTGTCTCCCTGCTGTTTTCCCCACCCCCCGGTCATGCCCCGTGTCTCCCTGCTGTTGCCCCAGACCCCTCGCTCATGTCCACGTGTCTCCCTGCTGTTGCCCCCCCTCTCATGCCCGTGTCTCTCTCCTGTTACCCCCCACTCCCCTCTCATGCCCCGTGTCTCTCTCCTGTTGCCCCCACCCCCGGTCATGCCCCGTGTCTCCCTGCTGTTGCCCCCCAACCCCCGCTCATGCCCCGTGTCTCTCTCCTGTTACCCCCCACCCACCGGTCATGACCCATGTCTCCCTGCTGTTGCCCCCCACCCCCCGCTCATGCCCCATGTCTCTCTCCTGTTCCCCCCACCCCCTCTCATGCCCCGTGTCTCTCTCCTGTTACACCCCACCCCTCTCATGCCCCGTGTCTCCCTCGTGTTTCCCCCACCCTCTGCTCATGCCCCGTGTCTCCCTGCTGTTGCCCCCGCTCATGCCCCCTGTCTCTCTCCTGTTGTCCCCCACCCCCCGGTCATGCCCCGTTTCTCTCTCCTGTTGCCCCCCACCCCCTGCTCATGCCCGTGTCTCTCTCGTGTTACCCCCACCACCCGCTCATGCCCCGTGTTTTTCTCCTGTTGCCCCCACCCCCAGCTCATGCCCCGTGTCTCTCTCCTGTTACCCCCCACCCCCCTCTCATGCCGCGTGTCTCCCTGCTGTTGCCCCCCACCCTCCGCTCATGCCCGTGTCTCCCTGCTGTTGCCCCCCACCCCCCGCTCATGCCCGTGTCTCTCTCCTGTTACCCCCCACCCCCGGTCATGCCCCGTGTCTCCCTGCCGTTGCCCCCCACCCCCCGCTCATGCCCGGTGTCTCCCTGCTGTTGCCCCCCACCCCCCGGTCATGCCCCGTGTCTCCCTGCTGTTGCCCCCCACCCCCCGTTCATGCCCCATGTCTCTCTCCTGTTACCCCCCACCCCCGGTCATGCCCCGTGTCTCCCTGCTGATGCCCCCCAAACCCCTCTCATGCCCTGTGTCTCTCTCCTGTTGCCCCCCTCCCCCCGGTCATGCCCCGTGTCTCCCTGCTGTTGCCCCCCCACACCCCGCTCATGCCCCGTGTCTCTCTCCTGTTACCCCCCACCCCCGGTCATGCCCCGTGTCTCCCTGCTGTTGCCCCCACCCCCTGCTCATGCCCTGTGTCTCTCTCCTGTTACCCCCACCCCCTCTCATGCCTCGTGTCTTTCTCCTGTTGCCCCCACCCCTGGACATGCCCCGTGTCTCCCTGCTGTTGATCCACACCCCCTGCTCATGCCGTGTCTCTCTCCTGTTACCCCCCACCCCCGGTCATGCCCCGTGTCTCCCTCCTGTTGCCCCCCACCCCCGCTCATGCCCCGTGTCTCTCTCCTGTTCCCCCCACCCCCCGCTCATGCCTTGTGTCTCCCCTGTTGCCCCCCGCTCATGCCCCGTGTCTCCCTGCTGTTGCCCCCCACCCCCTGCTCATGCCCCATGTCTCTCTCCTGTTACCCCCACCCCCCTTTCATGCCCCGTGTCTCCCTCCTGTTGATCCCCACCCCGTGCTCATGCCCCGTGTCTCTCTCCTGTTACCCCCACCCCCTGCTCATGCCCTGTGTCTTTCTCCTGTTGCCCCCCCGCTCATGCCCCGTGTCTCCCTGCTGTTGTCCCTCACCCCCCGCTCATGCCCCGTGTCTCTCTCCTGTTACCCCCCACCCCCTCTCATGCCCTGTGTCTCCCTCGTGTTCCCCCCACGCCTGCTCATGCCCCGTGTCTCCCTGCTATTGCCCCCCACTCATGCCCCGTGTCTCCCTGCTGTTGCCCCCCCATGTCCCGCTCATGCACTGTGTCTCTCTCCTGTTACCCCCCACCCCCCGCTCATGCCCCGTGTCTCTCTCTTGTTACCCCCCACCCCCTCTCATGCCCCGTGTCTCTCTCCTGTTTCCCCCCACCCGCCTCTCATGCCTCGTGTCTCTCACCTGTTACCCCCACCCCCCGATCATGCCCCGTGTCTCTCTCCTGTTGTCCCCCTTCCCCCGCTCATGCCCTGTGTCTCTCTCCTGTTACCCCCCACCCCCCTCTCATGCCCCGTGTCTCTCTCCTGTTACCCCCCACCCCCCTCACATGCCCTGTGTCTCTCTCCTGTTGCCCCCCACCCCCCATTCATACCCCATGTCTCCATTCTGTTGCCCCCACCCCCCGGTCATGCCCCGTGTCTCCCTGCTGTTGTCCCCCACGCCCCGCTCATGCCCCGTGTCTCTCTCCTGTTACCCCCACCCCCCTCTCATGCCCCGTGTCTCCCTCGTATTCCCCCCACCCTCCGCTCATGCCCCGTGTCTCCCTGCTGTTTGCCCCCCACCCCCGCTCATGCCCCGTGTCTCTCTCATGTTGCCCCCCACCCCCCGCTCATGCCCCGTGTCTCTCTCCTGTTACCCCCACCCCCGGTCATGCCCTGTGTCTCTCTCCTGTTACCCCCAACCCGCTCTCATGCCCTGTGTCTCCCTCCTGTTGCCCCCCACCCCCGCTCATGCCCCGTGTCTCTCTTCTGTTACCCCCCACCCCCCTTTCATGCCCCGTGTCTCACTTGTGTTCCCCCCACCCCCGCTCATCTCCCGTGTCTCCCTCTTGTTGCCCCCACCCCTCACTCATGCCCCGTGTCTCCCTCGTGTTCCCCCACCCCCGCTCATGCCCCGTGTCTCCCTGCTGTTGCCCCCCACCCCCCGCTCATGCCCTGTGTCTCCCTCGTGATCCCCCACCCCCCGCTCATGCCCCGTGTCTCTCTGCTGTTTCCCCCAACCCCCGACTCATGCCCCGTGTCTCTCTCCTGTTACCCCCCATTCATGCCCCGTGTCTCTCTCCTGTTACCCCCCCCCCCTCTCCTGCCCTGTGTCTCTCTCTTGTTGCCCCCCACCTCCTGGTCATGCCCCGTGTCTCCCTTCTGTTGCCCCCTACCCCCTGCTCATGCCCTGTGCCTCTCTCCTGTTACCCCCACCCTCCGCTCATTCCCCGTGACCCTCTCATGTTCCCCCCTCCCCCCACTCATGCCCCGTGTCTCCCTACTGTTTCCCCCACCCTCCGCTCATGCCCCGTGTCTCCCTGCTGTTGCCCCCCACCCCACGCTCATACCCCTTGTCTCTCTGTGTTACCCCCCACCCCCTTTCATGCCCCGTGTCTCTCTCCTGTTGCCCCCACCCCCCGGTCATGCCCCGTGTCTCCCTGCTGTTCCCCCCACCCCCCGCTCATGCCCCGTTTCTCTCTCCTGTTACCCCCACCCCCTGCTCATGCCCCATGTCTCTCCTGTTACCCCCCACCCCCGCTCATGCCCCGTGTCTCTCTCCTGTTACGCCCCACCCCCCTCTCATACCCGTGTTTCCCTGCTGTTGCCCCCACCCCCCGCTCATGCCCTGTGTCTCCCTGCTGTTGCCCCCCACCTCTCGGCCATGCCCCGTGTCTCCCTGCTGTTGCCCCCCACCCCCCGGTCATGCCCCATGTCTCCCTGCTGTTGCCCAGACCCCTCGCTCATGTCCCGTGTCTCCCTGCTGTTGCCCCCCTCTCATGCCCCGTGTCTCTCTCCTGTTACCCCCACCCCCTGCTGCTACCCCCCCACCCCCCTCTCATGCCCCGTGTCTCTCTCCTGTTACCCCCCACCACACTCTCATGCCCGTGTCTCTCTCCTGTTACCCCCCACCACCCTCTCATGACCCGTGTCTCTCTCCTGTTGCCCCCCCACCCACGGTCATGCCCCGTGTCTCCCTTCTGTTGCCCCCCACCCCTGCTCATGCCCTGCGTCTCTTTCTTGTTACCCCCCACCCCTCGCTCATGCCCTGTGTCTCCCTGCTGTTGCCCCCCACCCCCTGGACATGCCCCGTGTCTCCCTGCTGTTTTCCCCCCCCCGGTCATGCCCCGTGTCTCCCTGCTGTTGCCCCAGACCCCTCGCTCATGTCCCGTGTCTCCCTGCTGTTGCCCCCCCTCTCATGCCCGTGTCTCTCTCCTGTTACCCCCCACTCCCCTCTCATGCCCCGTGTCTCTCTCCTGTTGCCCCCACCCCCCGGTCATGCCCCGTGTCTCCCTGCTGTTGCCCCCCAACCCCCGCTCATGCCCCGTGTCTCTCTCCTGTTACCCCCCACCCACCGGTCATGACCCATGTCTCCCTGCTGTTGCCCCCCACCCCCCGCTCATGCCCCATGTCTCTCTCCTGTTCCCCCCCACCCCCTCTCATGCCCCGTGTTCTCTCTCCTGTTACACCCCACCCCTCTCATGCCCCGTGTCTCCCTCGTGTTTCCCCCACCCTCTGCTCATGCCCCGTGTCTCCCTGCTGTTGCCCCCCGCTCATGCCCCCTGTCTCTCTCCTGTTGTCCCCCACCCCCCGGTCATGCCCCGTTTCTCTCTCCTGTTGCCCCCACCCCCTGCTCATGCCCCGTGTCTCTCTCGTGTTACCCCCACCACCCGCTCATGCCCCGTGTTTTTCTCCTGTTGCCCCCACCCCCAGCTCATGCCCCGTGTCTCTCTCCTGTTACCCCCCACCCCCCTCTCATGCCGCGTGTCTCCCTGCTGTTGCCCCCCACCCTCCGCTCATGCCCGTGTCTCCCTGCTGTTGCCCCCCACCCCCCGCTCATGCCCGTGTCTCTCTCCTGTTTACCCCCCACCCCCGGTCATGCCCCGTGTCTCCCTGCCGTTGCCCCCCCACCCCCCGCTCATGCCCGGTGTCTCCCTGCTGTTGCCCCCCACCCCCCGTTCATGCCCCGTGTCTCCCTGCTGTTGCCCCCCACCCCCCGTTCATGCCCCATGTCTCTCTCCTGTTACCCCCCACCCCCGGTCATGCCCCGTGTCTCCCTGCTGATGCCCCCCAAACCCCTCTCATGCCCTGTGTCTCTCTCCTGTTGCCCCCCTCCCCCCGGTCATGCCCCGTGTCTCCCTGCTGTTGCCCCCCCACACCCCGCTCATGCCCCGTGTCTCTCTCCTGTTACCCCCCACCCCCGGTCATGCCCCGTGTCTCCCTGCTGTTTCCCCCACCCCCTGCTCATGCCCTGTGTCTCTCTCCTGTTACCCCCACCCCCTCTCATGCCTCGTGTCTTTCTCCTGTTGCCCCCACCCCTGGACATGCCCCGTGTCTCCCTGCTGTTGATCCACACCCCCTGCTCATGCCGTGTCTCTCTCCTGTTACCCCCCACCCCCGGTCATGCCCCGTGTCTCCCTCCTGTTGCCCCCCACCCCCGCTCATGCCCCGTGTCTCTCTCCTGTCCCCCCACCCCCGCTCATGCCTTGTGTCTCCCCTGTTGCCCCCCACCCCCCGCTCATGCCCCGTGTCTCCCTGCTGTTGCCCCCCACCCCCTGCTCATGCCCCATGCTCTCTCTCCTGTTACCCCACCCCCCTTTCATGCCCCGTGTCTCCCTCCTGTTGATCCCCACCCCGTGCTCATGCCCCGTGTCTCTCTCCTGTTACCCCCACCCCCTGCTCATGCCCTGTGTCTTTCTCCTGTTGCCCCCCCGCTCATGCCCCGTGTCTCCCTGCTGTGTCCCTCACCCCCCGCTCATGCCCCGTGTCTCTCTCCTGTTACCCCCCACCCCCTCTCATGCCCTGTGTCTCCCTCGTGTTCCCCCCACGCCTGCTCATGCCCCGTGTCTCCCTGCTATTGCCCCCCACTCATGCCCGTGTCTCCCTGCTGTTGCCCCCCCATGTCCCGCTCATGCACTGTGTCTCTCTCCTGTTACCCCCCACCCCCCGCTCATGCCCCGTGTCTCTCTCTTGTTACCCCCCACCCCCTCTCATGCCCCGTGTCTCTCTCCTGTTTCCCCCCACCCGCCTCTCATGCCTCGTGTTCTCACCTGTTACCCCCACCCCCCGATCATGCCCCGTGTCTCTCTCCTGTTGTCCCCCTTCCCCCGCTCATGCCCTGTGTCTCTCTCCTGTTACCCCCCACCCCCCTCTCATGCCCCGTGTCTCTCTCCTGTTACCCCCCACCCCCCTCACATGCCTGTGTCTCTCTCCTGTTGCCCCCACCCCCTCTCATGCCCCGTGTCTCCCTCGTATTCCCCCCACCCTCCGCTCATGCCCCGTGTCTCCCTGCTGTTTGCCCCCCACCCCCCGCTCATGCCCCGTGTCTCTCTCATGTTGCCCCCCACCCCCCGCTCATGCCCCGTGTCTCTCTCCTGTTACCCCCACCCCCGGTCATGCCCTGTGTCTCTCTCCTGTTACCCCCAACCCGCTCTCATGCCCTGTGTCTCCCTCCTGTTGCCCCCCACCCCGCTCATGCCCCGTGTCTCTCTTCTGTTACCCCCCACCCCCCTTTCATGCCCCGTGTCTCACTTGTGTTCCCCCCACCCCCGCTCATCTCCCGTGTCTCCCTCTTGTCGCCCCCACCCCTCACTCATGCCCCGTGTCTCCCTCGTGTTCCCCCCACCCCCGCTCATGCCCCGTGTCTCCCTGCTGTTGCCCCCCACCCCCCGCTCATGCCCTGTGTCTCCCTCGTGATCCCCCACCCCCCGCTCATGCCCCGTGTCTCTCTGCTGTTTCCCCCAACCCCCGACTCATGCCCCGTGTCTCTCTCCTGTTACCCCCCATTCATGCCCCGTGTCTCTCTCCTGTTACCCCCCCCCTCTCCTGCCCTGTGTCTCTCTTGTTGCCCCCCACCTCCTGGTCATGCCCCGTGTCTCCCTTCTGTTGCCCCCTACCCCCTGCTCATGCCCTGTGCCTCTCTCCTGTTACCCCCACCCTCCGCTCATGCCCCGTGTCTCTCTCCTTTTGCCCCCCACTCCCCTCTCATGCCCCGTGTCTCTCTCCTGTTGCCCCCCACCCCCGGTCACGCCCCGTGTCTCCCTGCTGTTGCCCCCTACCCCCCGCTCATGCCCGTGTCTCTCTCCTGTTACCCCCACACCCCTCTCTCATGCCCCGTGTGTCTCTCCTGTTACCCCCCACCCCCTCTCATGCCCCGTGTCTCTCTCCTGTTGCCGCCCACCCTCCGATCATGCCCGTGCCTCCCTGCTGTTGCCCCCCACCCCCGCTCATGCCCCGTGTCTCTCTCCTTTTACCCCCACCACCCGCTCATGCCCCCTGTCTCTCTCGTGTTCCCCCACCCTCCGCTCATGCCCCGTGTCGCCCTGCTGTTGCCCCTCACAGCCTGCTCATGCCCCGTGTCGCCCTGCTGTGCCCCCCACCCCCTGCTGATGCCCCGTATCTCCCTGCAATTGCCCCCAACCTCCTGCTCATGCCCCGTGTCTCACTGCTGTTGCCCCCATCCCCTGCTCATGCCCCGTGTCTCTCTCCTGTTACCCTCACGCCCCGCTCCTCATGCCCCGTGTCTCCCTCGTGTTCTCCCACCCCCGCTCATGACCCGTGTCTCCCTGCTGTTGACCCCCACCCCTGCTCATGCCCCGTGTCTCCATGCTGATGCCCCCCACCCTCCGCTCATGCCCCATGTCTCTCTCCTGTTGCCCCCCACCCCCCAGTCATGCCCCGTGTCTCTCTGCTGTTGCCCCCACCCCCTAGTCATGCCCCGTGTCTCCCTGCTGTTGCCCCCACCCCTGTTCATGCCCCTTGTCTCTCTCATGTTGCCCCCCACCCTCCGCTCATACCCCGTGTCTCCCTGCTGTTGCCCCACCCCCGCTCATGCCCTGTGTCTCTCTCCTGTTACCCCCCAGCCCCCTGCTCATGCCCTGTGTCTCCCTCGTGTTCCCCCCACCACCTGCTCATTCCCCGTGTCTTCCTGCTGTTGCCCCCCACCCTCCGCTCATGCCCCGTGTCTCCCTCCAGTTGCCCCCCACGCCCCGCTCATACCCCGTGTCTCTGTCCTGTTACCCCCCCACCCTCCTTTCATGCCCTGTGTCTCTCTCCTGTTGCCCCAAACCCCCCTGTCATGCCCCATGTCTCACTGCTGTTGCCCCCCATCCCCCGCTCATGCCCCGTGTCTCTCTCCTGTTACCCCCCACCCTCTGCTCATGCCCTGTGACTCCCTCATGTTCCCCCCACCCCCACTCATGCCCCGTGTCTCCCTGCTGTTGCCCTCAACCCTCCGCTCATGCCTCGTGTCTCCCTGCTGTTGCCCCCCGCCCCCGCTCATAGCCCTTGTCTCTCTCCTGTTACCCCCCACCCCACTTTCAGCCCTGTGTCTCTCTCCTGTTGCCCCCCACCCCTGTTCAAGCCCCGTGTCTCCCTGCTGTTGCCCCCTACCCCCCGCTCATGCCCTGTGTCTCTCTCCTGTTACCCCCACCCCCGCTCATGCCCCATGTCTCTCTCCTGTTACCCCCCACCCCCGCTCATTCCCCATGTCTCTCTCCTGTTGCCCCCCAACCCCCCACTCATGCCTCGTGTCTCTCCTGTTGCCCCCCACCCCCCGCTCATGCCCCGTGTCTCTCTCCTGTTGTCCCCACCCCCAACTCATGCCCCGTGTCTCTCTCCTGTTACACCCCAGCCCCCTCTCATGCCCCGTGTCTCCCTGCTGTTGCCCCCATCCTCCGCTCAGATCCCGTGTCTCCCTGCTGTTGCCCCCACCCCCCTCTCATGCCCCGTGTCTCTCTCCTGTTACCCCCCACCACCCTCTCATGCCCCGTGTCTCTCTCCTGTTGCCCCCCACCCCCCTCTCATGCCCCGTGTCTCTCTCCTGTTACCCCCCACCACCCTGTCATGCCCCGTGTCTCTCTTCTGTTACCCCCCACGTACCCTCTCATGCCCCGTGTCTCTCTCCTGTTGCGCCCCACCCCCTGGTCATGCCCGTGTCTCCCTTCTGTTGCCCCCCACCCCCCGCTCATGCCCTGTGTCTCTCTCCTGTTACCCCCCGCTCATGCCCTGTGTCTCCCTGCTGTTGCCCCCCACCCCCAGTCATGCCCCGTGTCTCCCTGCTGTTGCCCCCCACCCCCTGGTCATGCCCCGTGTCTCCCTGCTGTTGCCCCCCACCCCTCTCTCATGCCCCGTGTCTCTCTCCTGTTACCCCCACCACCCGCTCATGCCCCGTGTCTCTCTCCTGTTACCCCCCACCCCCGGTCATTACCCATGTCTCCCTGCTGTTGCCCCCCACCCCCGCTCATGCCCCGTGTCTCTCTCCTGTTCCCCCCCACCCCTTCTGATGCCCCGTGTCTCTCTCCTGTTACCCCCCACCCTCTCATGCCTGTGTCTCCCTCGTGTTCCCCCCACCCCCCGCTCATGCCCCGTGTCTCCCTGCTGTTGCCCCCCATCCCCTGGTCATGCCCCGTGTCTCTCTCCTGTTACCCCCACCCTCCGCTCATGCCCCGTGTCTCTCTCCTGTTACCCCCACCCCCTCTCATGCCCCGTGTCTCCCTCTGTGTTCCCCCCACCCCCTCTCATGCCCCGTGTCTCCCTCCTGCTGCCCCCCACCCCCCGCTCATGCCCCTGTCTCTCTCCTGTTCCCCCCACCCCTTCTGATGCCCCGTGTCTCTCTCCTGTTACCCCCCACCCCTCTCATGCCCTGTGTCTCCCTCGTGTTCCCCCCACCCCCCAGTCATGCCCTGTGTCTCTCTCCTGTTGCCCCCCACCCCTGGTCATGCCCCGTGTCTCCCTGCTGTTGCCCCCACCCCCGCTCATGCCCCGTGTCTCCCTCCTGTTGCCCCCCACCCCCGGTCATGCCCCGTGTCTCCCTGCTGTAGCCCCCAAACCCCCGTTTATGCTCCATGTCTCTCTCCTGTTACCCCCACCCCCGGTCATGCCCTGTGTCTCCCTGCAGATGCCCCCAAACCCCTCTCATGCCCCGTGTCTCTCTCCTGTTATCCCCCAAACCGATCTCATGCCCCGTGTCTCTCTCCTGTTGCCCCCCACCACCCGGTCATGCCCTGTGTCTCCCTGCTGTTGCCCCCCCACACCCCGCTCATGCCATGTGTCTCTCTCCTGTTGCCCCCCACACCCGGTCATGCCCTGTGTCTCCCTGCTGTTGCCCCCACCCCCTGCTCATGCCCTGTGTCTCTCTCCTGTTACCCCCACCCCCTCTCATGCCCCGTGTCTCTCTCCTGTTGCCCCCCCACCCCCGGTCATGCCCCGTGTCTCTCTCCTGTTGCCTCCCACCCCCGGTCATGCCCCGTGTCTTCCTGCTGTTGACCCCCACCCCCTGCTCATGCCCGTGTCTCTCTCCTGTTACCCCCACCCCCGGTCATGCCCCGTGTCTCCCTCCTGTTGCCCCCCACCCCCGCTCATGCCCCGTGTCTCTCTCCAGTTCCCCCACCCCCAGCTCATGCCTTGTGTCTCCCCTGTTGCCCCCCACCCCCGCTCATGCCCCATGTCCTCCCTGCTGTTGCCCCCCACCTCCGCTCATGCCCTGTGTCTCTCTCCTGTTACCCTCACCGCCCTTTCATGCCCCGTGTCTCCCTCCTGTTCACCACCACCCCCCGCTCATGCCCCGTGTCTCTCTCCTGTTACCCCCCACCCCCTGGTCATGCCCCGTGTCTCCCTGCTGTTGCCCCCACCCCCCACTCATGCTCCATGTCTTTCTCCTGTTCCCCCCCGCCCCCTCTCATGCCCAGTGTCTCTCTCCTGTTACACCCCACCCCTCTCATGCCCCGTGTCTCCCTCGTGTTTCCCCCACCCTCTGCTCATGCCCCGTGTCTCCCTGCTGTTGCCCCCCGCTCATGCCCCCTGTCTCTCTCCTGTTGTCCCCCACCCCCCGGTCATGCCCCGTTTCTCTCTCCTGTTGCCCCCCACCCCCTGCTCATGCCCCGTGTCTCTCTCGTGTTACCCCCACCACCCGCTCATGCCCCGTGTTTTTCTCCTGTTGCCCCCACCCCCAGCTCATGCCCCGTTTCTCTCTCCTGTTACCTCCCACCCCCTCTCATGCCCCGTGTCTCCCTGCTGTTGCCCCCCACCCTCCGCTCATGCCCGTGTCTCCCTGCTGTTGCCCCCCACCCCCCGCTCATGCCCGTGTCTCTCTCCTGTTACCCCCCACCCCCGGTCATGCCCCGTGTCTCCCTGCCGTGCCCCCCACCCCCGCTCATGCCCGGTGTCTCCCTGCTGTTGCCCCCCACCCCCTGGTCATGCCCCGTGTCTCCCTGCTGTTGCCCCCCACCCCCCGTTCATGCCCCATGTCTCTCTCCTGTTACCCCCCACCCCCGGTCATGCCCCGTGTCTCCCTGCTGATGCCCCCCAAACCCCTCTCATGCCCTGTGTCTCTCTCCTGTTGCCCCCCTCCCCCCGGTCATGCCCCGTGTCTCCCTGCTGTTGCCCCCCCACACCCCGCTCATGCCCCGTGTCTCTCTCCTGTTACCCCCCACCCCCGGTCATGCCCCGTGTCTCCCTGCTGTTGCCCCCACCCCCTGCTCATGCCCTGTGTCTCTCTCCTGTTACCCCCACCCCCTCTCATGCCTCGTGTCTTTCTCCTGTTGCCCCCACCCCTGGACATGCCTCGTGTCTCCCTGCTGTTGACCCACACCCCTGCTCATGCCGTGTCTCTCTCCCTGTTACCCCCCACCCCCGGTCATGCCCCGTGTCTCCCTCCTGTTGATCCCACCCCGTGCTCATGCCCCGTGTCTCTCTCCTGTTGCCCCCACCCCCGGCCATGCCCCGTGTCTCCCTGCTGTTTTCCCCCCACAGCCCGCTCATGCCCCGTGTCTCTTTCCTGTTCCCCCCACCCCCCGCTTATGCCTCGTGTCTCTCCTGTTACCCCCCACCCCCTGCTCATGCCCTGTGTCTTTCTCCTGTTGCCCCCCCGCTCATGCCCCATGTCTCCCTGCTGTTGTCCCTCACCCCCCGCTCATGCCCCGTGTCTCTCCTGTTACCCCCCACCCCCTCTCATGCCCTGTGTCTCCCTCGTGTTCCCCCCACGCCTGCTCATGCCCCGTGTCTCCCTGCTATTGCCCCCCACTCATGCCCCGTGTCTCCCTGCTGTGCCCCCCCATGTCCCGCTCATGCACTGTGTCTCCCTGCTGTTGCCCCCCACCCCCGCTCATGCCCCGTGTCTCTCTCCTGTTACCCCCACCCCCTCTCATGCCCCGTGTCTCTCTTCTGTTTCCCCCCACCGCCTCTCATGCCTCGTGTCTCTCACCTGTTACCCCCCCCCCCCCGATCATGCCCCGTGTCTCTCTCCTGTTGTCCCCTTCCCCCGCTCATGCCCTGTGTCTCTCTCCTGTTACCCCTCACCCCCCTCTCATGCCCCGTGTCTCTCTCCTGTTACCCCCACCCCCTCACATGCCCCCGTGTCTCTCTCCTGTTGCCCCCCACCCCCCGTTCATAGCCCATGTCTCCCTTCTGTTGCCCCCCACCCCCCGGTCATGCCCCGTGTCTCCCTGCTGTTGTCCCCCACGCCCCGCTCATGCCCCGTGTCTCTCTCCTGTTACCCCCACCCCCCTCTCATGCCCCGTGTCTCCCTCGTATTCCCCCCACCCTCCGCTCATGCCCCGTGTCTCCCTGCTGTTTGCCCCCCACCCCCCGCTCATGCCCCGTGTCTCTCTCATGTTGCCCCCCACCCCCCGCTCATGCCCCGTGTCTCTCTCCTGTTACCCCCACCCCCGGTCCATGCCCTGTGTCTCTCTCCTGTTACCCCCAACCCCGCTCTCATGCCCTGTGTCTCCCTCCTGTTGCCCCCCACCCCCGCTCATGCCCCGTGTCTCTCTTCTGTTACCCCCCACCCCCCTTTCATGCCCCGTGTCTCACTTGTGTTCCCCCCACCCCCGCTCATCTCCCGTGTCTCCCTCTTGTTGCCCCGACCCCTCACTCATGCCCCGTGTCTCCCTCGTGTTCCCCCACCCCCGCTCATGCCCAGTGTCTCCCTGCTGTTGCCCCCCACCCCCTGCTCATGCCCTGTGTCTCCCTCGTGATCCCCACCCCCCGCTCATGCCCCGTGTCTCTCTGCTGTTTCCCCCCACCCCCGACTCATGCCCCGTGTCTCTCTCCTGTTACCCCCCATTCATGCCCCGTGTCTCTCTCCTGTTACCCCCCCCTCCTGCCCTGTGTCTCTCTCTTGTTGCCCCCCACCTCCTGGTCATGCCCCGTGTCTCCCTTCTGTTGCCCCCTACCCCCTGCTCATGCCCTGTGCCTCTCTCCTGTTACACCCACCCTCCGCTCATGCCCCGTGTCTCTCTCCTTTTGCCCCCCACTCCCCTCTCATGCCCCGTGTCTCTCTCCTGTTGCCCCCCACCCCCGGTCACGCCCTGTGTCTCCCTGCTGTTGCCCCCTACCCCCCGCTCATGCCGTGTCTCTCTCCTGTTACCCCACCACCCCTCTCTCATGCCCCGTGTGTCTCTCCTGTTACCCCCCACCCCCTCTCATGCCCCGTGTCTCTCTCCTGTTGCTGCCCACCCTCCGATCATGCCCCGTGCCTCCCTGCTGTTGCCCCCCACCCCCGCTCATGCCCGTGTCTCTCTCCTTTTCCCCCCACCACCCGCTCATGCCCCCTGTCTCTCTCGTGTTCCCCCACCCTCCGCTCATGCCCCGTGTCGCCCTGCTGTTGCCCCTCACAGCCTGCTCATGCCCCATGTCGCCCTGCTGTTGCCCCCCACCCCCTGCTGATGCCCCGTATCTCCCTGCAATTGCCCCCAACCCCCTGCTCATGCCCCGTGTCTCACGGCTGTTGCCCCCATCCCCTGCTCATGCCCCGTGTCTCTCTCCTGTTACCCCCACGCCCCGCTCCTCATGCCCCGTGTCTCCCTCGTGTTCCTCCCACCCCCCGCTCATGACCTGTGTCTCCCTGCTGTTGACCCCCACCCCCTGCTCATGCCCCGTGTCTCCATGCTGATGCCCCCCACCCTCCGCTCATGCCCCATGTCTCTCTCCTGTTGCCCCCCAACCCCCCAGTCATGCCCCGTGTCTCTCTGCTGTTGCCCCCCACCCCCTAGTCATGCCCCGTGTCTCCCTGCTGTTGCCCCCCACCCCTGTTCATGCCCCTTGTCTCTCTCATGTTGCCCCCCACCCTCCGCTCATACCCTGTGTCTCCCTGCTGTTGCCCCACCCCCGCTCATGCCCTGTGTCTCTCTCCTGTTACACCCCAGCCCCCTGCTCATGCCCTGTGTCTCCCTCGTGTTCCCCCCACCACCTGCTCATGCCCTGTGTCTTCCTGCTGTTGCCCCCCACCCTTCGCTCATGCCCCGTGTCTCCCTCCAGTTGCCCCCCACGCCCGCTCATACCCCGTGTCTCTCTCCTGTTACCCCCACCCTCCTTTCATGCCCTGTGTCTCTCTCCTGTTGCCCCACACCCCCCGGTCATGCCCCATGTCTCACTGCTGTTGCCCCCCACCCCCCGCTCATGCCCCGTGTCTCTCTCCTGTTACCCCCCACCCTCTGCTCATGCCCTGTGACTCCCTCATGTTCCCCCCACCCCCACTCATGCCCCGTGTCTCCCTGCTGTTGCCCTCAACCCTCCGCTCATGCCCCGTGTCTCCCTGCTGTTGCCCCCCGCCCCCGCTCATAGCCCTTGTCTCTCTCCTGTTACCCCCCACCCCACTTTCATGTCCTGTGTCTCTCTCCTGTTGCCCCCCACCCCCCGTTCAAGCCCCGTGTCTCCCTGCTGTTGCCCCCCACCCCCCGCTCATGCCCTGTGTCTCTCTCCTGTTACCCCCACCCCCGCTCATGCCCCATGTCTCTCTCCTGTTACCCCCCACCCCCGCTCATTCCCCATGTCTCTCTCCTGTTGCCCCCCAACCCCCACTCATGCCTCGTGTCTCTCCTGTTACCCCCCACCCCCCGCTCATGCCCCGTGTCTCTCTCCTGTTGTCCCCACCCCCAACTCATGCCCCGTGTCTCTCTCCTGTTACACCCCAGCCCCCTCTCATGCCCCGTGTCTCCCTGCTGTTGCCCCCCATCCTCTGCTCATATCCCGTGTCTCCCTGCTGTTGCCCCCACCCCCTCTCATGCCCCGTGTCTCTCTCCTGTTACCCCCCACCACCCTCTCATGCCCCCTGTCTCTCTCCTGTTGCCCCCCACCCCCCTCTCATGCCCCGTGTCTCTCTCCTGTTACCCCCCACCACCCTGTCATGCCCCGTGTCTCTCTTCTGTTACCCCCCACGTACCCTCTCATGCCCCGTGTCTCTCTCCTGTTGCCCCCCACCCCCTGGTCATGCCCCGTGTCTCCCTTCTGTTGCCCCCCACCCCCCGCTCATGCCCTGTGTCTCTCTCCTGTTACCCCCCGCTCATGCCCTGTGTCTCCCTGCTGTTGCCCCCCACCCCCCAGTCATGCCCCGTGTCTCCCTGCTGTTGCCCCCCACCCCCTGGTCATGCCCCGTGTCTCCCTGCTGTTGCCCCCCACCCCTCGCTCATGCCCCGTGTCTCCCTGCTGTTGCCCCCTCTCATGCCCCGTGTCTCTCTCCTGTTACCCCCACCACCCGCTCATGCCCCGTGTCTCTCTCCTGTTACCCCCCATCCCCGGTCATTACCCATGTCTCCCTGCTGTTGCCCCCCACCCCCGCTCATGCCCCGTGTCTCTCTCCTGTTCCCCCCCACCCCTTCTGATGCCCCGTGTCTCTCTCCTGTTACCCCCACCCCTCTCATGCCCTGTGTCTCCCTCGTGTTCCCCCCACCCCCCGCTCATGCCCCGTGTCTCCCTGCTGTTGCCCCCCATCCCCTGGTCATGCCCCGTGTCTCTCTCCTGTTACCCCCACCCCCCGCTCATGCCCCGTGTCTCTCTCCTGTTACCCCCCACCCCCCGGTCATTACCCATGTCTCCCTGCTGTTGCCCCCCACCCCCGCTCATGCCCCCTGTCTCTCTCCTGTTCCCCCCCACCCGTTCTGATGCCCCGTGTCTTTCTCCTGTTACCCCCCACCCCACTCATGCCCTGTGTCTCCCTCGTGTTCCCCCCACCCCCCAGTCATGCCCTGTGTCTCTCTCCTGTTGCCCCCCACCCCCTGGTCATGCCCCGTGTCTCCCTGCTGTTGCTCCCCACCCCCCGCTCATGCCCCGTGTCTCCCTCCTGTTGCCCCCCACCCCCGGTCATGCCCCGTGTCTCCCTGCTGTAGCCCCCAAACCCCCGTTTATGCTCCATGTCTCTCTCCTGTTACCCCCCACCCCCGGTCATGCCCTGTGTCTCCCTGCAGATGCCCCCCAAACCCCTCTCATGCCCCGTGTCTCTCTCCTGTTATCCCCCAAACCCCTCTCATGCCCCGTGTCTCTCTCCTGTTGCCCCCCACCACCCGGTCATGCCCTGTGTCTCCCTGCTGTTGCCCCCCCACACCCCGCCCATGCCATGTGTCTCTCTCCTGTTACCCCCCACACCCCGGTCATGCCCCGTGTCTCCCTGCTGTTGCCCCCACCCCCTGCTCATGCCCTGTGTCTCTCTCCTGTTACCCCCACCCCCTCTCATGCCCCGTGTCTCTCTCCTGTTGCCCCCCACCCCCGGTCATGCCCCGTGTCTCTCTCCTGTTGCCTCCCACCCCTGGTCATGCCCCGTGTCTTCCTGCTGTTGACCCCCACCCCCTGCTCATGCCCGTGTCTCTCTCCTGTTACCCCCCACCCCCGGTCATGCCCCGTGTCTCCCTCCTGTTGCCCCCCACCCCCGCTCATGCCCCGTGTCTCTCTCCAGTTCCCCCACCCCCAGCTCATGCCTTGTGTCTCCCCTGTTGCCCCCCACCTCCCGCTCATGCCCCATGTCTCCCTGCTGTTGCCCCCCACCCTCCGCTCATGCCCCGTGTCTCTCTCCTGCTACCCTCACCGCCCTTTCATGCCCCGTGTCTCCCTCCTGTTCACCACCACCCCCCGCTCATGCCCCGTGTCTCTCTCCTGTTACCCCCCACCCCCTGGTCATGCCCCGTGTCTCCCTGCTGTTGCCCCCCACCCCCCACTCATGCTCCATGTCTCTCTCCTGTTGCCCCCCACCCCCGGTCATGCCCCGTGTCTCCCTGCTGTTGTCCCCCATGTCCCGCTCATGCACTGTGCCTCCCTGCTGTTGCCCCCACCCCCGCTCATGCCCCGTGTCTCTCTCCTGTTACCCCCCACCCCCCGCTCATGCCCCGTGTCTCTCCCCTTTTACCCCCACCACCCGCACATGCCCCCTGTCTCCCTCGTGTTCCCCCACCCTCCGCTCATGCCCCGTGTCGCCCTGCTGTTGCCCCCCACACCCCGCTCATGCCCAGTGTCTCCCTGCTGTTGCCCCCCACCCCCTGCTCATGCCCTGTGTCTCCCTGCTGTTGCCCCCCACCCCCCGCTCATGCTCTGTGTCTCCCTGCTGTTGCCCCCCATCCCCTGCTCATGCCCCGTGTCTCTCTCCTGTTACCCCCACGCCCCGCTCCTCATGCCCTGTGTCTCTCTCCTGTTCCCCCACCCCCCGCTCATGCCCCGTGTCTCCCTGCTGTTGCCCCCACCCGCTCATGCCCCGTGTCTCCATGCTGTTGCCCTCACCCCCCGCTCATGCCCCGTGTCTCTCTCCTGTTGCCCCCCACCCCCCAGTCATGCCCCTTGTCTCCGTGCTGTTGCCCCCCACCCCCGGTCATGACCCGTGTCTCCCTGCTGTTCCCCCCACCCCCGCTCATGCCCTGTGTCTCTCTCCTGTTGCCCCACATCCCCCGCTCATGCCCTGTGTCTCCCTGCTGTTGCCCCACCCCCCGCTCATGCCCTGTGTCTCTCTCCTGTTACCCCCCACACCCTGCTCATGCCCCGTGTCTTCCTGCTGTTGCCCCCACCCTCCGCTCATGCCCCGTGTCTCCCTGCAGTTGCCCCCCACCCCCCGCTCATACCCCTTGTCTCTCTCCTGTTATCCCCCACCCCCCTTTCATGCCCCGTGTCTCTCTCCTCTTGCCCCCCACCCCCGCTCATGCCCTGTGTCTCTCTCCTGTTACCCCCACCTCCCGCTCATGCCCCATGTCTCTCTCCCGTTACCCCCCACACCCGCTCATTCCCGTGTCTCTCTCCTGTTGCCCCCCAACCCCCGCTCATGCCTCGTGTCTCTCCTGTTACCCCCCACCCCCTGCTCATGCCCCTGTCTCTCTCCTGTTGCCCCCACCCCCAACTCATGCCCCGTGTCTCTCTCCTGTTACGCCCCAGCCCCCTCTCATGCCCCGTGTCTCCCTGCTGTTGCCCCCCATCCTCCGCTCATATCCTGTGTCTCCCTGCTGTTGCCCCCACCCCCTGCTCATGCCCGTGTCTTTCTCCTGTTACCCCCCATCCCCCTCTCATGCCCCGTGTCTCTCTCCTGTTGCCCCCCACCACCGTCTCATGCCCCGTGTCTCTCTCCTGTTACCCCCCACCCCCCTCTCATGCCCCGTGTCTCTCTCCTGTTGCCCCCCACCCCCCGGTCATGCCCCGTGTCTCCCTTCTGTTTCCCCCCACCCCCCGCTCATGCCCCGTGTCTCTCTCCTGTTACCCCCCACCCCCCGCTCATGCCCTGTGTCTCCCTGCTGTTGCCCCCCAGCCCCCAGTCATGCCCCGTGTCTCCCTGCTGTTGCCCCCCACCCCCGGTCATGCCCTGTGTGTCCCTGCTGTTGCCCCCCACCCCTCGCTCATGCCCCCTTGTCTCCCTGCTGTGGCCCCCCTCTCATGCCCCGTGTCTCTCTCCTGTTACCCCCATCCCCTCTCATGCCCCCGTGTCTCTCTTCCTGTTGCCCCCCCACCCCCCGGTCATGCCCCGTGCCTCCCTGCTGTTGCCCCCCAACCCCCGCACATGCCCCCGTGTCTCTCTCCCTTTACCCCCCACCCCCCGGTCATGACCCATGTCTCCCTGCTGTTGCCCCCCACCCCCGCTCATGCCCCGTGTCTCTCTCCTTTTCCCCCACCCCCTCTCTGCCCCGTGTCTCTCTTCTGTTACCCCCACCCCTCTCATGACCCGTGTCTCCCTCGTGTCACCCCCCACACCCGCTCATTCCGTGTCTCTCTCCTGTTGCCCCAACCCCTGCTCATGCCTCGTGTCTCTCCTGTTACCCCACACCCCTGCTCATGCCCCTGTCTCTCTCCTGTTGCCCCCCACCCCCAACTTATGCCCCGTGTCTCTCTCCTGTTACGCCCCATCCCCTCTCATGCCCCGTGTCTCTCTCCTGTTGCCCCCCCCACAACGCTGTTACCCCCCCACCCCCCTCTCATGCCCCGTGTCCTCTCTCCTGTTACACCCACCACCGTCTCATGCCCCGTGTCTCTCTCCTGTTACCCCCACCCCCTGCTCATGCCCCTGTCTCTCTCCTGTTGCCCCCACCCCAACTCATGCCCCGTGTCTCTCTCCTGTTACGCCCCAGCCCCCTCTCATGCCCGTGTCTCCCTGCTGTTGCCCCCAACCTCCGCTCATATCCTGTGTCTCCCTGCTGTTGCCCCACCCGCTCATGCCCGTGTCTTTCTCCTGTTCCCCCATCCCCCTCTCATGCCCCGTGTCTCTCTCCTGTTGCCCCCCACCCCCCGCTGTTACCCCCCACCCCCCTCTCATGCCCCGTGTCTCTCTCCTGTTACCCCCCACCACCGTCTCATGCCCCGGTCTCTCTCCTGTTACCCCCCACCCCCCTCTCATGCCCCGTGTCTCTCTCCTGTTGCCCCCACCCCCCGGTCATGCCCCGTGTCTCCCTTCTGTTGCCCCGACCCCCCGCTCATGCCCCGTGTCTCTCTCCTGTTACCCCCCACCCCGCTCATGCCCTGTGTCTCCCTGCTGTTGCCCCCCAGTCATGCCCCATGTCTCCCTGCTGTTGCCCCCACCCCTGTCATGCCCTGTGTGTCCCTGCTGTTGCCCCCCACCCCTCGCTCATGCCCCATGTCTCCCGCTGTGGCCCCCCCTCTCATGCCCCGTGTCTCTCTCCTGTTACCCCCATCCCCTCTCATGGCCCCGTGTCTCTCTCCTGTTGCCCCCCACCCCCCGGTCATGCCCGTGCCTCCCTGCTGTTGCCCCCCAACCCCGCTCATGCCCCGTGTCTCTCTCCCTTTACCCCCCACCCCCCGGTCATGACCCATGTCTCCCTGCTGTTGCCCCCCACCCCCCGCTCATGCCCCGTGTCTCTCTCCTTTTCCCCCACCCGCTCTCATGCCCCGTGTCTCTCTTCTGTTACCCCCACCCCCTCTCATGACCCGTGTCTCCCTCGTGTTCCCCCACCCCCCCGCTCATGCCCCGTGTCTCCCTGCTGTTGCCCCCTGCTCATGCCCCCTGTCTCTCTCCTGTTGTCCCCCCACCCCGGGTCATGCCCCGTGTCTACCTGCTGTTGCCCCCCACCCCCCGGTCATGCCCCGTGTCTCTCTCCTGTTCCCCCACCCCCCAGTCATGCCCCGTGTCTCCCTGCTGTTGCCCCTCACACCCCGCTCATACCCCATGTCTCCCTGGTGTTGCCCTCCAACCCCTGCTCATGCCCCGTGTCTCTCTCCTGTTACCCCCCACCCCTCGCTCATGCTCCGTGTCTCTCTCCTGTTGCCCCCACCCCTGCTCATGCCCCGTGTCTCTCTCGTGTTACCCCCCACCACCCCCGCTCATGCCCGTGTCTCTCTCCTGTTGCCCCCACCCTCCGCTCATGCCCGTGTCTCTCTCCTGTTACCCCCCACCCCCTCTCATGCCCCGTGTCTCCCTGCTGTTGCCCCCATCCTCCGCTCATGCCCTGTGTCTCCCTGCTGTTGCCCCCCACCCTCCGCTCATGCCCGTGTCTCTCTCCTGTTACCCCTCCACCCCCCGCTCATGCCTGTGTCACTCTCCTGTTCCCCCCACCCCCGGTCATGCCCTGTGTCTCCCTGCTGTGTCCCCCCAGCCCCCGCTCATGCCCCGTGTCTCCCTGCTGTTGCCCCCCACCCCCCGATCATGCCCCGTGTCTCCCTGCTGTTGCCCCCAACCCCTGTTTATGCCCCGTGTCTCCCTGTTGATGTCCCCCAAACCCCTCTCATGCCCCGTGTCTCTCTCCTGTTGCCCCCCACCCCCGGTCATGCCCGTGTCTCCCTGCTGTTGCCCCCCCAGACCCCGCTCATGTCCCGTGTCTCTCTCCTGTTACCCCCACCCCCGGTCATGCCCCGTGTCTCCCTGCTGTTGCCCCCACCCCCTGCTCATGCCCTGTGTCTCTCTCCTGTTACCCCCACCCCCTCTCATGCCCCGTGTCTCTCTCCTGTTGCCCCCCACCCCGGTCATGCCCCGTGTCTCCCTGCTGTTGACCCCCACCCCTGCTCATGCCCGTGTCTCTCTCCTGTTACCCCCACCCCCGGTCATGCCCGTGTCTCCCTCCTTTTGCCCCCCACCCCCGCTCATGCCCCGTGTCTCTCTCCTGTTCTCCCCACCCCCCGCTCATGCCTTGTGTCTCCCCTGTTGCCCCCCACCCCCGCTCATGCCCCGTGTCTCCCTGCTGTTGCCCCCCACCCCCCGCTCAAGCCCTGTGTCTCTCTCTTGTTACCCCCCACCCCCTTTCATGCCCCGTGTCTCCCTCCTGTTGACCCCCACCCCCGCTCATGCCCCGTGTCTCTCTCCTGTTACCCCCCACCCACCGGTCATGCCCCGTGTCTCCCTGCTGTTGCCCCCCACCCCCCACTCATGCTCAGTGTCTCTCTCCTGTTGCCCCCCCACCCCCGGTCATGCCCCGTGTCTCCCTGCTGTTTCCCCCCCACACCCGCTCATGCCCGTGTCTCTTTCCTGTTCCCCCCCACCCCCCGCTTATGCCTCGTGTCTCTCCTGTTACCCCCCACCCCCTGCTCATGCCCCGTGTCTTTCTCCTGTTGCCCCCACGCCCGCTCATGCCCCTTGTCTCCCTGCTGTTGCCCCTCACCCCCGCTCATGCCCCGTGTCTCTCTCCTGTTACCCCACCCCCCTCTCATGCCCCGTGTCTCCCTCGTGTTCCCCCCACGCCCGTTCATGCCCCATGTCTCCCTGCTATTGCCCCCCACGCCTGCTCATGCCCCGTGTCTCCCTGCTGTTGCCCCCATGTCCCGCTCATGCACTGTGTCTCCCTGCTGTTACCCCACACCCCCGCTCATGCCCCGTGTCTCTCTCCTGTTACCCCCCACACCTCGCTCATGCCCCGTGTCTCCCTGCTGTTGCCCCCTACCCCCGCTCATGCCCCGTGTTCTCTCCTGTTACCCCCCACACCCTTCTCATGCCCCGTGTCTCTCTCCTGTTGCCCCCCACCCCCGTCATGCCCCGTGTCTCCCTGCTGTTGCCCCCCACCCCCCGCTCATGCCCGTGTCTCTCTCCTGTTACCCCCACCCCCCTCTCATGCCCCGTGTCTCTCTCCTGTTACCCTCCACCCCCCTCTCATGCCCCGTGTCTCCCTTCTGTTGCCCCCCACCCCCCGCTCATCCCCCATGTCTCCCTCTTGTTGCCCCCCACCCCCCACTCATGCCCGTGTCTCCCTCGTGTTCCCCCCACCCCCGGCTCATGCCCCGTGTCTCCCTGCTGTTGCCCCCCACCCCCCGCTCATGCCCTGTGTCTCTCTCCTGTTACCCCCCACACCCTTCTCATGCCCCGTGTCTCTCTCCTGTTGCCCCCCACCCCCGTCATGCCCCGTGTCTCCCTGCTGTTGCCCCCCACCCCCCGCTCATGCCCCGTGTCTCTCTCCTGTTACCCCCACCCCCCTCTCATGCCCCGTGTCTCTCTCCTGTTACCCTCCACCCCCCTCTCATGCCCCGTGTCTCCCTTCTGTTGCCCCCCACCCCCCGCTCATTCCCCATGTCTCCTCTTGTTGCCCCCCACCCCCCACTCATGCCCCGTGTCTCCCTCGTGTTCCCCCACCCCCGGCTCATGCCCCGTGTCTCCCTGCTGTTGCCCCCCACCCCCCGCTCATGCCCTGTGTCTCCCTCGTGTTCCCCCACCCTCCGCTCATGCCCCGTGTCTCCCTGCTGTTTCCCCCCCACCCCCCGCTCATGCCCCGTGTCTCTCTCCTGTTACCCCCCATTCATGCCCCGTGTCTCTCTCCTGTTACCCCCCCACCCCCCTCTTTCTGCCCTGTGTCTCTCTCTTGTTGCCCCCCACCTCCCGGTTATGCCCCGTGTCTCCCTTCTGTTTCCCCCTGCTCATGCCCTGTGTCTCTCTCCTGTTACCCCCACCCTCTGCTCATGCCACGTGTCTCTCTCCTGTTACCCCCCACTCCCCTCTCATGCCCCGTGTCTCTCTCCTGTTGCCCCCCACCCCCGGTCATGCCCCGTGTCTCCCTGCTGTTGCCCCCCACCCCCCGCTCATGCCCGTGTCTCTCTCCTGTTACCTCCCCACCCCCTCTCATGCCCCGTGTGTCTCTCCTGTTACCCCCCACCCCCCTCTCATGCCCCGTGTCTCTCTCCTGTTGCCGCCCACCCTACGATCATGCCCCGTGTCTCCCTGCTGTTTTTCCCCACCCCCGGTCATGTCCCGTGTCTCCCTGCTGTTGCCCCCCACCCCCCGCTCATGCCCCATGTCTCTCTCCTTTTACCCCCATCACCCGCTCATGCCCCCTGTCTCCCTCGTGTTCCCCCACCCTCCGCTCATGCCCCGTGTCGCCCTGCTGTTGCCCCCCACACCCCGCTCATGTCCCGTGTCTCCCTGCTGTTGCCCCCCACCCCCTTCTCATGCCCCGTGTCTCCCTGCTGTTGCCCCCACACCCCGCTCATGCTCCGTGTCTCCCTGCTGTTGCCCCATCCCCTGTTCATGCCCCGTGTCTCTCTCCTGTTACCCCCACACCCCCGCTCCTCATGCCCCGTGTCTCCCTCGTGTTCCCCCCACCCCCCGCTCATGCCCCGTGTCTCCCTGCTGTTGCCCCCCACCCGCTCATGCCCCGTGTCTCCATGCTGTTGCCTCCCCACCCCCCGCTCATTCCCCGTGTCTCTCTCCTGTTGCCCCCCACCCCCCAGTCATGCCCCTTGTCTCCCTGCTGTTGCCCCTCACCCCCGGTCATGACCCGTGTCTCCCTGCTGTTGCCCCCCACCCCCCGCTCATGCCCCGTGTCTCTCTCCTGTTGCCCCCCACCCCCCGCTCATGCCCTGTGTCTCCCTGCTGTTGCCCCACCCCCCGCTCATGCCCTGTGTCTCTCTCCTGTTACCCCCCACCCCCCCGCTCATGCCCCGTGTCTCCCTCTTGTTCCCCCCCACCCCCTGCTCATGCCCCGTGTCTTCCTGCTGTTGCCCCCACCCTCCGCTCATGCCCCGTGTCTCCCTGCAGTTGCCCCCCCACACCCTGCTCATACCTCTTGTCTCTCTCCTGTTACCCCCCACCCCCCCGGTCATGCCCCGTGTCTCCCTGCTGTTGCCCCCCACCCCCGCTCATGCCCTGTGTCTATCTCCTGTTACCCCCACCTCCCTCTCATGCCCCATGTCTCTCTCCTGTTACCCCCCACGCCCGCTCATTCCCCGTGTCTCTCTCCTGTTGCCCCCAACCCCCGCTCATGCCTCGTGTCTCTCCTGTTACACCCCACCCCCCGCTCATGCCCCGTGTCTCTCTCCTGTTGCCCCCACCCCCCGCTCATGCCCCGTGTCTCTCTCCTGTTATGCCCCACCCCCCTCCCATTGTCAGGCTCACTCCTGGATTCCGTCAATTTCACCCCTCTTCCCTGAGTGCCCCTCACACCCTCCTGCTCACCTGTGGTCTACTCGTCCGATGCGAGTCCGAATCTCTTTATTCTCAATGCCTCCTCTCTGGAGTGTGGATGAGGTCTGCCTCGAGAGGAAGCCACCCTGCCCCTCTAACACGGGGCCAAGGGGGCCCCCCGTACCGGGGCGGGCCAAGGGGGCCCCCCGTACCGGGGCAGACCGGTTAAGGGGAAAAAGCCGATAGGCGCAAAAAACCCCTTCTTTGTTGAAGATGGCGATTGCTCCAGGGGAGAAACAACAGAACAAGGATGGGGTGACTAAAGAAATGAGCTGAGGGGGAAGGAACCCAGAGAACAGGGGAGAGAGGGAGAGCCAAGGAGGAGCAGAGAAAAAGCTCCAACAGAGCGAGGCGAGCCAAGAGCGAATAGATTGTCAGAAAGCAAACGGGAGGAAAAAGGAAAGGGAGCGGCGGTGGCCGCGAAGGAAAGGACTGCAGCGTACCAACCCGGAAGCCTAACGCGAAAAGGTTGCAACGCGCTTGCTTCCGGGTTGGCGCTCGTTAAAAGGACGTCGCTGGTCAGAAGGGCTGGAAAACTAGACAGCTGCCGAGGAAAACGCGGGCGGCGTGACGCCTAAGTCAATGGCCGCTCCACCGACAGCATCTCCACAGCTGCCAGCGACCGCCGTGCGTGACAGTATACCCCCCTCCAGACCTGAACCCTCCGGGTTTCCCTGGATGTGTCCGGTGAAAACGCCTGACGAGCCTAGGTGCATGTACATACGACCTGGGCTCCCAGGAGTCCTCTGAACTGGGATAGTTCTTCCACGACACCAGGTATTCCAACCTGCCCTTACGATATCTGGAATCTAAGATGGCAGACACCTCATATTCTTCAGGTATAGACTTGGGATTACTCAATAGCCCTGTAGTCTTACTAACCGGGGTGTCTGGATCAACTGGGCAGAGAAGGGAGGAGTGAAAGACCGGGTGCACCCGATACATGGACTTGGGAAGTTGCAATTTGAAAGCCACTGGGTTAATCCTCTTGATTATCTTGAAGGGTCCTATAAATCGGGGGGTTAGTTTGGTCGAATGTACCCACCTAGGCAAGTATCTAGTAGATAACCAGACCCGATTGCCCTCCTTCCAGTCAGGACAGGGTAAACGAACTCGATCAGATAGGTCTTTATACCTGCGTCTAGCCGAAGCTAAACTTCGTTGAGCAGTGGTGTGGGCTGTAGTTATTTGATCCAGGGTGGATTCGATGGTGGGTATATTAGTAGGTGAGGAAAAAACTGGGAGAATACTGCCAGGGTGATAGCCATAAGAACAGAAAAAAGGGCTGAGTCCCGTTGCCGAAAGCACAGCGTTATTATACGCAAATTCGGCGGTGGGCAGAAGGTTCACCCAATTGTCCTGATTTTTATTGACATAACACCTGAGGTATTGCTCGAGAGTGGCATTAAGCCGCTCCGTCTGACCGTTGGTCTGAGGATGGAAGCCTGATGACAAAGCCCTCTCTATCCCTAACCGTTGACACAGGGCACCCCAAAATCGAGATGTATACTGACTACCCCGGTCAGATATAATCTTGTCAGGAAGTCCGTGGAGCCTAAAAATGTCCCTGAGAAAAACATCGGCCATCTCGGTGGCCGACGGCACTCCCCGCAGTGCGGAAAAATGGGCCAGCTTGGTGAATGTGTCAATCGTAACCATGAGACAAGTCGACCCCTGGGATTTGGGCAGGTCTACTATAAAGTCAGTGGAAATTTGGGACCATGGCCGGCTTGGCAAGTCCGGCTGCATAAGCAACCCGTAGGGTTTGTGGGTGGAGTTCTTATTCTGGGCGCAAACAACACACGTTTTACAGTGTTGCCTTACATCATGGGAGAGTGAAGGCCAAAAAAAAGATCGAGAAATTAGCTCTAGGGTACCTCGGACTCCCCTGTGCCCTGCGGTTACATGGTTGTGACCCCATTCCAGAACCTTAAGTTGTAAGGACTTAGAGGGGACGTACAAACGCTGCCCCACCAGTAAAAGACCCTCAGACCAATGGATTTGAGAACGTAAGTCACCGGGTACTGTTGTTGCCAAATCAGGTTTGGTTACTGTCTTAATCTCTTGCAGAAATGAGGAAACTATCCCCACGATTCTGTTTCGGGGAAACATAGGGTGGCTAACGGAGGGAGAGTGGTAGTCTGCAGACCGACATCTAGACAGGGCGTCCGCCAAGCTGTTTTGGGTGCCAGGAATGTAAGTAATGGTAAAGTCATACTGGCTGAAGAAATGCGCCCAGCGAGCCTGCCTTGAATTGACACATTCCATATTACGGAGAATCTTCAGATTCTTATGGTCAGTACGTAATGTAAACGGATGCGTTCCGCCTTGTAGCAGGTGTCTCCACTCTTCACATGCCACCTTGAGAGCCAAAAGTTCTTTTTCAATGACAGAATAGTTCTGTTGACTTGTGGAAAGAGTCTTGGAAAGATATGCTACAGGATGTTCCTTGCCATCCTTCAGTTGAAGGAGTACTGCACCTAAGGCGCTCGCAGAGGCGTCGGCCTTGACTATAAAAGGTTGGTCTTGATCTGGTTGAGATAGAATAGGGGCGGAGCAGAATCTCCTTTTGAGGTCGATAAAAGCTTGATTAGCTGGTTCTGACCAGAGAAAAGGTTTGGCGTCTTTTTTAAGTAGAGAGGTAATGGGCAGCACAATCTGCGAAAATTGGCTGATGAACTTCCTGTAGAAGTTGGCTAGACCCAGGAACCGTTGAACGTCTTTCAAAGAGGTGGGTATGGGCCAGTCCAGGATGGCAGATACTTTCCTCGGGTCCATGGTGATGCCTTCCTGGGAAAGAATGTATTCCAAATATGGAACGGAAGACCTATTGAAGAGGCACTTTTCGGGTTTAACTAATAGATGTTGCGACTGTAAACGATGTAGGACCGTCTGGAGATGTAATGCATGTTCAGAGGTGGACTTCGAAAAAACTAAAATGTCATCCAGGTATACTATGACACTGAGGTATAGCAGATCAGAAAACAGACGATCCATAAAACGCTGGAATATGGCAGGAGCGTTAACCAAGCCAAATTGCATCACTCAATACTCAAAAAGGCCAAACGGAGTCCGGAAAGCAGTCTTCCATTCGTCCCCATCCTTTATTCGGAGAAGGTGGTAAGCACTCCGGAGGTCTAACTTAGAGAAGGTGGAAGAACCCTGGACAGCTTACAATATGTCTGTGATCAAAGGCATTGGATAGCGGTCACGAACCGTGACCTTGTTCAAACCCTGATAGTCAATGCATGGCCTTAACTCAGAGGAATCCCTCTTAGGTATGAAGAATAGAGAGGCTCCAGCCGGAGATTTGGAGGGACGAATGAGGCCATTGGTCAGATGAGAGTCCAAATAATTGCGAAGAGTCCTCTTCTCCAGTAGAGACAAAGAAAACATGCGGCTAAACGGAACCAGGGCATCTGGCACCAGCTCAATGGCACAGTCTTCCGGCCTATGTGGGGGTAGATCTAAGACAAGATTGTCTTTGAAGACTTCTTTGAATTCGGCCAACTCCGGGGGAACCTTACAAATCTCATTTACTCCTTCTTGTTGGGGAGTAAGGACTTGGACCAATTCTTCTGAAGAATGAAATAAACAATTCTGTTTACAGTATGGGGAGGTAAAGGCCATGGTGTTCTGCGCCCAATCGATGAGCGGATTATGCCTCCTCAGCCAGGGAATCCCAAGGATTACTGGGAAATGGGCTGCTCGAATCAAGTCAAATTGTATCTGTTCCGAATGCTGGAAAATGTGGACCTTCAAGGATACTGTGGAATGGGTAATAGGCCCCGACGAAAGCGGGGAACCATCTACTCCTTCTACCTTCTGGAATTCTTCTCGTTTTAGCAGAGGGAGACCTTGTTGGTGCGCCCACATGGTATCCATAAATACCCCAGCGGCACCACAATCCACCAAAGCCATGGTGGTAAGTACTTCTGTCAGAGTTTCCAACTGGATAGGAACAGCCATGAGTCGAGAGTCCAACGTGGGTGTGAATCTACCGTCACAGTGACATAGGGACTAGCGCTCTGACCTCGGTTACTCGTCCCCTTTAGTTCCGAGGTTGTGCGTTTCCCGACCGTCTAGGCAGGACTTCTGGACAGTTCCTAAGTAGGTGGGCGCCTGATCCACAATACATGCAGAGGCCAGCATTCCTCCGACGTCTTCTCTCTTCAGGTGTCAAGGGGGATCTAGCGGACCCTACTTGCATCGGTTCTTCCTTGTTACTGGAGTGAGGCAGGGAGGGCAATGAGTGGGCACTTGGTAGAAAGGGGCCAGTGGCTTTTTGCTTCTTCCTTTCCGCCTTGCGTTCACTGAGGCGATAGTCAATCTGGGTAACAAATGAGAATAAATCAGACAGGGTGGTGGGGCAGGCTATCCTTGCCAGTTCGTCCTTTATCTCCTCTTTCAAACCTCGACGGAATATTGTGTACTGGGCCCGTTCTGGCCATCCAGCCTCTGAAGCCAAACGTTTAAAAGTGGAGATATATGTCAGCAAATCACTGGAACCTTGATGCACATCCAAGAGTTCTTCCGCAGCAACATGTATTATCTCAGGTTGTTCAAAAGTCTGGCGCAGTAAGGTCAAAAAACCCTCATAGTCTCTGATGATAGGATTATTGTTGGTCACTAGAGGGGCGGCCCAAGCTAAGGCATTCCCTGTCAAGTTGGATACCATGAATCCCACCTTGGTGTGATCATTGAGAAACAACTGAGGTCTAAAGGCGAAATAAATGGAGCAGGCTTCCAGAAATTCCTTGAGGCGCTTCGGAGTTCCGTCAAACTTGCCCGAGGATAGGGCCATAGGAGGTAAATCGGAATCCCTAGGTTCCCGAGTAGAGACCATCTGTCTCAAGACTGCATTATCGGCCTTCACGTTCTGTAATTCTACGTTCATGGCCTGGACCGTGGCCACTAGTTCTTGTATTTGTTCTGGGGTGGCCATTTTCTTTTTTTGGCGTTGCAAACTGTCAGGCTCACTCCTGGATTCTGTCAATTTCACCCCTCTTCCCTGAGTGCCCCTCACACCCTCCTGCTCACCTGTGGTCTCCTCGTCCGATGCGAGTCCGAATCTCTTTATTCTCAATGCCTCCTCTCTGGAGTGTGGATGAGGTCTGCCTCGAGAGGGAGCCACCCTGCCCCTCTAACACGGGGCCAAGGGGGCCCCCGTACCGGGGCAGACCGGTTAAGGGGAAAAAGCCGATAGGCGCAAAAAAAACCTTCTTTGTTGAAGATGGCAGCAGGATACAAGGTGGAACTGAGTAACTTGATCCAGCTGATAAGGAAATCCACAGAAGGTAGAAAAAGGCGATTGCTCCAGGGGAGAAACAACAGAACAAGGATGGGGTGACTAAAGAAATGAGCTGAGGGGGAAGGAACCCGGAGAACAGGGGAGAGAGGGAGAGCCAAGGAGGAGCAGAGAAAAAGCTCCAACAGAGCAAGGCGAGCCAAGAGCGAATAGATTGTCAGAAAGCAAACGGGAGGAAAAAGGAAAGGGAGCGGCGGTGGCCGCGAAGGAAAGGACTGCAGCGTACCAACCCGGAAGCCTAACGCGAAAAGGTTGCAACGCGCTTGCTTCCGGGTTGGCGCTCGTTAAAAGGACGTCGCTGGTCAGAAGGGCTGGAAAACTAGACCGCTGCCGAGGAAAACGCGGGCGGCGTGATGGCTAAGTCAATGGCCGCTCCACCGCCAGCGTCTCCACAGCTGCCAGCGACCGCCGTGCGTGACACTCATGCCCCATGTCTCCCTGCTGTTGCCCCCAATCCTCCGCTTATACCCCGTGTCTCCCTGCTGTTGCCCCCACCCCCGCTCATGCCCGTGTCTTTCTCCTGTTACGCCCCCACCCCCCTCTCATGCCCTGTGTCTCTCTCCTGTTACCCCCCCACCACCCTCTCATGCCCATGTCTCTCTCCTGTTGCCCCCCACCCCCTGCTGTTACCCCCTCACCACCCTCTCATGCCCCGTGTCTCTCTCCTGTTACCCCCCACCCCCCTCTCATGCCCCGTGTCTCTCTCTCCTGTTGCCCCCCCACCCCCGGTCATGCCCCGTGTCTCCCTTCTGTTGCCCCCCACCCCCGCTCATGCCCCGTGTCTCCCTCCTGTTACCCCCCACCCCCCGCTCATGCCCTGTGTCTCCCTGCTGTTGCCCCCCACCCCCCGGTCATGCCCCGTGTCTCCCTGCTGTTGCCCCCCACCCCCCGGCATGCCCCGTGTCTCCCTGCTGATGCCCCCCAAACCCCTCTCATGCCCCTTGTCTCTCTCCTGTTATCCCCCAAACCCCTCTCATGCCCCGTGTCTCTCTCCTGTTGCCCCCCACCCCCGGTCATGCCCGTGTCTCCCTGCTGTTGACCCCCACCTCCTGCTCATGCCCCGTGTCTCTCTCCTGTTCCCCCCACCCCCCGCTCATGCCTTGTGACTCCCCTGTTGCCCCCCACCCCCCGCTCATGCCCTGTGTCTCCCTGCTGTTGCCCCCCACCCCCGCTCATGCCCCGTGTCTCTCTCCTGTTACCTCCCACCCCCCTTTCATGCCCCGTGTCTCCCTCCTGTTGACCCCCACCCCCCGCTCATGCCCCGTGTCTCTCTCCTGTTACCCCCCACCCCCCGGTCATGCCCCGTGTCTCCCTGCTGTTGCCCCCCACTCATGCTCCGTGTCTCTCTCCTGTTGCCCCCCACCCCCGGTCATGCCCCGTGTCCCCCTGCTGTTTCCCACCACACCCCGCTCATGCCCGTGTCTCTCCTGTTACCCCCCTCATGCCCCGTGTCTTTCTCCTGTTGCCCCCCGCTCATGCCCCGTGTCTCCCTGCTGTTGCCCCTCACCCCCGCTCATGCCCCGTGTCTCTCTCCTGTTACCCCCACCCCCCTCTCATGCCCCGTGTCTCCCTCGTGTTCCCCCCACGCCCGCTCATGCCCCGTGTCTCCCTGCTATTGCCCCCCACGCCCGCTCATGCCCCGTGTCTCCCTGCTGTTGCCCCCCATGTCCTGCTCATGCACTGTGTCTCCCTGCTGTTTCCCCCCACCCCCCGCTCATGCCCCGTGTCTCTCTCCTGTTACCCCCCACACCTCGCTCATGCCCCGTGTCTCCCTGCTGTTGCCCCCCACCCCTGCTCATGCCCCGTGTCTCTCTCCTGTTACCCCCCACACCCCACTCATGCCCGGTGTCTCTCTCCTGTTGCCCCCCACCCCCGTCATGCCCCGTGTCTCCCTGCTGTTGCCCCCCACCCCCCGCTCATGCCCCGTGTCTCTCTCCTGTTACCCCTACCCCCCTCTCATGCCCCGTGTCTCTCTCCTGTTACCCCCACCCCCCTCTCATGCCCTGTGTCTCTCTCCTGTTGCCCCCCACACCCCGGTCATGCCCCGTGTCTCCCTTCTGTTGCCCCCCACCCCCCGGTCATGCCCTGTGTCTCCCTGCTGTTGCCGCCCACCCCCCGCTCATGCCCCGTGTCTCTCTCATGTTACCCCCCACCCCCTCTCATGCCCCGTGTCTCCCTCGTGTTCCCCCCACCCCTGCTCATGCCCTGTGTCTCCCTCGTGTTCCCCCCCACCACCCGCTCATGCCCCGTGTCTCCCTGCTGTTGCCCCCACCCCCGCTCATGCCCCGTGTCTCTCTCATGTTGCCCCCCACCCCCCGCTCATGCCCCGTGTCTCTCTCCTGTTACCCCCACCCCTCTCTCATGCCCCCTGTCTCTCTCCTGTTGCTCCCTCACCCCCCCGGTCATGTCCCGTGTCTCTCTTGTTGCCCCCCACCCCCCGGTCATGCCCCATGTCTCCCTCCTGTTGCCCCCCACCCCCCGGTCATGCCCTGTGTCTCCCTCCTGTGTCCCCTCACCCCCACTCATGCCCCGTGTCACCCTGCTGTTGCCCCCCACCCCTGCTCATGCCCCGTGTCTCTCTCCTGTTACCCCCACTCCCCTCTCATGCCCCGTGTCACCCTGCTGTTGCCTCCCACCCCTGCTCTTGCCCCGTGTCTCTCTCCTGTTACCCCCACCCCCGCTCATGCCCCATGTCTCCCTGCTGTTGCCCCCCACCCCCGCTCATGCCCCGTGTCTCTCTGCTGTTGCCCCCCACCCCCGTTCATGCCCCGTGTCTCCCTCCTGTTACCCCCACCCCCCCCGCTCGTGCCCCGTGTCTCTCTCCTGTTACCCCCCTCTCATGCCCCGTGTCTCCCTCCTGGTCCCCCCTACCCATGCCCTGTTGTGTTCTCTTTATACACCCCGCCTTCCCTTTCCATGGTGTCCATCTTGGTAAAAGATTTTCCTTCCTACACCGGGACGCTGCAGTCGTTCCGGTTTGGCAAGAAACATTTTTTTTTTTTACCACCCCGGGTTCCCACTTTGAGAACCTAGGATGCTAGTGGTCTTCATCCATTGAAAAGGAGGTTATGGTTACGTTGCACTAATAAAAAACTATGAAATTCAATTAATAAAATGTGTTAAAGGGACGTTATGGTTAAGTTGCACTAATAAAAACCTATGAAAATCAATGAAAAAACTTTGTTAAAGGGACATTATGGTAAAGTTGCACTAATAGAAACCAATGAAATTCAGTGAAAACACTTTGTTAAAGGGACATTATGGTTAAGTTGCGCTACTAAAAACCTATGAAATTCAGTGAAAAAACTTTGTTAAAGGGACGTTATGGTTCCAAGTAAAACCGAAAAAACCCTTGAAATTCGCTAGTTATGGTAAGCTAAGCAACCATAACTCGCACCACCACTGTGCACTGCTAAGGCTAACACCGAGGACATCAAAGATGACATCACAAATGTCATTGATGACATCACTGATGACATCACATGTGCATTTACCTTTCATGAAAAGTCTGTACAAGGGATTCTTAGTGTAATGTTAATAAAAAAAGTGTCAAAGATTATTGGAATAAATATCAAGTGCTAATCAGTGCATTAAGCTATGCATTGATATAAAGAGCATTCTATTATTAACTTCAATCCAGTATACTAAGGTACTCATGTAGAAACATAGGCATTGTGTGCAGCATACATGATGGAGGTGCAATATTCAGAAGCTTGCCATGTTGAATAGTGAAATGATAACTGTTTTCATATTAGAGTTTTGCGTACAGTGAAACTTGTGATAAGTAGGTAATAAAACCCACTTACTACATAACTGCGTTATTATAGACAAATCACAAAGAGACAACACCACATATAAATATGAATATATACAAGGGAATTGAAGTAAGAAAAAAACAGCAATAGTAGCAGAAAGTGTTCATAGCCTAACTGATTACCTTTATGCAGAGAAATGATTGCTCTGTTTCAAAGCTGTTACTTACCCTATCTATATATATCACATGATGTGTCTGGACCCTAAGGAAAATAGTGTGAGTACAACATATAAAAATATGAGCATATGCAGGGAAAGTACAGTAATAAAAAAAACATCAAAACTATCAGAAAGTGCTGATAACTCTACTGATAATTTTAATGCACAAAAAGGAATGCCGTCTTTCAAGGTTGTGTCTTCCCCTATGTATATGTTTCTTTTGATATGACTGGACCACAAGGGAATTATTGTAAGAACATACTTGAAGATAAGTCTACAAATATAGTACATTAACAATTTTTAGTTCCTGACTGTTACTGAAGAAAATCATGTGGCTTAGATATGTCAGGAAAGGAAAAAAGGGGGCGTCAGACATGTGATGTCATCAGTGATGTCATCAATGACATTTGTGATGTCATCTTTGATGTCCTGGGTGTTAGGCTTAGCAGTGCACGGTGGTGGCGCGAGTTATGGTTGCTTAGCTTACCATAACTCGCGAATTTCAAGGGTTTTTCGGTTTTACTTGGAACCATAACGTTCCTTTAACAAAGTTTTTTCACTGAATTTCATAGGCTTTTAGAAGCGCAACTTAACTATAACGTCCCTTTAACAAAATATATATATATATATATATATATATATATATATATATATATATTACATGGCCATGCTAGCGGCCATGTAGTTATGGTTAAGTTGCTAAACCCATCGGAAGAGCACTTTTTGGGCATCTTATAACTTCGCTGCCCCTGGACGAATCCTCACCAAACTTTGCAAAAAAGTATATGGCCCACTCTGAATTTTATTGCAAAGTTTGGTGAGGTATGGTCAGGGGGGGGCAAAGTTATATGGGGGGGGTCCCAAAATTGTATTTTTTCCCATAGACTGAATGGAGAAAAATCTTTGCTCATGCCTACAGCCCAAACCACTGGACGATGTTCACCAAATTTGCAGCAGGAGCAGCGGCTTCATCCCGAAAGCGTGCTTTTGTAAATTTGGTGGAAATCCGTCCAGTAGTTTTCTTTAAAACGACAAGAAAGTAGGTCCCAAAACAATTAGTGATATCAATGTCCGCTCCGCGGACACACTTCCCTGTTTGCTCCATGGACAGGACACCGATTGGCTAGTGGGGCTATGTCATGTCCGCGGACAATCAATGTGTTCGCTGATTGGTTAGACATCGGCCGGTGTCTGCGGACATCGCAGTAAAAACATATAAAAGAACACATCATTTCACTTGTCAAACTTATCAAATAATCTCTGGGGAGGTGAGGGGTGATGAGAATGGGATGGGATATGGCTGCAAGAAGCAAAAAAACATGCGTTTTCACCGCAAACAGTTTGGATGTTCACAAACAGTCCTGTGAAGTTTGCTGGCACCTCTGCATTACAGGGTTGGTGAAAAGCAGTTCTTGGATGGCTTATAACTTTGGCGCCACTTAATGATACTGCATGCAATTTTGTATTTATATTCTTAACCCAATCCTGAATGGGTTTTCAAGGTTTGGTGGGATTCTGTCAAGAGGGGGCAAAATTAGAAGGGGGTCCCAAAATAATGTAAAGGCTTATAAATGAGTTGCCATTTGACGAATCTACACTTAAGTTGGCAAACTGATAATAGATCTAGATATAAATGTTTTTGAGAAGTTTGGTGGGATTTTGTCAAGAGGAGGCAAAATTAGAGGGGCGTCCCAAAATATTGTAAAGGCTTATAAATGTGGTGTCATTTGACGAATCTACACAAAGGTTTGCAAAAAGATCATAGATCTAGATATAAATGTTTTTGCAAAGTCTGATGGCATTCTGTCAAGAGGGGGCAAAATTAGAGGGGGGGTCCCAAAATATTATAAAGGCTTATAAATGTGGTGCAATTTGACAAATCTACACAAATGTTTGCCAAAAGGTTTGAAATATTGATATAAATGTTTTTGTAAAGTCTGAATGGATTTTGTCAAGTGGGGGCTAAGTTATATGACTATTGTATGTGCATACATTTGACACTTTTGAGAAAATAAAACATGGGTGGATTTCCAGGAAACTTGTTTAAGGAGCATTGGCAAGTACCTTAAAGCATGGTTTTGCAAATCTGTCTGTGTTTTATTTTTTGACAAGTGCCATAATGTAGGTACAAAAAATAGTGATATACCTTTGGTGATTGAGGTGTAGCCTGTGGCCATAAGCAGTGACCACATTGTCTGAGTCATGGAATAAGGTCATGAACCAGACATTCTGGCTACTGGCCATGACCACGAGGGATAACACATGGGGTTAAAGTGGCCATGTCCACCTGGGACTGGCTTTGTGGTAAAGTTATTCGAAATTGTGATAGGTTTGAAAGGGAAGAAAAATGTGCTTGTGGTAATATGGTCATAAGGTTCTCTTTTCGTCTTCTGCAGGTTGCCATGGAAAGCGAAGAGGGGCCCTCTATGGAAACCCACCTTCCCTTTCCATGGTGGCCATCTTGGAAAAGGATTTTCCTTCCTACTGTGTAGGAAGAAAAATCAATTTTTGAGCACCCCGTGTTCCCGCTTTAGGAACCTAGGGTGCTAATGGCCTTCATCCCACATTACAGGGGCTGGAATGGGGGGATAATTGTCCTGAGACCTTGTTATCAACCCTTGCTTCGCTTGGGCTGATAACTTGGGCTGCTGGGCCGGTATCCACCGTTCCAGTCCCTGGAACGGGGGATGAACGCCACAATATTCCCATTAGCAAAACACAAAATGCAAATGGAAATGTTGGAAAATCTTATTGAGTCTATGTAATTCACTGAGAAATGTAAAGTAGATGAAATCTATACGTTTTTTTTTGTTCTATTTTTTAATTGTGAAAGGTGGTTCCTAAAGGAACATTTCTTTTGTTGTTTTCGGATTTATTTATTTTTGGCTGGAGAGCTTAGAATGAAAGGTGGAGAGGGAAATGAGGGAAGAGGCACCAAACACTAATATGGAGGGGCAGGTGGACAGGGGAAAATGTTGTATGTGTGTTATTTCTAAGGTAGGGGGCAGTGTTTCTCATGCTCCTTGATTACAGCAGTGGTGGTGGCTCTTGGGGAGGAGGGATGGCATTAGCTGATGCCATTTTAAGATAAATAGCAGTTTTGCTAATATTATGTACTGTGTACTAGATTAGTAGAAAATGCAGTTCCGAACTGTCCACGAAGCACAGATCTTATCATGAAGTGCTGACCGGTTCTCGGACACGTCATCATGCCGTGCGCCAGCGTATGGTCATGTGGCACTGTCCGGATGGTTCGCAATGAAGTCACTTGTTCGTAGATGTCTACGGTTTACGAAACTAGTTGAAATAGTTGCAAAACGTGTATAGAAGTGTTAAAAATTATTCTAGAAGGTGGGAAATGGCAGAGTTTTAAGGTGACACTTTGTAAATTGGACACAAATATTGCTATATTGAGCTGATAACTTGGGCGCTGGGCTGGTAAGGGTAAGTATGATATTAGTAAGTTGTAGGAAAATAGCATGCACTGGTAAAACCCATGAAATTCAATGAAAAAAACTTTGTTAAAGGGACGTTTTGGTTTAGTTGCATTAATAAAAACCTATAAATTCACTGAAAAAACATCATTAAAGGGACGTTATGGTTAAGTTGCGCTAATAAAAACCTATGAAATTCAATTAAAAAACTTTGTTAAAGGGACGTTATGGTTAACTTGCACTAATAAAAACCTATGAAATTCAATGAAAAAACTTTGTTAGAGGGACATTATGGTTACAAGTAAAACCGAAAACCCCAGAAATTCACCAGTTATGGTGAGCTAAGCAACCATAACTCGCGCCACCACAGTGCACTGCTAAGGCTAACACCCAGGACATTAAAGATGACATCACAAATGTCATTGATGACATCACTGATGACATCACATGTGAAATAAATTTGGATGAAAAGTCCCTACAAGGGGTTGTGTTTATATTGTTAGTAACAAGATGTCAGGAGTGATCGGGAGAACTATCATGAACTACTTAATCTATTAAAGCATGTACTCATCTAAAATCATTGTATTGGAGTGTTGTTGTTGATACAGAAACCTAATCATATATAAACATAGGCAATGACTGCAGCATGCACCATAGAAGTACAATATTTATAATCTTGTAATTTCGGATAGTACAATAATGAATGCTACCTTATCAGAGCTTTGAATAATGTTAAACATGTAATAACTAGCTAACAATTCAAGACTTACAACACTTGTGCTAGTACAAACAATACATATGAAGAACCACAATGCATACAAATCAGAGGCACATACAGGGAAACTAAAGTAAATAAGAAAGAAACAGAATCATGAGAAAATGTTAATACCATTAAAGTTTATCTTCATGTATACAAATGAATTGTGTGCTGGAACCCTGCTCATTTCGACATGTATGTATTGTATTTGTTTTTCTTTATTTATATAGCGCGTCTGGCCCAAAGGCATCTGTGCACCATGAGCTGAGACCAAACCCTAAGGAAAGTACTTAAAGAACATATGACAAAGTTAATCTCTAGATATACAGCACATTTTCCATTTTAATATTCTGACTGTCCGCGAACAAAACCACCTGGCCTATATATGTCAGGGAACAAAAACAAGTGGCCCAGGTATTTGATGTCCTTCAATGACATTTGTGATGTTATCTTTGATGTCCTGGGTGTTAGTCTTAGCAGTGCACCGTGGTGGCGCGAGTTATGGTTGCTTTGATTACCATAACTGGTGAATTTCTGGGGTTTTTCGGTTTTACTTGTAACCATAACATCGCTTTAACAAAGTTTTTTCATTGAATTTCAAAGGTTTTTATTAGTGCAACTTAACCGTAACGACCCTTTAACAACGTTTTTTCATTGAATATATATATTATAGGGCGGTGATAGCCGGCCTATAGTTAAGGTGAGTCGGAGACACATAGCGACACCACAAAATTCAATTGTTAATAAATTTTGATTCGAATAGCATATTTGGATGAAATTTCAAAAGTGATTAAAAGGCTGTGCCCCTCCCCTCAATGCCCCCCCAGAAGTGTTTTAAGGATTCATTAAAAAATCAAAAAGTTATTAAGCGTCAAAATATTTTTTTTTCTCCAAAAGTGCAGCCTACTTCCCATTCATTTTCCCAAAGACAAAAAAGGTACATTTTTGCCAAAGCGCACAGCCCAAAACCGCTGGACGGATTTGGATCAGGTCTGAAACAACTTGGGCACGTAGCCCCCTTCTCCAAAAATTATAGTTATATCTCCCATGGTGCATTGCAGGATCATGGTTTTCAGAAATGAAACGACCGTCATCTTGTTTTTCTCTCGATGCGAGAGATGTTCGAGGCTATAGCTGAAGTTATGGGAAAAGGAATCTCAGTAGAAAGGTATTTTCAGGTAAAAGAACATGCAAATGCCATCAGGATAGAGGTGGAGCATGGCTAGAAAGCACTGAGTGAAATTTGGGAGTTGGAGGGGGTCCAGGGACTGGGTTTGCAACACAAAGCTTTCTGTAGCCTCGGGTACAGCTGCCATCTGAAAGCAAACTGCGTCAAAGAAGCAGCGTGTGCTCTGGGGTGAAAGGGAGAGGGCAGGGGAGGTGAGAAGGCTGTCTGGGGATTGTGGGGAGCTGGCACAGATGACAAGGGCACTTGGTGATGGCCAGGGGGGCAGGGAAGCATTTATTTTTCTGGCAGTTTTGCCGATATATCCGAGGTTACAAAGGACTACAGATAGCCACAAGTATGTGTAGGTTAGTACCCGTGGTTACATTTCTTTTTAAAAGATAACTATGGTGACGTTGGGGGTGAAAATTCACTGGCTTGGTCATGGCCAGTGACTCAATTGCCATGCAGGTCTCCTATTCATGCAATAACCAGGACAGACTCTGCTTAGCTTCAAAGCGAGGAAGGGGTCAGCCTCCTAAGGCCATATTGCCAGATATATGAGCCAAACTTACATGACCACTTAGAGGAATGGACCGGCCCTTTTCTTGCTTTGAAGCTAAGTAGGGTCAGTCCTGCTTACTCTGTGAATGGGTGACCGAATGGTCATCTGAATCATTTACTTTTTTTAAACCGTGATACTGTCAGTCCTTGAAGGCTTTGCACTTAGAGAATTTTTTGCCTTTTGCTGAATTGTATTCTCGTATTTGTAGTCTCCCAGTCAGTAATAAAACTGGTATTTTTACAGCAACAATGGGTTTCCCATCCCTACAGTACCTGGGACGAACGCTGTTTAGCTTCACAGTAAGGAAGAGGTCAGCCCACTAAGGCCATGTTGCCTAATATATGAGCCTCCCCTTAAAAGAACAGATAGAGAAACATGGGCTAAGCGGGCTGAATCCTCCCTGGCTTTGAAACTCAGCATGGTCGGTCGCGGTTACTGCATGGATGGCAGACAGTCCACAGTCCTGAATGCCTTGTGTTTTCTTAGTTTTAAATATCTCATATAACACGGCATCTGCATTATTATAAAACAGAAAAAATGAAATTTAAAAAATCACATTCATGCTGAACACTGCTATCAGAGAACCCTGTCCTTAAGGAGTGCGAAACACACCACTAAACCATTTTGCTACAATGATGTTATTGTTTGGATTTTCACAAGTTTCATACCTAGCCTTTTATCATTGAACATATTACATTATAGGCTAAGTATGAAATGTATGCCTCCTGAAGCACCAAGCCCTTGTGGCTTTGTGGTTAAATGCTGGTCTTCGAAGTCCAGCAGACCAGGGTTTAAAGATATATGTTTTTATAGTTTTATTTAACTAATTTTATATTATTAAAGGAAAAGCAACGCAGGTGGGAGGTGGCGAGGTTTGTTGCAGTGCAGTCTTGTGATCTTATTCTTCATGAGGGCAGTTAGACGTGGCTGCAATGTCAGCCATGTCCAAACATCCCTTATACCAAAATAACGGTGCCGGAGAGGCTTTTGCGCTGAAAAGGGTGCACCGAAATGGGCGTTGCAGCGGAATGCCTGTGCCAAAATCGGCCTGCCTCAAATTATGGCACTAAAAAGGGGTATAACGCTTGGAGAACGCTGCTTAACCAAAGTCTGTGCTCCATGGCAAATTATGTAATCTCACTGCGCATTGCCTAAAAACATTGTTAGTTCTCAAAGTCTTAAATATCTCATGACACACTGCATCCACATTCTTTTTTTTTTAAATCATGCTCCTGTCAGTCCTTGAATGTTTTGCACTCAGAGACAATTTTTCTGCCTTTTGCTTAATTGCATTCTGGTATTTGTAGTCTCACAGTTAAGATGGGGAGAATAATGCCACAATTGTACACTTTTTGTCTAACAATGTTGTGGGATGTTTTTACCCATGCATCCGAGCCCTACCACAAAAACTGTGCAGTACTGGCATGGAAAACATCATGATGGCCAGAGCTTCCCAGAAAATGCACAGGGAAATGCATGAAGAATAGGCTGCCACCCATTTTTGCCGATGTTATGGGCACAGAAGGGCACTGCCTAAAACCACCATTGGGCTACCCACACAGTAGCCTGAAACCATTGGGAATGGCAATGCTGATTGCCAAAAGCAACCTAGAACTGTGGGGAATTCATTTTCTTAAATCCCAAAAATGGTTGCATTACCAGTACTCACCACTATCAGAAAGCCAGCGTTTTAAAACAACACCAGACATTTGTGTAAAACTGAATAAATGAACCCAAAGCAGGCCAAAGAAATACTTACTGAGAGGTGGATACAATGTAAAGTTATATTCTGAAGTGACTTGAAGGTTTATAACAAGACTGGCTGAGCTCTGCAGGTCTGCAGCGGCTTAAACTGAAACTGGATTTAAAATTACCAAAAATCGAAATGTGTAAATAAACTGAGGGACAGACTTGTGACTGCCACATAGTTTGTCACTGTTAAAATGTCATAGTTTTGAACTTAGAATCAGCATTCTAGCTGCATGTGTAAAAATTGTTAGTTTTATTTGAATGCAGAAAACTGGGTAACTAAAAGTGACATTAGCTGGGGCCTGGCTTAAGGAACTGGATTCTGCCTGACAACTTCCCCTCAATTGGAGTGAAACTGTATCCACAGCAGTTCTCAGGCCTGGCTGCATTCTGAGGGGAGGTTACCCCTCTCTGATTGAATTACCAAGGGACTGCTAGAGACTAAACAAAGGACCCAGGCAGAGGGTTTATTGGGGGGTGGTCATAAATGGCGTCCTCTTGAACAATGGGCCTTCCAGAACCCAGGCAGATGGTTTATTGGGGGAATCGTAAAATAGCTTCCTCCTGGCAGAAGCTGGGAGGGGCAGGGTCTCTGAGCTTGGCAGAAACTGGATAAACTGGTTTCTACACCATGTGACCTGAAAAGACACACCCCTGTTGGCCAGAATATGATTCTAAGAAAGATGTATAACTCACAGTGCAGACTTGTCAAAATTATTTAAATGATACCATAATTCTTGTGATTTTTCTGTGCACGTTTTAAGACGCGTTGGGAATTTGTGTGATGTTCTGGGGCAAAACCCCGCTATTTATGGATACTACAGACTCTGTGTTTAAGCTAGAGACATAGGAATTTACTGGAGTATGTAAGGACAGGCCGTGTATATGTGTATAATTTTTAATGAAAACCCAATATTGCAAAACCAGTTAAAAAACGCAAAATGTTGCCGTTTCTGAATGCAAGCTCTTAGAAACATCAGAGTTTGAACAGAGTATACCTCATGTGATACGTGATGGGTGCATGTAATTTCAAACCACTGTGTATCTATGAAATATGTCTTTAGGTCAAATATAGATTTGTGGGCAAACTGACCAGGGGAGGATCCTCTGACCCATAAAACCTACAGCATCACCATAACACACATTTCCTTCCCCCAAACAAAGCAGTGCGGAAAGCTTGACCAATGGGCAGTTAAGAGAGGGGCTGGCTAGTGATGCTGCACACACACCCACTTTCAAAACACATAAAAAGAGACTGCTGGGACAGGTAGAGACATTCAATTCCATTTGCTGCGGAGCATGCTGACCGAAGACTTCACATCCAGAGATCCAGACTTCAAATCCATCAATCTCCAGAACCTGTAGCAGTACCCAGAAAGCAGAGCAGTATCCAGAATCCAGAGAGGCTAGACCAGCAGAGCAGAGCTGACCCAGATCACTGTGAAGTGCCGAGACCAGAACCGGAGTCCAGTCCAAAACCTGACCAGATCCGTGGCAAGGCCTATTTCAAAATACATTGTGAGTACCTAGCAGAACTGTGCAGAACCAATCTCTTAGTTAAAATAATATAATTCAATCTATTTAATCTAAGTAGAACTGCCTCCTAACTGTCACTTGTCAAATCTGCAGCCGCATAGCTGTCACCTGTCATTTTTAAAAGCTGTCACCTGTCAATTTGAGTTACTTTAAATTCGAAAAACAACCTTCACAAAATCGTTCATAACACCGTAACCGTTTGGGCTAGGAACTTGGTTTAACTTTCCTCTGAAAGCTTAGAATCTTACCTTTCCAACAAGCCTAGAACCGACTTATACTTTCTCCGCAATCATGATTCACACATTCGCGAATTTTGCCGTGATTTGCGATTTGGCACGATTTCTTTACTTGTAAAAAGATAGCTGCTTTTTCCTGAACTGCCAAATTTCGTTTGCCTCTTAAGAACCATCCCTAGATCATTGCTAAAGTGAGCCTGAACTCATCCCAAGTATATTTCACTCACCCTGAACCTCCTAAAGGGAATTAAAACCATTTTCAGCATATTCCTCACTTCATTGCCAGCACATATAAAATCATTTTGGGCCTGTGTTTCAAACTTCTGTAGTCTAAGCTTGCTGGGGTGAACTGAATTACATTTGATTGCATTTCTAAGAACTGTGTGCTCTCCTCCTCATTTACTTACATTGCATAAGGGGGGAGTGGATTGCCAGAGAAAAGTGATTACATTGTTTTGTTGAAATCATATTGGGCCTCATTACGACCCAGGCGGTAAGTTACCGCCTGGGCCGTGATTTTACCACCATGGCGTAAACTACGTTTACGCCATGGTGGTTGGCGGATTTACCGCCCCATTCCAACCTTGGCGGGGCGGTAAATCCCCATTTACCCATTTACCCTTCCCCATTCCCATTTTTCCCCATAGGGCATAATGGGAGTGGGGAAGGCGTTAATTACGCCACCATAAATTACGGTGGCGTAATTAACTCCATGGTCCCTTAGCGCCATGGATTTTAACACCTGCTAAAAGCAGGTGTTAAGTCCGCCATGGCGCTAAGGGACCTCGTACTCAGGCGGTAAGGGTCGGCGCTGTTTACGCCGCCGTAAAACCCTTACCGCCTGAGTTGTAATGAGGCCCATTGAGTATTTTCTGTATTGCATTTTCATTCAACATTGCATCCATCTGAAACTAGATAAAGCATTCTCTACCACCTTATTCTTCTGTTCCTATTCCCAAGCGTGCTACCTCATCCTTTATACTACTCCTGGGTAATCAAATCAGTTTATTAGTAGAACATTACCCATTGTTGTTAACTGCTCATGTTCTGAAGTGTGATATTAATTATTAATTTATTATAAAGTGTGATATATATATATATATTGTTTACATTCTCAAATAAACCGTTTAAACTTGCAAAACAGAACTACTTCTTGGCTCAGTGGGGTCAGAGGGGTTCCAAGAGAGGGGTGTTATATAGGGGTAGTCATCCAGAACTCATGAACTGGACATAAAGATATAGCAATAAGGGTTTCCATTCAGTATCCCAGACTAGGCATTGATTTAGCTGTAGTGCTGGATTGAATCCTCTTACAAAGTGGGGGCTCGAGCCGGACGTTTGGGTTAGATCTATCACTTGTGCAGATTAATACAGTGTGCCAGCTGACCAGAAACACATATCCGGTCGGATCACCACGCTGTGTTACGCTGTAAAGCACTCCTCAAAGGAACGCTCTAAGGAAAAGGTCTTAAATAAAAATAAAATACAAACTTCTGTAAGTCAGGAAGGAACTCAAATTCCAGAATGACGACCTTGGTAGATATGAAAATAGCCAGAGAGCACTTCTTACATAAGCTATTTGTGAGAGGTGAGTGGACTCATCAGGACCAGACGGTCTGGTTGCAGGCAATCGCACCCCAGATCACTGAAACAGGGTCAGATACATGGAGAGACCAGGGTCCCTTACATGTGGCCCTGAGTGAACTATATATGTCCCCTAAGGCCAAGGATGAGCACAACAAGATTGCCAGGGTAGCGGCATATTTATATTTACATATGGGAGCCATGCAGGACAAATGTGCTGAAGGCCAAGATCTGGCGAGTAGGCAACTGCTGGCATTACAGAAGGCCCAATCTGATCTGGACTCTTCTGAGCAGAGGCTGCAGAGGAGCCAGGAGTCAGAAAATGATAGTAGGCAGTATATCATTAAAATAAAAGAGGACATGGATATACTGCAACAGGAAAAGGCTGACCAGGATACCAGAATTCTGGCCTTGCAGAAGGAACGCCAAGACAGTTTGGACTCCCTACTGCAGAGCCAGAAAAAGCTGGAGCAACAGATCAATTTCAACAGGGCATGCACAGAGCAGGTAGCCACCCTGCAAATCCAACTAGACAGAGAGAAAGAGGAGAGCAATAAACTGATCCTGAAAGACCTGGATACCCAGGCAGACTTTGATCAGGAGCACCAGAAAGCTGGTGCCTTCCAAAGGCAAAGGGATGACCTGACGGTACAGATGCAGACTCTTAGTCAGGAAAGGGACACCTTAGGCCAGGAAGTCTGCCACTTAAGAAGAAAAGTGGAAGAAAATCACCTGGCCCACCAGGGACTGGGTGACCTCCAAAAAGAACACCAGGACTTTCTAGAGCACACCAGGAGGGTGGAGGAGGCTCTGGCAAGACAGGAGCAGGCCAATAGGGACACAGCTCAGGAGGTAACCCTCCTGAAGCAAAGACTGGCCCAGTGCTCCAGGACCAATCAGGAAACGCAGAGAGAGAATGAGGCTCTCTGCCAGCACAACGATAGGCTCCAACAACAGGTAGCGATGCAGGAGAGACTGATAGAGTCTAGTAAGGCCTTAACTGAGGAACTGAAGGCGCAGGCTCTTGCATTGCAACAGGGAGCAGGGGCGGATAGAGACCAGGTTCGCTGGGAAAGGGAAACTCCTGAGCATAACCTCAGGAGCCCTAGTACCAGAGGTCTTTATCTCTCTCAGTCCCTGGACTCTGCCACCCCCATGTCCCCTGGCGCACATGAACACCGGGCCACAGGGATGGCAGATTACTATCCAGCCAAAAGCATGGGGCTCATAGGCCAGTACCACCCAAGTATGGAGGGGCGGGCATCTGGGTATGGGCACCCAAGCACAGTGCAATTTAGTGGGGAACCTCAGGAGAGTAGGCCCATTAAGGGCATCCTGAAAACCTCTGCCCAGTTAGTGCAGTGGGGGGGTACCCATCAAATCCTGGCAGCAAGGAGGGATCTGAAGACTCCTCTGAGTGGTACAGGACACAGGAGACCAGGTCCCCACATTCTGCCAGCCACTCCCAGGCTCGCAGAATCCGGGAAAACCTGGAAGATCAGACAGGAACCTCTGGGAGCAGTGCCTCTGAGTCAGAGGATGAACGGACCAGGGTTACCCTAACCAAAAAGGCCAATAAGGCAAAAAGGGCCTTGCTTAAGGACCCATTGAAACAGATTAAGGCAATCAGGAGTGTCATCACGCCTTATCATAAGAACGCCAAGTATTCTGTTTGGGAACACTTGGAGCTCTATGAGCAAATGATGGAGACCTTTCATTTGAAGGACAGCCAAAGCTGTATTCAGAATGTAAAGTGGACATTCTCCCCAGAGTACTCCAGTTTCTTTGCGGGGCTGGAGGACCAAAATCATTCAAGGTGGTCTACCTATAGGGCGGCCATCTTGAAAAAAAATTCTGTGCACAGAAATCCCCAAGAGGCTCGCAAGGCAGCCTACAATTTGCAATGTGGGGAGGATCAGGCCCCACAAGAGTTTGTGCAAGAATTAAAACGTGCTTTTGCGCAGAGAACCAGAAGGGTGCGCACAGACAGCAAAGAGTTTGTCAATACATTTTTCCATGCTCTCCCTAAATATATAATGACCCAGCTCGTGAGAGATTTTCATGAGAAAAGATCTTTAGACTGGGTCATTGAACAGGCTACCCGGATCTATGAGGTGCAGAAGCCTATCGAAAATAAAAATAACATGCCGAAAAACCCCAAAACCAACAGCACCCCTGCTGCTGCCAAGGTGGCAGAGGTAAAGGTTGCCCCCGTTTTAGATTTGGAGATGGGGGGGCCTAAAAACCTGCCTGCACCAAATAACTCACAGCCCAGAAGGCCCTCGGGCCAGTCACAGACAGGGAGTCGAGGAGGTAGTCCCACAAATGGGGTCCCCCACTCCCCTGACTATGTAAGTCCCCGCTACAGTCGAAAAAGCTCTCTTATAGACGCCCAACTGGTGAAGACAAGAAACTCCACTCATCTTAGTTCACGGTGGTGCTGTGTTCATACTGCAAGCACTTTCATCTGTTAGTATGGATGAGCAGCAGCTGCAGCCAGGGGCCAGGGGCCAGTCAAGTTCCTTTGGCTCGAGTAAAACAGGAGTCTGCTGTTACACCAGGTTTTTCCTGCTGCTCATCCATACTAACAGATGAAAGTGCTTGCAGTATGAACACAGCACCACCGTGAACTAAGCTGAGTGGAGTTTCTTGTCTTCACCAGTTCGTCACAAGTTTAACCACTAAAGATACAGTGCATGAAAATAAACTGAATGCGCGGCATCCGTTTAGGAGCCGGATGAAATTGCCGATTAAAGTTACCATAAACGTCCCAAAGAAATTGAGAAACACTCAGATGTTCTATTAATGGGAAAGTATCTATTACTGAAAACAACAAAATTGTCACTGTCCTGAAGACAGCCACTATTACCATCAGTACCAACGGCACCAGAGAGAGTTCCGTATGAGTCAGAAAGGCCGAAACATATGTTGACTTGCTAATAGGAACTTTTTCACTTGTTTGATTCCTATCTCTCACTTTCAGTAAATTGCAAAAGGGCAGCTGGCGTGTATTTAGCAACTTGCAGTTACCCTACACCAACGTAGGTAAATTAGAACAGAGTGGTTAAGAAATAAAACACAGAACTACATCACCCGCTCTGGTCAAAAAACCTTTGAGGCATACATTACAGTTGGGAGACTCCAATATATTTGACTCTTCCCTGAAATTATATGTGTCCATGCTTGCAGTAACACATACTGTTTTTTTCCCGTTACCTTTCTCCATGTAATCTGACATCTCGAAAGGTCTGGTGGGTCTACACCAGTTAGATTGTAAGTGACTAGCACAGCTTGTTTTTTTAGATCTAGGCGCTTTAATGCCTTTTTTATTCTATTTTGGGCATGTAGTTGTCTGAACAATAAAAAGAAAATATTTTTGTAAATTACGTGTGGTATGAGTAATCTTAAAATTACATGAGATTACCTTGGATTTAACCTGGTGTGACTCAGGGTCTTAAGGTAGGGGAAGGCGACCTATTATCCTTTGCATTCAGCGTATCAGTCTCCCATTGATAGTGTCGTCCCCCCGATAACAAAAAACTGGGAGTACCCAATTTTGAAATACCATTTCTACTTACTACAAACTGTGGAGAGAATTTACTGGGATTAAATTTGTTGAAGGAATTGAATGCAGTAATACATTGCTCCTCGGATGGAGTTCGGTTAACAATTTCACCTCAGCAATCATTCGCCTCTCAGTTCTTGACTCAACCTTTACCGCCAGAATTCAGTAACATTCCTTAATGCTAATGGGCAATTGATGATAATGATGTGGGTATTCTTCAAATTGAACCTGTTAAGATTATTCTGAAACATGGAGTAAAACTGCCTCGCATTCCGCAGTATAAAATCTCAGTTGAAGGCGAACGAGCTTTGAAATGTATAGTTTCAGATTTTGTACATCGTGGAGTAATTGAGGAAATTACAGGTAGTTTGTCTAACAGCCCGATTTTGCCAGTGTACAAAAAAGGTGACAATGTGATTCCTTTTCTGTTTATAATTGATTTGCGTGCTATGAACAAAATTGTGGCTCCTCAATTCCCCATTGTACCTGATGTAACAACGATACTGTTAATAAGTAAATGACCACACTTCACTGCAATCCTTGTCTTTAGTGAGGATTTATTTAGTTAGTTCATCCAAGAGAAAGGCCCCCAGCTGTGGGCTGTCCTCCTGCTCTCAATCCTCTCTCTTCTGCTCGAATCTGGAACCCTTGCTTAATCATAACAACAAAGATTCTTTGGTAACTAGGTTACATGGCAGCAGCTGAAATGATGTAAGTATAAACACAATGATGTAAGTCTAAACACCTCCTAACACCTCCCTTCCTTTTACCAAAATATAAGTGTTTGCCTAAAATAGATAAACAATTTCATTGAAAATCAAACAGTTCATTATTTACATAGTATCTGATACACCGCTATGTGGAGGAATAAGCAAAATGCAGTAAATACCGTGCAGTGCAGTTACAAGGTGTTGTTTACCTTTTTGCAAATTGCTATCCTCTCCTTGTTCCAGACCCCACCTCCTTTAACAAGAACCGAAGATCCCAAATCTTTAACAACTTGTTTGGGCTGGGAAAATATGGATGCGCCTTTGCGCACCTTGGTGGGAAGTTTGATCTTGATCCAATCACCTTCCTCAAGACTGAATTCTCTACAAGCATTTTTCCTGTCATATTGCTCCTTGGATCTTACCCCTGATTCAAATATCTTCTCTCTCACTCCCTCCAGATCTATTCCTACAAATTTTGACCTTCCCATCCAGCCTGGACACATGTGTGAGTTAGGTTTCCTCCCTCTTAATAATTCAAATGGAGATACACCCGTAACACTGTGCGGTGCTAGTCTATATTGGAATGTTCTCTCCATTATGGTCCTGACCCAGTCACCTCCTGTGGCTACCGCAATTCTAATGGCATCCATGAGTGTACGGTTGAAACGTTCTACGCACCCATTGGTCTGGGGATGATATAATGAGGTAGTTACTTGTTCTATGCCATGGTTACTCAAAAACTCTCTAAATTCCTTGGAAACCAATTGGGTGCCATTATCTGATAAACACTTCCTGGGGAATCCCTCTGTCCAAAATAATTGCTCCAAACATTTAATGATGCTACTGCTGGATATATCTCTTAGTGTAAATATTTCAGGCCACTTGGATAATAAATCTATGACAACCAATACATAGGTGTCTCTCCCACCACTGATATTGAAAGGACCTAGTAAGTCTAAAGCAACCTCATCCCAGGGAACCGTGGATGGCTTCCTAACAGTCATGGGTACTTTCTGAATTCTGAGACCCTTATTACCTTCAATGCAATCGCAGCAATTGTTGACCACTTCTTCAGTGTCTTTGTCAAGATTGGGCCACCAAAATTCTGCTCTAACTAAGCCTTTGGTTCTAGGCAGTCCCAAATGCCCAACATGAGCTAGCTCAATTATTAATTTTCTCATTTTGATAGGTACAACCATCTGATGTCCCCTATGTAAATATCCTTTATCAATCCAGAGTTCTTCCTTAACTTTGGCAAACCCACCTAAATCACCAAGATAATTTCTTATTCTGTTCTGCGTCACCAATGTTAAAACTCTCTGGTACAATTCATCCTCAGAACATGCATTGTCCCACTCCTCTTTCTTTACTGACTCATGAACTTGAAATATTTCAACACCTTTCTCACGAGTCAGGTAAGACTCCTCAGACACAATTTCTCTCACTACTGATCTAGATAGGGCATCAGCAACTACGTTGGTTTCACCACTAACGTGAAGCATGTCATATTGCAGGCCTTGTAGGGACGTCACCCACTTAATGATGCGTCTGGAGACTCCCTCCAGACCACCTTTGGTAAATATTCCTATAAGGGGTTTATGGTCAGTACATACTGTGAATTCTCTGCCCCACAGATATCTCTTGAATTTTTCCACTCCCCAGACACAAGCCAATGCTTCCTTTTCTACCACTGAGTATCTGTTCTCAGGTCCTTTGAGAGATCTAGATGCAAATGCTATGGTGTGTAATCCCTCCTGATCTTCCTGCATTAGGACTGCCCCAATACCATAGTCACTAGCATCCACAAATAGTAATGAATGTCTACTTTCTTCAAACGTTTTCAAAATGGGTGCATTAACTATGGCATCTTTAATCTTACCAAACTCTTCCTCACATGATTCATTCCACTTGAACGTAACACCTTTACGAGTCAACATCCTCATATTCCTTGACAAATTTGACAACCCTCTAACGAACTTGCCATAAAATTCAACCAAACCTAGAAAAGACAGTATGTCTGCTTTGGATTTTGGTGCTTCCATCTTGCGAATGGCTTCTATGGCCTTTTCTTTGGGTTTGATCCCTTCACCTGTAATTTCATGACCTAGATATTCAACTTTGTCAGTTTTAAATATGCATTTCTCTAACGATACTGTAAGGCCAGCCTCTTTGAATATGTTCAACATTCTCTCTAACCTTTTATCATGTTCTGCTTCATTTTTCCCACATACTAGCACATCATCCTGGTAGCACATGACACCTCTCTCTCCTCCCAGTAATCTGTACATGACGTTCTGAAATACACTAGCTGCTGAAATCAATCCAAATGGCATTCTTATACATCTGAAAAGGCCAATAGGGGTAATGAACGCTGTGAGATCTCTAGAATCAGGGTGTAATTCTACTTGGTGATATGCAGATTTGAGGTCAATAAGAGAAAATACTTTGGAACCAGACACACCTGCCAATAAATCATCTATTCTGGGTAAAGGAAATTTGTCAGCCACTACATTTTTATTCAGGTGTCTAAGGTCTATGCATATCCGCAGAGATCCATTGCCCTTTCTCACTATTACAATAGGACTAACCCACTCTGAGGAATCAATTCTCTCTATCACTCCTTCACTTTCCATTTTTTTCAATTCACTCTCTACATCTTTTCTCAGGGCCAAGGGAATGGTCCGCAATTTGGCAACTTTGGGAATAGCATCTCTTTTCAAACGAATTTTGTGCACAAATCCCTTCAAGCACCCTAACTTAGTGACACTCATTTGCCCTCTGGCCCCTTCCATAACAGTGCTCGAGACCGATTTTCCACCAGATTTTTCACCTTCCACAGTCAACACCTGTTCTGGGTGGCTTGCTTCAAGTCTTATCTTGAGCTCTGCCTGATCACTCCAGGACAACAGCTCTCCACCTCTGTTGGCCACATGGACAGTCCCTATCGCCTTCCTGTCTTTGAATTGGAGCTCGGCTTTAAAGCACCCTAAAATTTCTATGGGCACATCTCCATAAGCATTTGCTCTGACTACATTCTCCCACAATGTACAACATCCAAATTTCTCCTTCCACACTTGCACACTTATCAAAGTATAATCTGCTCCACTGTCCATGAGCATTGATACTGGCACCCCTCCAACTAACACAGTTGCATATGGTTTCTTTTTCCTGACCTTCCCATCGATGGCATTGACAGAAAAAATAACTTCCCTACCAGCATCATCAATTGATATAAATTCTTGATCTGCATTGACTTCATGTATTTGACCTGAGGCAGTATAAAAATTCCTACAGCATCTAGCCATGTGTCCCCTGACCCCACATTCATTACATACAATGTGTGTTGCAAAACATTCTTTGTCAGATGCTTTGTGAGATAGACTCCCACATCTGAAACACCTCCTAGTTGATGCACCTCTAGGATAACCAGAGTCCCTGCCACCCCTGAATGTAACATTCTCTCTGGGCGACCCTCTGGTAGATGATCCTTGTCCCCATGCTCTGGTAGAGGGACCTTGGCAACCCTCAGGTCTCCTACCCATTTGCCAAGGGCGACGCAAAGTTGCCGCACCTCTCTGCATCACTCTCGAAACCTTGTGTATGGCAGCTTCATTGTCATCTGTTTTGGGCTTATCTTGAGATGTATTATCCAACTGAAGCATTTGTATACATTTGTCGGTGTGTTCTATCATTTTCGCTATCTCAGTTGCTCTATCAAGGGAAGGATTTCTTTCCTTCCATAACTCCTTCCTAATGTTATCGTTAGAACACTTAATCATGAGTTGATCCCTGACATGCTCATCTCGACAATGGTCAAATCTACATTTGATGGCTAAACCTCTGAGAGCAGTTACAAATTCCTCAATACTCTCTCCAGTTTTCTGAGCTCTCGTAGCAAATTTGTACCTTTCAAGAATTATATTCTCTTCAACACAGTAGTGTTTGTCTAATTTTGGTAATGTTTTCTCATATGGCCCCCCATCAGGAATGTCTGGAGGTTCTGGTAGTTTTTTGACCACTTCCTGCCCTGCGGCGCCTAAACAGTGAAATAGGAGCGCCTCTTTGCGCTCATTGGAGAAGTTGGGTCCAAATGCTGCCAGTGCATATTTTTGAAATCCCTCCTTCCAGTCTATCCAACGCACTCTAGGCTCACCTGGTGTAGGAAGGAAGAAAACTGGGGCTGGGACATTTGCCATGCTGTGAATTAAAGAATGTCACCCACAGACAACAAACCCTGCACAGCCACAATGTCACTCAACTGTACTTAATTTTACAAGGTGTGCACCCACCAGGTAGATTCCTGTGTGATCCACCGTTCCAGGTCCGGCGTCCAACTGCACAACCAGTTGCTGTGTGTCAAAGTACTCGACAGTCTCGTTTGTTCGAAACGTATTATTGACACGACGTAAAAATGGCCGCCACGTTTCCACGTCCCTTGGTCTACTTGCGTGCTGACGTGACCCCAGGCTGCAACATTCCAAGAATTCCTCGCTCGCTTGGTCGACTATTCGTTCACCTGACAGCCGGGTTCCATTCAAAGATAAACAACTGCAAGCCGTGTGTGTAACGGCAAGACAGTGAGTAATCAAGGCAATGGCAATCCAAATAGTGAGTGACCTCAGGTGGGACCTCTGCTGGTGTTGTCAGCGCAGTCTCTCGTAGTTGCAAATCACAAACCACAAATCAACCTCCTCAGTATTCGTGCTCTGCTCCAGGATTCCTTTGTGGTTCACTTCACTCCCAGGCACTGACTTCTTCCTCAGAATTCGTACTCCGCTCCAGGATACACCTTACTGGTTTACTCCGCTCCAGGAGAATGGCCGTGTTTCTCGCCTGCTATTACACATGTAGTGTGCCGCTCCGTCCGGTTGCATCCAAACTGTAATCAATATTGCTGCTGCTGGGGGCCTTTTCTCCTTGGCCCAGTCCTCGTCGCCAATGTTAATAAGTAAATGACCACACTTCACTGCAATCCTTGTCTTTAGTGAGGATTTATTTAGTTAGTTCATCCAAGAGAAAGGCCCCCAGCTGTGGGCTGTCCTCCTGCTCTCAATCCTCTCTCTGCTGCTCGAATCTGGAACCCTTGCTTAATCATAACAACAAAGATTCTTTGGTAACTAGGTTACATGGCAGCAGCTGAAATGATGTAAGTATAAACACAATGATGTAAGACTAAACACCTCCTAACAGATACTAACCATGATTCCGGCTTCTGCCACTCACTTTAGCATTGTTGACCTTAAGAATGCGTTTTTCAGCATTCCTATACACAAGGATAGTAGGTATTTGTTTGCGTTTACCCTAGGTGGACGCTCATTCACTCGTGCACCACAAGGGTACACTGAGAGCCAAGTATTTATAGTAGAGCGTTGAAAGAGCAACTCGATACTCTCGAGCTGCCTACTACTTGCATGTTATTACAGTATGTAGATGATCTCCTCTTGGCTGCTGATTCTGAAAGTGCCTGTAAAGAAGGCACTGTGTTGTTGCTTAGTCATTTAGCAGAACATGGGCATAAAGCTTCACTCCAAAAATGTCAATATTGTTGTCAGGAGGTCGCCTGTTTAGGCTATCTCCTGTCAAAGGAGGGAAGAAGGTTGACACCTGAACGAATAAAAACTATTTCTGGCATGTCTGTCCCAAATACGCAGAAGGAAGTTAGAGCCTTGATAGGTATGGCTTCTTACTGTAGATTGTGGATCCCTAATTTCTCGTTAACGATTAAACCAATGCTGGCTTTGACAAAGAAGGGCATTTCTTCACCATTGCCATGGACTTTGGAACACCAGACAGCATTTGATTTACTCAAGACCACGCTGTGTTCGGCACCGGTTTTGGGAACGCCAAATTATGAAAAGACCTTTGTGTTGTATGTGCATGAACGTGATGGATGTGCTTTGGCTGTGTTAACGCAGGAACATGGAGGGAAGAATAGGCCGTGCGGCTATTTCTCATCCGTCCTTGATCCTGTTGCATGCGCTTTGCCGAGATGTTTGAGAGCTGTTGTTGCTGCAGCTGCGTCTGTAAAACAGAGCGAGGGAATGGTCCTGGGTCATGCGTTAACCCTAATGGTACCTCACTCTGTAGATGTTCTATTAAATAGAACTCAAATGCAACACCTTACTTCCGCACGATTGACAAGATACGAATTGATCTTGTTTGCTCCCCACATTCAAATCCAGAGGTGTTGTGTATTAAATCCGCCTGAACTTTTACCTGTCCCGCAAGATACTGTTGATAGTGACGAAATGTCACACGATTGCCTTTACACTACAGAACAAGAGACTAAAGGTAGAATCGATTTGAAAGATACGCCTTTGAATAACCCACAAGGAGAGCTATTGTCTGATGGCTCTTGTTTCAAACTTCCGAATGGTACATCCACGGCTGCTTATGCCGTCACTACCTTAAGCACGATTGTGGAAACCAAAAGAATCATGCATAATTCTGTGCAGGCCGCAGAAATTATAGCATTAACTCGAGCTTGTGAACTGTCTGAAGGGTTTACAGTAAATATATATACCGACAGCCAGTATGCCTTTGGGGTGGTTCACAACTTCGGTAGGCTTTGGAAAGAACAAGGGTTTTTGACCTCACATGGCACAAGAATACAGCACAGCACTTTAATAGTGCGATTACTTTCAGCGCTTGCACTCCCTGTTCAGTGAGCCATTGTAAAATGTACAGCACACCAGAAAGTTACAGATGATATAGGAAAAAGGAATGCTTTTGCTAATCAGATAGCCAAGCAAACTGCCACTGATTTTAGTTCAGCAATGTATGCTGTAAGGGAAACTGTAAATGTTTGCACTTTTGGTGAAAGTATTGATTCTGTAAAAGACATCCAAGCAGATGCTACTGTAGAAGAAACCAAGAAATGGGTCGAAGGTGCAGGGAGATTGGATGATGATGGGTGTTGGGTGGACAATGTTGAAGGAAAATGGTTACTCCCTGACGCCTATATTACGATGATGGTCGTTATGGCTCATGGTCCGACCCATGTCTGTGCTCGTAAATTGACTAAAATGTTACACAGTGTATGGGCTAATGATAAAATCTTCAAAATTGCAGAGCGCTTTGTCCAAGGGTGCATGGTTTGTTTGTAGCACAATGATGGAACAGGTACCTGGCCTCCCAGAGGAAGTTTTGCTCCACCTTCTGTTCTGTTTGAGGTCATTCACTTTGATTTTATTGAGATGGAACGTTGTAACAATCTTAAATACGTGTTGGTCGTCATTTGTGCATTTAGAAAGTGGGTTGAGGCCTTCCCTGTTGGAGATGCAACTGCCATAACCACGGCAAAGACTCTGTTGAAAGAGTTCTTTCCTAGGTTCGGGCTGCCAAGAGTCATCTGGTCGGATAATGGGCCACACTTTATCGCTGCTGTAATTATACAAATATGCGAAGGATTGCAGATTGATAAACGGTTCCATTCGGCCAGATATGCCCAAAGTGCCGGATTAGTGGAAAGACATAACGGCATTATAAAGAACAAGCTCGCTAAGACGTGTGCTGGCACAAAGTTAAAATGGCCGGACGCCTTACCGATCATGTTGCTTTCGATGAGAACAACCCCTCAAACTAAGACTGGGCTCTCTCCCTTCGAGGTGGTGATGGGGAGGCCTGCTAATATTTGGGGTATGCCAAAGAGTCGCTCATTGCGGGATGTAGAGAATGTGCTTCTTTCAGACTACTGTAACCAGTTGACTAAAAATCTATTTTCAATTTATCACCAGGTGCGAGAGGCATTACCTGTACGATACGAGGGTCCCGGTCACAGTCTACGACCAGGAGACTGGATCCTCACGAAAGTGTTTGAACTGTCGTTTGTGCCTTGCACCTCGGTTAAGGGGTCCCTACCAGGTCCTGCTAGTCACCCAGATGGCGGTGCGGGTAGCAGGACGGAAGCATTGGGTCCCCGCCACGCACACCAAACGGATCCCGCAGCCCGTGCCATATGATACAGAAGACACAGAATCCCTTTCCAAAGCTATAACCAACGTGCCTGAAATAGCAACAACCGACAAGAGAGTATCGGAGACCGTTCCTGAGTTCGCAGGGCCAGACAAAACGCCCACTTTGTCTCCACACTCTCCAACAGTGATACTTCCGGATCATCCATTTTCTGATCACATTTCCGTTCACTCGCCACCTCCAGTGGGAAGTGACGACACATTGCTTTCTGATCCTACAGCACCGGAAATTGTGAAATATAACCTACGTCCTAGAAGATAGACTCACGACACGGTTTGACTGTGCGATTGAAGAAATCATTTGAGGGCTTGCCTTTTGGCCCGACTATACGAAAGGATTCTGTTGGCTAAGGGCTGTGGGAAAGACATTAAGAAGATGCGCGACTGGAGTCGTCAGCAACCGAACAATTGGTGTTTTTCGATTGAAGACTACGATGCCTGCACCCGCTACCGCTCGTACCGAACTTTTAGATAAATATGTGACTAGCAGAGACAATGCGCAAGCATGTAAGGGGACCCCGAAAGCGTATTGTTGCCTTTTTGTAATAATAACTGGGTTTTTAGTAACTACTGGTTTTGGGTTGTGGTACCTGGAGGAAGCGTATCCGCTAGACGACTTTTTACCTGTTCCGTGCAATTGCATACCTTGTTGCCTAGAGATTCTTCACATAGACGGAACTATCAGAATAATACACTTTTGTTAATAATGAATGCCACTCATGCAATTTTCAATAGGACTAACTGTTGGATCTGCTCGCATTTACCACAACATGGGGATAAGAGGCTAGGTTGGTACATTCATCCTTTACCTTTGACAACTGCTTGTTATGCTTCTCTTAGAGAACTATTCTTTGGCCGTTGGAATGACAGCATCTCAGGGAACTTTGATGGTACGAATTTGAATAGTTTTGAAAAATGTGTTTTGATGCCCCTGGGATGCTCGCTTTTTGCAAATAGGAGTAAGCCAAACGTTGCTTCTGTTAAGCCCTCTGATAGATTGTCTCGTCCCTTTCAGTCTTTGATCTCTTTCAAAATGGCTCCTATAGGCAATAAGGATGCCACGCCTTCATCTTATTCTGTTAACCATAGCCCTGATCCAGTTTCTTTCTGCATACAGAGGAATGGAACACGGTCAATGGGCGATTTTAGAAGTTGCGCCAACGTTGCGAATTTGACTAGTGAGAACAGACCTCTGTATTTAGGTGAACCTGTCTATTTCATTTGCGTTAATGTGGCATTTCCATGGTTGCCTATGGATTGTCAAGGAACTTGCTATTTAGGGATTCTATTACCTGGGGTATTTATTGCCAGCACTGCAGAAATTTCGAAGACTCGTCCACGGCGAGATGTGAAGGGGGATACTCCAGCACAAACTCTAGGAGACATAATGAAATCCTTTGTGCCATTTTTTGGGCAAATTATGAATTCAGAAGATATCAGGGGACTAGCGGGAGTACTGGAGAGAACCATAAACCGGACCACTGACATACTCTATAATATGACGTTAGAACAGAAATCGATAAGATTAGTAGCACTCCAGAACCGGATGGCATTAGATGTCATTCTGGCCGAGCGTTGAGGAGTATGTAAATAAGTGGGGTCCGCTTGCTGCGTTTACGTACCAGACTCCTCTCCAACGATCTTTAGGGCAATCCAAAATCTGCATGTTCTTAGTTCCGAAGTGCATGTTCCTGAGGGAAACTGGGAACTTAGTGCATGGTTTTGGGACCTCCTTCGGTCATGGGGGTGGAAGTTACTTTTGGCCTTGCTGATTATCTTGGGTAGTTTACTGTTCCTTTGCTGTTGTGTACAGTGTCTTCCTGGTATATGTTCAGTATTAGGGGGATGTTGTGCGCAAGCAACAAGTGTATTAGGGCATAGAATATACGCCCCAGATAAGGTTTCCAAAGAGTATCTGTTGAAAGAAACTCTAGTGTCTGATCTAATGGCAATAGATATGTCTGATAATGATTTGGGGTGTATAGACGTTGAAATGTGGAGTTGGTCGTAAAGTGACTGGAAGTAGTTTAGCGCTTGGCATAGGCCAAAAGGAGGGTTTGTTGAAACTGATTTAATATTGTTTTATCCTCATTGTATATGTTGGCCTATGCCAAGTCGCTTTGCGAGCAAATCCGCATCACAAGGTCTTGACCTTAAGTTGATCAAGCCTCCATTTTAGGTTAAACCGCCATTTTGGTTTATCGTGCAAAGTCACCCTGTGGCCTAAAATGGCCGACCTGTGTTCTCTTGTTTTGATTTCAACCTCTTCGATCTCTGTAGGCGAGTTAATGTTCAATCTGCCTGCAGACTACATGTTAGGGTCATGTAGAACTTGTCCTTCGTTGACCCAGAGATCAGGGGATTGTTTTAACTGACAATGTTAACCTACAAGTATACAAGAGTGATAAAGCTATTTAAACATCACACGTGAAACATTTGTTTGACCTGCATTGAAACAAATGTGTAAAGAGTGTAAAGTCAAATCCAGAGAATAATAGTACTTGTTAGTAAATGTATTAAGAAGTAAACCACATGCATGAGATATGTAAATTGGGAATGAACCTGGCACGAACCCTAGCCCAGTACATGATTAACTTGTAAGAGGCTGGGCATCGTTACGAAAACCTGTATAAATACGCTGATGCCCAGCTAGCAATTCCTTTCACTGCTCACTTTGAACCTGCTGGTGTTCTCTGTGATGTACTGATGGCCAAATAGCTATTTGTGTACTTTGTTTTGTAAACTGTTCAGTGTTGTAATAAAGATTCTGGGAATCTTTACAAGCCTGTGTCGGTGTATTTCTCTTTGCATGGTGTAAAAGCCTTAATATTATATTTTATGATTCCACACCTGGTGCACTATAAACCCTATAGCATGTTTCAGGATCTTGGGGACATACATGCAGGGGGTCAAAAACAACATGTACATCATTTACACATTATCATATTAGCCCTGGAGCACTGGTGCAATGGGGGACCCACACACAGCTTCACACAGATTACTATCAGGTCAAACTGCTGATGTCACTTAACCACAACAGGGAGGCAGGTGTGCCAGATGGCACCCATAATGCAATTTGCGGGGTGGGACTTTTGGCAGGATAGGGCTACTAGGTGCCCCCCAGCATGTCACATCCTGGATAGGACTTAGAGCAGGGCAGGACTGCTGGGGGACACCCATAATGTCACTTCCGGGATTGGACTTCCGGTAGGGCGGAACCTCCAGGTCACACCCATGATGTCACTTCCAGGGATGGGACTTCTGGTAGGGTGGGACTTTCAGGTTAAAGGGGCATTCCCACCTGTCAGATTTAACATGAGGACAAAGGGATTATTCCCCTCTACTAACATTCCATAGCCTCAGGACATTCCAAACAGGATATCCAATGGACAGTTATTAGAACATTTTTTGTAACAACCCTAAAGATGCAGAAAAATCACTAGTAAGAAGTGAGTAGTGGCTGATCTTTAAGACTGGCGCATATATATATATATCTCAGGTTTGAATGATGAACTGCTATGGGGAAACTGATAAATGTCTAGTTTGGAAGTCGGGATCAGATTCTTTGATCTTCTGATAATTAGATCCCTGGAATATGAGCAGTAGCAATAATAAGAAGGGTCTTGTTTCAATGACATTAGATAGGAGTTCCCGAAATCGCCACGGTGCAAGCCACACGTTCCTGAACTAATGGTGCAGTTGTGCATATAGAAAAGCATCCTTGAGCTTCTGCTGTCATAGAATATTACCACTTATGCAGTTCAAGGTAGCATGTCCTGCACTGTTTAAAGATGCTGGACCTGCATGAACGTAATAAAGGACATACAAAAAGCATACTGTGTCTTACAGGACGATGGATGATACAGCACAGGAGTAATACAAAAGACACTCTTCAAGTGAATAATGGTCCAGAGGCCATTCCCAGTGAAACACTATTTTTTTTATTCAGTTTGATATGGTGCCCACATGGGCATCGGGCTGCAACCAGTTTTGTTTTTATCACAGGGTGCAGAGGTTTGGCTCAGTTTTGTAAGGGTTCACCTCAGATCTCTGCAATGTAAAATAGCCTACTTCTTAATAAGAAGTGAATGCACATTGTCATTAAACCAAGTTTATTTTCACAACGGCAGTTGGGAGAGAGGCTAGACAACTCCTTGTGGTTTGAACTACGCTGGGTCTCTCCTCAACCACCTAACAGATACACTGTATTTACATTTCCAGAACAGTTAACACACTCCCACATTTCCCTCATGTTCCCTTACAAGTCATTACCGAAAATACAAATGGGTTGGCCCTATACAAGGAAATCTAACCCCGCACAATCCCATTGGCTGCCTTTCACTGCAGCACCACTCTCTTGAACATACGATTTTCATGACATCGTGGATTGTAAGGAATTCAGCCATCCACACGAGAAGTGTGCGCTCACCTGGGCCTTTTTTGAAATTTTGTAATGAAATTAAATGATGAGAGATCAACCTCCGGATAATGTGTGCTGGCTAATCCGCATTCATTTTCCTATGCTTGCCACACAACAAACTCATAGTCATGTGTACTCTGGGTGGACACAGCCTACAGGCGCAGTCCACTTTAATGTTCAGCTGGAATGTGACAGCCACAGGTACATCAAAGCATCTCAAGAAGGGGGAAGGCAAAACCTTCCTCCTGCCATGGCCAGTCTCATTACCTGACAAAGGCTACATGGATCCGGACTATCGTTTGTCCTCCCTGCTGGTGGCAGGGAGGACATTTAATTGAAGCAGGCCTGCCAGAGGCCTGGTTGCAGAGCTGACAAAGGGAAAGGAAACCCAACACGTTTTTTTATATGCATCTGTGTCAACCTGAAGCCAGCTCACACTCCTTAGTTTCAAGGGCAGTGAACTATCATGTCTGTGACAACTATCATGTCTGTGACAACTGTTTACAGTAGGCAACCCCTGTAGGGGCACCCCCTTTCAGAGGGTAGACGTATGCGATTTGCTGGAGACAGAACATATGTTCTTGCCACAACTTCAAGGGTGGCCTGTGCTTTGATCAGAAACCACAGAGAGCTCAATTAACCAGAGAGACCCTTTGATCCACAACAGACAGGAAGATGGGTGGGACGTAGTAGTACTTGTTTTCACCCATTTAACTTTCCTGTTGCAAATCACTCTGGTTACGACCTTACGCATAACAGAAGATTGTTGGTGGGGACTCACGATTGGTTCATTAAGGTAGGCTTAGCCTGCATCAATCACTGGGTCCCATTTACCTTTAGAAGAGGGCTGAGCCCCTCTCTTCACAAGGAGTAACAAGAAGAACTAATTTGGACCCTGGCTGAAGGTACAGTATGCCTTACAGCTTCTGCCAGTAAAGGAAGGTCATAATTTCCAAAGGGGGAAGTGAGATCCCTCCCCTAAATGTCTCCCAGAGAACAGAGGGAGCTACTGAATCAAGAGGATCCTCCAGCAGCTCCAGAACTGGTACCCAGCCAGTACACAGCGTGCCCTGCTAGGCTCTGCAGCAAGCTTCCTAAGTCGGACGTACCTGAGAGTCTCTGAACCAAACCAAGGATAAGGCCATTGCCTGCAACACTCTCCTCAGCTCTGGCCCGTCCACCTTAAAGGATGCCATGAGCCCAGTGAAGAAGCTAGGAGGAGTGCATCGACAAGCATCAACCAGTGTCTGACCTTAAAAGACATTTTTGAGCCAGTAGAGCGCCTCACGCAGCAACCGACTGCACTGCTGACTGATGTCACGCCGCAGTCGCTAACCCCGTCCTAGAAGCCTTGATCAGTACTTAAGACCTGCCAACCAGCCCTGAGACAACAATTCCTAGCTGAGCCGCTGTGTAGGCCAGCCTGCAGCCACCTGTCCAGCCTCACTTGCCCAACTGTCTGCCGCATGATACCCGCAGCTGTCTCCCTTCTTGAACTCTGTTGCAGAAACTGCATAGCACCCTGAAACTGACACTACACTGTTGAGCACCAAGAACCTCTACAAGCAAAAGGTACATTGTGGTTCTGTCCCCCTGGTCCTTTTCCGAAGGCCCCTAGTGACATTTTTCAACCCATTGCTCCCTTTGTGCTGAAACCAAGTATCCTTGAACTATTGCGATTAATTACTTTACCGACTACCCTCCTATCAATGTCCAGTGAGCATTCCATTTCCTTCTTGAAACTGTCTGGCCTCTGCATTCCTTTACAGGGTGGGACGTATTTTGTAGTGTGCTAGAACTGTCTGTTGTGATAATAATAAAGTAGATATTTGTATACAACCTTGACTGGGCAGTCCCTTTTATCATTGGCTAATAATTGTATTTTCGCTGTGTTGCAACTCACCAATGATCAATGAACTTGTGGAGATAAGCCTGCCATTCTGTCCACATTACCAAAATTGGACAAGGAGGTTTATAATTTGCTTGTGTTTCCAATCAGTTTGGATCCCTTCTGGTGTACTAGAGGTGTGGGCTTATTGATGGTTTATAAACCGATATTCATGCTTGGACCACTGGTACCCCAGAAGTTGATTTGTCACATTGGTGACAAGCGGTTGGATCTAGTTGGAGCCTTGCGCACAGCTCAGTCACCCTATGATAAAAGTACTTTTGCAGGCAATGTTTAGACACTGTTAAGTATTTGTAATAATCATGGATCTTGACATGGAGACTGTAGGCATGACCTAGGATGTCCTGAGAGTCATATGTCAAGAGAGGGGACTTCCCCAGAGGACTAAGGTTAATAAAGCTGAGTTGTTGACCATTCTCCAAGCTTCGGTGAAGCGTGGGCATTTGGGGAGAAGACCTCAGGGGACGGGCTAGGCACTGTGTACCTGAACTGAAAAGACTTTCCGGAGGGGGAAGTGGAAGATGACTAGGAAGACAGCATGAGCAGTGTTTCTCGCCAACTATAGTGCCGGGGGGAAAGCATGGTTTCTCAACACTCTAGAGTGTCAGTGAGGTCAGGGGCTAGTGTGGCATCCCAGAGGTCCCAGGCCTCAACACAGTCTCCTAGTTGCCCAGTAATTATTTTGGCTGTTAACGAGGTAGCAACTAGAATGCTCCTGCTCGGGGAGAGGAGACTAGCGCTAGAGGAATAGAAACAGTGGGACAAGGTCACAATAGAGCTGCGCAAGTTGGCGCTTGAAGGGAAATCCCAAAACTTTAGTTCAACTGTAAACACTGAAAGCAAGTGCGCAGGCACCCCTAACACTGGGACACCTGTGTTCTCACCGCCCAAAGGTTGTTTCGTTTGTTAGGAGCTGGGCCAAAGGAAAGGGGATCCTGCTGGCAAGGGCTTACCCAAGCAATCCATAGTGAATCTTGGACTCATGGTGGAGGCCATCATTAGTGTGGGCCTCTTAGAGGAGGACTTCCCACTAGTTCTGGGAGTGGCCAAATGTGGATTGGTTACACTGAGCGGGAACGTACCAGGTCTCCAGAAGAGATCCCAGTTCCCAATAATACTCAACTCTATCCAGAACATGTGTATGTCAATGGACACAAAACTCCTGCGGTCCGAGACAACACGGCTAGCATCACTGCTGTCACTCCGCAGTGGGTACAGACAAGCCAGTATATTAATGGGCCTGATTGTAGCATCAGTGGGATTGAAGGATGAGTAAATGTCCCTTGGTGATAGTAGAGTTCAGCTGGTGAGGTGAAATGACCCAGCGCCATGTAGTGGAGAAAGACTCCATCCCTGCCCCATGTCTGTTGGATAATGATCTTCCTGATCCCGAGATAGTCACAGCAGCTACCAGATTGGGTGCCACAGAGATCGCCAGATTGAACACTCTCAGAGCCTTAGGACCTGGAGTGCTTCCAGAGGGCTTATTGGAAGTACCGGCATGACCGGTAGCCCCTAGTCCAGTTCCACAGACTACTGAGTCACCTACATCTGCAGGAGAGGGGCCAGTAGCGACTGAGGTCCCTCCTTTGGTAGCAGGGGACTCAGTAACTTCAGAGTTGCCTGGCGCAGTGAAGGAACCTGAGGAGGAGGACTAGGTGAGTGCAGATCGAAAGGGCCTGCACAAGCTGGATGAGGTTGCATCAGCTGGGGGCCCAGATCAGACTGACTTCTTCACAGCCCAAACAGAGTGTCCCACTCTGGCGGGTCTGCAGAAGCAGGCAGAGGAGTAGGCTAAGGACGAGGTCCCTGGACTGTTCAAAGTGTACTGGGAGGATGGACTCCTGTTCAGTGAGCCAAAAGACTCTGAGGGCGAGGGCAGCAGAAGGTTGGTGATTCCCAGTGCCACAGAAAGTTCCTTCTGGATTTAGCTGACCAGATTCCTTTAGCGGCTCACTTGGGAGTGACTAAGACATTGGACCGGTTGTCTGCGCACTTTTACTGGCTGCAGTTTGGCATAAAGGTTAAGGAATTTGTCCGGTCCTGCCCGACTTGTCGACCTTCTGGCAGGTCCGGTGGTGCAACAAAGGCCCCCTTAATTCTACTACCCGTGGTTGGACAGCCTTTCGAGAAAATAGGCATGGATCTTGTGGGTCCTTTGGATGCTCAACCCAGCTCCGGGAACAGGTACATCTTGATGGTGGTGGACCACGCCACAGGGTACCCTGAGGCTGTCCCTCGGAGGAGCATCAAAGCCCCTTTGGTTGCAACGGCTCTGATTGGAATATTCTCCCGTGTTGGATTCCCTAAGCAAGGTGTTTCTGACAGGGGATCAAACTTCATATCAGCAAATATGAAGGCTATGTGGGAAGAGTGTGGAGTCACCTACCGGTTCCCTACATCCTTCCATCCCCAAACACGCTTGTTGAGCGGTTCAATTAGACCCTGAAAGGCATGATATGTGGATTGGAAGAGCACCTGAGGAGAAAATGGGATATTCTCCAGCCATGCCTTCTGTTCGCCTACAGTGAGGTGCAACAGAACGGAGTACGGTTTAGCCCCTTTGAGCTTCTGTTTGGACACCCTGTAAGAGGTCCCACAGATACAAGCCCAACCCTCTTCTTTAGTTTACCCCTGCAAGACACACATTTCTAACATGGTATACAGTACTTTCTAGAGCAGCTTTCTACTTGGTCACAGACCTACAATGCTCAATCTGACACGCATGGTTTATGTATGGACACTTTTTTTTGTGTAGGTAGAGGGGGTCATTACGACCCAGGCGGTAATTACGCCAACTTTACCACCATGGTGTAAACTATGTTTACGCCATGGTGGATGGCGTATTTACCGCCCCATTCCAAGGTGAGTGGGGCGGTAAATCCCCATTTCCCATTTTCCCTTCCCCATTCCCATTTTTGCCCCATAGGGCATAATGGGAGTGGGGAAGGCGCTAATTACGCCACCGTAAATTACGGTGGCGTAATTAGCATCATGGCGGGTTAGCGCCATGGATTTTAACGGCTGCTAAAAGCAGCCGTTAAAATCGGAATCAGGCGTTAAGGGTTAAGACGGCGTTAACCCTTAACGCCTGAGTTGTAATGAGGCCCAGAGAGTTTAAAAAAGGTTTCCTTTAACTGGGCACTTACTCATTTCTCCATGCAATTCAACACTCTAGATATTTATTCTTGGCGTTTCTCTCACCTTTCCATCATGCACGACCATTTCATTTCATTTCCTGTGGCCTCTGTTCCCATTATAATCTTGTTAACCTTCTCATCGGCCGCTGTCATTTATGTTCCCAGTCACCCTGTTTCAAACTGAGCTATCACCCTTAGATTAAAAGTACCAGATGGTCGACGCTTGCCTGGCCACTGCTTACCCATTTTCGAGGCTGAAAATCCCTGGGCCCATGCTCGTCATTCTAAAATAGCCGTCCCCATGTGGCTTCAGCTGTCGCCTTGCCAACCGATACCCCTCCATCCGCCAGCCAGTTCCCAAACAGAATGTGTGCACGTTTATTTTCATGCCGTGTTGTAAAATCTACTGCGATGTATTAGCCATTCAAAAGACTTTCTTTCTATGAAACTGCTGTGATTTAAATTTAATTGTGATAAGTTGCACAATGTGTTCCCATATTGTATTCATACAATTTTATGTTGCTACATGTACGCAAATATAAAATGTATCGTATGACACAAACACAAAGTAACATTAAAAATTACCTTCAACAACCCTCTATTAACTATTCTAAATCCATGCAAACTGCAACTTTGTAACAATATTGCAGCATCCATTTTTAATGTTAATATGGTGCGCATTTTGCAAATGTGTCTCTCCTATTTGGAAAAAATCAATCTATCCCAACAGTTTTTTGGAGAAAAAAAACATGTGGGAGCATTTAACAGCCAGGACATGAGTCATCTGATCTAAGATACATGTCTTGGGGGCGAGAGGGGGAGATATGTACAAAACGGGAGTGTGCTGATTCGTTTGAATGCAGACTAGGCTGCTACAGAATGTATTGTTTCAGGTGGTACACGGCTGACATAGCACAGCCTCTGCTGAGGAGTTATTGAGATGGCCTTTCTGTTTTAAGACCGAGTCATCTAATGGAATATTAAGCAGCTATGTCACATTCGAACTTAAATGTAATGCATGACATAAGATACAAGTTTCTTTAATGAGGGTTTAGTTTGTATTTCAACTCTACATCGTATCCTGATGAATCCTCTGTAAGAAATAAAGGGGCGAAACATGATCATGATGAGCCAAAGGTTGTTAAACGATTAAAGGCTGCAATACTGGAATGTATTTAGAATAGTGTAGTTAGAGACGTGGATTTCTATTTAGTACTATAGGCAGTATTTGTTTTGTTGATAAAGGTTTTTTCACACTAGAGATTAAAGATACGTTAGTGCTGGTTACTAGTATTTAATGTACGTTCTAACGTCTTTTAATATATGAAACGAAAAAAATAGAATGTGAATGAAAGAGGTATTTAATATTGCAAAACATTGACATTCTGATTGTTTCAACATGTTGCATAATCCTTGCAACCTATGTAAGATAGGTATTTGGAGTTGTCTTGGCCAGCCTGTTTCAAGGGTGGTACCTGCCAATACCTGGTTAATTCCGTAACAAGGTGCAGTCTGTGCAGAGGCGGTGCATGCGTGTCTCTGCTGGATGCTATGTGTGCAAGCTGTGTATCATCAATGGATGGCTTGTAGTCTACGTGTGTACAGTTAGCAGATGGCTTGGGTTGATATTGATATTTTATTTGTATCACGCTCGTACACAAGTGTTTCAGAGCGCGACAAGGCAAGGGAGGGGAACAGGGTAGAACAAAAAACAACAATCTTACTAGGTCCAGTGACATTGAGAACGCGCAAGTCCTTGGGAGAGGGAAAGGGGAAAAGTGCATGGAAGGGGGGAGAAGTGGAAAGTGCTGAGCAAAGGAAAACAGATAAATAATAAATAAATACATAATAAAAAGCAACAGACGGTGGTAGTGCAGCAAGCAAGTGACACGTGCTGGGTTTAACGCAGGACAGTCTGGCAAGTGCAGACAGAAGGGGGACTGTATGGTTACAGGTACAGACCCTAGTGCAAGGGATTGTCAGGAAGCAGTGCGGGTGGGTGGCAGGGTGAGCATTACCTGGGCCCGGAAGTCAGAGGGTAGGCCAGGTGCACTGTGCCGGGTTCAATCCTGTTAATGGTGGGCTCAACTGGTGTACAGCCGGTGCACGGCTTGTTTTCAGCCAGAGCATTGCTTGGCCTTTTTTCTGTGTACAGACTGTGCATAGTTTAGGCTCATATTATAGGCTCATTCTGTACTCAATTTTGTGTACAGCTGGTGGATTGCTTGGCTTCCTCCTGTGCTCAACCTGCGTCCACTCTTTGCCTGGCTTGGTTCCACCCTTTTCTTAACCAGTATACAGAATGAGGATGGCTTGGGCTGAACCTGTGTACAGCCTGTGGGCGTCTTGGGCTCAACATGTGCACAGCCTGTTCATTGCATGCTCCCCTCCTGTCCTTAACCTGTGTACAGCTGGTGCATGGATTAGGCTAAACGTGTGTACAGTTGTTGCATGGCTTGAGCTCGCCCTGTTTACAGTATGCAGCAAGCATGTACAGCCAACACATAGCTTCGCCTGGGCCTGTGTATAGCCATTGTAACACGTGCGCCCAACCTGTGTGCAGCCATTGCCTGACTTGAGATCAACCTGATTGCACCGAGGCTGAGCCGAATACGTTGGATGGTTTGAAGCTGAGTTGGCCAGTTTGTAGCATAAGTTGTGTTCAGCCACTTCACGTCCCGGGCTCAGCATGCGTGCAGCCACACAATGATCTGTGTTAGACCGCGTACAGCCCCAGCACGGCCTTATACTTGTCCTGTGGACAGACAGAGACCGTGCATGACTACGCTTAACCTGTGTACAACCCAACCAGTGCATGGTCTGACTTCAGACCGTGTGCATTGCCTGAACGCAGCCTGTGCACAGCCGGCGCAGGGCTCGTGTCTGGAGGAGCCCCTCCGTATGCTGCAGTGATGGAAAGCAGGGCTGAGCGTGCTCGTGTCTTGGCATCACGTGGGCCGGGCAGAGTGCGGCTGAGCTGGCGGCGCTCTCACGAACGGCCGGCGGGGCAGACAGGCTGTACGCGCTGCAAACACGCCAGAGGAGCTGTCCGCTCCAGCACCAGCACCAGCAGCGCTACCGGCAGCAGCAACTTGGCTGTCCAGCACCATTGAGCATCGCGTCCTTTCCCTGCGGGAAGGCGCGCTCTTCCCGCGGCTGCACCAGAATACAGACGCGGGGGTGACAGCCGACGATCCAGCGACGGAGTCTCCCGCGCACCGGACGCCCCCGCCCAATCCATCTAGGAGCCGTGGGCCACCTCGTACCTCCCTGATCATCCTAGCTGGCGCTCCCGAAGCATACTGGCACCTGCTTGCCCATCTGCAAGACATTGACACGGGTCTGACTCTCCTCCGCAATACTGGCAGACCACGACCCCGGTCTCCTGCGGGATAACACCGACTTCTTCATGCTTAAATCCCCGCCAGGATGCTGACACCTACCGAGCACTGCTGGGGGGCATTGAAAGGTGGTTGGCTCTCCTCATAGGTACTGGCACATTCCTGGTCCTGCTGCTGCATATTGAAACGTGGCTGCCTGTTAAAATCAACACCTGCCGGGCTATCTCTCCTGCGGAATGCTGACACCTGTTTCCACCTCCTGCGGGATACTGACATCTACCTGGGCCTCCTGTTGGTACTGACAACTGTCTGTCCGCCTGTGGGCTATTGCAAGGTGGCTGCTCTCCTCACAGGTACAGACACATCCCTGGCCCTGCTGCTGGAAATGGACACCTCACAGGCTCTTAAAGGGAACACCTCCGGACAATCCTTCCTGCGGAATGCTGGCGCCTGCCTGGGTCTCCTGGACGCAGTTGACACCTGCCTGGCCAGCTGATGGGTATTACGGGGCTAGCCCTGCTCACATTCCTGGTCCTGCTGCCAGATTTTGACACCTGCCGGGCTCTTCTGTAAAAGAATATTGACACCTGCTTGATTAGCCCTCCTGTAGGATACTGACAACGTCCTGGAACTCCTTTGGAATAATAGACACGTTCACGTCTAGCCCTGCTATGGCATAAGAAGACATGCGGGAAACTGACACCTGCATTGCTCCTCTGCAGGATACTGATACCTGCCTGGCTAGCTTCTAGGCTACTGGCACCTGCATGGCTCTCTTGCGGCATACTGGCAGCTGCCTGGCCTTTCTGCTTCATGGTTGTGGTTTCTTCCCCCCCTGCTCTCCTGCAGGAAATTGCCAGATTTCTGCCACTTGTGGATACTGTGACCTCCCTCGATCCCCTGCAGGGCACTGACGCCTGCCAAGCCCTCCTGTGGGAGTCATAATGTCCTGCAAGTTTCAGACGAATGTGGATACCCCCGCGTAACAGCACCTGCAGACTCATGAAACCTGGCTGACTGTATTGGGCGACGAAGACCTGCCATAAAGAGACTGGCAGGACATGGGCCCTGCTGCTGGCGCTGGTTCTTGGCTGGGCACCCTGCTGGGTGTTGACATATTTGAATGACCAGCTCCCCGTCCCACCCTCCTTCTCTTGACTGACTCGTGCATGGAATAACTACTCACTTCTGCATTTTTCTGCAAGGGCCTTGAACCCCTGAAGGTGCTGCAAAGAAGGCAATGCCGTCCGAGTTGCCCTGAGAGTGGGCACGATGCGGGTTCCACGCTCCCAGCTGCTCCCACTGTTTTGCTTCTACCTGTGGGCCACCCGTGGTTCTTGGGGCCACCTCTACAACCTGAGCCTGGTGGTAGACGAGGGACTGCCTGAGGACACTCTGGTGGGGGACATGAGGTCTGGACTCCCAGATGGCACCTCGGATGGCGGCGGCTTCTTCCTGTCTGTGGAGGTGGCGGGTGGTGGGGAGGAGCAGGACTCACCAGTGCTCTCAGACTTCCATGTAGACCCAGAGTCAGGCATTATACGCACTGCGCGTCCGCTGGACCGGGAGAGGCGGGAGCGCTACAGCTTCTACGCAGCCACGCTACAGGGCGAGCTGCTGCAGGTGGAGATCCTTGTGCAGGACGTCAACGACCATGCACCATCCTGGGGGGGCTCTGGAGGGATGGAATCTAGGCTGAGGTACACAGGGGGGTCACAGGAAACCAAGGAGAAATGGGGATTTGAGGGGGGCGACACTGAAGAAAATAGGTCTTGGAGATTAGGTGGGCTACAAGGTATTGGGGAGGTGAGCAGCATGGGGGAGGTAAGAGAGCCTGGGCAGTTCGACCTTAGGAAGTCAAAGAACTCCGGAGGGAATGGGCCAGAGCGGGAGCTTAGAGTTCCTGGGCAGGGGAGACACCCAGGAAACATAGGCACCCTCAGGGAATTGCAAAACCCTGAAGAGACGCAGGCCACTGGGGTGGTAAAAGGTACTAAGCAGGGCATGAGCCAAGAGGAGATGCTGTACCCCAAGGATCAAGAGGGTGCCTTGATGCGACTGGAGGTCTCGGAACTGACCCCACCAGGTACTACCTTCCGCATGCCCCCTGCACAAGACCATGACACAGGCCTCTTTGGGCTCCAGGGCTACTCACTGCTGCGCGATGAGGGCGGGGCCTTCCAACTGCAGTATGGAGGTAGGCCTGACGGTGGGACAGGCACCTTGCATTCCCCTGGGCCCCTGGATCTTGTGCTTATGAGGCCCCTTGACCGGGAGCAGGAGGAGCGGTTGCAACTCCTCATTGAGGCCTATGATGGTGGAAGCCCCCGACGAAGTGGCTGGCTCCAGGTGGAGGTTTTGGTGATGGATGCCAATGACAACCCACCCATCTTCAGCCAGAGTGAGTACCAGGCGTCTGTGCCCGAGAGTGCCCCAGCAGGTAGCCCAGTCTGCAGCGTGCTAGCCACTGACCCCGACCAGGGTAGTAATGGCCAGGTTAGCTACCGTCTGCTAGAGCCACAAGGAGGAACCTTTTTCTGGGTGGAGCCCCACAGTGGACTTGTGCGAGTGGCTAGGCCTTTGGACCGGGAGTCCCGTGCTGTGCATCTCCTACTGGTGCTGGCCGAGGATGGGGGTGCTGAGCCAGAACAGAGCAGTGCCCGCCTCACGATCCACGTGCTGGATGTGAACGACAACAGTCCCCTCATCCATGTCTCCTTCCTGTTGCATGGGGGCCCCGCTGTATCTGAATCGGCCCTGCCCGGAGAGTATGTGGCCCGTGTCTCTGTCTCTGACCCGGATACTGAGGCAGGGAATGAAGAGGAGGTACAATGGGTTTGGGTTTCTCTGCAAGGTGGTGAAGAAGCCTTCTCACTTGTGCCCTCTGGGGTTCCTGGTGTGGGTGTCTATTTCCTCCGTGTGGCAGGGCCCCTGGATCGGGAAACCCAGGAGCTCTACCACCTGCGACTGCTGGCCTGGGACTCTGGGCAGCCGCCACTCCGAACAGAACAGGAGCTTTTGCTGCGGGTGACTGACGTAAATGACCAGGTACCCTCTTTCCCACAGCTTCACTACCAGCTGTCTGTGTCTGAGGCTGCCGCACCAGGCACTGCCTTGCTCACACTCAGTGCCAGTGACCTTGATGCAGAGGGTCCCAATTCCCAGGTGCAGTACCGGCTGCTGCCAGGGATGCATGGGAAATGGCACAGGGATGGTAATAATGGAGGGCGGATTTTAGGGGAATCGGGCATAGTAAGTGTTGGAGACTCTGGTTCACCAAATATGAGGGAATCTGTTAAGCCCATTAAGGGGGATTCTAAGTTTTCTAGGATGAAAGATTTGGGTGTAACTAATCAATGGAACGCAGAGGTACTCAGCATGGGGATCTCTATAGTGCCTAATTTAGGGGGCCCAGCTCTTCCAACGGCAACGGACCCTAATGTATCTTGGAAACGGGAATCTGATGACCTTACTATGGTGAAATCCAAGATGTTCAGTGTTAGAGGCTCTGAGTTACCGAGCATGCCAGATCCTGGAGGATCCAGGATGCAGACCTCTGTTGTTCCAAGTAAATCAGGTTCTGGAATAAGGAGTGTTGAGGACCCGGGGATAATCAGCGCTGAGGACTCAGGGGTGTCCACGTTTGGCAGGCCTCAGGTGACAGGCTTTAGTGAGGGGTACAGCGGGAGTCCCAGTGCAGGAGACTGGGCATGGTTCCACTTGGATCCAGAGACTGGAGTGCTGAGCACTGCCCTCACCCTGGACAGGGAGCAGAGGTCCGTGTTGGAACTGTGGGTGGAGGCAACTGACCTAGGGCGACCTGCTCTGTCCAGCAGCTGTGCCATCACTGTCCAGGTGGAGGATGCCAACGACAACGAACCGATCTTTGAGGAACCACTGTACAGCGCCTTCCTGCCCGAGCATGCACCTCTGGGCCACTGCTTCCTGAAGGTAAGCATTGAGCCTCCCCTGCAGTTGTTGTGCTTAGAAGATCAAGGTGGGTGTAGATTCCAAGACATCAGCTCTGGGTAGAAAACAGATGACCTCTTCCAAGATCATGGGTGTGCCAATGTATCTACTCCCACGAGAAGAACAAGTTCAAAGGTTATTCTTTTTTTTTTTTTTTTTACTAGAGCTATCAGAAATACACCGTAAAAGTTTAACAGAAAAACATTTCTTTGTTTATTGCAATGTTAGCAAATTATGTTTAACAAAATGCATTTCTTATACCATTTTGCTTTGAATGTTTTACACACCTGCATCAGAGTCACATGGTAGGAAGGCCTCAACCCTCTGAGGGTTTCCAGTGATTCACAGTGTGTCCGTTTATCGAAAAAACAGAAACATTATGGATAGTTTTGGAAGAGATGTCAGAGAAAAATACGTACAATTCCAGCACAGTACCAACATGTGTATTCGTATGTGGATGTCATGGTTTGATCTCAGCGAATGGAATCGCCAGTGATCATCTTTTGCCTATTTTCAGATAAAAATATCAGTGTAGAATTGGCCAAACTGGTATGTAGTGTTTTATAACCCCGACTGTACATTAGAAGGATATTAAAAGTCACAGAAGAGTTGTAGGCCATGTAAATCACGAGACCGCATCCTGAGGGTCAGAAATCATTAAACACTTGTGACCTTAGGAGGAAGTTTGTGGGGATATGTTAGTTTTTATAAAACCAAAGCACCGAAAAATGAGAAGAATTACATGTTCTGTTGCTATTTTCCAAAATCGTTGGAATGAAATTAAATGGGAAATTGTTTATTTAAGGCAGTATTTTACATAGTCCCATTGTTCTGACTCAACAGGGAGGCGGAAATGAGCTTGGAGGCTGCCCTCCCAGTGAAAACGCGCTTTGGGACAAAGATCAGACTTGGGGACTGGGGATTTTGCTAGAACGGGGCTGGGACTTGCGAATGGCTGGTCATTGGGCGACAAGCATTAGCTGACTGGAAGATTATTCTGAACTGTAAGTGGTGTGTCTGTTTTTTGTGTGCCTGATACTATATATGTACAACTATTTGAACACTAAACAGTAAACAGGCCATCACAAGTCAATAGTGACGTTTATGGCACTGAAACCACATATTTATGCACAGACCCACCCTCCCTTACTACCTGTACCCTGTTGGGTGTCCTGACCCACGTTTAAGCTATCATGCCACAACATTTGGTGCTGTGGGCTTAGAAAATTCAAGATGGCGGAAAACCCACATGTGCGCCGAAATCCAGGAAAGCTGCGCAGTTTGTGCGCACACCAAAATGGTTGCCTCACTTGCCACCCACCAGTGCGAGAATGAAAGGCCGGGTTGCCATGAGGGAAATGGGTTGCCAAAGGAAAAACAGTAGCGCCGGTTAGCTTCAAAGCGCTTTAAAACCACCATTGGACTACCCGCACAGTAGTCTGAAACCATTGGGAATGGCAATGCTGATTGCCAAATGCAACCTAGAATTGTGGGGAATTCATTTCTTAAATCCCAAAAATGGGTGCAGTACCAGTACTCACCACTATCCAAAAGCCGGCGTTTTAAAACCACCCTGTGTTTCTCTGAAGGCAGGCTCAAAATGCCTATTTTCAAACATTGCAACATGTGCAAAATATTCACTGAACACCAGCAGACATTTGGCAGAATGAAGTTTTGTGTGCTTACAAAATCTGGGAAATGAAGAGCCCAAAACAATGCTTATAACAAAACTGCTATGGAGTCAGCAGTTTAAGTTGCACTGGATTTAAAGACACTAAAATCGAAAATGGTTAGATTAAATGAGTGACCTATGTTTGGTGTCACATGCCTTTGTAACTGTTGAAATGTCATAGTTTTGCACTTAGAATCAGCATTCTAGCTGCATGTGTAAAATTGCAAGTTAATTTAAAAAGCAACAAAAAAAAACATGACAGTTAGCTGAAAGTCTGGCTTAAGGAACTGAATTCTGCCTGGCAACTACCCCCATCAGGAGTGAAACTTGAGTCACAGCTGTGTTCCCAGGCCTAGCTGCCCTTTTGCTGCTCACACCAAAAGGGATATGACACTTCCCTGATTGAATTACCTGGGCTCTGCAGGAAATTGAACAAAGCCCTGTCCTGGCTCAGGCAAAGGTTTTATTACAGCGGTCGTAAAATGTAGCTTCCTCTTGGCAGAAGCTGGGAGGGGCACTGCCTGTGAGAGCAAGCTGGCTTGGCAGAACTGGATAAACCAGTATTTCCACCATGTGACCTGGGAAACCACACCACTTTGTAGCCAGAATATTGTTTAGAAAAAGATGAATAACTCATGGTGCGGACATGTGAAAATTTTATAAATGATACCATAATTCTTGTGATTTTTCTGCCCACAGTTTAAGAGGTTTTTAGAACCGGTGGTATGTTCAGGGGGGTGTTAGCGGAAAAGTGGATATTACTCTAAATGTATGCATGTTAAAAATCTGAAACTTCATAAGTTAATGTCCATACTCCCTGCGCACATGTATGTAAAGTTGGGTCAATGTCAGAAATTGAAAAATCAGTTAAAAAGTCAATGATGTGCCATTTCTGAATGCAAGCTCTTAGAAACAGCAGATTTGGACAGAGACATGGCTAAATTCAGCCACACCATGTATATGTAATTTCAAGCAACTGTGTAACTGTGAAATATGTCTTTTGTTATCAAATATAGAATATGTGCAATCTGACAGGGGAGTGTCCTATCTGCAAGCCATAAAATGACATCACTCTGACTCACGGTTCCTTCCCCAATCAAGTGAGGAATGGAAATTTGACCAATGACAAGGGAGAGGGGCAAGTTTAGTTATGACCAACACACACACCCACTTGCAGAACATATAAATGGACCACTGAAACTTAGGTAGAGACTTTCAAATCCATCTGCCGCTGGAAGCTCTGCCGGAAAAATCCATACTTTACCTCCATCAAACCTCCAGAGAGCCAAACTAGAGACTTCAATCTATCCAGAACTAGAGACCCAGACCAGAGAACCAGAGAGAGCTGACCCAGATCACTGTGAAGTGCAGAGACCAGAGGCGAGTTTAAAACCTGACCAGATCCATGGCGAGGCCCATTTCACTCAAGAATATAGTGTGAGTACCTAGAAAACTGTGCAGAACCAACCTCCTAGTTAAAATAATATAATTCAATCTAGCTTAATCTAAGTAGAACTGTCTCCTAACTGTCACCTGTCATTTGCATAGCTGTCACTTGTCATTTTCTAGTTGCAAGCTGCACTTGTCTTTTTGAGCTTTTAAAATTTCAAATCTGAAAAACGACCTTTATTTAATCGCTCATATCTCCGTGACCGTTTGTGCTAGGGACTTGCAGTAACTTTCATCTGAAAGCTTAGAATCGTGACTTTCCTACGAACCTAGAACCGCATTCCTACCCCCTATAGTTTTACCGCAATCGCGGAACACGCATCCGCGAATTTTACCGCGATTTGCAAAATTCTCCACGTGTGAAAACAGCAGTTTGCTTGCCTTCCATTTGCCAGAAATTCGTTTAACCTGCTAATCATTCCTGAATCATTGCAAGAGTGAGCCTGAGCTAATATTAACTAGATACCACTCACCCTGAACCTCTAGAGGGAATCAAAAGCATTTTAGCATACTTTTCACTGAATTGCCAGCACATATCAAAGCATTTTGCCTGTGTTTTAAACTTCTGTTGTCTAAGCTTGCTGGGGATTGAACTGAATTACGTTGATTGCATTTCTGAGAACTGTGTGCCTTCCTCCCATTTCCTTGCATTGCATTAAGAGGGGGGGAGTGAATAGCCAGAGAAAAGTGATTACATTGTTTGGTTGAAATCATATTGAGTATTTTCTGTACTGCATTCATTGAATATTGCATCCACCTGAGCTTACATAAAGCATTCTGTACCACCTTCTTCTTTTGTTCCTATTCACCTGTGTGCTATCTTATCCATTTCATGTCAACTCCTTAGTGATTATCAAGAAGTGTGCTAGTGCCAGATTCTCCGTTGTTAATCTTTATCATATCAGATTAAGTGTGATGTTCAATTATTAATTTATTATAAAGCGTGATATATATATATTGTTTAAATTATCAATTAAACCTTTTAACTTGCAAAACAGAACTACTTCTTGGCTCAGTGGGGTCAGGGGGATTCCAAGAGAGGGGTGTTATATAGGGGTAGTCATCCAGAACACATGAACTGGACATAAAGATATATCAATAAGGGTTTTCATTCAGTATTATAGACTAGGCGTTGACTTAGCTGTAGTGTTAAATTGAATCCTCTTACAAACTGGGGGCTCGGCCGGACGTTTGGGTTAGAATACCACTTGTGCAGCTTAATACAGTGTGCTAACTGACGGGATACATACATCCGGTCGGATCACCACGCTGCATTACGCTGTGAAGCATTCCTCAAAAGGGACACTCCAAGAAAAGTTCTGTTCTGCAAAAATAAAATACTAACTTCTGTAAGTCAGGACAGAGACCAATCTCTAGAATGACGACCTTGGTAGATATGAAAATAGCCAGAGAGCACTTCTTACATAAACTATTTGTGAGTGGTGAATGGGCTGAGCAGGGCCAGGATGCCTGGTTGCAGGCCATCACGCGACAGGTCACTGAAACAGGGTCAGACTTATGGAGAGATCAGGGTCCATTACATGTGGCCCTGAGTGAACTATATATGGCTCCTAAAGCCAAAGAGGAACACAATAAGATTGCCAGGATAGCAGCATACCTGTACCTATATATGGGAGACATGCAGGATAGATGTGCTGAAAGCCAAAATCTGGCAAATAGGCAACAGGTGGTGTTAGAGAAGGTCCAATCTGACCTGGTCTCTTCTGAGCAGAGGCTGCAGGGGAGTCAGGAGTCAGAAAATGACAGCAGGCAGTACATCATTAAAATAAAAGAGGATATGGGCATCCTACAACAGGAAAAGACAGACCAGGATACCAGATTTCTGGCCCTGCAGAAGGAGCACCAAGACAGTTTGGACTCCTTACTGCAGAACCAGAAAAAGTTGGAGCAACAGATCAATTTCAACAGGGCATGCGCGGAGCAGGTAGTCACCCTGCAAAGCCAGCTAGATAGAGAGAAAGAGGAGAGCAATAAACTGATTCTGAAAGACCTGGATACCCAGGCAGAGTTTGATCAGGAGCGCCAGAAAGCTGGTGCCTTCCAAAGGCAGAGGGACGACCTGGCGGCACAAATGCAGGCTCTTAGTCAGGAAAGAGACGCCATAGGCCAGGAAGTCTGCCATTTAAAAAGGAAAATGGAAGAAAATCACCTGGCCCTCCAGGGGCTGGGTGACCTCCAAAAAGAAAACCAGAACTTGTTAGAGCACACCAGGAGGGTGGAGGATGCTCTAGCAAGAAAGGAGCAGGCCAATAGGGACACAGCTCATGAGGTAAACCTCCTGCAGCAAAGACTGGCCCAGTTCTCCAGGACCAACCAGGAAGCACAGAGGGAAAATGAGGCCCTCTGTCAACACAATGATAGGCTCCAACAACAGGTAGCGATGCAGGAGAGACTGATAGAGTCTAGTAAGGCCTTAACTGAGGAACTGAAGGCACAAATGCAGGCTCTTGCATTGCAACAGGGAGCAGGGGCGGATAGAGATGAGGTTCGCTGGGAAATGGAAACTCTGGAGCATAACCTCAGGAGCCCTAGTACCAGAGGCCCTCATACCTCTCAGTCCCTGGACTCTGCCACCCCCATGTCCCCTGGCGCACATGAGCACCGGGCCACAGGGATGGCAGATTACTATCCAGCCAGAAGCATGGGGCTCATAGGCCAGTACCTCCCAGGAATGGATGGGCGGGCATCTGGGTATGGGCACCCAAGCATAGTACAGTTCAGTCGGGAACCCCAGGAGAGTAGGCCCATTAAGGGCATCCTGAAAACCTCTGCCCAGTTAGGTCAGTGGAGGGGGTACCCATCAAATCCTGGCAGCAAGGAGGAATCTGAAGACTCCTCTGAACTGCGCAGGACACAGGAGACCAGGTCCCCACATTCTGCCAGCCATTCCCAGGCTCGCAGAATCCAGGAAAACCTGGAAGAACAGACGGGAACCTCTGGGAGCAGTGCCTCCGAGTCCGAGGACGAATGGACAAGGGTTACCCGAACCAAAAAGGCCAATAAGGCAAAAAGGGCCTTGCTTAAGGACCCCTTAAAGCAGATTAAGGCGATCAGGAGCGTCATCACGCCTTACCATAAGAACGCTAAGTATTCTGTTTGGGAGCACTTAGAGTTGTTTGAACAAATGATGGAGACTTTCCATTTGAAGGACAGCCAAAGCTGTATTCAATATGTAAAGTGGACCTTCTCCCCGGAATACTCCAGTTTCTTTGCGGGGCTGGAGGACCAAAATCATTTAAGATGGTCCACCTATAAGGCGGCCATCTTGAAACATTTTTCCGTTCATAGAAATCCTCAAGAGGCTCGCAAGGCAGCCTACAATTTACAATGTGGGGAGGATCAGGCCCCACAAGAATTTGTGCAGGAGTTAAAGCGTGCTTTCGCGCAGACCACCAGAAGGGTGCGCACAGACAGCAGAGAATTTGTCAATACATTTTTCCATGCCTTGCCCAAATATATAATGACCCAGCTCGTGAGAGATTTTCATGAGAAAAGATCTTTAGACTGGGTCATTGAACAGGCTACCCGGATCTATGAGGTGCAGAAGCCCATAGAAAATAAAAGCAATACCCAGAAAAATCCCAAAGCCAACAGCACCCCTGCTGCTGCCAAGGTGGCAGAGGTAAAGGTCACCCCCGTTTTGGATTTGGAGATGGGGGGGCCTAAAAACCTACCTGCACCTAATAATGCTAGGCCCAGGAGGTCCTCGGGCCAGTCACAGACAGGGAGCCAGGGAGGCAGCCCCACAAATGGGGTCCCTCGCTCTCCTGATTATGTAAGCCCCCGTTACAAGGGAAACAGACCCATCCTGGGTTATGTGTGGACTCCTCCAGCCCAAGGGGGGGGATCCAGCCAAGCACCTAACCCAGGGAACTTCCCTCCAAACTTCCCACAGGAGGGCAGAAATTTACCAAACCCTGGGCAGAACTTTTTCCCCAGATATCCACCCGACTTTCAGCCCCAAAACCATCCATCCTTCTTTCCCCGATTCCCTGAGCCCAGACCACTGAATCCGGGAGAGGGGAGACCAAGGGTGGAGGGGTACCCAAATCTTCCCAACCAGGGGTACTACCAGAGGAGGGACAGCTACCCTTCCCGGGATCAGCCCAGGGGAGAAAACAGGGCCCCGTATCAGCCTGAGCGGGTTTCCCAGTTAGAGCGCCAGGTTCAAAACATGGCGCGGGATATGGGTCACATACTGAGGGCTCAGCAGAACCCTCAGATCGGCATGCCGGCGCAGAACGTACCCAACTCTGGACCTGGTGCTCCAGAACAATGACGGGGGCAGCACCCCGATAACTCACCGGTTCCCAGGGAGGAGGCACAAAGGGAAGGGGGGTGTAAAGCCTTGGAGGAAGCTTCCTTCCTCACTTGTAAACAGCCCCTGGAAACCCAGGAACCGGAAACAAAATCTCTTGCCCCGGAAAGTCTGCCTCCCAAGGAGCAGAGGGGGGGTAGGAGAAACAAAAGACCCAAACAGACTCAGTTTGAGGAGGAAGTACAGATCTTCCAATTTGAGGGAGAGGGATCCTCAGAGGATCCTGGGAAAAGGATCTTCTCCTTCAGAGAGGGGGGAACTCCTCCCAAAGAAAAATGGGTCCCTAGGGATGCAAATCCAGACTGGGGAGATGTGGAGACTGAGCTACCGCCGCCCACTATCTCATCCCAGAACCAACAGCAAGAAAATCCCCTGGTTCAAACCCATCCTGGTGACTGCCTCCAAAAAGGAGGGGGCGGCCCAGAACCGGAACCAGGGGAACCCACAATGGCTCTGATCTCCAGTTGCCAAATTTTTCTTTCAGATTCCCAAGGCTCTCCACAGAATTCTGCCCAAATCTCTTCGCTAGCGATGTCCAAAACCAGAAAATTAGCCCACCAGTTGTCCAAAAATGTACATTATCTGTGCCCCCTTGAGGAGAAGGAGGGAAGATATTATGCCCCGGTACAAGTACAGGGGCAGGGTACAATCTCGGCACTGGTGGACACTGGATCTCAAGCTACCCTTCTGTCCAGAAGGGCCTTTGACGAACTGAATGCAGGAAGGGGAGAGAATTACCAAATTCCTCTCACCTCTCTTCCTGGACAACTGCAGAACTTTGACGGGAAGGCAATTCCCGTCGAGGGGACGGCAGATTTGGACATAAAAATTGGGCGACATAAGTTGAAACACCCGGTCATAGTTGTGACCCCAGAGGGCACCCCTTGTTTACTAGGGAATGACCTCCTGAGAAGGTTGTCACCCCTAATAGATTGTGTAAACAAGGTCCTCTGGACCCAGACTAGCCGACCAATAAAATTAAAACAGAGTGTCAACTATGTTAGTTTAAACGGCACCTGCCACATGGTTGAACAAAAATCTGACCAAGTAGAATTTCACTTCCAGAATAGCCAAATTCCAGATGTGACAGTAATAGCAGTAGGACAACAGACTGGTGATGGGGGGTCCTCTCTATTTCTGAAAATCAACCTTCCTTCCAGTCTAAAGTGGTATTCCACGCTGGAAGGAAACACTCTGAAATTCTATACCAATCCACAATCTGAAACTCCCACTCCTATAGTCCAGAAAGATGTGAAATCAGCTCAGAGCCTGGCTGAGATTCAGCAAATTGGAGAGCAGTTGTTCATCCCTGTTCAGTTAAATGATGGGAAGGACTCTGTTCTCGCTCGAGTGTGTGTGAACAACGGTAAGAGCTTCATCAGCGAAGCCATGTTTCGCCAACTCCCAAAAGATCCAGCCATTCCCACATTCAAACTGATAGACAAATGGGAAATGGACCTGGAAGCACCTAATTCCAAACATCTCCTGCCAAGCAGGTGTATGCTCAAAATCTCCATTGGCAACAAGAGCATAGTCCACAATTGTTGGGTCGTGCGAGACGTCCCTGCCGCCTTTTACTTAGGCAGTGACATTCTCAATCGCTTTGCCATTAGTTTGGACCTGATAAACTTCAAAGCTTGGTCCCGATTAGCGGATAATCCCATGGGCTTTGATGATCCAGAAAAAGCACTTAGGTCAGCTCAATTGCTACCTTATGCAGTTGAAATTCAGGTTAAAGAGGAAGTCACCATCCCAGAAAGGACCCGACAATTCTCCCTGGAAGTGAAAGCTAAAAGAGGACAATCTTTGCAAAACCCTGATGCTTACATACATCTAAATGCTTCTCTCCAACAGCAAGGGTTGGGGGTAAACCCAACACCATTAGTCAACATAGAACATGACACCATTCCAATAGAGGTGGATAACAGCGACTTAAAGAGTATTACTCTAGCCGCAGGCACCATTATTGGAATGGCGGTTGATGACCAACATTTCTCCATTGATCTTAGAAATGGACTGTTAGGACCAATCCCCAAGGACTGTTTTGACAGTGACAGTGATGACAATACAACACCAGACAGGATTTTTACCCGGCATGGGGGGAACTTCCTGGTGTACACTTCCTGCCCCTATGGTAAGGAAGATGTGACTTGTGACTTCAGGAGGGATGAGGTGATTTTCCAGGTCCATGAGGGCTGCCTTTCCCACCTGAAGCCTCCGGTCCAAATCAGCACTCTGACCAGGGACTTCTCCACCCAGCTGGAGGAGGCCGCGGAGATAGCCAGACCAGAAGTCTTTCCAGGCTTCAGGCAGATGGTGGAAGAGAGAGTCAACCTAGCTGATGCCTGTGTGACTCTGGAACAAAAGCAAAAGTTGAAACAAGTTTTCTTGGATTTCCAAGATCTCTTTGCGGTAGACTCATATGACTGTGGTCGCACTGACATCCACACAACAACAATCCCCAAGGACCCTGGCATGACCCCAGTGTTTGTGAAGCAATATCGCTTGCCTCTCGCATCCATGGAGTCCCTTACTGAAATAATTAAGAACCTTGAGTCCCGGGGAATAATCCGTCCAGTCCACAGCACCTTCAATAATCCGGTGCTGGGAATATTGAAGCCGAACGGCCAGTGGAGACTCTGTGCTGACCTCAGGGAGCTCAACAAACGGGTCCATACTTCCCGATGGCCTCTGCCCTACATTGACCAAGGGCTGGCCCAGATCCAGGGGTCACAGGTATTCACTGCAATTGACCTGACCAATGGATACTGGACCGTGCCTGTCAGCAGGGAGGACCAATACAAACTGGCTTTTACCTTTGGGGGCCAGCAGTACACATGGACTCGGACTCCCTTCGGATACCTCAACTCCGGCAATGAATTCAACATTTTCCTACATAAGGCCATGCCCGACCTGGGTGCGAGGGGTAACCTGGCTTATGTAGATGATGTCCTCATCAAAAGTTCATCTGTGGAGGAACACATAGCGGAGATCCGTTATGTTCTGACACAGTTGAGGGCCGCCGGAGCAAAACTTTCCTTTCAGAAAGCACAGTGGTGTAGAACCCGTGTTAATTTCTTGGGGCATGAGATTACTCCTCAGGGTCTCTGTCCCCAGGAAAAGAAAGTGGAAGCACTTCAGAAACTAAAAGACCCCACAACTCTGCGAGAACTAAGGAGCCTCCTTGGACTGACTAATTACAGCAGGAAGTTCATTGAGGGCTACGCAGAGATCACCAGACCCCTGATTCATCTCCTGAAGGGGGGGGGTCAAGTGGGAATGGGGTCCAGAACAAGCCGAGGCAGTAAAACAACTCAAAAGAAGCCTCTCACAAGCCCCTTGCCTAGCTTACCCTGTCAGAAACAAGGAGTTCTTCCTGGAGACAGGGTTCTTTAATACGTGCTTGACGGCAGTATTATACCAAAAGCATGACAAGGTCAATAAAGTAATCTCCTATGCGAGCAAAACTTTATCCTCTGTGGAGGAAAAATTCAACGATTGTGAGAAGGCACTCCTGGCAACGGTGTGGGCATTGAAGAATTACCGCCCGTTTATCAAGGGGGAACACATCATAGTGGAGACTCCACACCAGCCTCTGCAATATCTCCAAAGTGACAGAATCCGGGCCGGAAATGTGAGTAATTCCCGAATTACTTCCTGGATTCTGTCAATGCAAGGCTTTCCTGTGGAAGTCAGATATGGCCAAAACAAGAAGAGTCCCCTCGCGCAAGGTCTGGCTGACTTGCATGATTGTGCCAGAGAAAACTGTCTCGAGGACGAGAGTCTAAAAATAAAGGACAACACGGAGGCATACCTTAATTCCCCACACAAAGTCTTTGAAGAGGACAAGTGTGAGGGAATGCCCACTGTCTATGTGGATGGATGCCCTTACCATGTTGACAACAACGGGGAGAAAGAACTGGTGGCCGGCGTAGGGAATGCATGGGTGAATGAGTCCCCAGAACCCTCCGCTGGATACAAAATTGGTCCCCGAAGTAGTCAGGTGGCAGAATTGATGGCTGTGCATCAGGCCATCCTCACTGCTGTCCAGCATCAACTCCACGAACTGGTCATAATCACAGATTCGGATTATGTACGGAACGGGTTCGTGGAGCACCTGGTTAATTGGAAAACCAGAGGCATGTTATGTGCTAACAACAAACCCTTGAAACATGGGAAGTTGATCCAAAACATTGATGATCTGGTCACATCGAACGGGATGACCATCTATTGGAAAAAGATCAAGGGTCATTCCAAAGTAGAGGGACCAGACAAAACTGGAAATGACTTAGCTGATCAGCTGGCCAAAACCGGGGCCATCCAAGGGGATCTAATTGAGATTGAGTCCCTGTTGGGGGAAATCCAGGTCACTGCAATCACTAGGTCCCAGACAAATGCTCACAACGACCTTTCAATTGCACAATGGAGTAAGGAGACCCCTGATGCTGATTTGATTACTGCTCAGAAGGGGGATCCAATAATTGGTAAATTTTACCAGCATCTTGAGGACCCTGAGAACTTTCCCCTGACGGATACCGATTACAATGGGAAAGAGGACCTAAGAGTGTTGATGAAATGTCCAAAAATGTTCCGAATCCAAGACGGGTTGTTGGTAAGGAAATCCAAAGCTGGCCACGATCAGTGGGTGGTTCCTACCTCATTCCGAAGCCTGATGTTAAGTCACGCCCATGATGCGGCCACTGCCGGTCATAGGGGGTTTCACACAACACTGGAAATCTTAAGAGAGGTTGCATACTGGCCACACATGGGCCAGGACCTCAACCAATATTTGAAGGGTTGTCTTGTGTGTGCACAATTTCAGCCATCATCCCTCACGCACCGCGCGCCTTTACAAAAGAGGGGGATGACACTGCCATGGTCAGATTTACAAATCGACTTTGTAGGCCCCGTGATTCGCTCTGCTAGGGGGAATAAGTACATGTTGACTGTGACATGCTTGTTTACCAAGTGGGTGGAATGTCTCCCAGCCCCAAATTGCAAGGCAGAAACTGCAGCTGCCTTGATGATTAACCACATCTTTTCCCGTTTTGGTCTACCTCAAAGGATTGAGTCAGACAGAGGTAGCCACTTCACCAGTGAAGTAATGACAAAGATGTGGGAGATACTGGGGGTCAAGAGAAAGCTGCATATTGCTTATAGACCAGCTTCTTCTGGGGCAGTAGAGAGATATAACCGAACCATTGTGAGCATATTAAAGAAGTTTGTGGCAGATTCTGGGCCAAGTTGGGATATCCGATTACCTCTGGTCCTAATGGCCATCAGATCTACCCCTTCATCTGCAACCAAAATGTCACCATTTGAGTTGATGACTGGGCGCAAGATGGTGCTTCCTCAGCATTTGCTCTACAGGACCCAAGAGCAGACACTGATAAATGCCTCCACTACTCATGAGTATGTAGAGAATTTAAGGAAACACCTCCAACATGCTTTTGCTTATGCTCAGCGGAATCTAGAAAGATCAGCTGATAGCATGAAGACCCATTATGACCTGAAAACTTCCAGGAAGGAATATCAGGTGGGAGACCGGGTCTATCTATACAACTTCCAAAGGAACCAGGCCAAGCAGCGCAAATGTTTGCCTACATGGAAAGGACCCTTGGAGATCATCAACAAGATCTCCCCTGTGGCCTACAAAATCCACATCCCCAAAGGACCTTTGGCAGCGGGGGAAGACAAGTGGGTCCACATAAACCAGTTGAAGTGTTGCCATCCCAGGCACGCTCTGCAACAACTGGAGGAATCCTCTGGAATCCTAGCGGGTACTGTCTCAGACTAATTCTGTTCCAATCATAAAACATACCACATCTAGTCTCTAAAATATTGTGATTTGCATGAAACTGTCTCTTAGTTATACTGTTTTTCATCAAAATAAGAATGTAATGTTTCGTCATGATGAAATGCATATGCTGTCCCACTATCTCAACAGTGGTGGAAAAACGTCTATGAGTAGGTATTGCCGCTCTTCCTTTGTCGTCCTAGGAGAAAGAAAACCTGAAGACGGGCCAAGGAGGACGATCCGGAGACCGGGAACGAAGATCCAATGGGCCCAGTGGACCGCCCAATACTCCCATCAGGACTGGTGAGGAGAACCGATCGATCAGTACCGGATGGAGAAGAAGATGCTGAACTGTGCCATCTACAGAAGAGGAAGAAGATTATGCGGACAGACCGGTGCGTGGGTCAAAACCCTTGGGCACGCGACTTCCCATCGACTCAAATTCAAAGTGCAGTCGCGTGGGGGGGCTTGTTGGGTGTCCTGACCCACGTTTAAGCTATCATGCCACAACATTTGGTGCTGTGGGCTTAGAAAATTCAAGATGGCGGAAAACCCACATGTGCGCCGAAATCCAGGAAAGCTGCGCAGTTTGTGCGCACACCAAAATGGTTGCCTCACTTGCCACCCACCAGTGCGAGAATGAAAGGCCGGGTTGCCATGAGGGAAATGGGTTGCCAAAGGAAAAACAGTAGCGCCGGTTAGCTTCAAAGCGCTTTAAAACCACCATTGGACTACCCGCACAGTAGTCTGAAACCATTGGGAATGGCAATGCTGATTGCCAAATGCAACCTAGAATTGTGGGGAATTAATTTCTTAAATCCCCAAAATGGGTGCAGTACCAGTACTCACCACTATCCAAAAGCCGGCGTTTTAAAACCACCCTGTGTTTCTCTGAAGGCAGGCTCAAAATGCCTATTTTCAAACATTGCAACATGTGCAAAATATTCACTGAACACCAGCAGACATTTGGCAGAATGAAGTTTTGTGTGCTTACAAAATCTGGGAAATGAAGAGCCCTAAACAATGCTTATAACAAAACTGCTATGGAGTCAGCAGTTTAAGTTGCACTGGATTTAAAGACACTAAAATCGAAAATGTTTAGATTAAATGAGTGACCTATGTTTGGTGTCACATGCCTTTGTAACTGTTGAAATGTCATAGTTTTGCACTTAGAATCAGCATTCTAGCTGCATGTGTAAAATTGCAAGTTAATTTAAAAAGCAACAAAAAAAACATGACAGTTAGCTGAAAGTCTGGCTTAAGGAACTGAATTCTGCCTGGCAACTACCCCCATCAGGAGTGAAACTTGAGTCACAGCTGTGTTCCCAGGCCTAGCTGCCCTTTTGCTGCTCACACCAAAAGGGATATGACACTTCCCTGATTGAATTACCTGGGCTCTGCAGGAAATTGAACAAAGCCCTGTCCTGGCTCAGGCAAAGGTTTTATTACAGCGGTCGTAAAATGTAGCTTCCTCTTGGCAGAAGCTGGGAGGGGCACTGCCTGTGAGAGCAAGCTGGCTTGGCAGAACTGGATAAACCAGTATTTCCACCATGTGACCTGGGAAACCACACCACTTTGTAGCCAGAATATTGTTTAGAAAAAGATGAATAACTCATGGTGCGGACATGTGAAAATTTTATAAATGATACCATAATTCTTGTGATTTTTCTGCCCACAGTTTAAGAGGTTTTTAGAACCGGTGGTATGTTCAGGGGGGTGTTAGCGGAAAAGTGGATATTACTCTAAATGTATGCATGTTAAAAATCTGAAACTTCATCAGTTAATGTCCATACTCCCTGCGCACATGTATGTAAAGTTGGGTCAATGTCAGAAATTGAAAAATCTGTTAAAAAGTCAATTATGTGCCATTTCTGAATGCAAGCTCTTAGAAACAGCAGATTTGGACAGAGACATGGCTAAATTCAGCCACACCATGTATATGTAATTTCAAGCAACTGTGTAACTGTGAAATATGTCTTTTGTTATCAAATATAGAATATGTGCAATCTGACAGGGGAGTGTCCTATCTGCAAGCCATAAAATGACATCACTCTGACTCACGGTTCCTTCCCCAATCAAGTGAGGAATGGAAATTTGACCAATGACAAGGGAGAGGGGCAAGTTTAGTTATGACCAACACACACACCCACTTGCAGAACATATAAATGGACCACTGAAACTTAGGTAGAGACTTTCAAATCCATCTGCCGCTGGAAGCTCTGCCGGAAAAATCCATACTTTACCTCCATCAAACCTCCAGAGAGCCAAACTAGAGACTTCAATCTATCCAGAACTAGAGACCCAGACCAGAGAACCAGAGAGAGCTGACCCAGATCACTGTGAAGTGCAGAGACCAGAGGTGAGTTTAAAACCTGACCAGATCCATGGCGAGGCCCATTTCACTCAAGAATATAGTGTGAGTACCTAGAAAACTGTGCAGAACCAACCTCCTAGTTAAAATAATATAATTCAATCTAGCTTAATCTAAGTAGAACTGTCTCCTAACTGTCACCTGTCATTTGCATAGCTGTCACTTGTCATTTTCTAGTTGCAAGCTGCACTTGTCTTTTTGAGCTTTTAAAATTTCAAATCTGAAAAACGACCTTTATTTAATCGCTCATATCTCCATGACCGTTTGTGCTAGAGACTTGCAGTAACTTTCATCTGAAAGCTTAGAATCGTGACTTTCCTACGAATTCTCCACGTGTGAAAACAGCAGTTTGCTTGCCTTCCATTTGCCAGAAATTCGTTTAACCTGCTAATCATTCCTGAATCATTGCAAGAGTGAGCCTGAGCTAATATTAACTAGATACCACTCACCCTGAACCTCTAGAGGGAATCAAAAGCATTTTAGCATACTTTTCACTGAATTGCCAGCACATATCAAAGCATTTTGCCTGTGTTTTAAACTTCTGTTGTCTAAGCTTGCTGGGGATTGAACTGAATTACGTTGATTGCATTTCTGAGAACTGTGTGCCTTCCTCCCATTTCCTTGCATTGCATTAAGAGGGGGGGAGTGAATAGCCAGAGAAAAGTGATTACATTGTTTGGTTGAAATCATATTGAGTATTTTCTGTACTGCATTCATTGAATATTGCATCCACCTGAGCTTACATAAAGCATTCTGTACCACCTTCTTCTTTTGTTCCTATTCACCTGTGTGCTATCTTATCCATTTCATGTCAACTCCTTAGTGATTATCAAGAAGTGTGCTAGTGCCAGATTCTCCGTTGTTAATCTTTATCATATCAGATTAAGTGTGATGTTCAATTATTAATTTATTATAAAGCGTGATATATATATATTGTTTAAATTATCAATTAAACCTTTTAACTTGCAAAACAGAACTACTTCTTGGCTCAGTGGGGTCAGGGGGATTCCAAGAGAGGGGTGTTATATAGGGGTAGTCATCCAGAACGCATGAACTGGACATAAAGATATATCAATAAGGGTTTTCATTCAGTATTATAGACTAGGCGTTGACTTAGCTGTAGTGTTGAATTGAATCCTCTTACAACCCATCCCAGCTCCTCTGCTGCCACGCAACCGACTTGTCACCCCATGGGTGCGCCCCCTATGTACAGCGCTCTATTGCTTCCCAGTTAGGTGCACATTCCATAAATCCCATACAAGGTACAGTGGGCCTCATTCCAAGTTTGACGAACCGGAAATAAGGGTGCCGGTAGCAACGTACTGGCAGCCTTTCCGGACCACCAGACTACGAGAAGGCCCACAGGGGCCAGTGCTCCTGACAGGTGTGACCTGCCGGGAGCACCGGCCCCTGCAGGCATGGTTTTCACAGAAGCACCGGCACCGTTAGCAATGATGCCGGTGCTTCCGTGTCCCCATTCACGTGCAGTGGGACTCCACAGGAATGGGGAGTTACAGTTTCTGCTGCCTGACATCCCGGGCCGCCGGGACTTGTAATGTACCAGTGGCACCAGGACCTCAGGTGATTGACTGGTGTTATGAGGTCGGCGGCAACCGGCGGGTTACCGACGACCTTATAATGAGGCCCAGTGTCTTAGGTTGAATTGCAGGGCGCTATGTCAGAATGCGGCACTCAGCAGTGGGTGTTTCCACTCGCCATGTGAATGAGGTTCCACCAGGTTACTTTGATGGGCTGTGGGAGAGCCGGCTGGGATATTTAATCATGAGATCATTAAATGACCAGCTTTGAATTCAAACAAGGCCCAGGAGAGGAATTACCCGCCTGGCTAGAATGGATGCACCTGCACTAGGGAGCAGCTGGAAGAAACACAGAAATCCCAAGCACTTAAGGAAATGAGGCAGAACAATCACAGTCTTGGGTATATCTTCTGCAGGCCTTACTGCCCTCTTTACCACCGTAAATCGCTTTCAATTGGCTCACACCTTTCTCAGGCCTCCCGCACATTGTTTATCTGCGGGTGTTCACACCCCAGCACCTCCAGGCTCCCAAATGCAGATTCATCCGGGCGGGCAAGTACCAGCCAGGAACCTCCGCTAGCAATCCATGGAGAGCTGCGGCTGCTCCGAGTACATTTCACAGAGTTAGATCTACCCCCCTCCCTCAACGACCCTCCCCGCTGTTCCTTATTAACTAACTGTTACCCTCCCTTTGAAAGACTATCTATAAATTGCCCCCTCCATCCCAACACCAAGCGCCATTTCATTTGTAGAAATTACTCATGAAGAATTATCTTTTTTGCGGCTCATACCCGGAGAAGCGGACGCCCACTGGCCCAACTCCCATTCATAATATTACAAAAACCCATAGCGGCTCACACAATCAAATGCACATTATTTATTCATGCAAGCAATCACGTCCACTAGTACAATACAAGGAACTGTCAGAAAGTGCAAAGAAACCTTCCATACATTAGCTTTCTGAAAAAGAGACTAGCTGTGTGCAATGGAAACGGGCAGAGACATGTGGGGAGAGCACATGACGCCTAACTAGGTGACCTTGGTGTTCCACAATTACAGTTGTAGGACTTTATCAGGCAAGATACAAACATGCTACATACTAGTTTTAACTAGCCAGAGGATGCTGCATACTTGAGACCAGGGAGAATGCCTTCTCCTAACACCATTCAAAGGTTTCCTTCAAGACTCCAGGGTTGCAGTCCATCATGAAGAGGATTGGGTGATTTGGTGCCACCGGTGGTTACGACTGAGAGAAGGCCCCACCGAGGCTCACAATATACAATGTACTCTCAACTGGACACATCTCAACATTAAAAAGTGACTCTCGGAAAGACCTCAGTGAGACGTTTTTCCAGCAGAGAGAAGAAGACATTGGAGAGGGTCAGTGGGGTGTCGAGGGGGCTGTAACGTGAACCACATTTGCCCTGAGACCTCTTGTCAGTAAAGAGGCAGATACGTGGAATTCATCAGTGTGGATGGATTAGTCTTTCATAAACAACTAAGGGCCTCATTACGAGGTGGGCGGTAAGGGATTACCGGCACTGGTAAGGGCACCGGTGCCGGTAATCTCTTACCACCCTACTATGAGTTCCCTTTGCGGGTCCTGCCTTAACGCCTGGTTTTACCAGGCGTTAAGGACGGGACCCGCAAAGGGATACCAGGGTCAATAACGGTACCGCAATTTGCGGTACCGTTATTGCCACCTTCCCCCTTCCCATTGAGCCCTATGGGGGCTCAAATGGGAATGGGGAATGGCTCTGGTGAATGGGGAATTACCGGTCCCTCCGACCTCCGAATGGACCGGTAATTGCTCCATGCACCAGACCGGAGGCGGAACGATTTTGGAGGCAACCATGCGCAAATAGCACCATGGCTACCTCCAACCTCGTAATGAGGCCCTAAGACTTAAATCTCCACCTGAAGGGCAGGTGATTGCTTAGCATAATACTCATTTAATTGATAGAACATAATATCCTTGAACTCTTCTGTTTGTGGCATCACAGCTGGCAGATTAAATTTTGTTGCTTTTCAAGCTATACTAAGCACCCCCTGGCTTTCGCGAGGTTTTTTGACAAAAAAGACATGGGGCCTCATTATAACCCTGGCGATCCCGTAATGAAGGGAGCCTTTACGGGACCGGCACCCTTCATTACGGGAGTGCCGATCACGAGGTTCCCTTTGCGGGACCCGGATTAGACGTCTGGTAAAATCAGATGGGCCTCATTACAACGATGGCGGTAAGGGTTTACCGGTACCGGTATTTTACTGGTACCGGTAAACCCTTACCGCCTTACTACGAGGTCCCTTTGCGGGTTGGGGAATTTAACGCCTGCTTTTTGCAGGCGTTAAAAACCAACCCACAAAGGGACCAGGAAGCTAATTACGGTACCGCAATTTGGGGTACCGTAATTAGCGCCTTCCCCATTCCCATAGAGCCCTATGGGGCAAAAATGGGAATGGGGAAGGGCAATGGTGGAAGGGGGAATTACCCCCCGCCAACCCTGGAATAGGGCGGTAATTCCCCTTTCCACCAAGGCGGTGCCGCTATTTTAATAGCGCCATGGTTCACCGCCATCCGTGTAATGAGGCCCGATGTCTTTTCCGGGTCACGCGAGGGGAAGAGGGAGGTAATAACGGGCCACTTGAAATGTGGCCATAATTACCTCCCTCCCCATTCCCACTGGGCCCTATGGGCGCTCAAATGGGAATGGGGAATGGATCCTGCAAGGAGGAATTACCGGGTCCTCCTATGTCGGAATGACCCTGCAAATCCCCATTGCAGGAACCCGGTAATGGAGCCCGGTTTGGAGGCAGCCATGGTGCTAGTAGCACCATGGCTACCTCCAAACTTGTAATGAGTCCCATGGCCTCATTACGAGTCTGGCGGTAGCAGTGCTGGTAAAACTGGCAGGCTGCCGCCAAACCTGTAGGGATTTACCGGCTCCAGACTTACTGGATTTACCGGGCCATTACAGCCCCGGTGGTCCGGTAATTCCAGAGCCGTCATTCCATTACTCCCCATTCCCGTGGACTCCGATAGGACTCCACGGGAATGGGGGCTGTGGAAACACTGGCACCATGTGGTAATGGTGGCAGTGTTTCCATGTCCGTCTGTGGCCGATAGACTTGGCGGGTGTAACACCACAGGCCGCAGAACTCGTAGTTAGCCTGTCCAGAAATGGTGCCGGTACGGATTTACCATCACCGTTAAATCTGGACTGGCTCAGTTGTAATGAGGCCCACAGATATACGGTATACATGTTTCCAATATCCATTCAATATTGCCTGATATTTATTGACATTTATGCTATACATTCTGCCACTAATACACTAAAGACCCTAACACTGGCTTCTATTTTCCCATTAGTAGAGCTTGTAGATATACCATTACTTTTTTATATCCAACGGTCTGTTACCAACATCTCAGAAATGTATGTGATCTTTAAATTCTTTTATAATCGTGTCTGAGGAGTAGATGTTATTTCATGATTTTCTTAACTGCATACAATAATTAATTCCTCGAGAATATTATACTTTTCCAAGTCAATATCGACTCACAACCTGCATCGGGATCCCTTGACTCCGGCTGATTTGTCAATGGATTGTGAAACCTTGGGAAACTGGTATTTGTTTTTGCACGAGGGAACATGACGAGAGCATACAAACAGTGATCCTGCGATCTGGGCCATTGATCCGCCCAAAACCAAAACGATGTTAGTGGGATAAACCAAAATCCTATAGTCTTCCCTCAACTAGAGCATTTTGATTAAATCGATGTTCATCTGTCAGGCAAGCTTGGAAGACTTGCTGAAAACTAACATCGAAAATACAAGAAATAAAATGGAATCCGAATAAAGTTGAAAGGATGCATGGAGCAATATGACCATTTTAACAAGTATCATAGTAAGCCTTTATGTTAAGGGTAGAAGAGAGAGTGGGAGCCACACTGGTGCAATACTACATCTCTTAACACTACGTTTTATGAAATACTAGACACCACCACGAACAGTGGTTCAGAGATGGGATGCATTGCTGTTGCATGAATAGTTTGTAGAGTGAATTATTAGTAGTGATGAGTCATGTTTTTCAAGGAATCTCTTTCCGTTGATTCAGGTTTTTGATGTTTCCCAAAGGTGACCTATTCCACTAGACAGACCAATAGCATCACACCAGAGAATGCTCACTGATAATATATCTCAATGTGTAATAGGAATACATTAGGCGTTTTCTCTTGCACTGCTCCTCATACACCAGGAACCCAAAGAACGTTCTCTGTCCTTTAGCTGAGATACATATACATACAGTCACATTATCTCCTCATCACTTTGGATGCCGAAAGGTTGCACATAGAAAAATGATTCATGAAGGGAGAGGCTGATGAGCTCTACGGTACTTCACCAGCGCACACGCAACTAATTATTTTACTCTTATGTAGATGCCAAAGGAAATGATAGACCTTGGTTCTCATTATAACTTGTGCGGAATGGGTTTAACGGCGCCGGTAATGATGCCGGTGCCGTTAAACCCATTCCGCACAATTATGAGGTCCCCTCGCAGGACCCGCTCTGGACGTCTGGTTTTTCCAGCATTCCATACCGGGTCCCGCGAGGGGACCAGGGAGCTAACAACGGGGCCGTTCGTAATGGGCCCATTGTTAGCTCCCTCTCCATTCCCATTGAGCCCTATGAGGGCTCGAATGGGAATGGGGAAGGACCGGGCCCGGGTTCCCTGAAGGAGGAATGGCCCGGTATTTCCCCATTCAGGGAACCTGGACCGGACACGATTTTGGAGGCAGCCATGCCCTTGTTAAGGGCATGGCTGCCTCCAAAGTCGTAATGAAGCCCCTTGTGTTTCTGCACATCTACTCCCATTCAACTCTTCCACAATGAAGCACTGCTCCAAAAACTAGGTACATCTATTGGGGACCTTATTTGCACAACATACGCCAAACTATGCATTATGTGATGCGAGAAGATGGCGGCATGTTGCATTTTAAAACAATTGCTGTTAGTTTATACTTATAGCACAGCAGCCTGCACCATACCACAAGTACTTACTACTATAAACGGCCTACATATATTCATGTATTTTCTCCACCCAACCCTTAAAGAGAATGGCGCGGCACCGTCTCACCGCAGCACAGGAAACTGCCCAACTCCGCAATTACAAAGTAGTACAAGCGGTTTTGTCTTATACTTCACCCCCAGCGCAAAAATGTGCGGCAACAGCTGTTTCAGATAAATGGCCACCCACTACTCTCTGCCCATAGCACAGACAGGAGCCTGCCCTTCACTGTACAAGCGCTTCACACCTTTAACCAAACTTTTTTTTACTTAACCTTTAGAGTAAATGTGGCGGCACCTGCTGCCATGTCATTAAGATATCAAAAGACTTTAGAAGCCAGGAATCACCTGCCCACAGTGCCAGATAACAGGACTCGCGACACCCTTGCCATGGCCCACAAGGGTAACGATAGCAAATTACACGGGCACAAAATCAATTGAGCAACAACACGTGACTTCCCAGTTTTAGCCCCAGGTACAAATGGGTGCCCACCAGCCACTCATGACTGGCAACTTATGTCTCTCACTTAGGTCAAACCAGCAATCATGCGGTACACGCATCAATAGCCACTTGCGAATTGACTCCCCCGCGACAGACCACAGCAATTACTTAACTCATTGGATCACCAAGACAAATTTAAGAGGGTAAGACGTGGAATCCTTAACCACAGCCCCCCAAGGTGATTGGACGCAAATGAACTAGTCTTGTTTCTCCTATCTAGACCGCCACACATGAAATGCATGTAACCCATACATGCTCCTGCAAGTCAGAAATTTCGCATGACCTCTTGTGTAAGTATGCCAGGGGCAATATATATGTACTTTTTGTGGGCCTCCTTTTATTAGCTTTACCAAGCACTACTCTAGTAAATATATAACCTAGTACTACACCTATAACCATATATATACTCTAATAGGGGTAATGACGCCACTGCCCTAGGATCAATAGACACAATTCACCACTATAAAACATCGTCCCACAAGCGCTACCTCCCCATTACAGAGGTGAACACCGGGCATCTGATAACCCAATGGTTTTACTCACTTCACTGTCAGAGGATTGCGAACCACATGAACTGCATTCACCCAATGCCACTGCATGCTTACTACAGTACCCATTGGCCTTTGCCATAAAGAATATCAATGACCTGAATTTACCAGAATATAATCTGCTAACTTTGGCACAACCTTTTGTCTTTTCTCTCCTACCTCCTTATCTCACCCTATCCTCCATCCCTTTTCTCTCCTCCCATGTTTTTTGGCTGACTGAAATGCATTAATATGTTTAGAAATTATGTTAAGTCACAACATGAGCAAACACTTGTGAATGACTCTAAAAAAAATTTACAGTTTGATATATGAATAACCTTCTTTGACAAAGCGCTCAAAACTGTTGGCCATGCAGTTGGCAATCACTTTCTTTTTATTGCCAAGAAAAGGAGTCAATAACAATCAACTGTTCATATGAAATCTGTGAAAGTCACTTACTAACAATCTCACTGTAAACTATATGAGTGGCTGTGAAAATCACTGGAACTAGTTTGGTTTATGGTATCAAATAAACTAAACAACACCTACACGCTCTTCATATATCTCAATTTTTGGAGCGCATGCGCAGGAATGAACCTTTCCAAAATCGTACATTTTATCCTGTGCTGTCTGAATCCTGCAAGCAATCGTTGATGTGGCCGCTTGATGAAGACTACCTGTTTGAAAAAAAGGGACAGCAATGACTACACATTTGTGAGGAATTGTTATATGTTGAATGCCAACCACCTGAATTTAAGTGTATACTCTATGTTGTGTTTCTATGATGCATTCAGATGTACTGATCTCTGTCAAAGGCAATACATCAATGATGCCTGAGGATAACAGCATTGAGACTTTTTATCTGCTTGAGAGAATTGTTCATTGCTATCAGTCTTCATTCAGGTAAAACAATCCGATGACGAGTACGTTTGGAAAATAAAATACCCTCTCTGGATACTAGATTAGGCGGGTAATAATCCATTTCAAGTTTCCTTGATTACAATCGGGATGGCCTGTAAAATAAAAGAAGATTTATCTTCTTTAAATACCATAATCACATCTTCCCCAGACCACCTTTGCGCCGAAAAAAACGGGATTTGTACGCCATTCTGCCCGCAAATCCCTGTTTAACAAATGGGGATTTGCGGGCAGAATGGCGCACAAATCCCATTTTTTTCGGTGCAAATAATCCATGAATTAATAGCTAAATATTTCTGTGGGCGAGTTTTAAAATAATCTGAACCTTTACACAAGTTTTTGAAGTCAAGTAATTATTTCAAAATTCAAGTGAACCTTTAAATTGGGTGGTTTATTTTACCTTTGGTATTTGCAATATTTGAAGACTTTGGGCCTCATCACGACTTGGGCGGTAACGGTAATGCTATTAGCGCGGGTGGTATTAGCCCTACCGCCGAACTCCCCAGCGCTAATAGCGCCGGATCACAAGTTTGGCGGTAATGTAAGTCCCCATTCCCCACTGAGCCCATTCAGGAATGCCCCATTCCCCATTGGGCTCAATGGGGAATCTTTGCGCTAATACCGCCGGCGGTAATAGCGCACATTTTCGACGGATTTCCCCCCAGCTCAGAGCTGGGGCGAAATCCGCCGAAGCCCTGATTCGGCGGACCCTTAAATCCGGCAGTAATAGCGCCGGATTTAAGGGTTACCGCCGAAGTCGTGATGAGACCCAAAGACCGAACAGCCATCGGTATAGAACCAATAGATGCATTTGATTGCAAATTGAAGGAATTTTAATGCCAAATATGAACTGTGTTTATTGCACATGGTATTCACTACATATTGAGACCAGCATATACACAATTACCAATGTGATTTCATCACACCAGGAAGCATGAACAGATATACAAACTAGTCATTCCAATTGTAAATTGTGACTTCTAAAGGGTGCCCCTGTCAAGTGTAACTGTAAGATATTAAATTAGAAGCTGACACAATTAGTCAGCCCTCCTGACAGATTCAAAATAGCTCTACGAGTCTTGTAGTCCTTCTTTTGGGACACTGAGAGTTCAATGGTTTCTAGGGAGTAGAAATACAACTCACATTTCTCGGCTGGTTTATTTTTAGGCAAGTGATAATATATTTTAATTTTAAAAAAATGCATTTTTCTTGTGATTCAACATTTCTTAGGCCCCATTGGGAATATGGTTGCAATGGAAAAATGGTTATTCAGAGATTTTCCCGAACTCATTTTCAGAGAGGTATTTTATAATGAAACAATTATAACGAAAACCCATCGATTTGAAAAGATATATATATATATATATATATGGGTCGGGGTAAGTGGTTAAAAAAGGTAGGGAGGGGTGTTGGGGTGGGGTTAAATAAATACAGAAACTGGGGGCTTGTGGAGGGGACCCCCCCAAAACATAATTCTATATATTTCCTTTATAATTTTTTCATTGTAAAATACCTCTGTGAAAATTATTTTGGTAAAATCACATAGAACCGGTAAAATGTGGTAAACATGATTCCTTTAATTTTTAAAATACCACCTAATTATGAGCTGGGATCGCAGGGGATATTTATGGGAAAGGGTAGATACAATGTATTGAAAGGGATAAAAAACATATTTACCACATGCAGTACTTTCTACCTATCATATGCTTTAAATATCCAATGCAAGTTCAACTCATAATGGGATGGTATTTTTTTTTTTAAAGTTATATATAAATACGACATCAAATGTTTTTAATGTCATCACATGATCACAATGAAGCCCTTTGTAACTAGAAATCCATGCAAATAAAAAGAAGCATTTTGATCACAGACCCCGCCTTCACCCCAGGCACCACTTTAGCAGAGGTCTTCATTGTGCAAGGTGCTGCACGTGCCACTGGCCTCAACACAGCTGCGGAGCAGTGCTGATGCTGTAAAGGACCAGGCACATGCATACCTTTTAATCCCTATTCTTCATTTGTGGACGGTATTGGCCTGACTTCGAGGTTTGAAGTAGGCATGTATGCCTTTTATCTGGAGCGTTGCAGGCAATAAAGGAATGCCAGTGTGTGTATGTTTTCCATGTCTTTCTCTGACGCGTTTGAAGAAGTTGATGGGGCCATGCAGGATCCCTGAATCCAGTCTGTTTGCATGTATAGCAGCGATTCATGATATTTGTGTCAAAATGAGTCCAGGTGTTCAATCAAAAGTCCCGAATTGAAGTAATCCTTATAGCTGTTAAAAGCAATGTTTTATTATAGCCGCTGGTCTTAATTAATGTTTATATATCTGACTTACTGAAAGATATGATGTTGCTCAACATTTCAATCCAGAATTGTATTCGTGTTGCTATTCTTTTTCATACAGATGAATGTTCCTTTCGGTAGGTGCAGGAATTGCCGTTTTCTCTTTTATGACTCATTTGAGTGCCCCGTAGTTTTTTTATCCTTATTGTCCTGGATCTATTTTTGTATAAGCGAGACCTTGTCTAAAGCCTCCCCTATGCCTGTAATTCATGTCTTTGGGTGCACTCCCAGCAGCCCTTAACTCAAACAGCAAAGGGATAAGTCATATTTCACTCATTTTTTGTCAAGTCAAGTCAAAAGCAGTTTTGATTCGGCAACTTGGCCATAAGAGAATATAAAAACATACCAACAAAAATAATACTCACATAAACGTATATTGTCTTCGGGTACGGTTTCCTTACATAGGCAGTGTGCTTAGTGCAGCGTGGGGGCAGCTGGTCATCTTTGCTAGGTGGCATACCTGTTTGCCTATATCTACCGCATCATAGTCCTTTGCGTCCTTTATTGGGCCAAATGGCTGCCTGGTATTTTTAAGGCCTGCAGCCTGTCTTGGGTGATTTCCATGAGGGGAGTAACCATTGTGCTCTTTCACATTTGGGAGCTCCATGCAGAACCCCGAAAAGAGCTTTGGATGAATGGGCTGGAAAGGCACATTTTGGGTGTGTACTTGTGAAAGTGGAGTTTGGCTGGCAGTCCTTGAATGGATGGCTACCAAAACCTTGAATGGTGCCTTTGTAGTGATTGGAGCTAGCTAGCTGGCACTTTAGGTGTGTGTAAGTATAGCAATCCTGAACCATTTTGTCTGTCAAATACTGATCCTTAACCTGAATTAGCAGAGATACTATGACAATTCTGAGGACTTCTGCCTGGAAGCTGTGATTCTTATGCTTGATCCTTGTGAACGGAGACCATGAGCCTCATTACGAGGTAGGTGGTAAGAGATTACCGGCACCGGTAAGGACACCGGTGCCGGTAATCCCTTACCACCCTATTCTGAGGTCCCTTAGCGGGCGTTATGGAAGGGACCCGTTAAGGGACTTCAGAGCTAATAACGGTACCACAAATTGCGGTACCGTTATTAGCTCCATCCCCATTGAGCCCTATGGGGGCTCGAATGGGAATGGGGAATGGTTCCCGGAATGGGGATTTACCGGGTTCTCCAAGGTTGGAATGACCCGGTAATTCCCTATTTCGGGAACCCAGACCCGGATGGCGGTAAGGGGCTAGCCATGGTACTAATAGCACCATGGCTACCTCCTACCTCGTAATGAGGCCCCATGTCGCTCAATGACTACGTGAAACCTGTTTCATGTGATTCCACCACTTGTACTGATGGAAATTGCCGGTGCACTCTCCACTGTGCCTCTTGTTTGCTCTCTAAATGCTCCTGGACTGGGACAAAAATGCTCAAATCGTTAGTGGGATCCCCGCTCCTTACTGGAGACTTGACCGTGGCTGTTCTGTCTACATCAAGTGCTGCTCCTCTTCAGAGTTCATAATTCAAGAATTCCAGCACAGCTATCCTTGTTCTACCTGAAGCACCAACGCCCTGACCGTAGCTGAGCTGACCTGTGCATCATTGTGTTTTCTTCAAGATGCCACTATGCCTGGCCCCGCCGACTACAGGGTTGCATTTTGGTGTGCCCATCTTTTATCCAGCATTCCAATAACAGGGCAACTAACTGTACTCGTTCTACACCACAACCTCTCCCGTGACTATTGGAATTCCGACACGTGAAGTAATGTCGGCTCGGCCTCCTGCGGGTTGCTTCTCGATACTCTAGCAGCCAGCTCAATGACATGGCGGTCTTCTTGCCCTCAATCTATTGCCAATGGCCCTCTTCTAGACTTGGGGGCTTTGCTTGCAGATCGTACTCCCAGGTGCCACCACCCTGAATTGTCTGCCTCGTTCTTCCTTTGACATTGCGCAGATCAATGCCACTGGTTGCGATTGATGAACACTGTCCAGCTATTGACTTACTGTTCTGCTGCTGCATGGGGCAGAACCTATCAATGAATTACTATTGAACTCAAAGAAAGAGATTTGGGAAATGAGAAGGGACTTTCCAGATGTTATCCAATTGCCACGACCCTGAGCTGCTCCATCAAAAACTGTAGATAGTACTTCTGCTTGATGATTGAATGGGTCAAAAAACACTGGAAAATCACTTTTTTTTGTTCTATCCCAAACAGTAGAGATTTTCTTTAGACATTGCAGGAACAATAATAAACTGAAGCTACAATTCCCACATCAATATAAGGTGCAATCGAAAAGAGGCGCTCCACCACATCCCTCCGTATTTGTTGTCCTTTTTTAGTTTCACAATCTACCTTTTATCCACCAATCAGAAGAGGAAGGCCATCAGGAAAACATCCCCTTACTGCCCAATTATCCTCACTTCATTACTAGAAAGAACCACCTCAGAGCCTGGGGCGGGGGTGTAAAGATATCACAATGTGACACTAATCAGTTGAGGGAATATGAAATTAAAACAATTGATGGAATAATGATTAGAACTGTGCCCTTAATAGAATCTCAGCATTTCGTTCTATAACTAGCAACATCTATTTTATGGCAGAGAAAGGAGTTCTAATATCTGGGCCAAACAAATCATCAAACGCATGCAATAAAGGCTTACAGTGAAAAGCATTAAATACACTTTCCTTAGTCTACAGACTTGAGCATGAGTTCCAGACGCGATCTAGACCAACATGTTGCTGAGGCCATAGCTCCCCAGGCTGAATGATCACCACCATCCTCCACTCCCCAAACTCCCAACATGACAAATCACCCAGCAAATACATCCGCATTCATTAGGAGAGGAAACCAGCTGATGAGGACATTGGCATGTGATAACTTGCCAGGTCTAGGGGGGTGGTGATCCTGATAGGCTTGAAGACAGTGTACCGTGCACAATCTAGGAACGTCTGCAATCACAGGACAGTCTACACACCTATCATTGCTACATTGCAAAATATAAATTGGTACCCCTGTTGGGGAAAACCAGAGACCCTGTAAAAAGCATGCAAATCCACATCTCGTAAGAAGGAAATCAAGAACAAGAGTGTGGCAAGTTTGTCTAACAAGGTCTGCAATGGTGAATCCTTATTTTCCTGGAATACCCAGTTTTGATTATCACCCGTCTTCCATTGCATGCCGAGCTGAAATTGATGACCTATACACATTCACTGAATGATATGAGTACAACGTGCTACTTCACTAAAGAAAGTAACAACTTCTACCACTTTTGCCTTGGTAAGATCCAAGCATTTGACACACACCAGCATACCCAAACATTACCAGTGAAAATATATGCCTTCTCTTATCCCCGGTGCCTGAGATTCCTGAAGGCATCCCAAAGGCATTGATGAAATCACTGGATGGCACTATGTAGGCCAGAAATTCTGAACTCCACGAGTTGAAGTTTCCTGTAAATAATCAACTGGCAGAATGAATCTCTGGGTGTGTCAACAGATGTGATCTGGATGGTAGGAGAATTGGCTATTCTGAAGTCATTTCTAAAGCAATAACATACCAAGCCTGCTGTGCCCAAGATGGGCAGATTATCATGATTAATGCCCCTTGTCTACAAATTTGGAATAGAACTATTCCAGCAAATGGAAAGAGAGGGAAACCCTAAAGCCAAGTAAGACCTCACGTTTTAAAAAAGAAAAGCAATATGTAGTTACATGTCTGGATCTGGCCTCAAGCTGTACACATTTTTGCAATTATTTATTTAACCTTAATGGAAAAATACCTATCTCCAACTGCATGAATGCGCTTGAAATATTGGTCTCAGATGGCACCAGTTGTTTGACTCCACTAGTTTTCTGGAGCACCTGTTGGCTTCTATACTGGGAGCCCCTGCAAATTATTCTGCATACCATACTTTGCTATGGTTGGCAACATTCTCAAACAATGTTGGCTACGTTTGATAGGGCTTTGCACAGATACTTAGATGAATAATGTTACAAATCGTTGAGATTTCAGGGTTCTAAATTTGCTGGGAGCTATTTCATTCTTGCTTCTAGCCTAGGAGAACCTGGTTAGCTTTAGACCAAGAGCTACCAGGAGCTGCAAATGGCTCCCCAGGCCAAATGGTGTCTTACAAACATGCATGTGTGACAGCAACTTTTAGTATTTGAGAATATTATGAAAGACGAATTAAGACACACATAATACTCCTTTAAACATGGCGGATCATATATAGTGGATAAAAAGATCATGTTTGTATCCCATATGAATGTTAGATTTGATTTGAGTAATTTCTAAAAAAACAGGCCAGACAGAGTTAACTGCATCTCTATTTTACTAATCGAATTTACTATATACTAGGATTTTGATGTGCAGTGCGGTGTGTAGTCGCTCCTAGTTTCCCAGCATTAGCTGCTGCCTACTGGGGATGTCTGATGCCCAGGAGTTGACGCTAGCTCCTGGTCATTGAACTAAAATTTCAATCAATTCAACATTTATTACTGAAAGAATGAACAGACTTTCCATAACAACCCCCCAACAATATTATAAATGACAAAACTAAGAATATAATAGAGAACAGTCAATAAAAATGATTCAGTAATTACAATTACAAAGTAATCATGTGACTTTTATATAAATAAACTAAGGAAGAATATACCATCTAACTGTCAACAACGACCACAGTTTGTGAGCTTATTAAAGTGTAAGTAGGGCTTTTCTTTTATACCATGCATGTTTTAAATACATTAAAAGTGCCCAGGCCACCTTTGTAGAATCTGCCCCTCCCCCGCCCCCCAGCAAGGATAGTAAAGCAAGGGGATATTGTGTTAGGTCAGTGTCTCTTAGTATTGGTTTCAAAGTCAACTTCCTGATCTTGATATATACCGGACAAAAGAACAGAAAATGTACTAAATCCTCTGTTTACCACTTGGCACAACATACACGTCTGTTCAATACTACTATTTCCTGACCATAGCTAAGTTATGGCTGTGAGTGGTAAGCAATTGAACCTGGCCCTTGTTAAAAGTATTCTCTGACTTTGGTTAGATGCCCATAAGTATTTCTGGACATTACATTCCGTGATGATGGCGTGTCATCTTGGAGCAATCAAAACATCCACCTTGGTTGAAGTGCATCATTCAATACCATATTAAATATTAAATATGTTACATGGATGGAGAAAATGAATACACATATATTTAAGAAATGTAATTTGTTATTAATTAGATACTATTGGTCTACCCTCATCCTAATTTGAAAACTGACATGCATATAAGAAAGGTCATACTAATTACAAAATTCCATACCTTTCAATATTGAGTTATGACATTTCATTTGTAAAGAATGCTATCGTTGCTTAGCATATGTGTCACCTTACATATTGTTACGAACACTTTAATGAAAATCAGTGGCTTCTAACTCAGATTTGTGTTTACTAATTCATGTCAATATTAAACTGCACACACTTGCTATTGAAGTATGTGTATACAATGTGAATCTGGGTCAAAAAAGGATATGCTTTGCTTATAGTTCCAAGCCGATAAATAAATTGCACAAATGGTGGTTCCTCCACTTCTGAAAGAACTTTAACTCCTAAAAGTCAATGGGCTAATTTTGATAGTACTTCATAAGACATTTTTATGCATTCATTTAACGGCTCAGCACATTTTCAACAGTTTGCATTGGCGGAGAGGAGAAGCAGACCGTAAGTTATGATTCTGTCTCACCCTTCCTCTCCAACATGCAAAACTCCAACTTTTGTGCCAGCGTGGATTTACCTATGTTGCTCTGGAATCCGCCTGCATTTTACACCAACAAAAAGCAGGTGGATTCACCTGCCATGCAAACATTGCAGGTGGAGTTTACTTATTTTGCACAACCGAGTGCAAAACCGAGTGCAAAAGGGTGATGTAAAAACGAGTTTGCAATATTTTTACAGTGCACTTTTTCACTATGCCTCAGAGTAACTCTGTATCTCAAGATGCAAACATAAGAGGTTCCTTCTGCGTAATTACCAGAGGAACTTGAAAATGAACCCCAATGTGTTATCCCTTACTTCTGGTATCCCCTCTTTACTTTGCATTTACTTCATCTGCATGTTTTACATTATATATGTGTCTCTTAACTCTGAGGATCCTTTAGCTAGATATCAGAGTTGCCAGCAGTTCTCTCCATTAATATGGGCACCAAGAGAAACTCACTGTGTGTCTCCAGTTGGTGATGTTAAACTGTTGGGTTCAGTTGGCGTAGAGGTGCAGTTGGAAGAGGCACACTTTCTTTGTGGGTGATGTGACTTGGCTACTGCAGAATTGTTTCTATATAAGCTTTTAAGCAACTCCTAGAACGTCTGAGCATCTCTCTTAATTCTGGATGTCTCTCTGCTGTAGAGCGGTGTGGCGGGCTACTGACATCTGAAATCTGTATATACTGGTCGAGTGCATCATGTTGAATAATCTATTTACTAGTTGGACATTTACGTTAGGACAGTGGTGTGTGTGTGCATGTGTGATTTCATGAACACGGCCTTGAGATGCATTTTTTGCCAACCTGCCACAACCGTCACCAGCGAAGAGGGATTGGTATCCAAAAGATAGGATACATCTGTCCACTGCACACCTATGTACTGGTAATGATCAACCAGTAGAATTTCAATCAAACTCAATAAAATTGACTGAGGACCCTCAAGTCCTTAAAAATATTAAATTAGAAAAATGATTCAAGGACATTTCTATTTTTCTTAAATTCTTCTTTATAATGTGTAGTTGGCCCAACGTCTTTCAGCATAGTGATACCTTCATCAGGCGCAAAAAGTTACATTTTTTACTCAATTTGAATAGTGGAGTATTAATTACTTTATAAACTTTAACTTGAATACATGAGAGATATCATTGAAAAGGTAGTATTCATCAATTTAAACACTTTCTTAATAGATAACAGCCATTTGATCTAGAAAAAGTAACTAAGTTAATCCAATGATCTCATCATAAAATTACAGATTTTCTAAAGGAATACAACCCAATAATCATAATGTGTTCTCAACCAATCATAATACAACTAGTGTACAGGCTAGTACACAATGTAGAAGGGCCTAAGTGTAGGTTTTCATTGACACAGTAGGACCACTATCAATCCTAAGCCTACAGCTCCCTCTAGTGTTGACAATAGGTGAAACTGTACAAATTGGACCACTGTACCAGGTGAAGCTATGCCAATTGGCATTGTCTATATCTATCCTAAGACAACAGCTCCCTCTAGCAGTGACAACAGGTGAAGCTACTGCATCGGACAAACATACAGAGACAAACATACATCTGGCCTTTTATTATATTGTTAGATTAGATGTAATGCAAAGATGAAGCACATAAATCAACCTCAAGGCAACTCATTCTTCATATTGAATAAACAATAGTATATGACCTGACAAACCAACTAAATTATGGTGATCAGACCTGATAGCCAATGCAACCATAGAAGTAAATCCATTTAATAACAATGTCCACAAATGGAACACGATTTCTTTTACCTGTTAATGGAGCCTCTTATGAAACCAATCTAATGAAGAAGAAGTAGAAGACGATTTAGAAAGGGGGAATGTGTATCACAAAAAGGTTGTATGTCAACATAAAGTATGAGGAAGTATACCAGTTAAATGATCAAAGCAGATGCACAGTGTGCAATTTGTCACAGAAGAGAGAAGTTTTTCTCAGAGCTTTGAACAACAGAGAAAAGAAAGTTTAAAACACACATTTGGATTGGTATTGGCATAGTGGCTGATAATCAATCCATAGAGAATTAAAGAAGTACTTATTAAGGAAAAAATAGAAGCATTACACGCAATATGATTACAAAAGTAAAAGAACGGCCATGGAGAACACTGGTTAATATGTAAAAAATGTCTGTCGGAATCATAGGGACGTAATGGTGTCATAATGTGGAGACGTTATTGTCTTGTAGTGTTAAGCCCTTAAGAAATAGTAGAAAGATGACATAATGGATAAAAGTATTTTCTAAAATCCTAAGAATTTCTCATGGATAGTGTAGATAAAGTTTCTCAATAATGGAATTAAATACATTGGGCCTCATTACGACTCAGGCGGTAAGGGGTTTACGGCAGCGTAAACAGCGCCGACCCTTACCGCCTGAGTACGAGGTCCCTTAGCGCCATGGCGGATTTAACACCTGCTTTCAGCAGGTGTTAAAATCCATGGCGCTAAGGGACCATGGAGTTAATTACGCCACCGTAATTTGCGGTGGCGTAATTAACGCCTTCCCCACTCCCATTATGCCCTATGGGGCAAAAATGGGAATGGGGAAGGGTAAATGGGGATTGGGGACTTACCGCCCCGCCGACCTCGGAATGGGGCGGTAAGTCCGCCTACCACCATGGCGTAAACGTAGTCACGGCCCAGGCGGTAACTTACCGCCTGGGTCGTAATGAGGCCATTGGGTCAGTTGTCTGAGAGGAGTATGTTTAAACATATGTTATGCTGAAAAAGCACAATGATTGCATCATGTGGTGGCGTGATCTTGTGAGGCGCAAGCCATAACGATATATGAAAATCATATAACAGTACAAGAAACCAATTCAGATTAAGTAGAGTGCACTATGAATATGTGTAGATAAGGTTTCTCAACAATTACATTATGTATATTAGGTCAGTAGTGTAAGAAGAGTATTTTTAAACATATGTTATGATGTAAAAACATTGTGATGTCATCATGTGGGCACACGATCTTGTGAGTCATGAAACCTCAAGATATATGAAAAGCATATAACTGGATTCAAAATCAACTCAGATTAAGTAGAGTGTGCCATGAATATGTGTAGTATAACAGAAACCACTGAGCACATGTAACTATAGTACTAATGAAATGCAAGGTTAGGGAATACCTTGGATATATTGTTAAATGCTTTCTTGAAAATATCTACAGAAAGGTAAAGGAAGACAAATAAATCAGGATAAAATGGTGATATTGAAGTCTCTTCTAAAATGACAGGGACAAGTAATAATTAATGCACAGTATGGGCAATAGAGAAAATGTATCACAAACATAATACAGGGGTCCTTATTCATCTTAGGTATACAATTAGATCTTTTCAATGGAATAAAAAAGATTGGAAAACACAAACATAGTGTACAGTAAGGAAAATGATATCCCAATAGTGTTAAGATGATCATCAGTATAACACATACAAGGTCTAGTTTTGATCATGAGATACATATATAATGCCATTCATTTCATACAAGTCACATTAAATGTTGACCATATAGATTAAACAGTTTTGATGACACATGTATATTTATACAGTTACATATATATACCGAAAATTGTTAAGTTGGTAAATATTGTGAATTTCCATCCCCAAAAGATAAGTCAGATGAAATGGACAATCAAAATAAGGTCAGTTCTTTCAATCAAACTATATAGATATTCCCAAAAATGAGAATCCAGGGTAAACTTTGATATTCATTTAGATGTAAGGTATCAACCCATATCTTATTCTTCTTCAAATATAACAGAGTGAACTGAATTCTTCCTTCATGCTTTTTGGGGATAATGTGTCCAAATAATTGATCCAGCACATTTCTCTTTGTGCTAATCTCTAGATCATATAACCCCCTCTAGTTGGTGTTTGTAAAACTTCCAAAATGATTAATCTGATCTGTGCAATGTGTGCGGGTGGGCCTTTAATCACCTTAACCTAAACAGGCCCACAACTTAAGAAGTGAGTACATGGTTGTACATGAAGCAAGTTTATTGTACAATTATCCGGGGAGCAGTTAGATGGTGTTGCAGGACCAAATTAACCCAAGTCTCACTGAACCACATAAGCTGATACATGATACACATTTTTGCAACAGTTAAAACACTCCCATTTTATTGCAATCCAACACCCTTATGATTGGACACAAACCTCTTCAAAGAAACCCCATCTTTTGCCAATTCCTATGATGTCATTGGGCAGTTTTATCTTAATTGTTATCTTCAGATCATATGTAGAACACACCTCTGATTAGGATGTGTCTGTAGTGGGTCATGACATCAACACATGTTAACATTGGTATTAAAACATAATTAATTACTAGCAATAACTGACCTGAGCTCTTTAGCCGTAACTTTAAATTTGCACATGTTTTGCATTAATCTAGATACATAATTTCGCTTTTAGTTAGCAATATTATCTCATTCCCCAAGTCACCATTCCTTTGAAAATGTCCAATCTACAAAACTGCCACTGCATCGCACAAGTGAAACTCCTGGGTAGCCTTGGGCACTGGCTTACCCTGCATTTTACTGCTGATCAAAATAAATAACTAAATCCCTTCTGTCAAGCTCTTTGGTATCAGGAAATTAAATCTAATATCTACGATACTTATCAGAACATAACAACTCAGGGCTGTTTTCACAAGCACTGCCGACCACAAAGGTTTGTCAAGTTACTTATTCACCTATCCCCTGCCTCCTAAAGCCTCACGGAACCAGTTTTATAGTTCACTTTGTAAAACAGCTCTCAACTATCATGTTTGAGTCATTTGTGAAAAGCCCACTAGATTCATGTGCTCGCAATGTATTTGTGTTAATGTTCATGTGTGTTTTTACATTTGGTGGGTTTGATATTTTATCTTTATATGATCGTGCAAGCTATTATTTATACATTTCTAAACAAACAGTAACGCTAAACTGACATATCCCATCCACAATTAACTAAACTTTGATACATATGAAATTGCAAATTCACACCCAGTTTGCCTCCACCCCCAGTTATTAACACGGCGCATGCAACATTAATCTCTCGTAATCATTGGGACCTTTCCTGACCACCCCAACAAATGTTATGACCCTTCTCAATAAAATGTCTGTTCGTTGGCGATTTTTGGTTGCATGTGTGTATTTTGGATGTATGTTCTACCCACCTCACATGTTTTTTCCATTGTTTGTCCAACATACATTTGACCACTTGGACATTTTATAGCATAGATTACATTAGTTTTATTACAGGTAGCATAATATCTCCATTTGATTTTCTTGCCAGTACGTGGATGTTGGATCAAACTGCCTTTAAGAACATTATTGCCGTTACTGCCGTTTAGACAGGGATATGTACCAGTCCTTCATTTTTCTAATGTTCTCTGCATATTAGATGCTGGTCATTCAGCACAATCCAATTTGACCCTGAAATTCTTGCCTCTTTTGTAAGCCATCATGGTTGCCTTGGGGAACAGTCATTGTAGGTGTGGGTCAAAATGAAGAAATTTCCAATTTGTGTTTATAATTCAGGTTACCTCTGTACTCTGTCTAGAATATTGAGAGATATATAGCAATGGGATGTCATTATTCTTGGGACTAGATTTTAGTAGTCCTGTGTTTCAATACTTGATGCCTTAGAGTGTGCTTCTGAAACAACCTCCCCGAGATTAAAATCTTGTAATGAGATTAACAATCTGTAATTGATAAGCCTCAGGTTCTGCAATGATCCTCATAAGGTGTAAAAGTTGACTCTAAGGTAAACTTATGACCATCAAACGAGATGAAAACTGTCATAATGGAGCAATTCTTGACACAAGTTGGTTTATGAAAGATTGTAGTTTTAAATCGATCTTCCACCAGACTCACTTCTACATCCAAATAGTGTAGTGTTGGACTCTATGTTAAATTTGATTCCCGGATGTATTGTGTTCAGATTTTAAAAACATTGGTCAAGTTCAAATGTTGTCCCAGCCCAAATGCTTAAAGTATCATCAATGTATCGCTTCCAAGCCACAGTTTTTATGACACCAAATTGTGTTCTCGTCTACCTGTGCTGTTTCAAAGTGATACATACAAATATTTGTGTAAACTGTGGCGATAGCGGACCCCATTGAGGTCTGTGAAGCTTGTGCATAGTAAGTGTGTAGTGTAGCAGATGTGTACATCACTAATAGACTCTGCCCCCTCACCTCCATCATAATGGATGAATAACAGAAAGATACTGTGCATGACACCAGGCATCATTCCAATATCGCATTGAGTGTAGGAGACGTTATGCACTCAGGCAACCATATCAAATGTTTCCTCGTTCTGAGGTGGCAGCGGGAGAGTTGCAGGTACCACTGAATATAGAGGAGTTGTAAAGAAGATCTGACAGGTACAAAATGATGTCGTAAGGAAAAGGTACAATGATGAACTGATACGATATAAGAATACTTAAGAATGAAGATGCAACTGAAGAAACAAGAGTAAGCATACATACAAGTACGAAGAAACACACACACACACATATATACATATATACATATATATATATATATATATATATATATATATATATATATATATATATATATATATATATATACACATATATATATATATATAAGATAAGTGGCCAGATGATAAGTGAAAGTATTTATGCAGAAACACAAGGTAGATGAGCCATATAGAAGCTAGCTGCAGTAGAAAACATCATGTGTGAAGCAGCCATGTTGAAAAGATGGATGCCGGCTCTTAATTATAGTAAATGAAGAGCTTGAAGGAAAGAAACCACAGCTGCAGAGCTGACAGAGGCTGGAAGTACAAATTCATGCACAAACAAAGAATAGCTGCTAGCCAGAGAACAAGGATGCCACAGCGAGAAGCTACTGAAGGTTGCAAGGGGAGTTAATGAGCATAAGCAACATATGCAGGACATATTTCTCTTAGATTCTGTACATTATATTATATCATTATTATAATTATAATGAGTGAACATTTGCAAGTGGCAATTATTGACAATGAAAGATGAAGAAAAGCCTGTGTGAGGTAGAGCAAACAAGTCTCCAGAGACCAAGAGAAGTAATGACTCACAGACTAATTGAATTAAATAGCACAAAATAAAAGACTGAAATGAACAAAATTGTGGTCTCCTCACACGTGATTCAGTACTCGAAAACAAGGCCTATTCATTAAGCTCCAGATAAAGATAGTGGTTTACCTACACTCCCTTAATAGTCCCAAAGAAGAGAACAGTCTGCAAGGTTAACTACAAGGAAGAAGCCTTGGCTTAAGGCTTGAAAAATGAGAGATGATGGACTAATTGAACAAGTGGGCAGTAGTCTGAAGTTGTTCTCTGCACCTGAGTTTCGTTTCACTTCCGTGCTGCTATTAACCTGAGTGTCCAACGTTGGGAGAGGATTCCAACCCATCATGAGGGCCTATGCAACAATGATCATACAATACTGTTCTACTGTTATAATATGTATTATATGTAGATAGAGGGAAGTTCAAGGCTTGCTTACCAGAGGAGGAGCAGCCAATATAATTATTAACACATATAGACTCTATAAGTAGATCTGTTCCTATAACCAGTCCCCAAACCTGTTAGGTTTAATTATTTGCCACGTAGGATGACTTCAAAGCTGACACAGTTTGAGGTATAACGCCTTTGTGTAACCAAATTATCATTGTGCGTGTGTGGACTGCATTTTGTTGTTCACCAGATTGCTCTAATTTATCAACATGATAATAAAGTAGTATTTTGCCATATTTTTTGAGTCTGTCGGGTCATTTGGGCCCTAGACTGTTTATTATGGTAATCCCATTCTGCACATAGATATGCCCAAACACGAAGTAGTTGTTCAGTGATATGATTTGTAATAGTTCTATGACAAATTGCTTACTAGCCTGAAATGTTTCAGCGCCGAGCAGTGCCCACTCTACGGCCTCAAGGCCTTCATTGTGGAAGATTGAGGTATATAAACTCTGTACATGCATGGTGAAAAGAATATAACCTGTGGAGATATCCACTACCTCCCCTAATCATTTAAGGAAATGGGTAGTAACACATAGATAGGTACTTGTCTGCTCTACTACTGGCTGTAAAATCCGATCAATATAGATTGCCAAAGGGTCAAAGATGCTGTCATTTCCAGCGATGATCAGTCTGAATGGGGGTCTTGTTCTATCCTTGTGCATTTTAGGTAAGTCATAGAAAACTGGAGCTATAGGATATCTACTCATAAGGAACTTGATGAAGAGTGTTTTTAATGCTAGTACTAAACTCTTGTAATGGATCACTGTCTATATGTAAAACTTAGTTAAACGTCACTTTAACAAAGTTTTTTCACTGAATGTGATAGGTTTTTAGTAGCACAACTTAACCATGATGTCCCCTTAAGAAAGTTTTTTCATTGAATTTCATAGGTTTTTATTAGTGCAACTTAATTATAATGTCCCCTTAACAAAGTTTTTTCATTGAATTTCATAGGTTTTTATGAGTCTTAACCATAATGTCCCTTTAACAAAGTTTTTTCAGTGAATTTCATAGGTTTTTATTAGTGGAACTTAGCCATAACGTCCCCTTAACAAAGTTTTTTCATTGAATTTCATACGTTTTTATTAGTCCAACTTAACCATAACGTCCCTTTAACAAAGTTTGTTCAGTGAATTTCATGGGTTTTTACCAGTGCATGCTATTTTCCTACAACTTACTAATATCATACTTATCCAATATAGCAATATTTGTGTCCAATTTACAAATTTACTTAAAACTTTGCCATTTCCCACCTTCTAGAATAATTTTTAACACTTCTATACACATCTTGCAACAATTTCAACTAGTTTTGCATTCCGTAGACGTCTACGAACATCTGACTTCATTGTGGACCTTCTGGACAGGGCCATGGCACGTGGCATGATGACGTGTCCGAGGACCCGTCCGCACTTCACGATAAGATCCGTGCTTCGCGGACAGTTCGGAAATGCATTTTCTACTGATCTCGGAACTTTTTACTTCAAAATTTCCCTTGCACAGCTCCAACACCTATTCCTACTCATCCATTAACAATCTAGTACACAGTACATACTTTGAGCAAAACTGCTGTTTATCTTGGAATCAGCTAATACCATCCCTCCTCCCCAAGAGACACCACCACTGCTGTAATCAAGGAGCATGAGAAACACTGCCGCCTACCTTAGAAATAACACATGCGCAACATTTTCCCCTGTCCACCTGCCACTCCATGTTAGTGTTTGGTGCCTCTTCCCTCATTTTCCTCCCCACCTTTCGTTCCAAACTCTCCTGCCAAAAAAGAAATGCATCCAAAAACACTTAAAGAAATGTTCCTTTAGGAACCACCTTTCACAGTTAAAAAATAGAACTAAAAAAAAAAAACGTATAGACTCCATCTACTTCATATTTCTCAGTAAAGTACATAGACTCAATAAGATTTTCCAACATTTCCATTTGCATTTTGTGTTATGCTAATGGCAATATTGTGGCATTTATCCCCCGTTCCAGGGATGCAACAGTGGATACCGGCCTGTCAGCCCATGTTATCAGCCCATGTGAAGCGAGGGTGGATAACAAAGTCTCAGGGACCATTATGCCCCCATTCCAGCCCCGGTGGAGTAAGGAAAATCCTTTTCCAAGATGGCCACCATTGAAAGAGAAGGCGAGGTTCCGTATAGGGCCCCTCTTCACTTTCCATGGCAGTCTGAAGAAGGCGAAAAGAGAACCCTATGACCATATTACCACAAGCACATTTTTCTTCCCTTTCAAACCTATCCCAATTTCGAATAACTTTAACACAAAGTCAGTCTCAGGTGGACATGGCCACTTTATCCCCATGTGTTGTCCCTCGTGGTCATGGCCAGTAGCCAGATTGTCCGGATCATGACCTTATTCCATGACCCGGAAAATCTGGTCACTGCCCATGGCCATAGGCTACACCTCATTCACCAAAGGTATATCACTATTTTTTGTACCTACATTATGACACTTGTCAAAAAATAAAACACGGGCACATTTGCAAAACCATGCTTTCAGGTCCTTGCCAATGTTCCTTACACAAGTTTGCTGAAATCGACCCACGTTTAATTTTTTCAAAAGTGTCAAATGTATGCACATACAATAGTCATATAACCTAGCCCCCACTTGACAAACTCCATTCTGACTTTACGAAAACATGTATATCTAGATCTATAATCTTTTTACAAACCTTTGTGTAGATTTCTCAAAAGGCACCACATTTATAAGCCTCCACAATATTTTGGAACCACCCCTCTAATTTTGCCCCTCTTGACAAAATCCCACCAAACTTTGCAAAAACATTTATATGTAGATCTATTATCAGTTTGCCAAATTAAGTGTAGATTCGTCAAATGGCACCTCATTTATAAGCCTTTACATTATTTTGGGACCCCCCTCTAATTTTGCCCCCTCTTGACAGAATCCCACCAAACTTTGCAAACTCATTCTGAATTCGGTCGAGAATAAAAGTGCAAAATTTCATGCAGTTTTATTAAAGGAGTAGTGCACTCAAAATATTATTGGCCCAAGCGTTCGGGCATGTGTATTTAAGCATACGTTGATCGATCGTAAAAACGTATCCAATGCACCTTACCGTGGTTTACCTCACTTTTACATATGAAAAACCAGGTAGCAGGGTGCGGCCACTTTGTGTTAATCTTATCTGTTGCTGCATCGCCCTAAACTCAAGTGTCCTTTCACCACTAAATCATAGTCCCCGCCTCTGAAGCTCACATCACCATTCCTAGTGATATTCTCTGCCTATATCCATGACGCTACAGTGCAGCGTAGCCAAACACAGCCAATCTTCACTTACGTTCAGACGTCAGTTGACGCAAAACCCGGAATATCAACACACATCCTTTCATAGCACAGCGCGTTCCAATTCTGAATACAAAACACTATCTTTAGAGGAAACCGCAATACTGTGCAATTAAGAATGTGCTTTTGTTTCATAATAAACTCTCTGAGAACATCTGCTGATTTCCATATTCAACCACATTTTTTGCTGCTTTCTTTGTTCTCGATACAGAAATGTTTATCGTGAGTCACATGGTGTTCCTTTGGGTATAAGCTCAATGGATGGAGGCACTGTGATTCACAAGGCTACGGCATCAGCTTGTTGCTACACCACCATAAACGATGTCAAGGTACTCCTTATTTCCGGTACCACGAAAGGGCAAATGGGCCTGGCACGATTATCCCAAAACAGTGTTATGCCCATCCAACCATTGAGGTGTATCATCAACTGCCAACTGAAAAAGCCATCAATTGGTATCTGGAAATTATGACATTCGCAGTAGCTCAGGTCACTGCTGTTGTGATGCCTATTTGTCTTTTAATGTCCTAAATTGGTAGATTTCTGTGAGTAATGTTGCTACCAATTATATACTATGTCATGCAAGTAAACCAAGGTGTCTCATCTACATTTGTGCACTTTCCTCTGTTCCATATCTTTCTGATAAGATTCTAATTTGTCGTTAATGTCATCAAGTATATCTTGAATTTCTGTGTCAGATTTCAGGGTAGTAAACTAGGTTTTTAAGTCAGCTATTTCTCGATTCAAAGAAGATAGTGATTTAGATAATTCTTTTGTTAGTTAACAAAATAAAAGGGAGCATTTATTGAGTATTTGTTCCCTTTTTCTAATAAATACAATTCCATACTTCACCAGCAACAGAACACAATATTCCAAGAGATATTTTAGATGAAGGATGTGGAAAGATATATGTATTTTACCACCTAAGAGACCCGATTTGCTACACGCCGTGGATTGCATCGCTGGTCAGCAAGCAGATTTTACATCCAGTGACTGAGTGGTACAAAAGAGATTAAGCATAGCCAATGATCCGTAAAAACAGGTGTGCTTGCACTAAGCACCATGGTGGATAATCAATAACACCAATGGGTTTTACGTTTTCGAATTCAATATCTGAATTTTAATAATCCAATTTAACTGAGTTTACTTTACTTCACAAAAACGCTGCAAGGAGCAAGTCTTACCTACCCCCGAATTTCACCTACTTGATTCACAAAAGAAGTTACTATGAGTTGAGTTACTACGATTTACATCTGAGTTACTTATGTTTGTAACTCTGTCTAACACCTGGTTTACTTCTGCTAAGTGAAGTGTAAGTTCAAATTACCCCGACTAATAAACCAACATGCTTTGTACCTGCACAAAAGTATCATAAATCCTCCCTAGATGCAAAATGATGCTATTTCAAGACATGATTATAGTCATAATATATGAAAAGGCGTTGAGGGTTATTATGCCATATGCATGATCTGCTACAATATCAATACAGCAGGTTTTTCCTGAAGATCGGGGAAGATGGCCAAGATTTCGGTTGTTCAGCGAGAGGCAAGAAAAGACTACCAGTGTTGTTGAACGAGCAGCGAGAATCACAGGCACGATTGGTGGTATTCTCACTGAAAGCATTGTAACTATTGCATTACAATGCAAGTCAAGTTACTGGCATTTTAATTTAGACAAACATTACCCAAATAAATGCATAGCATACAAATAAAGTCTTACATTCTCTCCGGTAATGAGCCTTTCAATTATGTGCTTAGTTAAATGACCATGTTGCTTTATGCGGTGTTTCTTCTTTGGTGACGTGCAGAGAGATTTCTCTGCTCTGCTAATTCTCGTGGTTGTCCAAGGATGGTGACAAGCTGCCCTTGTCCTATTTTGCTTGCAAAAACGCCCTTATTTTCGTAGAATGAGATATGATTCCAAGAATTGCTTGCATGCAGGACAGTGCAGGACAAAGAGTCAGTCACCATTTCTTCTAAGTCTTTTGGCTATCTTTCCTGGTTTTCTTGCTTGATCTGTGTCTGCCAGTATCTTATTCCAGTGTGTGGTCATCTAGTTAATCTGTATTTGTTGGTTTTCGTGCTTCGGGTTTGTGTTTTACTGTGCAAGTTTAAAGTTTTGTCTGAACGATCTGTAACATTGTAGCTTGGAATACTATCCTAGTTCTTTCTTCGAGTACTCTCTATATTGCCGCTTGCTTAAAGGCTGCCCTCGGCAACCTCCCAATCTGTGGTTTCCTAGCTGTGCTCCTGTCTAGTATTTCGACAGTAAGAATGCAGATCTATGACAGTGTTCAAACTGTCTTTTGAAGGGTTTTACTGTTTGGTTTTACAGCCGCTGGCAGAGGCGACATTTTGAAATATTTCACTTGATATAGCACCATAGTTTATGAAGCATTGGCAAGTCAATAGGTCTGGCTAATATTAAGTATGAATAGGAAACAAATGGGTGTATTGATGGAGAGTTGATGGATGCATGGCTAACGATGGTGATGTTTGAGTATTTGATGTGCACATGTGTGGTTGTATAAGTGGACATTATTATCGTTTGTGTGATGTTTAAAAGGAAAAACTATCATCCATGACTCTCACAAATCTATGTCCATTGGGCTAAATGGCAGTCATTGTTAGGGGCATCTGTTATGGGTAGGTGAACCATAGCCTTCAATCTCCATTTAATCCTTGGTTGCACATTACTTACTAAGCATGCATAAGCAGGCAAAGTGTAAGCTCCACATATCTGGTGGCTCACAGCAAATCGACCAACCGGCTCAATTTACATACAACTCACCCACAAAAAGAGGACCAGAAAACAATGTATGTGTTGTCACCCACTCACCCTCTGGAACTTGATCCCTGTATAGGCTCGGAATGCCCCTGCAATTCTCCAAGTTCGCAAATTTTTCAAACATGTCTTTTTCAACAATACTTGACCGAGGACTAATCCCAATGGACAGACAGCAACTCACAGTACTGCCCTAGTGTTAAAAGACGCCAGCCAAAGTACTTGCTACCCACACCATGCACAGCACTCTACTGCTCTCGAACTCTGCGCTTTAAACAATAAAACATTGTACAGCATAGGGGTTGATGGACTGTATGTCACAATTAGGAGGACATCCATTGGTGGGTAGGGTGAGCTGCAGCCTTCAATCATTTAATACTTCTATGCAATTTTGACCTTCTCTACATGAGTCAGTTAGAGTGAAGATTTTTGGGCATTATTATGCTACTGTTACACTGCTATTCAGGAGCGCAGAGACACAAAGCACTGAATTAAAAGGCCCAGTAGATCCTCTGTTACACATGGAGCATAAATGGGACCAAGATCAGGAGAGGTTTCAGGACAGTGGACAGGGAGACCCTAACAGTACATCGTGGGGGCTGAGGGACTACTTGTTGGGCTCAATGTTATCCACTGTGAGGACATCTGTTGGCTGTCTGGTGAACTGCAGAATTCAACATCTGTTTTATCCTTGTGTTCACAGATTCTCTTCTCTGCATCAATTAGTTGATAGTGAAGGCTTTATGGCATTAACATACGGTTACAATGCTACTCTGAAGAGAGAAAAAGACAGCCCCGAAAGGCTGGGGGGAGCCTCTGTAACACACTAAGAAGAAGCAGAACAGAGCTCGAGAGGATCTGGAGAGTTCAGTCTCGTTTCCGCAAGCTCAGCCACATTCAGTTCTTTTAGATTCTAACAGCAGTGGTCGAAGTGAGCAGGAGCGGCTGGGAGCAGTACTCCTCTGCTTTTTATTTTTCAATTCCACCGTTCCATTACTTTTATTTTAAAAGGAAACTGTTCCAGAATGGTTCTTTGCAAAATGAAAGTATAGAGTAGGAATTGATTTCCTCACGTAAATTGTGCGTTGATCTGAGACATGCGCCCTGCACAGGCGCAGTGCGCAGTTCCACTGCACTTGCCATTGCAACTGTGCAGGGATGGACAGGCACCAGCTTCTGGGCCCTGCCTCCCAGTCCACGAGGATTGAGCAGTATTAGAGGAAACCTGGAGATACACATTGGGCCTTATGTGGGCTCCTGTCTAAGTGGCCTTTATGGGCCTGAATTCATCATTTGTCCACCTGGACAGGAGCCTCCTTCGGCAATATTTCGGATGAAATGGGTGTTGCAGGACCACAGTTACGCATGCTGGAATCATTACATTCGGACGCTCGGTTCGGTTCGGGTTATGTTCGGAAAGGCAAGTGAGCTTAGTAGTAACATCAAGGTGGAGAAAGGGGTGCCACAGGGATGCATGCTCGCGCTCCTACTTTTCAATTAATATATTAATTCTCTGCCCTCTGTTCTGCAGAAGAAGGATGTTGATGTTCCATAATGTGGGGGAAGATGGTTTCTGTTGTGACGTAGGATGTCACCCGTGTCAGCTGTCATGAGGGTAATAAGAGGGGATCCTGACCAGGCACGGGCGAGAGTCCCGAATAGCATTATGTGTGTCCACATCTCTTTTTACAGAGGGCTGCGGCACTGACCGGATCCTCCCCAAGAAGTGATGACGAGGTTGGTCGGGGGCTCCCGACCTCCACTACACACCTGCTCTGCCCGATCGCTGGCAGTATGCTGTGACAGATGAATTCAGTGGGACCCCACTGGGCGTTACTGAGCAATCAGTGCCCAACACAGCACCAAATGGTACTATTCGGCGGCAGGATGCCGAGGTGCAGCACAACCAATTTGTTGAACTCTGATACGTTCACTGCAGCGTTGAGGCTCATTTATAAGGCCGCTTCAGCCCACAGCGGGTGTGCAGCACTCCTGTTACAAGGCCTTTGGTGGAGGCACCGTCTGGCCTACAACCTTGCAGCCTGATACCTTGGTCACTCACGTACACCCCACTCGCTAAAGAACAGGTTGGTGTGCTGAACATTGGGGTGTGTAGAAACAGCGTGCAGTCCCACTGGGGGTGCTCGTGTGGCTGTGAATTTCCAGTGACAGGAGTCCTGCTGTTGCCTGGAGGTCCACCCACAGATAATCCGAGCCGGGTGTTCCTGGAACCCTGGAACCATTCCCTTTTGGACACCTGCACACTCCGGGAACAAGGCACAGGCCAGGTTGCATCCCTGGTAAGGGCGCTTGTGCGGCTGTGCCTCTCCGCTCTGCTGATTGCGCCCTGACATTAGTGTGCCAAATTGGATGGGGACGCTGAAGACTACGTGGTGTCGCCATCACTGAGAACACCCCCTCGAGTTTGAGCCGGCACAGCGGTACAGCCAATGCCCAGTACGGAGGGCCCCATTGGGGGTTTGCAGGAAATGCTGTCCCTGAATTTGCTGTGACTGGAGCACGAGTGAAATTGGGCCCTAGGTGGGACATGTGGATCGCGAGGCTGGAAATATCCTTTGACACACCTTGAGAGACGGATGACAGGGCAAAGCATGACAGGGCAATGAAAGCCATGCTGCTGTTCTACATAGGGAGCAATGTGCACCAAATTTTCTAGACCCGGCAGCCTAGGAAGAATTTGTACGAGGATGCGAAAAGGCTCTACAAGTGTACTTATGGCACCTGGTTAACAGAAACTATGAGCAGTTCTGTCTGTGCCAGGCAGGTATCATTGTCACCTCCAACGCCTTGTCATGTCCTGCTGACTTCACAGCGAGACAGACAAAATGATAGCACATATCGTAAACATTTATGCATCCTCTGTGCTATGGTGCAAAAACCCGACATTCCATTACAACGGATCCTGGAGCTTGACAGCACACAGGAACTTTCTACATCCCAGGTACCGCACATGCTGGAGGCCTCCAAGGAGGGTTGCACGGAAACCGCCCATGCATTTGCAGTGAAAGGCCTGTCAAAGCACCTCGGTATGTTTACCCAGAAGGCCAAGCAATCAATGCACAAGCAGGGTGATGGACAACAGAAATCCTGCGATACGTGCAGGGGGCAAGATGCCCCATGACTAGGCCTGTACAGCTACTGGCCTCACCTGTGGCTGCTGCGGTAAGCCTAACCATTTTTCCAGACTGTGCTGGGCACCATGGCCAATTGTACAGTCCAGCCAGCTGCTGCCTATGCCGTCACGGCCCCGCCAGAGGCAAGAAGTGGCCTTGGATGATCACCTGAGCACAGTGCGGTTGAGGCTAGAATGTTCTTCAGACATTGAGGAAGCATTCTTCATCTCAGCTACTTGCCTAGGTGCCCTGGGAAAGCGCCAGAAACTGTGGTGTTCGGTATTTACTTTGGCCACGGAAATACCCATCCACATTGACTGTAAGGCTTTGGTTAATGTTATGTGCTTCTCCCAGTTTTGCAAGCTGCACCTAGCACCCAATCACTCCACCGGGGGGGGGGGGGATATGTATCTTTACATACGGTGGTCCCGCACAAAGGTAACTCATGATCAGACAACAGTCAATGCCACATTCTATGTGACTCCAGTAGCTCCTTAGTTACACTACAGTGTTGGACCTAGGGATGGTGCAGAACACATTCCAGGTCTACAAAATGGACATCGACTACCTGCCGGATGAATTCCAACACCTCTTCGAAGGGGGTGCCTGCGTCAAGGGCCAGGAAGTGTGCCTGCACATTGACAAACCTGTACAACTGATGGGACTGCACCACTGCTGGATCCCTTTTCACCTGTGCACGGAGGCCAAGGAGGAACTCACCAGGCTGGAGCGGGAAGACAGAATTAAGTGCATGAATGGCCCCATGCTGTGAGTGTTGCCGATAGTGGCAGCCAACAAAGCCCAGTGTCCAGAGGAGGTTCGGATCTGTGTGGGCATGAGGCTCGCCAACAGGGCCAGTCACTGAGAGCAGCACACCACGCCCACACTTGACAACATCCTGGCGGATCTACAGGGCACCAAGGTGTTCTCCACATTTGACCAAAAAGCAGGCTACCACCAGGTCCCTCTGCATGTGGACTCCCAGCTGATAATGACCTTTTAATTGCATTGTCCTCCACGGCTGAGGTGTTTCAGTATACCACCTGGTCTGTGCTGTCGGAGCTCCCTGGGGTTCTTAATGTAAGCAGCGATATGCTGATATTTTCAGCCCCCTACAAGAATCACATGTTGGGTTTGGCGGCGGTGTTGGCAAGGATTGCACAGCATGGCCTAACTCTCAACCGGCAGAAGTGCAGTTTCCTGCAGTCCAGCATTGCCTTTTTTGGCTTTCGATTTCATGAGCATGGACTGTCTTGTGACCCCTGGAAAATCTGGGACATCAAGGACACAGCTCATCTGGGATCCCCCATCAGAAGTTAGAAGTTTCCCGGGGATGATACATTTCTGCCGTCGTTTTATCTCCAACCTGGCCACTCTGAAGGAGCCATTGCGATTCCTCACCAAGAAGGACCAGGACTTGCAGTGGAGTAAAGCAGAGCAGGATTCATTCACTGCCACCAAGGCAGTGATCATGGCCGACATATCAATGGTTTACTTTGACCATGGCAACACCACTGAGATTGTGGTTGATGCAAGTCTGGTGGGTCTAGGAGCCATTTTCCTTCAAGTGGATAGGCAAGGGGACAGGTGGCCTGTTGCCTATGCCAGCAAAGCCCTGACAAGTACAGAGCAGTGATACTCCCATATAAAAAGGGAGGCTCTGGCGGTCCTGTTGGGCTGCCGGCACTTTCATTTTATTTCTATGGTCATCCCATGACTGTCTTCACAGGCCGCAAACTGCTGAACGCCCTTATAGTTGGGTCAGGATTCTCACATGCCCAGCACACTTGAGCATTGGCTGCATCTCCAAGAATATGGTGTCACGTTGCTCTTCAGATCCTGAGCAGACTACATGGCTGACTCCTTGTCATGACATCCTGTGGGGCAGGGTGTTGGGATGGATGAGGCCAACAAGGACACTGAAGGGGTTCATTGCTATGGTCACCAGGCTGTTGCCCCAAAATCCATGTTTCTGGCCGACATCGCTGACTCCACCCAAAAAGATGCCGTCCTCCAGGATCTGGTGGTCCAATTACAGTCCTGCTGGTGGAAGAAGTTCGCATCTGTGATGCAACACAGAACTCTGGAGGCACAATCATTTCTGCAGGGACTATGGAAGGCCATGGGTGAACTGTTGGTGGGCCATGAAGTGGAACTTCTCTGTGGCACTCAGCTGATTCTCCCTCTTGAACTGCAAGAGCATGTCTTTGGCCTTGCTCATGTAGGTCACCAGGGAGCTGATAAAACCAAAGTGCGGCTACGCGAGAAGGTGTGGTTCTCAGACCTCAAGGCTAAAATGTATGATGCTGGGTGTCAATCACCAAGAACTGCAGCTAGTTTAGACACCTTCAGGGGAGCTCAGAAGCAGAGCGGCTGAGACCTGAAGCCCATCTGACTCCCGTGCTGGAGCCACCTTCCCAGGTGCCTTGAGAAGAGTCTGAACAACAGCACGAGGAAGAGGACTGGAGTGTTGAGGATTTAGGCCGGCAGAAGGTTTTGCTGTCCTGATACCCGAAATTACCAGAGCGGAAACCCCGAGGCAGGTTATGGAATATATACTCGAATGACAGAGAGTGGCAGATAATCTGGAGGATCTATAGGAAAATATTTATACTAGTTGCTATGGTTCAGATGTTTTTTTCATGACTGCTGGGTGGGATGTTGTGGCATAGAATGTCACCCATGTCAGGTGACACCCTATGTCACGAGATCAAGCAGGGGTGTCCATGTTTCATTTTACAGAGGTCTCGGGCACCGACTGGACCCTCCCCAAAGATTTCCTGTGTTAACTTATGCAGATGATGATGCCCTTTTAGCTAGAACTCTGTAGAGGGCTTTGTCAACTTTATGACTCTTCGGGGACTCAGGGTGAATATTACTAAGTGTTAAGTTATGTGCTTAAGTTATGTGCTTATCTACTAAACCATTTCAACATCATCCTTGATGGTAAAAAATGACTAATTGTGAGAACTTTGAATATTTGGGCATACGCCTGAACAGGCAGGCTCAAATTTGGACAATAATGTATGCAAGAGAAGATTAAAAATTAAACAGGTAATTAGAGGCCTTTTACGGTTTGTTAAGACCCTGAAACAACTTTCCATTGAAAATATGTCAACTGCCTACAGAGGAAAGGGGGTGACTGTTGGTGCATAAAGTAGTGAACTGTGGGTAAGATAGACAGCCTCCAATGTGAGGAGAACTTGTTTCTCGCATGGCTTTTCGGGGTGCCCTCCACTACTTCAATGTATGCTACCCATTTATAAACCAGGCAAGCCCATATTACAGTTGTGTTGCTACTCAAGCCTAAGCTTTTCTAGTGATATTTATGGTCAGGGCAAGTTGACACCCTGACTACATTCCTGATAGGACCTTTGCTATCCCTGGGTAGATGTCATAATATTGAATGGTTGGCATATATAAAAAGATCCCTCCGATCACTGGGTTTGGAGTGCTGCTTGAGAACCCCGAAAGCATTGCTGCTGTCCTAGTTCATATGCTAAAGCTGCTACTTATGGCCCTGTGGGAAAGTGATAGGGAGGATCTAAACGGCTCTAAATCCTCTGTAAGACAATACATGCCCCTATCATCATCTACTGGGACAGCAGAAGATTTAAAATGGGTCTCTAACTGCTATCACAGAGTATTGCTGTCAGGCTAAATGTGTTGCCAGTAAAGTCCATAACTGAAAAATGGTCCGCTTTAAAGTCTCCAAATGAAATTTGCTGTCCCTGTGGTGCCAATGAAACTTTGGCCCACTTTGTGCTTTTCTGCCCTCTTTACAATGATATGCGGAGACGGTTTCTTCTTGGTTTCGTAAAGGGTAGTGGTTTCAGACACTGTAAACCTGCTCTTATGCGGTTGCTTTCTATCCCTGATGCCACAAGTGCTTTTAAACTGGCCTGCCGCGTACACATTGCATAGAAAAGGAACTATTCATTTCATTGTAATTTGAAATTGTGTTTTTAACTAAAAGGCTTTTGTTGTTATTCTTTTGTATCATTGCTGATGGACATGTCCCAGGTATAGTGAATCTTTATTTTTATGATAACTGTTTTATGATGCTGTTCATGCAGTCTTTGGTAATCCGAATACACTGATTGTGACTGACTGACTGGAGTAGAACCACAGCTCCACTCTCCCCCCAGGTATTTATATTTGCGCCTGGCCATGCAAAGGTTAGCAACAGCTGGGTTGTCTTTATAAAATGCGCACCTAACTACACAACTCTCATCCCCATAGAAAGAGACAGGGACATAGTGTGAAGCACAGGGAGAACGGAAGCGCTGAGAGAGGGCGAGAGAGAGATAGAAAGAGCAAGAGAGCGCGCTCGATCGGCATATGATAGTCAGGCCGCAGCTAGTAATTTCCTATTTGTTCGTAACACAAAGCGACAAACTCACTTCAGCACACGCACCCACACACTTGACCAACACATGCCCCACAATAATACAAAACATCTTGAGCTGGAAAAATCTTTTCTGGCAATGTGCTTTCAAGCAATCGACATGCATTATACTTACATTGATATCCGTTTTACAGATTGAGCCTTCCATTGAGCCTTCCATGGTTAACATCAATTGTCCACCTATTTGGTTTACCACGAGTAATCATCAATCACCAGTAAAGAAAAGGAAGGAATGGCAGTGAAATTGATCGATACAGTATTCATCACCCTATGGCGGTGTATGCAATCTTAGACCGGGCCATGCTATTGATCACGCTGAAGCATGAGAGCATACAACACCAGCAGAGTGCATTCATTGACACCTACCTCTGCATGCATGTGCCCTTAACGGCAGGTTAGAGGGGGGCCCTGCTGGCACCATCAGGCTGGTGTCCACTCCCTTGGCCATTAACGCATGCTTTTATAAAGGAACTCTGCCTCAGGTCTCATTCATCGATTTGGTCATGGAACTCCTCGGTAACTTGCAATATCCTTATATCATGTGGTAGGCAGTACTTTATCCCATATATAATAATCTATTACTTAGATAGTGCTTCGACAAAGAACTTTCATAAAACATAATTGAAAGTGATTACCCAGAAAATAAAATTCATACTCATTTAATAAATGTTTATGTTTAACTACACTGTTGATTAAACTGCATACTGCCTTACAATTGGATCGCTCAGCGAGTTAAAAGCTACACTCTGACACGTTCCAGTCTGCACTTTTGAAGTTCATATTTTAGCAGGGCTCAATCTGCCTTCTGAGGTTGATAAAATAAGCGCTATTGCATTCCATAGTAATTTATTTTAGAGTGCTTAGAAGCAGGAGGAGCCAGGAGTCAGACATGAAGTGCTACATATTAAAATATGATAGAATACCAATGTTTTTTCCTGGATATCTATCCCACAGTACAATCAAAATGTGGAGCATTTTTGGCGCAAAATGATAGGCCTCAGAAACATAAAATAAACAAGTTGACTCTAAGGCCCTAATTCAGAGAAGCATTTTATACTGACACAATCCCATAGGAAAACGTTGTGTGAAGCAGACCCTAAATAAGAATTACTGGATCTGGGGATCTAGTCTGTCTTACTTATATTCGCAAATAATTGTCTCCAGCTGTACCATTTTGAATATAGCACATTAGTGAACGACAAAACACAAGCCAAATAAGGCTCACTTCTGGCAGGGGATATTGTGATGGAAGATTTCCTCTGACTAGAGTGTACAAGATAGGCTCATGGTTCATGGCTCTAGATACTTGGGGAAGACGACATATGACATTATCTCGGGAGGATAGCTCAGGGGTAACATGCTTGCCTTGGAAGCAAGACGACACGAAGCAACACAGGTTTGATCCCTGGTCTGTGCTTAGAAACCACTGGGTATTAAGCGTGTTACAAATAACAGTCCTGGGTGGATAGCTCAGCAGTAACATGCTCACCTTGGAATCAAAAGGCATAAGGCAAAACAGGTTGTATCCCCGGTTCCGTGCTTTGAAACCTTAGGGTATTAAGCGTGTTATATATAACCTAACATAAATTAAATAAATACATATTTTGGGTGACCATGACATGTTCTTTGCAAGACTTCCAATGTGTTCGACCTCCATATTTATTTTACAAGTATTTTTGATGTTAAGTGCACCACAGCTTAGTCCAGCTGCATCCAGGGGGCTTCATAAATATATCTATGCCCTCCACACACAAACTCAAAGGGTACGTTTTTGCATATCCTATACTCTTGCCCGCTGGCACAGCATAATAAATAGCATTGGGTCTGACTAAATGTTTTTCTCCAGGCTTCACCAAACCATGTCCTGCCTATAGCTTGTACATGTACGCAGGGTGTTCAAGGGATCCCCAAAGTGGAAGTAGCCCTCATATTCGTATACCTGCATAATGTCTGGCACACTTTCATCAGTTCAGTATACTATTGCGAGCTTGCAAAAATGTAAACGACAGTAAGGATTTGTGATCCGATATTGATGTTTCTGCGATTGCATTAACCTCCAACAAATACCGTGACTACCAGAGCACCCTAAACTAGTGTGAAAACAAAAGTAGGAGCGCATCATTGGCTGAGCCTAAAATGGAGCATCTGCTGACCCCTAAATGGAACATCCGGCAAAGCTGTGGTCCTCTTCCACTTAACTTTTCACTATTTTACATGCAGTGAAGTCAAACGCAGGAACCCAGCAATGGGTGGTCAACAATGCTGTGGTCCTTCTTTTATGTTTAGTACTTTTATTGTGCTTCTTTCCCCGTCTTCAGCACGGCTGGCAATTACATTTTTACTGGTGCCGGATGGATCAACCGTCTGGGTTGGATTGAAGATGTTTTGCAAAGCAGCAGCTCTGATGCAAGAGGATGGAAGGAGGGAGTATCACAGTGATTGTAGGTGGAGAGGTGGATGTAAATATCTTACCTTGTGGCTGATACAAGAGAGTAAGACATGAATGCTGCAGTGCCATTCTTACAAGTGCATGCTCTTAAGTCTGTACTTCTTCATTCTTAAAATGGTGGCCATGAATAATTCCAAACCCAAAGGTTCCAAATGCAGGCTTCCAATCGATTATGATAGTCTCTTTAAAAACAGAGAAAAGACTGCTAAAAATAGTCCATTCATTATCAGCAACAGAAAAAACGAAACCAATAGAGCAAAACCAAAATAAATCAAGGGGCCAACAGACATACAGCTGTCAAATGTTTTTTCAGAGGTGCGTGTTTCACAGTATGTGCAGTTCTTCCGTTATTTGTAAAATGGTGACCATAATGGATGGAAAACAACAATGGCGTGTGTGACACAAACCCAATCCATTATTGTACCTTTTAAAAAAAACAATCGATTGTTTAATTTAGTTAATTCCCAAATATAAGTACAAAAAAGAAACCAAGACAGCAACTTCAAAATATAAAAGTTGAAATCTCATCTAATAACCAAAAACAGTACGAAACAATCCAATGTAGCAAAGAGAATGCACACAAAACAAAGTCTGGAAACAATATTTCACATCTTATAAAGCTCCAATAGATCCTACAAAATGGTTGTGGCTGCAACAGACCTTTTCGCAACATGCACTGGTTAGGCATGATGAGAGAAATCACTGAAGCCAGGGCTTGTCTCTCACTCCAGTCAAACATAACACGCATTGGCAATGCCAACAGTTTGGGCTTTTCTGTAGGCATGGTAAAGGCACTTGCCAGGCACTGCCATAGTGGTATTAACTGGCCATTGAAGGTGGCAGGTGCAAAATGATACTAGTACCTGGACATATAAATAGCAGCACATTTCAAATGCCTAATACTTATACATAGACAAAAACGGTTGACTTTGTCAATGATTTCAAAGAAGGACATGCAAAGTGCTTATAAATCAAGTGGCTGAAGGCAGACCTGGGTTAGACATTTTATCACACCTGTAGCGTGTTTACTGATCCAAATAAGTCATTAACTCTCAGAAGACTGCTTAGAGAAAACACTGGCAGGCACTTTGCGTGTAACGTTTGTTGGGAAGGCTTGATTAAAGAGAGCTGAAAGAGTTCGCATGAGGAGGTGTTTTGGGCAGGGAGGAACTGGGTGGGGATAGCCATAGGGATTAGCATGACAACAGGCAGTCAAGGGGAGGGGGGGGAAATAACCAAAAAACACCTTCAAGCTTTGTGTCCCTCCTCATATGCGATTTCTCCCTAGTCAGCACTAATCCCCAGCCTTAAGTCTCCTCCCATGTGGTCAGGGGATGGCAGCTGCTACCTGATCCTGACCCTGGGGTTGGTATTCAGAAGGTGGATCACATGGGTGGAGATGGCTGTTGGGGGAGGTGATGGCTCCAACAGGAGGGATGCAGTATTCTTCCCCTTTCTGTGAAGACGACCCTCTGATTGCAGAGTTTCTAATGGCATGTTGTCATTATTCAGAACCCTTTAATTATAAGAAATTAAAACCTACTTCTGTTAAACATCTCACACAGAACTTTATTCATTCCTCACATATACATAACACCTCTAAAAAAACATTTGACAGCTGATGTTTATGATGATTGTTATGTAGACAAAAGTATTCAACTATGTAACTTGACATTGTGAAAATCCATTGGGTTCCAATTCCCAGAAAGCTTTGAGTACTGAACGAAGAAGAGGAGTGGGCAGTTAATATGGAGCAACAGTAATACCAAGTGTAACGTGTGGTCTAGTTGTCAATCACGCAATCAGCTGTGCGGGGCATTTAAACTCGAAAAGCACCTACTAGTGAGAGGACGAGAAGTCGAAGCGAGCTGCAGAGAGTACGGAGCGGTAAGCAGACCCAGAGGCCGAATTACAGAGATGAGTCATGCTGGAAAGCAGAGAATTTTGCAGACAGCCGCCTGCAGGTGTAAGGTGCTTGAGGAGAGGATCTCTGTTAAAGCCATATTGGGAGCCCTGGAGGGACTGCTAGCTGAGAAATATTGATAGCAGCACCGGAGAAGACGCAGTCCTGCAAAGTGGCAACAGTTCCATCAGTAAAGCAGTAAAAAGCTGACGCGGGAACCGACAGGGACCAGACCTGGCGGGAAAAACCTTCCAAACAGAAAACCTCTGCCGCTGCACGTTGAACCGATGAGTCGACCCAGAGCAGTCGGGGGCCCCCGGGACATGCCCATGAACTATTAAACACTTGGGGCCATATTTTGAATACAGGTAGATTTGAAGCACATGGGCAACAGTGGTACAACTCTCCTTATATGAAATGTCAGTTTGGGGAAACTTGGAAACCACATTGTCATAAACCAAAAGTCTTGAAAGAGAAACAACAAGGGCACAACATGTACAATTCTCCTTATGTGAGATGTCAATTTGGGGAAACCTGGAACAAGCATTGCTAAAAGTCAATTTATATTAAGAAGGAATTTGACAGACAAAACTTGAGCAAACCATTGGGATGTCAGTGTGGGGGAATTTTGAACACATTTTAACTGAAGTCAACCAAGTTCAACCAATGAAGAAGCACAACTGTGATATATTTAAAAAAAGAAAGTGAACATTGCAGACAGACCTGATGTAGGATGTTCATCAGGTAGTGAACCTTTTTGGGAAGAGATACCTGGATGGAGAGTACACCAGGGCATCTGCAAGGACCAAAAGGGAGATATTGCTGGCAGGAGAGTGAGCCAGGATATCTATTCAGTTGAGGAGTTCCTGGCAGGGAGTACCAGGACATCCAATCTTGTGTTAAAGAGATACCTTGTTATGTCAAACCTTTGTTAAATTGGAACATTTGCTTTGCCAACCTGACAATTAGGAAAGACTTGTTCTTCCTAAATTCCAACCAGTGTGCAGAAAGGATATTGTTTGGTCATTCTGAAAATCATAAAATAATTTATTTTGGTATATTCCAACCTGTGTTGGAGAAAGGACATTTGCTTTGCCATTTGGAGGAGAACATTAAGTGAGAGAGACTTGTTCAGTACTTTTAATAGAACTTTGGTGAAACAGAACATTCTAAGCACTTTTCCCGAAATAGTTCAGGGGAAAGGGATAAACCTTGGACACAAGGATTGATTTTTTGAAATTATATGTATACATATATGTGTTTGGGCACATTTGTGTTGAATTGAAAAAAAAACATCTCAATTATATCTTTTGATTCTGTGTGTTAGTGTGAGGGTCAGATGTATTTTGGATACAAGGTAAATTTGCTTTCATTTTAGTTTCATAGTCAGGGACATTCTCATTAAGGTAGGGAAATATAGGCCTTTTTTCAAATCCCTTTTCTTTTAATAAACAGGACTAATGTTGAGAATATTACAACTTTGTGTCCGCCTGTCATTGCTGACCCCTCACAGTACTCTAATGTGATAGTTTTGGCTTATAGGTGGCTCTGCCACCTAATAGCCCAAACTAAAAAGGACTTTGATAACATTGCTGAGAAATCCTCACAGTCCTGTTTTAAAATAAAAGTAGGTGCACAGTATTTTGAGCATAGTATTTAAGAGTAATGTGGTGCCTTGCTTATCAAGGTGGGACCTCATTGGTGATTATTGGTCTTTGATCCTATTGTGTCCACTCTCCTAATCCTAGTTCTCTTCTTTATCCATCACATCCATATATGTGTCATAGTTCCAGAGGTTATTGGACTGCAGTTAATTACTGGTGTTCTGTTGCGTCTGATTGTATTCTTTGGGTGATGAGGGGTGCTTGGGGGTGTTATGCCTCTCCAAACTCAGTAGTGGTTTAGATATATATGAAAATGTGTGTCATAGTAAATCTGCTTGTGAAAACTGCTTGAACGCATGAGGACAATGGGCCATTGACCAGTGCAGTGGTTTGAACATTTTTCTTTTTTGGGAATGGCTACATTGTCTAATAGTGTGTATATTAAAGCAGCGTTTTGTGTTTATTGTGTTTTGTGGTGTGAATTTTGCTTTTGGTGTGATTTCTTTTTTTTTCTTTTTGGTGTGATTTCACAGATGTGCCTGGCTTATACTAGAACTATAAAGTCTTGTCTGTCTGCATTCATGTGATACCAATTTCTGTGTCCTACTCTGTCCCCATGAAAAACCCAAAGTGCTGGCAGAGTCATTCTGATACACTTTGACAACTGCCCAATTGAAACCGGGTTGACTTTGTTGTTCTTTATGTGAGCTGGGTTCTTGAAGAACCGCATGCTGACATGGTACATTTAGCATCATTGCTTACAATGTAGGGCAATGCTCTGTCAGTGTCCTTAAAGCTGCTTTTTTGTTTAGAAACATGTATTATAATACAAACAACCTTGTAACAGTTCAAATATAACTACCAATAAGTCACCCAATAATGATGATAGTAACTAGTGTTTTCAAAGAATGTTCAACATCAATGTTGTAATTTCTAGTGCTCTAAATTACGTGGATATTAGCACTATGCAGTAGGACTCATTTTATTGGCTGCAAAAGGATAAAACCCCATGTCGGGATGATGTGTTCCTACCAGAATCCGAACCAACGCCCTCCTGGTCACATGCAAGTCTTAGGAGAGGCCGCGTACGTAACTGAGCTACCTTACAATCCATAATAATCTTACAGCCTACACAATTCTCTTACTTTTTTCAGATTTGCATGACTCTTCAAATGCATGCTCTACTGTGCCCAACTATGTGGACGTTTGTTCAGACACTCATAGTCCCCACTATATTTGTCTTACTTTTCAGACATTTGTGTTACATATGACATCCTCTAACCCAGAGTTGTCCAACTCTGGGCCTCAAAGGCCAGAATCCTGACATGTTTTCTGGATAACCCTCATTAATATTAATGCAGAAAAATGTGCATACATGTAGAATCATTGTATGCAAACGTATCTCATGAATATTAATGAGGGGTATCCTGAAAACCGGGCATTGACCCTCGAGGTCTGTACCCTAACTTCAAGATTTTATACATTTTTGTTTTGGTGCTTTGGTATGCGCAAAGCGAGTGGCGTCATTGAGTTTAGTCCCACTGTGCCCCTTTAGGTGTTTACATAGCGCTGTGACAGGCTTTACATTGAGGGCATCGATGATGGTTGGTTTCACTCTTGATAAGCCTTCCCCAGAGGACCCCCAGTTGTTACGATTGTAGACTGCACACTTGACGCCTAGTCTATGGCCCTCATTCCGACCTTGGCGCAAAGGGATTACCAGCACCGATAAGGACACCGGTGCCGGTAATCCCTTTGCGCCCTATTCCGAGGTCATTTTGCGGGTCCTACTAAGGCCGCCTGGTTTTACCAGGCGGCCTTAGCGGGAGCCGCAAAGGGACCAGAGAGCAAATAACGATCCCGCAAATTGCGGTACCGTTATTTGCACCTTCCCCATTCCCATTTGAGCCCTATGGGGGCTCGACTGGGAATGGGGAATGATTTGGTGAATGGGGACTTACCGGTCCTGCCAAGGTAGGACTGGACCGGTAAGTCCCCCTTTCACCAAACCGGAGTCGGAACCGGTATTGGAGGTAGTCATGGCGCTAAAACGCCATGACTACCTCCAAACTCGGAATGAGGGCCTATATCTGAGTTCCCTTTTAGAGAACTTTGTAGGCGCCCGATCCCATGCTCTTCACTGTGGGCAGGAACTGTGCTTCCCTGAGGCCCTTTACCTGAGCTACAGGCCCATCCAGCCTTCCCTTTGCAAACTGAGCCCAGGTTAGCTGGGATCCGTCTTCTGATGTGACCCTCTAAGTGTTAACATCAGTTGAATTACCCATTCCCTTACATGTCGATTACTTTAACTTTTAGATCCGTTCTCACTTTTTACAAGCTTTTTTAACTATTTCAAAAGGTTTTTATATTGCAAACATACGTGTAACGCCCGTGTGTTTTATGTTTTAATCTTTATATTTGTCTCCCGTTTTACTTATTTGGATGGATGTGATTCAATAGTTCATCCAGGATTGTGGGGTTTTTGCTCAGACTGCAGTTTTTGAGTTTTTAATTCACTTAGCAGGTCACTATTTGGTTCACTACCCCCACTAGTCTACGGATAGTTTATCTCCAAGCCTCTCACCCACGTGACATTGAGGTTTCAAACACTTAAACCAGCATTGAAACCTTACAGCCACTACACACACATTGTGTTAGGGTTCAGACTACAGTGTTAAATACACACAACTGACATTGGTGTCAATGTAAACACCATTTGTAACTACATACACTTTTGTTATAGTACAAACCATTGTGTTGCTGCACACGTAACAGTTTTACTATGCACACAGAGCAGTGATGGCAAGCCATGCTAAGGGTTGCTACCACAGTTGATAATGACATTTCACACTGCATCCAACCTAAGAACTGATAATGACAAACTATCAACGAGCTGATTTTGAGGAGTGATATAAGAGCTGCTCATAGGGGACCAAAGTAAAATGAGATACTGAAGGCGATTCAATAATTGATCCGGAGTAAGCCGGGGCAAATCAATTCGTCTGAACCCCAAATCACCCGATTTTTCACTGCATTCGTCTGATTCAGTTTTGGCCGAGTTTTAAAGCGATTCAGAGACAACATTTGAGTTAAGCTTATAACAGTTCATGCAGATGAAATGTTGCTGTCAAGATGTGGCTGAAGACCTTTTCCTGCCAGTTCCTGTTCAAAACAAACTAAGCATAAAGTTAATGGAAAAGGATAGAAGTTCTGAACCTTCCCTTTGAAGGATGCTCAAAGAACACAATGTATGTAAAGGACTAATGGCTTTCACCTGGCTGTACCTTCAATATAGAAACTAAAATTAACTATTTAATTGCAGCTGACAAATCACCTGTTACAAAATAAAAGCACTTAGTGTCAAATTCACAAAATATAATGCATGCCGCTGCTGTTCCACATTTAAAAATTGCATGATTGACTCCCTCCCTGTCCTATAGACTTTTCAGAGCTCCATCTCTGTTAAGAATTATGTGTAATGATATATATAGTTGGTTTTTAATAACGCATTTAATACTGAAGAGGTATATGAGAGTGGACGTGGGATTAGAACCTGTGTTGCTCTGCATCCTTTTGCTTTGTAGACGAGCACATTGCCACTGAGCTATACATTGTGATGCTGTAAACCTCAGCAAAACGCATTCTGTTGCCCTCTGAAAATTAGCCAAGACATGCTTGACATGTGACTGGACTCTGATTTTACAATCCCCACTTCAACTTTACTAATTTGATCAATTTCAGAAGTATACAAGGGTGAGTTCTTCTTACCCATATTCAAACCTGGGACCAGCAGGTTGACACATGGATATCTACAGTAGGTGCATTAGTCTGCTGAGATATCTTACTGTAAAGTTTAATGTGCTGTCCTATTTAGATAACATTCACAAATGCCAAGGAAGCTATTTCCCCACGCTAACCCCGACAATTTATTGTCATTTGACCCTCCCTTTCCCCTAACCTGAAGCCTTTTAAGTTATTTTGAATAGGTTTTTCCCCCAAGAAAACATGCCTGAACTTCCCTGCAGATTTATGGACCAAAAAGTAGTAAACCTACCCGAATCTCACTAGGAGATTCGCAGGAGCATGCAGATCACTTTTCAGAAAGTTCGCCCAGGCTTAAACCCGATTCCAAACTAAGATCTGATTTTGAGATCATGCTAAGTGCTTTTACTAAAGACAGTTAAGGAGGCCAATATACAGTTTGTACCCACGGACTGACATCAAAGCTGATGCTCAGGAGCAATTTCAAAGGGGTTGCTTAGGGCCAATGAAAGCGGGGATAATGGTGATTCTTTGAAGAGCTGATACTGGTGAATAACCCATGAGTGGATTCTGGAAGGTCGGTGGTCACTCAAGAGGTGATAGTGGGGATCATTGTGATAATTTATTTTAGGTGCCCAATTCAGAATTGATACTACATTGCAAAATAAAAGCTACTCCTGGAGGCAGCCTAACTGGATATACAGAATAATGAACCTTCGGGAAATGTTTGACCTGGTATCGAAGACCATTCTAAGAGTTGAGTATTGGAGAAAATCTGAGATTTTACACTGAGTGGAACAATCGCATACTCGCGTCCAATTCTTTATGTGTAAAGTTACTGATAGTAGGAACACACAGAGAATTAGTACTGCAACTTTCAATGGAGTGATACTATGTCTACCTATTCCCTGCAACGTGCTGCAATAATCAGTGGGATGCTTCAAGGGTAAAGGGGCAAGTTTCTGTGCAATTATTTGGGAAACCACTGAGCTGGTCATAAGGTGTACTATTGAGCTAATACTCAGACAAGCCAGTGAGTTTATCCTATATAGATGATGTCAATGAGAGGTAAGTAAATCAAAGCAGGTTTATTGCAGCAAAGGTGTTGTTTCTCACAACAACTGATTTTTCACCTTTTGTGGGATGGTATCTTCGAGTAGAGGGTTCATAATTTGGAGCAGTACTTCACATAGTAGCACATAAAAGAACAGCTTTTTTAGTCCGTCCCACGAGTAGTACTTTTTACATATCTCTTCCCTTCTTCTCCTGTGTACAATGGGATGCCATGCAACCCCTAGAGAGTCACATTTAGGAGCAGGTTCTGTCTTTTGCTCTCTGGTGAATTCCTTTTTAATTCAGCTCCTCAGTCTCTGCTCTAAAGATGACGCAGCAGCGACCTGCAGTCGGACTATTTCTTCCACCTGTGCTTTGCAGTGTGCTGTGTGCAAAGTTGTAGATGGAGTTGATTTAAATAGAAACTGCTGTGTGAGCTTTGCAGTTAAAGACTGCGGTAGCAGAAATGTGTTGAGGGCAGAATTTGAGCGAAATAAAGTAGTTAGTATGCATCATTTCATTAGGGAGTTCCTATGGTACAGTTACTGCAGTTTTGCGCATTTCCTTTGCCGAGGTGGGCTCTGCATAGTGATTGATTGATGTGGCTACTGGCTCCTAGGAAATACAATCTTTCTCGCGTGGAAAAGCACAGTATGCGTCGGTTACTTGCAATGCCATCGAGTAAATGAATCACTTTGCTTCTGCTGGGTTTTTAGTTGCTGTTCAAATTTTAGTGGATCGGGGTACTGCATGTCTGCCAATCTAACATAACACGGTACTAAGTAAATAAAACGATTTAAACAAAAAATCATTTATAAATTACCAGTTTAGATAGAACGCACTCCGAGCGGTCGTTCTAAATTGAACTGTCAGCCCCTGTGATGCACACGAGTGTGCACAGTGACTGAAAGGTGCTGGTGACCCAGGTAAGCCATTTTGTGTGTTTGTGTGTCTGTGTGTTTGTCTGTGAGCAATGTTTGTGGTGGGGAAAGGAGGGGGTAGGGAGAGGGTAAACGTGTGTGTGTGTGTGTGTGTGTGTGCATGTTTGTGTGAGTGTTAGTGTGTCTATGGTGGGGGTGGGTACAGGAGGAATGCTTTGTGTTGGGAAGGGAGGCAGTGTAGGAGGAAAAGGGTATCAAGAAATCCCTCCAGCGTGGGAGGGGTGGGGATGGGCAGGGCATCTGATTCGTGTGTGAGGGAGGTTGTGGAGTCATTTAGTGCCGTATTTCCACATATTGAAGGGTGCACCAAATAGGCCAAACAAAATCGGTCTTTTTTGTGTACGGTTTTCGACATTCTATCTCCCCGTAATACTTCTAATTAACAGCTACTGTAATACTGCGACAAATTGACTTCTAAGGTCTTGGTGGTTCAACAGTGTCGAACAAGGCTTCTCAATGTCAACCGTGTTTCTTTCAATTCGAAGATGCAGCAGGTGCAGAGTGGTCCTGTGGCAAGCTGCCATTGATTCGAGTTGAACGGAATGTGTCTGCAGTCTCGAATCATCTACTTGCGCTGTGCGGGTTGTGTGGTTATCAGTTTCATTTGATGGTTGAAGTTTGATGGCAGTGAGCTGGTACCAGGAGGAGCATGCAGGTCGATTCTGTGCAGAGGCTAAGAGGTTGCTCCTTTGGAGACACAAGGGGTTGGGTTGATTGCCTTACAGCCACATCAATGACAAGGCTAGTGCTTCAGATGGAGACTCGTGAAATGCAAGGCAGAGGTACTTTGTTGGTTCGAGCCGAGGCCATGATAGATGGTGAGCAAGTTCAATGATGTTTAGGCCCCCTCTCAGTTGGTGTGTGATAAGAATATTGTTAAAGTCTGCCCAGGGGCCACACAGATGTCAACAAAAAATGGGGACTGAAACATTTGAGTCTAGTATTCAACTCCTCAGTGGCTTTCCTAATAAACCATCTCCCCTTCCCCATCTAAAATTATGTACCCCTACTTCTTCTACCTTCTTACACTACACACATGCATTCCACCCCACACAACTATTAATCCCAAATGAACCTGATGCAGACTTGCCAAAGTTCTCATCTCTATTTATTTGACTCACCACCTAAGGCAGTGGAAAATCAAGCATCACAGTGCTGTCATTTAATAGATTTTGGGCTCTCCCATCTGAATAAAAGAGAAATCCAAGTGCCACTGTCACAAACCACAGAGAAACATACTGGCATTGAGGACTCAGGTACAGTCTCTGGCCTCCACACATAAACAATGCTGGTTTTGCATATGATACCCCCTCTAATCCACTAAAACCCCGTCCCCACCAGTTTCCTAGAAATATAGCATGCAATAAAACCACCAAAATGTAAAAGGTTCAGTATGGAAGACCACCTTTCAGTTCATGTATTGAGTGTGAACATGATATTGAAGTCCCATAGATATGGTGTGTGATTATAACAGCTTTAAGGTCCTCACAGAGATTGAGTGTGATGATGGTGATGAATAAGTCCCCACAGAGATGGTGTGTGATCATAATGCTGTTAAACTCCCCTTAGACATGGTGTGTGATAAAAATGAGGTTGAAGACCCCACAGAAATGGTGTTTGAATATAGTGATGTTAAAATCTCCACAGCAACGATGTCTGTTTATAAGGGTGTTCAAGTGCCCAAAGAGATGGTGCGTACTAATGACATTAAAGTTCCCACAGAGATGGAATGTGAATATAGAGGTGTTAAAGTCCCCACATAGGTGGCATATGATGACAGTCAGTGAAGAGTGATGTTGAGATCAAACAAAAATGTTGAAGTGACCATAGATATTTTGTGCCATATTAGAATTGTTTAAGTTGCAACAGAGGGGGCGAGTGAGATGGGAGATTGCAAAGTCCTCCTAGAATTGATGTGTGCAGATTGTGATATTGAAGTCCCCACATACATAGTGTGTGATAATAATGGCATTTAAAGTCCCCACGGAGATGGTGTTTGACAATAGTGCTTCTGAAGTCCCCACATGGATGGCGTGTGATGAGAATGAAGAGGAACATTAATATCCAAAAGAGATGTTTAAATGACTGTAGATATTATGTGTGGCATTAGAAATGTTTGATACACAAAAGAGGTGCTCAGTGGGGAGGAGGATGCTAAGTCCTCTTAGTGATAGCATTTGAAGGTGGTGCTATTGAAGTCCCCACAGAGATGGTGTGTGAACTGTGACATTGGAGTTCCCACATAGATAGTGTAGTTGTTGAGAGATTTATTTTTAAGTCATATCATAGATTTTGATTAAGGGTTTGTTTAGTCCTTATAGTGATAGTGTTAGATAGTCATGCCATTGAAGTCCCCACAGAGATAGTGTGAGAATATTGCTGTGTTGAAGTCCCCATTTGGATGGTGTGTGATGAGTTAAATTAATATCCAAAAGAGATGTTGAAGTGGCCGTAGATATTATGCGTGATGTTAGAAATGTTTAAGTCCCACCATGGGTGGTTATTGACTAGGGAGGCGGTTGAAATGCCCACAGACATAGTGTCATAGTGTGATGAAGTTGATTTAAAGTCCTCATAAGGCGGATGTGTGATGATAGTGGGATTAAGGGCCCGTATGCAAGGAGGGCACTAATGACATTAAAGTCCCCACAGAGATGGAGTGTGAACATAGAGGTGTTAAAGTCCCCAAATAGATAGTGTATGATGACCGTCAGTGAAGAGTGATGATAATGGGCCCTCTTGTAATGGGCCCGTTAGCTCCCTCCCCATTCCCATTGAGCCCTATGGGGGGGCTCGAATGGGAATGGGGATGGACCGGGCCCGGGTTCCCTGAAGGAGGAAATACCGGGCCCTCCATACTCGGAATGGCCTGGTATTTCCCCATTCAGGGAACCCGGTCCCGATTTTGGAGGCAGCCATGCCCTTATTAAGGGCATGGCTGCCTCCAAAGTCGTAATGAGGCCCTGTGTGTTAATAATATAATTGAAGTACTGATAGGGTGAGTGTGTGTTCATAAAGATAAGTCCTCATAGAGATGGTGTGTGGAAATGGTGATGTAAAAGTCCCTCACAGGGATAGTGTTTGTTAATAATGATGTTAAATCCCAGATGGAGATGGTGTGTGAGGATGATAAAAAATCCCCAGAGATTTTGTATGGTAATACAGATGTTGAAGTCTGCATGACATGGCACATGATTATCAGGATATTAAAGTCACCATACAGATGATGTATTGTGTTGAAGTCCCAAAAGAGATTGTGTCATGATACAGATGTTCAGGTCCTCACAGAGGTGGTGTGTGATAATTAGTGTATGTCCCCACAGAGCTGGTGTTAGGCGGAAACCTGTGCAGCTCCCTCTGGGACCACTGCTAAAGATTTAGGACTACAGGTGTTGCGATGAACCCACTTGGTAGCAGTCTGTACCACACAGATTCAATTGGTAGCTGTGGCTGAGCAGTCAGACTTCTCTCAAGAAAAGTTGGTCAGTATAGGGAGCATACAAGATAGGGTAATTCTTCGCAGCAAAACGAGTAAACACGCAACCAGGCTTTAGTATAAAGGTAGCAAGTTATTTATTAATAACAGAACATCTACGGAAAATACTAAAGCGAACCACGGCAAACAAATCAAAATACAATTACTCTGCAGAATGGAATAAAGCTCAATCCCCCGAAACACAATATCGACAACTCCAGGTTCTACGGCACCACTTATTTTCAGACAGAGGTGTATACCTCAACCCAGATGACACTCGAATATTTAGTGAGGAAGGGAGAGAAGAGATAGGCAGGTAATGAAGTCAACACGGTTCGTACTGAAGCAGGTAAAAATGCAAGGCAAGAAGGCATTAATCACACTAGATCATACAGTTCGGCGGCCAGGCCCACTCGGTGAGAGGTAAGGCACGATGTCCTGGAAAGTCTCTATGGGTGATGCGTTCAAGTCTCAGTTAGCAGTTTGGTTAGCGACAGGTTGAACCAGTTCAGAACAAAGAGTGAATAAAGCTTGGAGGCAACCCAACGGAACGGAGAGGAATCAGATACCTCACACGAACCGATCGATAAGGGAAGCCAGGCGGTTACGGTACCTTGTTGTGGAAGACCACTCCAGCGGGGGCAGTTGTTCCTGGTGGTGGATGCACAACGGGTCTTGGCCAAGAGAAGAGATGCTCTCGTCGTCGAAGAGAAGATGTCCGGTGCACCACCAGGGAAGAAACCAGCCACGGAGTGCTTCGTCACAAGGCACCACCTTTCGATCACGATGCCGGAGTAGTGGCTATCCGGTTGCCGGGTGCTCTGCACGGGCAATTCGACCACTGCGTCCAGGGCGATCAAAAAGCACAAAGAAGAAGAAGACTGGTTGTTCCCACCAGCCAGGGAAAGAGCCTCTCCGGCAGGGAGATCTCTTCTGTCGTCGGGAGATTGTGAGACGGTTCCGCAGGGCTTCACCGGAGGTGTCGTCGTGCAGGTCGGCTCAGCGTTACCCTCGTCGGATTCTTTAGGTCCAGTGGCGACGTTCTGAAGATCCAGTCCCAAAAGCCCTGCTTTTATGCAGACGTCCCCCATTCATTCAGCCTAGCTTGTCAATCAATACATGCTAAGTGTTGAGCGGGAAGGCTCACCACCTGGGCCAATCACTCCAGAGTGCGACCTGAGTTGGCAAGGCAACTCGGTCCAGGGTGCCTAAACCCCCTCCCACACCCCTGAGGTAACCCAGACAGAATGGCACCACTTTGGAGGGTCTCTGTCCAGAGGCCCGCCAAAAGTGGAACAAAGGGCTCAACCTTTGGTTTAGGAGTCACAGAGAAAAACACAGACGCCATTTTACAACCCGAGTTCTGGCAGAAAATACCACTCGATAAACCTATTTAAGATAAGTAGATCGGTGGTACGTTGGAGATTAACGAAAAACAGTATCAATCTTCAACAATGGGACGGATCCCATGGGGTTATGCTCGGGGTCGAACATAACAAGTAGTTTCCACTGCCACCAGCCAAAACTCGACGAGGAGGGATGGGACAGTGCCCCCTCGAGTAACAGATCCAGGAGTAATCGAATTACCCCTACTAGCACGTCCACAATAAGATGGTTGGTACTAGTTCTGTTAGCAAATTTAGGTCTAGTAAAGCCAATGGTGACTTTACATGCCCGGGGAGACGGTAGTCAGTCCCCGGGTATGGAGTCTATGGTGGGGGGACCAGCTAGGGTGTCCCCGTGTCACGACACGTAGGGTGCGGAGTGACACACATAGAAAAACTTATGAGACCCTATGGAGTAAAAGACCCCATAGCCCATCGAACACATTGACAATTCAAAGGAATCACACACATACATGTCCAAGAGTGAGAGGAAAAAGGGTCACACTCTTGGCAGGATGGAAAAAACAAACTCCAGAAATCCAGCAAAGCTGCTGGGGGACTCACTAGGTTAGGAAATTCAGCCTAAACAGAGAATTCTCCCTAACAGCTGGTGTGTGATAAGAATGAAGTCCTCACAGTGGAGGTCTGTGATTACAATGATTGGAAACCCTTCTTCTTGAGGATTGGCTTTATGAAGATGCTACTGTCCACTTTGGGATTGTGTGTGATAATAGTGAAGTTAATTTCCCTGCGGGGAGGGTGCATCATTATTGTAAATGGAAAGTCCCCATAAAGATTGTGTGTTAATCCTATTTTTAAGTACCCATAGGGTTGGTATGTGTTCCCAAAGATGCTAAATCCTCATAGCGGTGGTGTGTGATAATGGTGATGTACATATCTCTCACAGGGATAGTCTGTGATAGAAATGATGTAGATGGTGTGTGATGATGAAGATGGTAAAAAATCCACATAGATGTATGCAAATAGCGATTTTGAAGTCTCCACAAAGACAGTGGCCCTCATTACGACCCTGGCGGATTTTTTCCGCCATCGGCGGACTTTTCCGCCATGGCGCAAAGTCCCTTTACGCCATGGCGGATGGCGGACTTACCGCCCCATTCCGAGGTTGGCGGGGCGGTAAGTCCCCATTGACCCATTTACCCTTCCCCATTCCCATTTCGGCCCCATAGGGCTCAATGGGAGTGGGGAAGGTGTTAATTACGCCACCGTACACTACGGTGGCGTAATTAACACCGAGGTCCCATAGCGCCATGGATTTTTACGCCCGCAAAAAGCGGGCGGAAAAGTGACCATGGCGCTCTGGGAACTCGTAGTTGGCGGTAAGGGGTCGGCGCAGCTAACGCTGGCGTAGACCCCTTACCGCCAGGGTCGTAATGAGGCCCAGTGTGTGATTATCAGGTTAATAAAGCCCCATACAGATGATGTGTGTTTGTCGCAAAAGAGATTGTGTGTCATGACATGGATGCTCAGTTCCACACAGAGGTGGTGTGTGATAATTAAGTTAATGTCCCTATAGAGATGGTGTGTGATAATAATGAAGTCCTCATAGAGGTGGTGTGTGTGATTATAATGACATTAAAGTCCTCGCACAATGCTGTGTGACAAGGATAGCTTATAATAATTTACAGTGTAAAGAATGTAAAGGTACACTTGCCTTTTACATTCTTGAGTTAGAAAAAGATCTATATAAATAATGGGCAGCAAGGACATTTTCTTAAGTGTAAATGGACTGTCTAATATTCATTCAATGTCTTGTATTTAAAAAATAAATAGGATTTACTTTACTTTAATGAAATTATAATGCGCAGCAATGGACCCATAGGCATGACGGCGCAGACAAGACAGAAACTAAAAACATAATCCAGGAACAGCCGATAAGAGAAAGGGACCATAGACCGCAGGTTTAGTCAAACAACCAGGTTTTTTACTTTTTCATGAAAGATTCTATTTTTGTTTCCAGCCTGAGATCCAACGGTAAGCTATTCCAGACCACCGGTGCCGACATGGCAAAGGCTCCCTTTTCAGCTCTTTTAGTTTTACTTCAGAAAATCATTTGCATTTTGGTATCGTTGGATCTAAGTGAACGAGGGATGCTCTTGAATATAATGAGTTTGTTCAAGAAACGAGGCATGATGCCCAAGAGGCTCTTGAAGGTGATCAGGAGGAGGTGATAACAAATTCTTGCCTCCACATGGAGCCGGTACAGAGATGTTCTGGCTGGCGTGACACGGTCAAGTCTGGCTAAACATGTAACAACCCTCATGGCACCGTTCTGGGTAACCTGGAGCCGGTTTATCTCAGTCTTGCCGATGCCATTCAACAAACTACAGCAATAGTCCATTTTTAACCTACTGTGGCTCTTGCAAGCGTTTCTGCATTTGTCTGGGAAATCATGGGTCGCAACTGTGCAAAGAGTCTTAGATAGCAGGCAGCTCCAGAGACCACACTCCCCACATGATCTTTCATGGAGAGGTGCTGGACCAAAATGACCCCAAGGGATTTAACCTTCTTAAGGGTGTCGATCTTTACTTCTCCAAGTTGGACATTTTTATACCGGGGTCTAGCTTGTAGATCAAACTAGAAGACCCCACAATCAAAAGTTCAGTTTTGGACCTGTTCAAGGCCAGTCCATTCAGGACCATCCAATTTTTAAAGCAAGTATATGCTTTGTTTATACGGTCTTCATCTTGTGCATGGTCACGAGTCAAAGGGATGATACGTTGAGTATCATCCACAAAGTTTGTAAACCAGATATCTTCTTGGTCTAGCATTGCAAAGAAAGGAGCTGTAAAGATGTTATAGAAGCAAGGAGAGAGACAAGCTCCCTGTGGGACTCCATATTAATTCGGTGCCAAAGCTGCTTTGGCAGTTTCTGAGCAGACACAGCTAACCCAGTTCTGGAGAAAAGAGGCTACCCAACGGGAAGCCTCAGGGGAGAGAGCTGCCCCTTGTTCGTGCCTGGTGACCAACAGCGTGTGATCAACCAGGTCAAAAGCGGCAGAGAGATCCAGCAGCACAAGCATGGTGGTCTCTCCCTTACTCTAGATTTGAGTCCAAGAAGAGCCGTTTCGGTGCTATGCCTGGCTCTAAAGCCCGATTGACAGAAATTTAGAATGGGATAGCTTTCAAGATGCTTGGCTATCTATTTATATGTGACCCTATACAGTACTCCCATCAGAAATGCTGAATTAGTGATGGGCCTGTAATTCAGAGGGTGCTCTTTAGGGAGGCTTGCTTTTTTCAACAGTGGAGTAACCCACTGTTGTTATAATACTTACATTTCATAATAATCTAATGTAATCTCAGTCAATTTATACTGGTGCTTTAACTGTGTTTGTTTTCCACTTTTGTCTGTATCATTATGTAACATGTGGGTTTTTTAAGCTTTGAAAACATGTTGTGTGGAATTCATCCATCCGCAATGCGGGTGTGCACTCAACTGGGCTTTTTAAAAATGTTTTATTAAATGGAATGATGGTAGGACAACCTTATGAAAATGTGTGGGGCTAATCCACACACATTTTCCTATGCTCACAGCACAACAAACGCATAGACCTGTGTACTCTGGGTGGACACCGTCTACAGGAACAGTCCCCCCTGTCATATTTAATTGGGATATGATAGCAGGAGTTCACAGTCTAGTCTCAGGAGGATAGCTTAGGGGCAACGTGCTCACCTTGGAAACAAGACGAAATGGAGCAACACAGCTTCGATCCCCGGGTCCGTGCTTAGAAACCTCTGGGTATTAAGTGTGTTATAAATAACCTATCATATCATATCATGCATCTCGAGAAGGGGGAAGAGCAAACCTTTCCCCCGCCATGGCCAGCTTGATTAACTAACAAAGGCTCCATGGATCTACCCTGCACATTTGTTGGGCCCTGCAGCTGGTGGCAGTAATTTGTATACCAATTGGAGAACCTGAAGCCCGCTCCCACCCTCAGTATCAATGGCAGTGAACTGTTTTATCTGGGACCACATGTTTGCAGTAGTCCTCCCCACAGGGGGACCCCATTCATAAGGTACGAGAATGTGGTTTGCAGGAGCCAGAGAATCTGGTCTCGCCTCAGCTTCAAGGGAGACTTGCTGCTTTAATCAGGAACCACAGAGAGATCCATTAACCAGTGAGACCCATTGATCCACAAGAGAAAGGGAGATGGGTGGGACTTAGTTTTCATTTTCTGTTGCAAAGCACGCTGGTTATGACCTCATGTATACAGGAGATTGATGGTGAGGACCCCAGGATTGGTTCATTAAGGTAGACTTAGCCTAGATCATCTAAAGGCTTCACCAGAAGCAGAAGGAATAACTCATCATTGGACCCTGGATGAAGGTACAGTCTGTCCATATGAAAGTTTGTATCATAGCTTATTGAATGAAAGCAAGCAGACCCACAATTGCCATCATCAGTGCAGCGTTTGGGTTGAAAACCATGCTTATTCCTGTATAATTTTTAATTCCTTCACCTAGTTACCAATCCCTTAACTGGACATGTTTAAATATAAATTGTTGGTATATTTAAATGATGAACTATAATGTTATGTGCATTCTGTGGATGTTTTATTTCAAAGTTTCAGAACAGGGCGTCATTATTTTATCCCAAAATGCTGTGGTGCAGTTGATGAGTCAAATCAAGGATTTACAATATAGCAGTAAGCAGACTTGAAGAAATACAGCCTCATTTTAAATTGGGCATAGCAGGAAATGGAGATGTAAATACAACGGATAATGCATTTACCACTCCACTTCCTGCTCTGTTCAATTCACCTTCTGAGACAACCAGAGGAGGGACACAGAGTGGGGATACAATCTTCGCCATGCTCACCTTGTGTGAGCACTTCGTTGTATGCCTGCATGACATTCTCAGGCAGGTGCAAAATAAATGGGTTGCTACAAGATCCATCCCGGTTGTGCACCTGGAAGGAACAGGCAGATTCCAGAGGAATCCATGAGTAAACACCACCTCCAAAGCATATTTGCCTATAGGGGTCATGTTTGATTATGGAAAAGTTACATTTTCCAGAGATCGTGTGCGATAATCATGAAAAAGTCCCATCAAGTGTGTACTTGCAATCATGTTGAGACACACACACACACACACACACAACACACACACACACACGCACACACACACACACACACACTTTAGATACTGTTGTGTTCTTAGCTTTCCTGTTGAGCCACATAATATGGAGAAGTTCATTCACCGCATATGTTGCTTTGTCTAATCTCTCGGCTGCTGAACTGGTCCTATTTGACCTGGCTGAGCCTTATGGACTGTTTTTTTTGCTGTATTTCCTTAGTGCTGGAATTATTACAAAAAAATACTTGAAATTATATGAGGCCACATAAATGTACCTTTCTTACTTAGCTCAGTGGCTTAATTAATTCCTGTTTGCCAGACCAGCATCCACAAAGGCATTCAACCTTCAGTGTAACTTTGTGACTTTACCTCGGTTATACTCTCACGGGTCCTAGTGCCTGACGATTTCAGTTAGACAAGCTAATTGCCTATTCTTCTTTCTTTGCAGGAAGTGCGCTGGCATATGTGAGCACAACATCCCATGGCAGTTCTCTTGGGACAGAGGGGGGGAATGACCTGCTCTGACTGTTGTGTGACCATAACGTGACTGTTCGTCTCCTGTGTGTTTTATTCTTGATACAGAGCTGGCACAATTTATCCTAGTTAAATTTCTGGAAGGAGGTGCGCCATCTAGGAACTTGAAAACAGAGCTGTCCAGCGTCCTCATCCTGCTTGATCTCTTTTCTGCCTTTTACACTGTCAACCATGCCATCCTGCTCAACCGTCTCTGTGATAACCTGGGTATCACTGATCAGGCTCTGGAGTGGCTGACTTCTTTCATCTCTGACTGACACTCCCAGGTCCAACTTGGGTCCTTCCTCTCTGCTATCTTTTTCGATACCTGTGGTGTCCCCGAGGGTCTAACCTCTCTCCCTGGCTGTTCAACCAATACCTGGCACTCCTTGCCCACTGCATCGTCGCTCTCTGCCCCAATTTTCAGTGCTATGCGGATGACACCCAGCTCATTTTTAGGCTACCCTCAGCCTCCTCCTCTCCTTCCCTCATCAGTGATCCAGGAGTGGTGTGCCGCCAATGACCTCTGCCTTAATGCCAGTAAGACTGAGATTCTCCTCATCAGTACACCCGCTCCCTCCTTTCCTGTAGTTCTCTGGTCAGCCTCTCTTGTCCCTCTTCCTGCTCCCACCTGCAGGGCTAATCACCTTGGGGTCATCTTCGACTCCACACTCTCCTACTCTCCTCACATTTCTGACATCTCTAAGAAGTCACACTACCAGCTGCACCTTCTCAGAGGTATTCTTCCTTTGCTCTCCTTCCCCCAGAAGCTCACTGTCTCCAGAGCTCTGGTTCTCTCTAGGCTGGACTATTTCAACAGCCTCATTCTAAATCTGCCTGCTTCTACTCTCCACCCTCTGCAACTTATCCAGAATAGGACTGCGAGCAGAGGCGTTGCTAGGGGGGGCTTAGGGGGCTATAGCCCAAGGTCTTTTGGTTGTAGCCCCGGATAGAATCGCAGGGTCTACAACCTAAAGGCTAGCTAGCCCCGAGTCCCGCCAGCCCCTTGATTAGCATAGCCCTGGATCATTTCCAGTCCTAGGAACACCCCTGACTGCAAGACTTGTCCTTGGCCTCAAGCCCAGGAAATGTATCTCTCCAGGACTGAAATCTCTGCACCGGCTCCCAGTGGCTGTGAGGATTAAGTTCAAAACCCTCTGCATTGTCCACAAGGCCTTCTGGGGCCGGGGGCCTCAATACCTTCAACTCTCTCTTCCTAAATGTCTACCTTCTCGAACTCTTCGCTCATCCACCTCCAACTCCCTCAGGGTCAGTTGCTTCTCCAAGGAAAGAGTTGGTGGTAGATCCCTTTCTTCGGCTGGTGCTTCCCTCTGGAACAGCCTCCCTGCCTCCCTTAAACTTGAGAACCATCTCCAGTTCTGGAAGCTCCTCAAAACCTTTCTCTTTGCTTCTGCTTTTACTCCTCCTCTCCCCTGCTGACTTCCTGGCTGTTACCGGAACTGCACTGGCTACCTGGACACCCTCTGATCTTGGACCCAGGTCCCTCCCCCGCCAGTGTCACACACCAGAACTGCCCACCTGGCAGCCCCCGCACTTGGGGACTGTTTCTGTATCCCTACAGTCCCCCTACCATCCCTGACACCTGATGTCTGCACTTACCCATGCACTTGCCACCTGCTGGCCGTTACTTATTGTTATTATCTATTCCCATGTACTGCACTGTCCCTGCCCCGTTCCCACGCACTTGCGCGATCTGAATGATACCTGGCCTAGTAGGATCAATGTCTGTCCTCCCTTTGTTCCCCTCCCTTGCCTCGTCGCACCTTGAAACACTTGTGTATAGGCGCATTATAAATGCCATATCATATTATCATAACACAGTTACATGTAAGATTCTGAAAGAAATGTGGGGAAACGGAGTGAATGGCAGCTATACACCAATTCATAAAGGACAACCATAAAACAGAAGTCTGCCTCGCTACTGAAATGGATTATTAAATGCAAGAGGCAAAGGCAATTCTTGGGTAATTACGTGGGATGCTGCACATTTATCCTTGGTATCCGGAATGCTCAGAGCTGACTGGAAGGAATCCACAGCCAAACTAATGCAAAAAATAGTTGAATGCTAAATCATGATTTTCAAATACACATTCTAAATGCTTGGTTGGTTTTCTTCACAAACATTTTGAAGTGCCAGGTGTTGTGTGGATTTTCGGAGAAGTCCTTTTCTTCTGCTGTACATTTTGCTATTTGTATGAAGCAAGGACAGACCACATACACAGCTACACTGGCTTCATCATTATGGACTCTTGGGACTGGGCAGTGTCTGGATAAAATGGCGCCCAGGGGATACAACCAAAAACAAGAATGAGCCTCAAAGCCCCATACCACAAGTTCAGCACTGCAAATCCGCCCCAACTTAATAAAATCATGACAATAGAAAAACAAGTTGGATTTATTGACTTATGTTCATTTTCTAAATAAAGGGCACTATATTAGATTTTGATGACCCAAACACGTTTATTGTTCCTGTGCACCACAGTTTTTCGATTCACTCTCAATTGAAAGTAAAACAAGTGTCAATAAACTCTCTTCAGCTCTTGAAGATAGCTAAATATGTTTTCATAATTTTTAATTTGCAGATACTCGTCTCACAATCAGCAGGAAATGCACACATGAAACAAACTGTACCATGTCACTAACGCCACTCAACATTGTGAGCTATCCCTTAAGAAGCGTACCCCCACTCATCTTCTAACCTTAATAGTTTCTATAGGTTTGTCGGTTGGGCACCTGTGTTACCTCCAGCTAAAAGCTGCAGCTAAGGCAGGTGCCCGATGGCAAAAAAAGCTGTCATTACCTGTACCGTTTTGCTGGGGCCGGTAATGAAGGAAAGTCCCCTCATGGAGTCCTGTGGTACTCCATGATTGGGGATTAACACCGCCACTCTGGCACCTGTAATCCAGCGCCAATGCCACTGGACCTGGTGCCGGAAATGGTAACATTTGTCGGTATCCCAGCAACGTTATAATGAGACCCATTATGCCTTCTGCTATGAAAATAATCCATATAAAAGCAAACATTTATTTTCCTTGCTGATTAAGCAGACATCATGGAAATTACCTTCATGATTTTAACAAGGGTTGTTATTTTGTAACTCAGTTTAATTGTTTTGGGAGAATGTGCATACTGAATAGTTAACTGGAGCTGCAGGGGGGACATCACATGGATATACACCAAATCTCATTTCTAACCACCTAAATGTTAAATGTTCAAGGTATTTGTACCGCGCACCGTCGCCAACGGAGTTGGTCCTCAGGCGCTCTGGCAGATCTGCAAACGAGAAGGTGGGATGGGTTAGTAGGTGAAGCGGGAGTAGGATAGTGAGAGGAGTGGTGTTCTGTTAGCAGCTTCAACTCGGTATAGACCGGGTGCTGAGCTTTGGTGTGAGTATCGGATTGATGTCAGTCCTCGTGTGCTGTTGGTGCGGCTTATGTGTTGTTGCAGTGTTGTGAAGTGTGTGCGGGTTGTTGTGCGAGAGGTGGTTGTGTGAGATTTTTGAGTGAGATAAGTCTGCAGAAATGCTGAATTTTTTTGTTAGTGGGTTGTATGAAGTTTAACATGCTAACATTCAGAACTCTGTCCGAGTGTGGCGCTCGCCAATCCTCCCAATCTCATCAGCGTGGGCGAAGGGGTGATGCCTGGTGGGGTTTTAGGTTTGTGTGAGGCGCTCTGTAGCTGTTCTAATTGCTCCTGCGCTTTCTATTCTAGCGAGCTCTGTAGGAGTTATAATGCTGATGGATTGATTAGTGTGGGTTGGGTGTCTATTCTCCTCCTTGGGTGCTGGAGCTGGTGTTGTGGTCTCCTCTCACAAACTTTCTATCTAAATGTGTCTGCTTGGGGTTTTGATATGGTACGCCCGGGAGGCAGTGGATGAGTCGTTTAAGGCTTTCGTCTCGGTCTGGGTATGTGATCTGTCTATGGTGACCTCCTTTTGTGGCTATTTCCCATTTGGGTTCTGTGTATGTTCATTTTGGGAGTGATTGAGGTTGGTGTTTTTTCATCGTTGTTTAATGGGGTGGGCATTCTAATGCGTCGCTGTTGTAGTTACGCTGTGAAGAGCCATGATTTGAGGAGTTTCCTGAATGCTAGGTGGTTTGTTGTGTTCCGTATAGACTTAGGTAGATAATTCCAGGTTTTCGGCGCCTGGTGAGAGAAAGAGGATCCTCTGAGTTTTCTTCTGTTATAGGGTTTTGGTTCCAGGCAGATATCGGTGCTTAGCAGACTCACCATAGATAAAAATCACTTACAATTACACATTCGCCACACACTGATGTCCCTACAGCCATCCACTGCTATTAACAGCGTCAGCTTTTAAATGTTCTGCCGATATCAAAGGTGCGTGTTAAAATATCTGACATACCCCAGTGTGAGGCCTGCATAAAGTGCCTGTCCAGGACACAGTGTCACCAGCATCCTGTATGCTACTCTGGCTGCATTGGAGGTGTGGGCTGCAAGGCTCATTTCCATGTCTGTGCTCGACCACCAGAATGAAAAAAGAGAGCCCGCCAGTCTGAATTGTAATAATCAGGGAGGGTGAGTTGGGGGATCCCCTCAAAAAGAAGAAAAAAAAGGTTTGGGGCTTCTGGTAGCTGTTATTCCAGTTCAATTAGAAACCTCTATAATGTCACCTGAAAAAACCGTGATCTTTGCTTAAAGAAGGAAGAGTAGTCGACCTTAAGAGAATAAGCTACCTGGACTTGAACTTCCATTTAGTTAACTAGCTGCCAGTGGGAGCAATACCGCACTCTCCACCCACTCTGGGCTGGTTATGAATTTCCCACCCCATAAATGTGCCAATGTCAAGTTCCCATTGATATGTTCTGTTCACCTCCTTCCCACCATCTCTTAATTGTAAAGCACTAGAAAGGGGATTGCTGCAATCATGTGTTGTCCTTTGTCAATATACATACTCCTATTGACATTATAATAAAATACACATAAATACTTTCCTGTTCAATGATAAATCAGAGTCTTCTCATACGGCGAAAGCCAGGCCTTTATGTGAATATGAAACCCCCGGATTCATGCAGCCACCTAGTAGCAGTATTTCACAAACCCTATGATCAAAATAAGAAGGAACTGGTTAGTATGTGTGCACATATGCATGAGACTTCCAAAGTACAAACCTAGCTGAGAAGCTATAGGCATTTTACATAGGAGATGAAGCCAGCGTGTTACCGGCAGGGTAAAAGGGTAGTGGAGAAGCTGGGATAGGTAGCAGGAGAGCTCCAGAGGGGGAGAGGTAAGATTAAGTGGACTGATCAACCATGAGGGCAAAGTTCTTTGAAGTGTGTGATGTTCATTTATCGGCATTTTTTGAATGGGGTTTTTGCTGAATTAATTTTCTCGAAAAAATCCATCGAAACAAATCGGGGGTATAAAAAGGTTGGGGGGTCGGCAGTATTTAAATAATCAGGGAGGGTGAGTTGGGGGATCCCCTCAAAAAGAAGAAAAAAAAGGTTTGATGTTATTGGGAGAAAAAAATCAGCAAAAAAAATCAGAAAAATGACTGTCGATAAATGTGCACAGAATCCTTTGAAGACTACGGTCTTTAGGTCCATCCTGAGGTGTGGAATGGAGATGGACCATCTTTGTTTTGATTGTGACTGTTGTGTAGGTCATGCCGGCTGTCGCAAACAAGACACTGACCTGCTCCATGCGGTCACGGAGCGGTCTTTCTAAATCAGCCTTTTTTCCTTCTGGAAAAAAAGGACTCCTTCTGGAAAAAAAGAAAACGGTATTTTGACCTAGGACCAAGAATCTGTGCACTGAGTGACATGTCAAATTGTGCAGGTACACTAATGAGAGTAAGTATACCACCCCCAGCACTGTCCACCTCTCCAAGCAAGTGTCTTGTTTGCGACAGCCGGCATGACCTACACAACAGTCACAATCAAAACAAAGATGGTCCATCTCCATTCCACACCTCAGGATGGACCTAAAGACCGTAGTCTTCAAAGGATTCTGTGCACATTTATCGACAGTCATTTTTCTGATTTTTTTTGCTGATTTTTTTCTCCCAATAACATCAAACCTTTTTTTTCTTCTTTTTGAGGGGATCCCCCAACTCACCCTCCCTGATTATTTAAATACTGCCGACCCCCCAACCTTTTTATACCCCCGATTTGTTTCGATGGATTTTTTCGAGAAAATTAATTCAGCAAAAACCCCATTCAAAAAATGCCGATAAATGAACATCACACACTTCAAAGAACTTTGCCCTCATGGTTGATCAGTCCACTTAATCTTACCTCTCCCCCTCTGGAGCTCTCCTGCTACCTATCCCAGCTTCTCCACTACCCTTTTACCCTGCCGGTAACACGCTGGCTTCATCTCCTATGTAAAATGCCTATAGCTTCTCAGCTAGGTTTGTACTTTGGAAGTCTCATGCATATGTGCACACATACTAACCAGTTCCTTCTTATTTTGATCATAGGGTTTGTGAAATACTGCTACTAGGTGGCTGCATGAATCCGGGGGTTTCATATTCACATAAAGGCCTGGCTTTCGCCGTATGAGAAGACTCTGATTTATCATTGAACAGGAAAGTATTTATGTGTATTTTATTATAATGTCAATAGGAGTATGTATATTGACAAAGGACAACACATGATTGCAGCAATCCCCTTTCTAGTGCTTTACAATTAAGAGATGGTGGGAAGGAGGTGAACAGAACATATCAATGGGAACTTGACATTGGCACATTTATGGGGTGGGAAATTCATAACCAGCCCAGAGTGGGTGGAGAGTGCGGTATTGCTCCCACTGGCAGCTAGTTAACTAAATGGAAGTTCAAGTCCAGGTAGCTTATTCTCTTAAGGTCGACTACTCTTCCTTCTTTAAGCAAAGATCACGGTTTTTTCAGGTGACATTATAGAGGTTTCTAATTGAACTGGAATAACAGCTACCAGAAGCCCCAAACTCTTGCTTTGAAGTGCTGTGCTCACACTGCAAAAGCAAGCACTGGATATGTGGGGTTAGATTAGTGTAGTGCCAGGCACTTTATCATTTGGCAGCAAGTTTTTATTATTTTAAGGATTGAGAGTCCTCTCACTCGGTACTAAAAATGCTGATGTCAAAGACTGAAAAAACACAGTTTGCAGAATAAGGTTTGCAAAGTGTTCCCTGTCAGTGTCCAATAAAGAAAGGGCCAACCGACAGACTCTGCCGAAAAGTGCTGCTGTTCTTACCATATAGCAATGACTGCCACCTGTCTAGATTTTTTTAAAAGGCTGGTGAAACTGCTCACTGCAAGCTCTGTCTAATCTGATCCAAAGATTTGAAGTTGTGGCCTGACTCCGACTCAGTTGAACCCTGTGAACCCTGAAAAGATGTGAGTTCTAAAATACATGCACCCAGATAAGTGATTAGAAGCACCCAGCATGTGGCACATTCATATGCCTGGCCATACAATGGAGGACCTTTTCCCCTGCCACAATTTATATCAACATTTTAAGGGTTTGTCAACAAGTGCCAGTGCTGAACTAATCTGTACAAAGTTCTTATCAAACACATATACATCCCAGCTCTGCGATCACATGCATTCAGCTCTGACTCGAGTAGTTTTTCCTCCAAACTCACTTGTCACCCGGCCCGCCGCCCACTTCAGGCCAGTCTAGTTCCCACGTGGTCGGGCTTGGTCATTGATCTTGATCCTGCTGAAAAGTCGCATAACAATACTTGTATTTTCTGATACTCTGATGACATTAGAACAACATCTACAATTGACTTTTTTTTTAATCAGTCAAGTTCAACTGCTCTTTCTCCTATTTGTACCCTAAACCTTTTGGTAGTAATGCGATTGTACATATTCATTCGTGTGTCCACCATCACCTCTATTGGAGTTAGGCTTTGAGCTCAGCTTGAACTCCTGTTGATGAGGATACTTCAAGGAGACCGTTGACCTGCCTCTGTTCCCTATCAACTTCTGACCAGAAAAGTAACGCAAGACAACTCAGCTTTGAAATTACTGCAATTTCTCATTTCTGCACCGCCTGACTCAGTGCTACTGCGGCATGAGATGCTTGCCACATTTATGCAAAATACTCTTTTGATCAGCATGCAGCGCCTTCCATTTCATTGGCAACAACTCCCCCCTTATCGACCGGGCCATGAACAGGGCATAGATATACGCATGCGCCTCTCCCGGCACAAGTGTTCTTCCTCTCCAGTTGCATCTGATGCTCCACTTTTGTCTTAATGTACTTAGTTCAATTCTGCTGAAGGACCTTTGTGAAGCTGTATCACTAAGGAGGTGTGCATCCTTCAATCAGATGTGAAACGTCGGTAGTCCGTCTGTTAGGACTCTCGTCCAATCAGGCAAGAGTCACAGATTTCTCTTCCATCTAGTGTTATGTATCTTTATTTAATGTTTCGTACATGTTCAATCTTGCAACAGAAATTCACTTTGTGGATTTGTTTTCAGACAGCATTACTAAATGGGATGTGCTGATGGGAATTTTATATTGATATGTATTCTGTGCTTATTCGGTATCTGGGCAAATGTATTTGTAAAACAAGACATAAAAACAGGTTGCCATCCAGTGGGGGTTCACAACTTAATCTAACTGAGTTAAACTGATGCAGATGTTATAACTGTGGGACATCACTGTACTAAACACCAGCAAAACCAGGTGATCAATGAGAGAGACCTGTAAGTCCTTTTCAACTTCAGAGGAAATTACTTCGGTAAATTGTTGCAGGACTCATGTTGAAAGTGTTCTTATTTAGGGAACACATTGCAATTCCAGTTTTAGATTTGTTGAGTTATAAGTTATTATGTTAATTTTTTCACTAAGTGGCAAACCCCGATTTAATGATCCCTGATGTATAATCCCACCCACAATCTGGGACAAGAAACAAGTTGTAAGTATCACTGAAAGCCAAATTTATTTAAATGAAAGAAAGTCAAAGGTGGTCCCCATAATTCATGCAGGGGATGTCGCTGCAATAAGATACATAAATGTTGATTATTTGTTTATACAATTAAAATTGGCCTGCCTGTGACAATATTGGTATGAGATGGCACCCATACATATGCAATCACATAATATATCAATGAATTATGTTTCTAAAATGTCCAATCCTATCTAATACAATGCAGCATCTAAGCAGCATTCTCAGTTTTATGACAACCTTGCCACTTTCTTTCTGGTTAGTATATTAATGCTTGCTCGTCAATTAAAGCATTGCTTTTCACTTGGTATTTTATGACAACGGGCCTCATTACGACCCAGGCGGTAAGTTACCGCCTGGGTCGTACCCTTACCACCATGGTGTAAACTACGTTTACACCATGGTGGATGGCGGATTTACCGCCCCATTCCAAGGTGAGTGGGGCGGTAAATCCCCATTTCCCATTTTATCCTTCCCCATTGCCATTTTTGCCCCATAGGGCATAACGGGAGTGGGGAAGGCGCTAATTACGCCACCGTAAATGACGGTGGCGTAATTAGCACCATGGTCCCTTAGCGCCATGGATTTTAACGCCTGCAAAAAGCAGGCGTTAAACTCACTATGGCGCAAAGGGACCTCGGAATCAGGCGTTAAGGGTCGGTGCTGTTTACGGCGCCGTTAACCCCTTAACGCCTGACTCGTAATGAGGCCAACATATTCAAACACGTTGCTCTCCATTCCTAGCATACGTGCATGCAGTTTCAATGCTGAGGTTCATCGAATTCTACATATTTGGGTGAGGAAAACTGTGCTAGCAATTCATAATGCAACGGGTATTGGTTCACCCACCCAATAAAGGAACATGTTTGTATGATTTCCTAATACAAGGATCAGTACCTCTTCCACTTCACTTCACAAATCAGGTCCGACAGGTGCAGACCCATTCTCCTACTGTCAAGAAAGAGAAGATGTATTTAAATTGGTGATTGTCCAAGTGAATGGAATTGGGATAGCTAAACTCCCTTTTACATCACCAATCACATGTTAAATATCTGGCTTTCACAGGTCACAAGTTATTAAACAAGTTTCTTTTCTGCTAGGGACTGTGCACATTCGGGCCTTACACAGCCTAATTGGTTATATATACAATTGTAAACACCCTTGGTACAATTTAATTGGATTTATTTTACAAAGAACCACCATCTATCTGTACAGGAGTGATTTCAGTTCAACACTGGGAACATGGCCCTGCTTTTCATTGGCATGACATCTCACACAGCATTAAGTGCAGTGAAAGTGGGATGCAATTCACATTAACCAACTACAATGTCCAATTCTCAGTATGTTTGTTATAATTTAGCAGCTCCACGTTTTGTTTACATAAAATGCTATGTTTTCTACAGAAAGTCAAATCTCACTTGACTTTAAAAAATACTAAGAAAGCAAAGTATGTTTCCCCACTATAATATGAAAGCATTCTGTTTGTAATTAAATCCCCCTAATAGAGCTCACTTCCCAGTCCCCCCCGACCCCAGGGTCATAGCAGTGGAATGATTCTAGGGAACTATCTAATTGCAATTGGGAGGAGGGTTTGCGCTCAATTTAGAATAATTATTTTAAGTGCAGAGGCCCTGAAGTGTTCCAATGGAATTCCCAGTCAGCAGGGCTCTCCTGGTTGCTTGCTCCTTTTTTTCACAAAACCAGGTCTGCCTCAGGATAAGCTGGTTTAGCCCCACCAATGGACAAGCCCATGCCATCTCAAGCTATTATCCCATTCCAGCACTAATCCATTTGGAACAGATATTCTCCTTCCCTGCAGCTTGACATCACATTTTTGATTGGTCAAATCATGGGCATGGGTAGTATAGCTCAGTGGCAACATGCTTGTCTTGGAAGCAAGACAATGCAGAACAACAGAGATTTGAATCCCAGGTCCGTGCTTAGAAACCTCTTCGGTATTAAGCGCGTTATAAAAAACAATTATAATTAATGATAATCTTTCTATTTCCTTGGTTGGTAGTCAGACACTCTCAGAGAATACACACCCATAATCTTCAGAGGCTGATCATCATTTCTATACAAGTGAAAAGAAAATGAAGATCGGGGCTGCTTGCTGTCACACTTTTGAATGCAACATCATTGTTATTTCATATCTCATCATATCAACATGGTACATCAATGAAATGTGGAGTTTTGGGACACCGCACCTAGACGGACATCTGGATATGTGTCATTTTTTAAATGGAATCATATGGTAGATGACTACACCATGATCATAACACATTTTTCTTGTTTGTTTCTAGGTGGTATGATTGTGGATCTATAAGCAATACAAGTAACTTGTAACTGTATAAGTAGTTTTGATTCAAATAGACCATTGTATTCTTAAAATAGAGCTCCAGTCTTTGGTTTAATTTCTTAGAATTGTGAAACCCTCCTGCTACCCTAATGAGTCATGCAAACAGTACTGAGAGGCCCCATTGTCTGTTCTCCATTACTGGACATCTGGCCAGCTTTATTGGCTTAACAGGGGTAAATGGTGACAACCTAAAACACATTTTCTTTGAAACCTGGCATTAGGCAAAAATACCACATTATTATCAGCCTGAGAACCACATTTCAGCACATTTAGGAAAACAGGTCAGATTCTTATCACTCCGAACACTGCAATATTCTCTTGGAAGGAGTGAACAATGGTGGGGGCATTTCATTAACTTGCATGCATTTCCGAGTGGCACTTGGTACTTGTGTGAACCTAAAGTGTTTTTATGATTAAAGGAAAACAAAGCTTATTCACTTCACATGGGCGAGACAAATCTCCTGGGAAACATACACCTCCCCATTTGAACCTGTAAGCAGGGCTGGAGTGAAATTTTAACTTCTGGTCAAGTCTGCAAGCCATCTCAAGACACAACATGATTTTGTGTGCATGAGAGGCTTATTCACTTTTATTGTATTTATTGAGTGTAGCCATTCTTATCAAATACTTTACAATGTCTTCACTCCTTTTCCTTCAACATATTCTTCCCAAAAGACACATTACAATTTAAAACAAAATAATTAACTACTCATGTGCTCCATTTGGAACACTTCACATGTAAGATTATCAAATTAAAGATGGTTTTCGTGATGAAGTATTAATGTTCTTGTCTGTATTTTCTTGTCTTCATATGTTGCAATAAGACACACTATTCAAAACACATGGCCGTCCTCCTGATAAATGTAAATGAAACTTCCAGCATGCACTGTTGTGATATTTACAATTCTGCATAACCAAATTCAAGGACTAATGGTGCATTTTCGCCTTATATTACGGTATTGTTCCTGATGTGTGGCAAACTCAGCAGTGTTTGTCAGCTGCAGTTCTCAAGTACTACCTGCATTCCACAGGTGCACCCTTTGCATGGCAACTAGTGAGAAACATTAATGAAAGGAGTTATGCATCATCCAAGGACCTCTTCACTTTAAATTGAGATGTGTGTCATGTTTCTTATTGTTTTTCACAAGTCCGAAGTTGGGAAGATTGCTTAATTTACCTCAGAGTTAGTATTGTGTTGATAAAGTATAATGCTATGTTGGCTTGACTCAATAAAAACGGTCTCAGTTATGACCACAAAAACAAAGTTGCAACAAGATATGAAGCAGAATGCTCTTTTTGCACAAAACCATGTAGCCTCTGTAATCTCTATGCTGCCTTAGTTGTAGTATAGAGAAAGTATTTTTTATATTGACACAACGTTATATGCAGATTTGAAGAGAATTATATCTATATCTGTATTCTGTTGCCAAAGAGAGAATATATATTGGACACAGACGGGAATTGAAACCCAAGGAACTTGAGATCCTCATTGAGGAAGCGATTGTTAATGAGGTAAAAAACCTTTCGCATGTTCCAGCAGGGAGACAAATAATGTAGCAGACAAAACTGCCTTTAGGGGTTAAATTGTGCCACAGGCGAAGGCTGTTACTGACACCACATTAGATATTGATCAAATGAAGGTGACATTTTTAAGACAAGCAAAACAAATGTCACTTTCGGGCTCAGCATGAATAGTATTTCATTAATTTAATGCTTAAAGATTTTTTCCAGAATATTGGCATCTTAGCGAGCAAACTAGGATGCCATTGGTGTGACTATTGCATCCCACTTGGGATGCTCTCAATTTTAAACGGGGCCTTCCTCTGTTCAACCAGTTTGTTCTTCGGCTCCTTCCAAGCCTGTGGTGCAGCAGGCTCCTTCTCTCCTGTTGTCAGAAAAACAAACAGCCAATTCCTCCAAATCCCTGAGCATCCCTGAAATCTGCAGGTATGGATGACAAAACATAAGGAGAGCAAGTAACCCAGGTTTGTCTTGGGATCCTCACCCTCCTTCCTTCCTAGAGTGAAGTGGAGAAAATGTGGGCAGGAGCTGCTGTGCTTTGGACCCTAATTTCATACACAGCTTGTTGCTGGAGGTAAATCATCGACTTTATCTCCAAATGTATAATTTGCCAGTGTGGGAAAACAATCAGTTATTCCATTAGCATCCCAAAAAGTGGAAGCAATGGATTTACCACCACTTTTTCCCTGCACCGCTGGACTTGTAATGAGGACCAATGTATGTTAATGTCATTGTCATAGTTTGCCTTAATGAATCTCTAAAATGATCTATTTTGATATCTAAGATAATTTATCTAAAAGGTGGCTTCTGTTTGTGGACTTCTCATTGCTCATCTAGTTTATGCTAAATGAGAAAGGTTTTACATAAATGTCCATTATCCAAATGTTGCCTGTTGTTTCTGTGAAGAAAGTGTTTGATGAGCTGCTGCCCCTGTTGGGGTAAATCCTTTAGGTACAGATACATACCTGTGCATGTTTTTAAAGAAACACCATCACTGTGTTGAGCACTAATTTACTGCTACCGTGATTGCCATTATTGACTTTGTGTTATTGAAAAACATTTCTCACAGCAAAGGGAAAAACCTGTGTTTGTGCTGCCCATTTGGCTTACGGTGCCAAGGAATTCAGGTTGCTCAACGACTAGTGTAGCCCATCTCCTGTGCCCATCTTCCATTCAGTTGCCTTCCCAGAGAATCTTATAGAGCAGAACTGCACTGGGTCTACCCCCTTACCCCAGGGCATGACTGGGTGTACCCCGTTCCACCCGGGCATGAAATTAATGAACAAAGGTTTCTTGGCACCTGGCCTACCAGCAAAATGTTGAGCATCAAAGTGCAGCCTCTGATCCTAAAAGTGGAGGAGGCACTTGATGAGCTGGATTGTTTCGGCAGACACTTTGGCCATCATTCTAAGTTAAGTCGTAATGGTATACAGGTATTTCTGAATGCTGCTTGATTCACCAGTCCACATCATTATGGGTTTAGTAAACCTTAAAATTAAAATCTCTGCTTTGACATGGTAATACCTTCATGATAGTTGCAGTACGAAAGCAGGCAGAACTACAGCATGTGGTAATTCACCTATCACTAATGGAGTCATATGGAAAAGCATAATAGATAGAAACAGAAACCCTGGATAGTGTCGAAATTACAGGTACCGCATGTGGGAACAGGATTTTAGTTTGGCGGTATTAGCGCAGACATATAATTGGACCATTTGAGATAATTACTAGGGATCTACGACCAACATAAGAAATGATGGTGACCTTCAGAGCACGCGCTGAGATATTGACTCATGTTCTAGAGGATTACTCCATCCATGCAGTGGATCCCCGCTGTGTAGCCGCGGAGTCGCGACACTCCAGTAATAGCACAGACCCCGATACCAGAGCAGTCAGGTTGTTCCCCAAAGATTCTCTTACGTAAGGAATTAAAACATGTACACCTCAGGCTAGACCTTGCAGAGGACGAAAGCAAGATCACCTTGCCCAAACAGGACAATGAAGAGCATTGGATAGAATTACAGACTAAGGAGGGAAATAACGAGCCCAACGTTCTTTTCCCTCACGTTCTTCCCCACACGTTCATACAGCAACTATATGCACCGAAAGATATGGTACTGAGGGGACGATAAAATGATGCTCTGTTCCGAGATTTCTGTTGTATGGAGCCTGGTAATGCCCAGATTTCCTCTGCTATTCTCAAATATATTTATTGCAATAACAATGAACAAGAAACAAGAAACAAATCTGTACTGGTGAAATTATGTCTTCAGTTGTGTATCAGTGACAGTAACTGTATTTGTCTATTCAAGACAACATGTTAGAATTCTTATGCAAGCAGCAAATCATGCACTGTATACTTGTCATCATGTATACTTATCTTTGATTTTTCGTTATACTGATGTTTGCAAACCTAATGTGAAATGTATTTTATATAAAGGAAGTTGCCACGTGTTTTGTGCCTGAAGCCTGTCGTCAGGACTCTTAGACAAAGTGTGACGGATCTATGTGATTATTGCTATGGCCGAAAATGCCGACTTTTGTTTTAACCCTTTACACCACATATATATGCGGGGGGAGACCCCCGCAGCTCACCCATATTCATATTATACTCTATATATATACATATATATGTGGTGTAATGGGGGGTTAAAAAAATAAAAGTCAGCATCTTCGGCCGTCGCAATTCCCAGGTCAACATTTTTGTACAATTCCAGTGTGACAGACAAACCGAGGTCACCAAAACCTCAGCTGTAGTGTTGTTTTCTGTTGTGACATATTATTACATACCGTTCTTTCCGACAGAATGTACTTAAGAAATAGGCCCCGAGCAGGGGGGGCATTACCACTTTAGGTAATTCCCTGGGGCCCATAGTTACAGGCCTGAGAGAGTGGTAATGCCCCCCCTGCAAGGGGCATATTGATATTAGTACCCCGACCCATAAGACTGGGGTACTAAAATGATGTTTTTTCTGTTCCGAAACGCTGCAGTGTTTCAGAAAAGAACATTTATTTTGAAAGAAATGGCCACGGGGGAAGTGAAAACAAAGTCTGTTTTCCCTTTTCCCTTCCCATAGCAGCCATTGAAAAAAGCGGAAAAAAGTAAACAAAAAAATGGCCGCCATAGAAAGGAGAGTAGTCCCTTCTTCCTGTCCATGATGGCCTGTCACAGATCGGGAGCGGACGCGCTGGGGACACAAGTGTTCAAAGCGTGTCTGTTCCCGAAATGGACAGAAAAAGAAGGTAAGTGGGGGTGGGAGGACGGGAGGGAATTCTGTGGATGGGGGTTGGGAGAGGGGAAGACTTACCTCATTCCCCGGCACGGGGAGATGCCGGGCGGCGGAAATTACCATCTGGTAATGCCCGCATTCTGTCTCTCTCGATTGGCTGGGAGGCTGCCACACTCCCCTCGCCGGGTACTAATTATCTATAACACGACTTCTTACATGGGACCTACAATTGCCATGTTTCAATTTTTACTTTTCATCTAAGAGTGGACTTTCTGTATAGTGTCACCAGCTGGCTGAGGACGGGGCTCCATGATCCTCTGAAATGACGACAATGGCAGCCCTTAGCTCACTGCCACAATGTATACCTCATCTTTAGATCAGGCACTTGTTGGGTATCGGCCCAGGGTTTCCCTTGCTGAATCCATTTTAGAAAAAGGCACTAAGGGAGGCTGCAGTGAATGCAAAATCCCCAACCCCCATACAGGGTCGGACTGGGAGAAGAAATAGGCCTGGTCACCCGAAAAAAAAGTGGCCCACCCATCCCCTCAAAAAAAGTGGCCCACCCCTCGCCTCATGGCCCTTGACCTCTGATGACATCACTGGAAGTGATGTCATTTGACCCCACCCCAAAGTGACATCCCGGGAAGCGATGAAACACAACCTTTCACCCCTTGACAAAACAGGAAGTGGCATCAAATAGCATTGTTCCAAAGTACACTAAATTACTGGGAAACCAAGCAGACGTCCAAGGCCACATGATTATATGTTATTGTAAAGCACTTACGCTTAAGCTCTTTTTTATGGAACAAATATGCATACAATATCACCCAACCTGTTTTGGTACTCATTTATCGACCTAAGAAAGATGAAAGGCTTTTGGGGAAAAAAAATGTATCAATCATTTTTTTCCCAATTTTTTCTTTTTTCAAAACCCGCCCAGGATTGGCCAGAAACTGGCCCCTAATCCCCAGGGACGATTCGGCCCGGTCACGGGCCGAAAGGCTGAGGGGCCAATCCGACCCTGCCCCCATAAGCATGAAAAGGAAGGGGGGCTTTGGGCAATATGACGCTACTTCCCCTGCAGCATCCAATATAAGCCCTGAAAGCAGGTTAGCCCCAGATGTCATAAACACATGGCAAAGAACCAGGACATGGCGTGCCTAAATTGTTTATTGGAGAACTGCCATGCAACAGGAGTAGTACCAAGAAGCCATGACCGTTGGCCTATTGGTCTTGTTGATAGCAAGTGAGTGAGGCTCTAGACAATGTCCCATGAGTAGTGCTCACAGGAAACGGTTACCAGTGCAATGGACTGTGTGCATAATACAAGACCAATAAACTATTCACATTTCAAGGATGCATGCCATGCCTTGGTCTTCATGGATTCTGGCCAGGGATATTCTTTCAAAAATAAGTTCCCAACATAGGAACTTACGTCCCCTGCACACTATCTAGTATCTGGATGACCAGACCAACATTTATAGAAAGAGTAGTAAAGTAACTCTATGAAATAAAGTCTTAATAAAGGACGTGTTGGTATGAAAAAAATACAAATTCTTAAAAAAGGACAACATTCAATCGTTTAAGGTCACAAGAAACAATCTTCATTATTTATTCTTGATAGCGCAGCTGTGGTAGGCCCAACGCGTTTCGAGTGAAACAGACACTCTTCATCAGGGGCAAAAACAATGATTCTAGGAAAAAATATGCACAATATTTAGTATAGAATAATGTATAAATCCAAGTGAAAACTTTTTACCAAATGTCTTTTATGACTCGACAAAGCAAGTGGTCCCATGATTTTTGTACAGTAATTAAAACCCTAGAACATTCAACATGTATGAGATTTGCTGGATACAGAAGAGTAACTGACAACAAGTAAATACTTATTCATATATTTTGGAAAAAACAGACATTAATTGTTTAGATAATAAATAATATAGTGTTAATGTGGATCACAAAACAGATAAGTCACAAAAGCATGAAGAAAAAAAAGGGGGAAAGAGAAAAATCTAACCTTGTATGTTTTATATAAAAAAGGGGGACTGGACGGGGACTGTGACAGGAAACCCAGTCATTCGTGTATGCAAGGAACCCTTTATCTGAAAAAGTAGAGCATAACAGAACTCGGTTCAGTCAGAAGTGAGTTAGAGGTCTGAAACAGGTCAAAACATGGAGATACACTTACATGCTTAATTGTTCATCCGGAAGGGGGAAACCATCAATTGAAAAAATAAGCGGATAAGTAAGCAGAGGGTCTTGTAGTAGTGCAAGGGCTTGAACACTATGGATAAAAGTCCAAAGACAGAAAGTCAGGGTGAGGAAAACTATATGGAAGGAAAAAAAGCGGGTTCAGCAGAACCCAAAAGGTAATATAACTTACCTAACTTACTACAGCGTTGCAGACAGAGGGCAGGAGACCGGCAGGTAATCCGATTCCACCTACAACTCCGCCGCCATTTATGTACTATTCGTTAGTATGACGTCACCATGCGCATGCGCGTGATCCGTCATTATTAGAGCTGCTGTGAAAGCGCAATAAAATTATGCGAAAATAGATGGCATTGCCCCGTATACGGAACGGATAGTGCCTTTGTCTAGAAAAAGCGAAAAATAGGTATAGATGTGTGACTACCAGTTTGGGAGTGTTGATACTCTGACATCATCACGCAGACGCGTGCATGACGCCACTTGTAAACAACCAGTTGGTATAGGAAAAAACAGTTTAGAGAAGAGGAGGTGCTATGTTCAACAAGGCCTAGAAGTTGTCCAGGAAGTAGCATGAAACGATCAAATGTCAAAATACTAAGTTCAAGGAATCGCTAAAGATAAGGTATGAATAGAGCAGTACCTAAGGAAGGGCAAAAGCCGAAGGAGGCGTAGAAGTGTACGTCGGGGAATTAAAGAGGAGCTCACTGCAATCTGATGACTTAGTAGAGACAGTTAATATTAGATGGTATAATAAAGGTGTTTCACAGGATTGACAAAGTCCAGAACTGCAGAAGGACATTAATTCAAAGAAGCATGGAAATGATGACAATAGAAGTATTAATCAAAAAATACAATTGTTATAAGGTGCCTAAATACATGTTCCATTAGGTAACATCTTAACAACATGTCTCAACATGTTAACATCTTACATTAGGTCACTTTTTAAAAGAGTGTCTCAAGCCCAAAAAGGCAATCTGAATGCACCACCCGTGCTATTGTCTAACTTTCTATGTAGTCAAAACATAGAAAAAAACACTGCCCACAAATGTGGTTCACATACTTATGATTAAGTTATAATCTATTTAACAGAGAAACCACATATATGGAAATGTCAGATGTGTCTACATGAAATCTTTAAACTGATAGACATTTTGGACAAGTGTACCCTACAGATGACTGCCAACAAGCTGCCCCTTGGAATGGTTCACAGTCTTTAGGTTAGGATCTGGTCTTCTCAACTATCATTAGTTGTGGAAGAATTTGCCTAATATTCACATGGAATAATCCAGGTAAAAGGAAGAGTAAGGAATAGTATATGCTCAGATAAATGGGCCTAGGTAGTAGTCCTCATTGAGCCCAAGAGGGGCCATTGCATCTAGCCTATGTATCCAATACAGTTCCCTTTGTGCCAGTAGTTTTGGTAAGTCACCACCTCGTTGGAGGGGATGTACCACTTCTAGTACTGCAAATCTCAACTGTGAGATGTTGTGTTTATGGTCTCTAAAATGCCTGAAAACCGGTGATTTGACATTTTTAGTTCTGATTTGGGATTTATGTTCAGTCCACCTTTCCTTCGCTTTTCTACTGGTTTTCCCAACATAATATTTCCCACAAGGGCATCTGATGGTGTAGATGACATTTTTGGAATCGCAAGTAGCAAAGCTTTTTAAAGGGATCTTGTTGCCATTATTCGGGTGCCTAATATAATTGCCTTTAATGATGTTTGAGCAATGCTGACAATTTAAGCATGGAAAAGTGCCATTTTTTAATTTTGTCAATACCCTTTGGGTGGATTTTTTAGGTCTTTCTGCTCTGATTAACGTATCTCTGAAGTTTCTTCCCCTTTTATACGCTAACATTGGAGGATTTGGAAAAAGGCGGTTGAGATTGGGATCTGATTTGATCAGGTCCCAATTCTTCATAATGATTTTTTTGACTTGATAACTCTGTGCAGAGTATTTCAATGTATAGATCAAATTCGATTTCTTCTGTGTGGGTTGTTTGTTAAGAAGTTGATCACGAGGATATGATTCAGTCCTCGTAATTGCTTGTGTCAACACTTCCTCCGGGAAGCCTCTTTTCAGGAATCTTGATCTCATAGTGTCAAATTCTGTCTGAAGTCTCTGTGTGTTGGAAGTAATCCTTTTCGCACGTAGCAGTTGACTGAATGGTAAATTTTCTTTTAAGTGTCTCGGATGGAAGCTATTGAAGTGTAGGGAGCTATTAACATCAGTCGGTTTTCTAAACATAGATGTAATCAAGACCGTGTCTTGCCATTCTACAGTTACATCCAAAAAATTCACACATGGTGAACCGATTTCCATAGTGAATTTGATCCGGGGGTTACACTGGTTGAGATATTGCCAAAAATCGGTCAGCTCTTGTTTTGTGCCTTTCCAAATCCCGAAGACATCATCAATGTATCTTAGCCAACAGTGTATTTTATCTTTCCAATGTGGGTGGTCTAGGACATACGTCATCTCGAAATGGAACATAAAAATGTTCGCATATGAGGGGGCTACTGCTGAGCCCATAGAGGTGCCTGCGATTTGAAGGTAGTACTGTTCATTAAATCTGAAGTAGTTGTTATAGAGTATCAGATTAATAAGTTCAATGGCGAAGTTTTTTTGGATCTGGATTTCGTCATGTTTTAGAATGAACCATTCCAGGGCTGCTATGCCCTCATCGTGGGGGATTGAAGTGTAAAGACTACTAACATCCATGGAGAATATTAATGGATCATCAAAATTGATCTGAAGGTTCTTGATACTTTGAAGGAAATGTGTAGTGTCTTTCAAATATGTAGGTATTTTTTGTACCAGTGGTTGTAGAGCCGTATCAAGGTAGACAGCCAAGGGTTGGAATATGCTGTCAGTGCCAGCAACAATCGGTCTAAATGGGGGGTCTTTGGAGTTTTTATGAATTTTGGGTAATCCATAGAACACAGGAATTATTGGATTGCTTTTAATCAAGAATTCTTCGGTTTTATCTGAAATCCAATCCATAGTACTAGCTTTCTCTACTGCTTGTTTGATAATAATGCTGATGTCATTTGTGGGGTCATGGTCCAATGGTAAGTAGGTCTGTCTGTCTTCCAAAAGTTTGAGACACCCAGTGTTGTAAAACATTGTGTCCATAAGTACAAGTGCACCCCCCTTGTCAGCTTGTTTAATCGTCAGGGTGGCGTCATCAGCAAGCTCCTTGATAATTTTTAGTTGATGTCGCCGAATATTGTGTTGGGTAGATGTGTCGTATTTAATTTTCCTCAGATCACGAGTAGTTTTAGTTTTGAATAGATTGATGAGTGGGTTGTTAATTTGTGGATGGAACGTGCTCGGATTCTTCATCTCTAGAAAGTCATGTTCTTTAGCTGGAGGTAATTGCCCCAGGTTATCAAAGAAGATCTTGAGTTCCATTTTGCGTATTAATTTGAACAGATTGACTTCTTCTTCGAATAGATTCGTTGAATTTGTAGGGATGAATGAAATCCCTAAACTCAGAGTGTCAATTTGAGCTTTAGAGAGTTGTCTAGAGGAAATATTGATAATCAGAGGAGAATCTACTTGTTCTTTTGGCGTGGTTTTCTTTTTCCCTCTTCTGGTCGGGCGTCTCCTAAAAAAGGCTGAACAGGAGTTGCAGGAATCAATGTATCAGTTAACCTTGGAGTGGGTATGTCACTTTCTATTGTTATGGGTGTGGCAGTAGGATTAGATGAGCTTGTACTAGGTCGTTCTTCTAGTTCCCCACTTGTAATGTCACTGCTGTCAGTATTATTATTCAAGGATGGTTTCTTTAATACTCCAGATGGTCCAGGTCTTGATCTGTGGTTGCTATAGTATTCTTGCCACGTGTATACTATTTCTCTAGCGTAGTCTAATGTGTCTCTTCGAAATTTGCGTATCTTACGTTGTTCAATATCGCGTTTGTAACTGTCCAACTTGTTGTTGGTATCTTCTAAGATTGACTGTAGTTCAGATGCAGTTTTCAGCTTAAGAAGTTGCGTGGAGACCTCTTCAATCTCTTGGTTAATTGTATGGAGTGATTTTGCAAGTTCCTCTATGGTTAATAATATTAGATCAAGGGAACATTTGTTCAAAATATGTTCCCAACGTTTGACAAATTCTTTATTTTCCTTGCAAAGTGTCGGACGGAGATACACTCTAAGTCCCCTCGGGATTCTTTTGGCCTTGTAGTACTGCGTAAGCGTGGTAGCGTGGAGTTTCTGTGAAATCTCCCTCCGAATGAGTCTTTCTAATCGTTGAATAAGTATTTCCGGATTTTCTCTATTAGTAGTTTCTGTACTGGTGTCTTTGATAAGGCCTAAAATCCTAACAGCTTCCTCATCAGTGAAAGCTAGAGTGGTCGCTGCTTTGTCAGTTAAGCTGTTGATTTTTGAAAATGACATTTCTAATAGGACGGGGTGCTCTGGTCCAGGGTAAGGTGTCAACCCTTCACAGGGTAACAATACATGGAAAGAGGAGAATAGGACCCATAGGCACACCCTAGTAACAGGAGTGGTAAATTTGAGAAGATGGGGTAGGTTTCAAGTTTGTTAGGAAACTAAGTAAAAAGAGGTAAGAGGTGCAGAGGAGAGAAAGGCAACCTTGACACCTAGGTTGCACTAATAATAGGACAAAAATAAGTTCCCAACATAGGAACTTACGTCCCCTGCACACTATCTAGTATCTGGATGACCAGACCAACATTTATAGAAAGAGTAGTAAAGTAACTCTATGAAATAAAGTCTTAATAAAGGACGTGTTGGTATGAAAAAAATACAAATTCTTAAAAAAGGACAACATTCAAACGTTTAAGGTCACAAGAAACAATCTTCATTATTTATTCTTGATAGCGCAGCTGTGGTAGGCCCAACGCGTTTCGAGTGAAACAGACACTCTTCATCAGGGGCAAAAACAATGATTCTAGGAAAAAATATGCACAATATTTAGTATAGAATAATGTATAAATCCAAGTGAAAACTTTTTACCAAATGTCTTTTATGACTCGACAAAGCAAGTGGTCCCATGATTTTTGTACAGTAATTAAAACCCTAGAACATTCAACATGTATGAGATTTGCTGGATACAGAAGAGTAACTGACAACAAGTAAATACTTATTCATATATTTTGGAAAAAACAGACATTAATTGTTTAGATAATAAATAATATAGTGTTAATGTGGATCACAAAACAGATAAGTCACAAAAGCATGAAGAAAAAAAAGGGGGAAAGAGAAAAATCTAACCTTGTATGTTTTATATAAAAAAGGGGGACTGGACGGGGACTGTGACAGGAAACCCAGTCATTCGTGTATGCAAGGAACCCTTTATCTGAAAAAGTAGAGCATAACAGAACTCGGTTCAGTCAGAAGTGAGTTAGAGGTCTGAAACAGGTCAAAACATGGAGATACACTTACATGCTTAATTGTTCATCCGGAAGGGGGAAACCATCAATTGAAAAAATAAGCGGATAAGTAAGCAGAGGGTCTTGTAGTAGTGCAAGGGCTTGAACACTATGGATAAAAGTCCAAAGACAGAAAGTCAGGGTGAGGAAAACTATATGGAAGGAAAAAAAGCGGGTTCAGCAGAACCCAAAAGGTAATATAACTTACCTAACTTACTACAGCGTTGCAGACAGAGGGCAGGAGACCGGCAGGTAATCCGATTCCACCTACAACTCCGCCGCCATTTATGTACTATTCGTTAGTATGACGTCACCATGCGCATGCGCGTGATCCGTCATTATTAGAGCTGCTGTGAAAGCGCAATAAAATTATGCGAAAATAGATGGCATTGCCCCGTATACGGAACGGATAGTGCCTTTGTCTAGAAAAAGCGAAAAATAGGTATAGATGTGTGACTACCAGTTTGGGAGTGTTGATACTCTGACGTCATCACGCAGACGCGTGCATGACGCCACTTGTAAACAACCAGTTGGTATAGGAAAAAACAGTTTAGAGAAGAGGAGGTGCTATGTTCAACAAGGCCTAGAAGTTGTCCAGGAAGTAGCATGAAACGATCAAATGTCAAAATACTAAGTTCAAGGAATCGCTAAAGATAAGGTATGAATAGAGCAGTACCTAAGGAAGGGCAAAAGCCGAAGGAGGCGTAGAAGTGTACGTCGGGGAATTAAAGAGGAGCTCACTGCAATCTGATGACTTAGTAGAGACAGTTAATATTAGATGGTATAATAAAGGTGTTTCACAGGATTGACAAAGTCCAGAACTGCAGAAGGACATTAATTCAAAGAAGCATGGAAATGATGACAATAGAAGTATTAATCAAAAAATACAATTGTTATAAGGTGCCTAAATACATGTTCCATTAGGTAACATCTTAACAACATGTCTCAACATGTTAACATCTTACATTAGGTCACTTTTTAAAAGAGTGTCTCAAGCCCAAAAAGGCAATCTGAATGCACCACCCGCGCTATTGTCTAACTTTCTATGTAGTCAAAACATAGAAAAAAACACTGCCCACAAATGTGGTTCACATACTTATGATTAAGTTATAATCTATTTAACAGAGAAACCACATATATGGAAATGTCAGATGTGTCTACATGAAATCTTTAAACTGATAGACATTTTGGACAAGTGTACCCTACAGATGACTGCCAACAAGCTGCCCCTTGGAATGGTTCACAGTCTTTAGGTTAGGATCTGGTCTTCTCAACTATCATTAGTTGTGGAAGAATTTGCCTAATATTCACATGGAATAATCCAGGTAAAAGGAAGAGTAAGGAATAGTATGTGCTCAGATAAATGGGCCTAGGTAGTAGTCCTCATTGAGCCCAAGAGGGGCCATTGCATCTAGCCTATGTATCCAATACAGTTCCCTTTGTGCCAGTAGTTTTGGTAAGTCACCACCTCGTTGGAGGGGATGTACCACTTCTAGTACTGCAAATCTCAACTGTGAGATGTTGTGTTTATGGTCTCTAAAATGCCTGAAAACCGGTGATTTGACATTTTTAGTTCTGATTTGGGATTTATGTTCAGTCCACCTTTCCTTCGCTTTTCTACTGGTTTTCCCAACATAATATTTCCCACAAGGGCATCTGATGGTGTAGATGACATTTTTGGAATCGCAAGTAGCAAAGCTTTTTAAAGGGATCTTGTTGCCATTATTCGGGTGCCTAATATAATTGCCTTTAATGATGTTTGAGCAATGCTGACAATTTAAGCATGGAAAAGTGCCATTTTTTAATTTTGTCAATACCCTTTGGGTGGATTTTTTAGGTCTTTCTGCTCTGATTAACGTATCTCTGAAGTTTCTTCCCCTTTTATACGCTAACATTGGAGGATTTGGAAAAAGGCGGTTGAGATTGGGATCTGATTTGATCAGGTCCCAATTCTTCATAATGATTTTTTTGACTTGATAACTCTGTGCAGAGTATTTCAATGTATAGATCAAATTCGATTTCTTCTGTGTGGGTTGTTTGTTAAGAAGTTGATCACGAGGATATGATTCAGTCCTCGTAATTGCTTGTGTCAACACTTCCTCCGGGAAGCCTCTTTCCAGGAATCTTGATCTCATAGTGTCAAATTCTGTCTGAAGTCTCTGTGTGTTGGAAGTAATCCTTTTCGCACGTAGCAGTTGACTGAATGGTAAATTTTCTTTTAAGTGTCTCGGATGGAAGCTATTGAAGTGTAGGGAGCTATTAACATCAGTCGGTTTTCTAAACATAGATGTAATCAAGACCGTGTCTTGCCATTCTACAGTTACATCCAAAAAATTCACACATGGTGAACCGATTTCCATAGTGAATTTGATCCGGGGGTTACACTGGTTGAGATATTGCCAAAAATCGGTCAGCTCTTGTTTTGTGCCTTTCCAAATCCCGAAGACATCATCAATGTATCTTAGCCAACAGTGTATTTTATCTTTCCAATGTGGGTGGTCTAGGACATACGTCATCTCGAAATGGAACATAAAAATGTTCGCATATGAGGGGGCTACTGCTGAGCCCATAGAGGTGCCTGCGATTTGAAGGTAGTACTGTTCATTAAATCTGAAGTAGTTGTTATAGAGTATCAGATTAATAAGTTCAATGGCGAAGTTTTTTTGGATCTGGATTTCGTCATGTTTTAGAATGAACCATTCCAGGGCTGCTATGCCCTCAGAATTTGTCAAACGTTGGGAACATATTTTGAACAAATGTTCCCTTAATCTAATATTATTAACCATAGAGGAACTTGCAAAATCACTCCATACAATTAACCAAGAGATTGAAGAGGTCTCCACGCAACTTCTTAAGCTGAAAACTGCATCTGAACTACAGTCAATCTTAGAAGATACCAACAACAAGTTGGACAGTTACAAACGCGATATTGAACAACGTAAGATACGCAAATTTCGAAGAGACACATTAGACTACGCTAGAGAAATAGTATACACGTGGCAAGAATACTATAGCAACCACAGATCAAGACCTGGACCATCTGGAGTATTAAAGAAACCATCCTTGAATAATAATACTGACAGCAGTGACATTACAAGTGGGGAACTAGAAGAACGACCTGGTACAAGCTCATCTAATCCTACTGCCACACCCATAACAATAGAAAGTGACATACCCACTCCAAGGTTAACTGATACATTGATTCCTGCAACTCCTGTTCAGCCTTTTTTAGGAGACGCCCGACCAGAAGAGGGAAAAAGAAAACCACGCCAAAAGAACAAGTAGATTCTCCTCTGATTATCAATATTTCCTCTAGACAACTCTCTAAAGCTCAAATTGACACTCTGAGTTTAGGGATTTCATTCATCCCTACAAATTCAACGAATCTATTCGAAGAAGAAGTCAATCTGTTCAAATTAATACGCAAAATGGAACTCAAGATCTTCTTTGATAACCTGGGGCAATTACCTCCAGCTAAAGAACATGACTTTCTAGAGATGAAGAATCCGAGCACGTTCCATCCACAAATTAACAACCCACTCATCAATCTATTCAAAACTAAAACTACTCGTGATCTGAGGAAAATTAAATACGACACATCTACCCAACACAATATTCGGCGACATCAACTAAAAATTATCAAGGAGCTTGCTGATGACGCCTCCCTGACGATTAAACAAGCTGACAAGGGGGGTGCACTTGTACTTATGGACACAATGTTTTACAACACTGGGTGTCTCAAACTTTTGGAAGACAGACAGACCTACTTACCATTGGACCATGACCCCACAAATGACATCAGCATTATTATCAAACAAGCAGTAGAGAAAGCTAGTACTATGGATTGGATTTCAGATAAAACCGAAGAATTCTTGATTAAAAGCAATCCAATAATTCCTGTGTTCTATGGATTACCCAAAATTCATAAAAACTCCAAAGACCCCCCATTTAGACCGATTGTTGCTGGCACTGACAGCATATTCCAACCCTTGGCTGTCTACCTTGATACGGCTCTACAACCACTGGTACAAAAAATACCTACATATTTGAAAGACACTACACATTTCCTTCAAAGTATCAAGAACCTTCAGATCAATTTTGATGATCCATTAATATTCTCCATGGATGTTAGTAGTCTTTACACTTCAATCCCCCACGATGAGGGCATAGCAGCCCTGGAATGGTTCATTCTAAAACATGACGAAATCCAGATCCAAAAAAACTTCGCCATTGAACTTATTAATCTGATACTCTATAACAACTACTTCAGATTTAATGAACAGTACTACCTTCAAATCGCAGGCACCTCTATGGGCTCAGCAGTAGCCCCCTCATATGCGAAAATTTTTATTTTCCATTTCGAGATGACGTATGTCCTAGACCACCCACATTGGAAAGATAAAATACACTGTTGGCTAAGATACATTGATGATGTCTTCGGGATTTGGAAAGGCACAAAACAAGAGCTGACCGATTTTTGGCAATATCTCAACCAGTGTAACCCCCGGATCAAATTCACTATGGAAATCGGTTCACCATGTGTGAATTTTTTGGATGTAACTGTAGAATGGCAAGACACGGTCTTGATTACATCTATGTTTAGAAAACCGACTGATGTTAATAGCTCCCTACACTTCAATAGCTTCCATCCGAGACACTTAAAAGAAAATTTACCATTCAGTCAACTGCTACGTGCGAAAAGGATTACTTCCAACACACAGAGACTTCAGACAGAATTTGACACTATGAGATCAAGATTCCTGGAAAGAGGCTTCCCGGAGGAAGTGTTGACACAAGCAATTACGAGGACTGAATCATATCCTCGTGATCAACTTCTTAACAAACAACCCACACAGAAGAAATCGAATTTGATCTATACATTGAAATACTCTGCACAGAGTTATCAAGTCAAAAAAATCATTATGAAGAATTGGGACCTGATCAAATCAGATCCCAATCTCAACCGCCTTTTTCCAAATCCTCCAATGTTAGCGTATAAAAGGGGAAGAAACTTCAGAGATACGTTAATCAGAGCAGAAAGACCTAAAAAATCCACCCAAAGGGTATTGACAAAATTAAGAAATTGGCACTTTTCCATGCTTAAATTGTCAGCATTGCTCAAACATCATTAAAGGCAATTATATTAGGCACCCGAATAATGGCAACAAGATCCCTTTAAAAAGCTTTGCTACTTGCGATTCCAAAAATGTCATCTACACCATCAGATGCCCTTGTGGGAAATATTATGTTGGGAAAACCAGTAGAAAAGCGAAGGAAAGGTGGACTGAACATAAATCCCAAATCAGAACTAAAAATGTCAAATCACCGGTTTTCAGGCATTTTAGAGACCATAAACACAACATCTCACAGTTGAGATTTGCAGTACTAGAAGTGGTACATCCCCTCCAACGAGGTGGTGACTTACCAAAACTACTGGCACAAAGGGAACTGTATTGGATACATAGGCTAGATGCAATGGCCCCTCTTGGGCTCAATGAGGACTACTACCTAGGCCCATTTATCTGAGCATATACTATTCCTTACTCTTCCTTTTACCTGGATTATTCCATGTGAATATTAGGCAAATTCTTCCACAACTAATGATAGTTGAGAAGACCAGATCCTAACCTAAAGACTGTGAACCATTCCAAGGGGCAGCTTGTTGGCAGTCATCTGTAGGGTACACTTGTCCAAAATGTCTATCAGTTTAAAGATTTCATGTAGACACATCTGACATTTCCATATATGTGGTTTCTCTGTTAAATAGATTATAACTTAATCATAAGTATGTGAACCACATTTGTGGGCAGTGTTTTTTTCTATGTTTTGACTACATAGAAAGTTAGACAATAGCGCGGGTGGTGCATTCAGATTGCCTTTTTGGGCTTGAGACACTCTTTTAAAAAGTGACCTAATGTAAGATGTTAACATGTTGAGACATGTTGTTAAGATGTTACCTAATGGAACATGTATTTAGGCACCTTATAACAATTGTATTTTTTGATTAATACTTCTATTGTCATCATTTCCATGCTTCTTTGAATTAATGTCCTTCTGCAGTTCTGGACTTTGTCAATCCTGTGAAACACCTTTATTATACCATCTAATATTAACTGTCTCTACTAAGTCATCAGATTGCAGTGAGCTCCTCTTTAATTCCCCGACGTACACTTCTACGCCTCCTTCGGCTTTTGCCCTTCCTTAGGTACTGCTCTATTCATACCTTATCTTTAGCGATTCCTTGAACTTAGTATTTTGACATTTGATCGTTTCATGCTACTTCCTGGACAACTTCTAGGCCTTGTTGAACATAGCACCTCCTCTTCTCTAAACTGTTTTTTCCTATACCAACTGGTTGTTTACAAGTGGCGTCATGCACGCGTCTGCGTGATGACGTCAGAGTATCAACACTCCCAAACTGGTAGTCACACATCTATACCTATTTTTCGCTTTTTCTAGACAAAGGCACTATCCGTTCCGTATACGGGGCAATGCCATCTATTTTCGCATAATTTTATTGCGCTTTCACAGCAGCTCTAATAATGACGGATCACGCGCATGCGCATGGTGACGTCATACTAACGAATAGTACATAAATGGCGGCGGAGTTGTAGGTGGAATCGGATTACCTGCCGGTCTCCTGCCCTCTGTCTGCAACGCTGTAGTAAGTTAGGTAAGTTATATTACCTTTTGGGTTCTGCTGAACCCGCTTTTTTTCCTTCCATATAGTTTTCCTCACCCTGACTTTCTGTCTTTGGACTTTTATCCATAGTGTTCAAGCCCTTGCACTACTACAAGACCATCTGCTTACTTATCCGCTTATTTTTTCAATTGATGGTTTCCCCCTTCCGGATGAACAATTAAGCATGTAAGTGTATCTCCATGTTTTGACCTGTTTCAGACCTCTAACTCACTTCTGACTGAACCGAGTTCTGTTATGCTCTACTTTTTCAGATAAAGGGTTCCTTGCATACACGAATGACTGGGTTTCCTGTCACAGTCCCCGTCCAGTCCCCCTTTTTTATATAAAACATACAAGGTTAGATTTTTCTCTTTCCCCCTTTTTTTTCTTCATGCTTTTGTGACTTATCTGTTTTGTGATCCACATTAACACTATATTATTTATTATCTAAACAATTAATGTCTGTTTTTTCCAAAATATATGAATAAGTATTTACTTGTTGTCAGTTACTCTTCTGTATCCAGCAAATCTCATACATGTTGAATGTTCTAGGGTTTTAATTACTGTACAAAAATCATGGGACCACTTGCTTTGTCGAGTCATAAAAGACATTTGGTAAAAAGTTTTCACTTGGATTTATACATTATTCTATACTAAATATTGTGCATATTTTTTCCTAGAATCATTGTTTTTGCCCCTGATGAAGAGTGTCTGTTTCACTCGAAACGCGTTGGGCCTACCACAGCTGCACTATCAAGAATAAATAATGAAGATTGTTTCTTGTGACCTTAAACGATTGAATGTTGTCCTTTTTTAAGAATTTGTATTTTTTTCATACCAACACGTCCTTTATTAAGACTTTATTTCATAGAGTTACTTTACTACTCTTTCTATAAATGTTGGTCTGGTCATCCAGATACTAGATAGTGTGCAGGGGACGTAAGTTCCTATGTTGGGAACTTATTTTTGTCCTATTATTAGTGCAACCTAGGTGTCAAGGTTGCCTTTCTCTCCTCTGCACCTCTTACCTCTTTTTACTTAGTTTCCTAACAAACTTGAAACCTACCCCATCTTCTCAAATGTACCACTCCTGTTACTAGGGTGTGCCTATGGGTCCTATTCTCCTCTTTCCAGGGACATTCTTTCTGCATGGCAAAGCACTTTGACTAGTTTTCATGAAGTGTGACTTCAAGATTTATTCGACGAGATCATGTGTGATGTCATCTGTCAGGTCAAGTGTAAAGTTATAAAATATGCATGGCAGCAGTGCATTGTGGTTGCCTTGCTAACCATGAATGTTGAATTTCAATGATTTAGTTCAGTTTTACATTGTAACCAAAACGTCAAAAGGCGTGTAAGTGTCTGAAATAAAGGTCTCCTTATTTAAAAAAAAAAAAAAAACTTCAGAATTTCAGGAATTACTTTGGAGTTTTAGTGCATGATATATTTTCACTGAATTTCAAGCGTTTTCATGATAGGTGTTTAAGCATAACAGTATATTTATCAACGTTTTTTATGAACATGTCTGTTTTTTAAATAATATTCTATGTCAATATATGATTGCCCAGTGATCACAGTGCCCATGGCATTGCAGTAGGCTGCTTAGGCAGTCCCACCACCCCCCGCCCTACCCAAGCAGTGCACTGGCAATCCAGTCACTGAGCCTGGTAAATGTGCCTGCTATGGCCTGTAGCCATGCCATGCGCCTAATGTTCCAAGGCAAGGCCAGGCCTTCGGCTCAGTGAACCTACCTCCAGTGTCCTCTGGGCACTCTCCTGCTACCTCCCAGCTTCCCATCCAAGTTTGGCGTCAGTCCATCCAGCGGGTTTATGCTGCGCTTTGGGAATTTTTCATAAAACATGTGTCTATTGGGATCACCTCCCATAGAACTTTGCACCTTGACAGAATTTGAATTTGTATGCAGAGAAGCAGAGTGGGTTGTACATTTTGGGGCGAGCCAGAGTAGAGGCGCAAAGAGAAAAGGCTGCTGATGCACGGACGGCCCACCCACATTCCAGAATGCATAACGTTGATATGATGATGATATAATATGACATTTATAACGCACCTATACACAAGTGTATCAAGGCGCGACACAGCAAGGGAGTGGGAAACAGAGGGAAGACAGAGACAACGATCCTACTAGGCCAGGTGTCATTCAGATTGCGCAAGTGTGGGGGAAGGGGGGAGAGGAAAAGTGTGGAGTGCGGTGGGGACAGTGCAGAACATGGGGTGAAAGAATGAATAAAACAATGAGCGAATTGGGGCCAGCTGGCGGCAAGTGCATGGTAAGTGCAGACATCAGGTGTCAAGTGCTGGTGGGGGACTGTAGGGAAACAAAGAACAGTCCCCGAAGTGCGGGGGTTGCCAGGGAGGCAGTGCAGGTGTGTAACTGGCGGGGGAGGGAACCTGGCTCCGAGATCCGAAGGTGGCCATGTAACCAATACAGTTTCAGCCAGGAATTCAGCAGGGGAGAGGAGGATAGAAAGCAGAAGCAAAGAGGAAGGTTTTGCAGTGCTTCCGGAACCAGAGATGGTTCTCCTCAAGTTTCAGGCAGGCAGGGAGGCCGAAGAAAGAGATCTACCACCAATTCATGGCTTGGAGAAGTGGCTGACCCTGAGGGAGCTGGAGGCGGATGAGCATAGAGCTCGAGAAGGAAGATATTTAGGAAGAGAGAGTTGCAGGTATTGAGGCCCCAGGCCCAGAAGGCCCTGTGGACAATGCAGAGGGTTTTGCACTTAATCCTTGCAGACACTGGGAGCCAGTGCAGAGATTTCAGTCCTGGAGAGTTACGATCCCTGGGCTTGAGGCCAAGAAAAAGTCTTGCAGTCCGGTTCTGGATGAGTTGCAGAGGGCGGAGAGTAGAAGCAGGCAAATTTAGAAAGAGGCTGTTGCAATATTCCAGCCTAGAGAGAACCAGAGCTCTGGAGACAGTGAGCTTCTGGGGGAAGGAGAGGAAAGGAAGAATACCTCTGAGGAGGTGTAGCTGGTAGTGTGACTTCTTAGAGACGTCAGAGATGTGAGGAGAGAAGGAGAGTGTGGAGTCGAAGATGACCCCGAGGATTTTAACCTCGCAGATGGGAACAGGAAGAGGGCCAAGAGAGGCTGGCCAGAGAGCAACAGGGAAGGAGGGAGTGGGTGTGCCGATGAGGAGAATGTCACTCTTACTGGCATTAAGGCAGAGATCATTGGCTGCACACCACTCCTGGATAGCAGACAGACAGTCAGTGATGAGAGACAGAGAAGAGATGGCCGAAGGTAGCCTGAAAATGAGCTGAATGTCATCCTCATAGCACTGAAAGTTGGGGCAGAGAGCGGCAATTCGGTAGGCAAGAAGTGCCAGGTATTGGTTGAACAGCCAGGGAGAGAGGTTAGACCCCTAGAGGACACCACAGGTAGAGATAGAGATAGAGGAAATGAAGGACCCAAGTTGGACTTGGGAGGGTTGATCCGAGAGGAAAGAAGTCTGCAAAGCCAGGGCCTGACCGGTGATAACCAGGTTATCACAGAAACGATTGAGGAGGATGGCATGGTTGACCGTGTCAAAGGCAGAAGAGGGATCAAGTAAGATGTTGGAATAAAGGTTGGAGAGCAGGTCTTCACGGATGGTCAGGAGAGCAGTTTTGGTTCTTCTGGCAGCTGTGAAGCCAGACTGGTGGTCATGTAGGCAATCAACAGATTCAGTGTGAAGATTAAGCTGGGAGATGGCCAACTTTTCCAGGAGTTTGCCCAGGAAGGGAGTGATGGAGATTGGGCGATAGTTAGCCGGGCACAATGGGTCCGCAGAGGGTTTCTTAAGAAGGGGGTGCAAAAGGAAATGCTTCAGGGGGAATGGGAAGACTCCAGTGGTGAAGGAGTGGTTGCAGAAGTCGGCCACAGCAGGAGCCAGGGAGTCAATGTGGTCCTTGATGGTTTTGGAGGAACAGGGATGAACCTGTTTTGATGAGACTTTCATAGATCAGACTTGTCTAGAAAAATCATCTGCGGAGAACAGGGGAGGCAGAGAAGGAAGGAGGAGAGGTGGCCGAAGAAGGGCCAGAGGAAGAGCAGGGAGTAGAGCGGGAGGGGTAGAGGAAGAGAGTTCGACTGAGTTGTTAGATGCCGCAGAGACCGGAGCTTGGATGTGGGCTCCCTTCTTGGTGCAAACAGAGAGCCGGTATTACCTTTGGAGCAGTCGGCAGGCCAGTTTGTCCGAGGATGAACCAGAAGCATGCCATTTTCGCTCAGCCACCCTGCACTTGCATTTGAGGGTGACGAGGTCTGAGTCGTACCAGAAATTGCACTTGGCTTTGGGCTTTAGGCAGATCCTCATGACAAGGGCAAGAACATTGAGAGTATCCGATATAGCAGAGTGGAGCATGGAAAGGGCTGTGTCAGGGCGTGAGTCAGTCAGGGGGGGGAGGGGCGGTGAGACGGTGACAGCGAAAGCCTCAACTAACACATTCTTCATGGGTCGGATAACCAAGAATGTGGGTGGCAGTGTTGGAATTGGCTTAGCCTGGGGGGAAGAGAAGGTGAGCTGGGAGGAGAGGAGAAAGTGATCACTCCAGGAGAGAGGAGTGGCGAGAGGAATAGAAAGGGGAAGGTCTGAGGAGATCATAACATCCAGGATGTGCCCTGCAGAGTGAGTCAGGCCAGAGGGTAGAATAGAGAGTGAGAGAGAGTCACAGAGGTCACAAAAGAGCCCAGAGGAAGGACAGGAAGCATCCAGGTGGATGTTAAAGTCTCCCAGAAGGAGGAATCGAGTGGTGTAGACGAGGAGGGAAGAGGAAAGGTCTGCCCATTCAGAGAGGAAGGAAGAGATCTGACCAGGTGGCCGCTAGATAGTAGCCACATTAAGGGAATGGCTACGAGAAAGAGAGAGCCTGCAGACGAGGCATTCGAAAGAGGAGTAGGCCTGCGTAGGAATGACAGAGGCAGGAATCCACTCGGGGAAGATCAAGGCTACACCCCCTCTGGAGCGGTTGGACCTGGGTGCGGAGAAGATCCTGTAGTCGTCAGGGAGGAGAGTTTCAAATCTTGTGACAGAGCTGGCCGTGATCCAAGTCTCGGTGAGACAGAGGACATCAAGTTCAAGTTCCTCCAAGAGGCGGCAAATGTCAGAGGAGTGTTTGATAGCTGAGCGAAAGTTAAGAGTGGCAATATGGAGAAGGGTGCCATCCTTGAAATACTTCTGGGGAGGGGTACAAATCAGAGGCACACCCTTGCAGAGGTGTAGGAGAGGAAGGAGGAGAGGGCAAGGTAGCCAAGGAGGAGATAGAATGGCACTACTATCACAGTGATAATGAGAGGCTGGAGAAACACAACTAAGTCTGAGAGTCCAATAAGGGGGGAAAAGGTGTAGGTTTCACATTGCAATTTCTAAATACTTTCACAATGCAATTTTGCTTGAACACAACTAATAATACACCTACATATGAGAGTCCATTAAGGGGGGAAAAGGCCTAGGTTTCACAATGCAATTTCTAAATACCTTCACAATGCAATTTTGTTTGAACACACCTAATAATACACCTAAGTCTGAGAGTTCAATAAGGGGGGGAAAGGCCTAGGTTTCACAATGCAATTTTAAATACTTTCACAATGTATGTCTGTGGGTTTGCTATGGGGCAGGGTTGTCAGTGTAGAGTGAAGCTCTAATAACTAACCATGGCCAATCATACCTTGTTTGGTTGCTGCTGGTTGATGACTGGCAGTTGGCTTCCCCTGCAGACACCTGCAGACATGAGCTGGAGCCCCAAGTGGAGCCGCCCTTTGCCTTAGGGCCCTTATTCCCAGGGGCTGCCGGGCAGAGGGCTGCCCTGTGAGGGTCGATATTGAGCAGCAAGGCCGCCAATAAGGGGAGGTGGGCAGGCATAAGACAACAGGGTCAGGAAGCAGGGGAGGGAAGGAGGAGGCGGAAAACCAATGGCGCTAGAAGTGCAAAAAATTAACATGCAGCAGAATTTACAGAAATGACGCCCTGGAGGGGCTCAGAGCAATGCTGACCTCACCTGCAGGCAGCCCGGGCTCCAAAGAGAGTCTAGGCCACGGAGGCCAAAGCAACAAACACCCAGCAGCAAGGCTGCCAATCAGGGTAGGTGGGTGGGCAGGGAGGCGGGAGGGAAGGCAACAGGGATCAGGAAGCAGGCGAGAGAGGGAGGGGAAGGGAAACCAATGACGCTAGAAGCGCAAACATTAACATGCAGCAGAATTTACAGAAATGAAGCCCTGGTGGGACTCAGAGCAATGCTGCCAATATGGGGAGGTGGGAGGGAAGGAAGTGGGGATCAGGAAACAGGAGAGGGAGGGAGGGGAAGGGAAACCAATGGCGCTAGAAGTGTGAAAATTAATATGCAGCAAAATGTACAGAAATGAAGCCCTGTAGGGGCTCAGGGCAATACTGACCTCACCTGAAGGCAGTGCAGGCTCCAAAGGGAGACGTTTGCAAACCAAACCTTATTGTTTCTCCATTCAGGTCCGTGGCTCAGAAGCGCACTTGTTGCCAAGAGATGCCTGAACGAAAATCGTTCAAAGGCTCTGTAAAATGGTTTTTAAGGGAAGTAAAGAGGTTTAAAGCATCACAAACAGAACAATTAATTAGGGCTGTCACCTAATGTTTCTCCTGACCTGCCCCCGGCTAAGCTTAACGTTCCAGCTACTGAATGACTTACATTATCAGAGATGAAACGTACCATCTTTGTACTTAACCCTGCTGGACATCACTATTAAATTCCTTAATGTATCAGTTAACGATGAGGGTCTTCAAAGAAACTGGGACACCCAAACGACGCTAGGAACGAGCATCAGAAAAAGAAATACATGAAACAGAAGGAAGGACACTAAAACGGCCAAATGCCTACTTCTGGCTGTACTAAACACATCAACCCACAAAACGATACTAAGGCTATGTCAAAATACACTAAACTCCAGGCACAGTAACCCAATCTACACTACCCACTCAACGTTTCCAGAGGCCATGTCCAATGTTCACCATGCACATGACATGACCAAAGGCCATGTCCCAAGCGCAGTGAACATGCCTGCAGTGCCAGCTGAAAATGGCATTTGGCCATGTCCAGCAGTGACTGTGATAGGTGCAAGACCGAAGGTCGTTTAGGCCCAACCTCTTGCTCCCGCAGCACAGCCAGCAATCCCTGTACTCTGGACCGCGCCGCTAGCACAGTGTAGCAACATGCAGTGACTTCTGAACATGGTATGTGGCCATGCAATGAACACAGTAACGCTACCTGCCGTTCCCAACCACAATAACCCTACCTCCTGTACTCAAGATGTCGCTGTACTCGGTATGGCTTTAGCCTTGACCTGGGCACATAGACTCTACCAGTCCACTTTTCACCCAAGTTTGGTGTAAATCCAGTTCTAGCTAGAACCTCATGAATCTTTAAGGAGCAATTCAGAGTGGATGACTTCATGTGGAAAGTGTCATGCAGTTCAGCCAATCGCTGGTGAATTTGAAAAGGATATCTTGTAAATTGTAATGTTTTTTTTTTGTTTTCTGCAAGGAAGCAAATGCCAATTCCTCTTGGCATTCACTTGCCCTTGCCAGGTCAGGACGTTCTCCAGAGTGCTGCAGAATTCCCCTTTTCAAATGTTCAAATTGGCAATTGCCAATCACATTCCAGGATTTACATTTGATTTGTACCCGTGGACTATCAATGGACACACCGGCTAACGTATCCTAGTGGAATATTGACCCACTTTTTTTCTCCATAAATCCGAGGATGGATTTTTACCAAACTGAGCAAAGCATAGGAGTTCGACGCAAAGCCGACTTACCTTGCAAGTTTGATGTCAATCTCATGATTTTTCTGTTTTAGGTGAGATCAAACATTCTGCATTGGAATTTTCCGGTACCGCTCTTAACTATTTGCCCTGAACTGTACAATCTGAAACTCTCCAAAACATGTCAGAGTTGGATACATATTTTTGAGAACGTTTTGTGAGTGCTGTTGTACAGTGTCAACATTATGAGCAGCTGAAAAAGCACCTTTCCTAGAGGAAGTCCAACTGAAGCATAGCTACAGAGTCACTAGCTCTGACTCTGTAATATCTGGCTGTCATTACATGGTCTGCAGTAGCAGCCATGTAGTTATGGTTAAGTTGCTCAACTCATAGGAAGAGCACTTTTTGGATGGCTCGAATCCTCACAAAACTTTAAAAGTACATGACGCCGTCAGATTGATTCTGTGAAGTTTGGTGCAGTTTCGTGTAGGGGGGGGGGAATTATAAGGGGCATCCCAAAATTGTGGTTTTTCCCATAGATGCAATGGAAAAGAAATGTGCTCACGCCTACAGCCCAAACCGCTGCACGGATTTTCACAAAAATGTCAGCAGGAGCGGCGGCTTGGTCCCGAAAGCAGGCTTTTGTAAATTTGGTCTAAATCCATCCAGTAGTTTTTTTTAAAACACCCAAAAATTAGGTAAAAATAATTAGTGATATCTGGGTTTGGTCCGCTGACTCATTTCCCTGTTCGGTCCGTGGATGATCCTCCGATTGGCTGAGAGGGTGGCGTGATGTCCACGGACATCGGATACTCCCGATGTTTGGATGGTGAAAAGCATGAGGTGCGTCATATTTTTGGGAAACGCCCGTCATGTTGGATTCGCAGACAGCGCCCGGTGGTCCATGGACAGCGCGGTAAAAAAATATTCAAAAACCCAACATTCTACTTGTCAAACTAATGAAACAATCTCTGGAGAGGTGAGGGATGATGTGGAAGGGATGGGATATGGCATTAAAAAGCCCCAAAAATGTGTGATTTTTCATCTCTGAAGTCTGCGAACAGTCCGGATGTCCCGGACGGCCCTATGATGTTCAGGAACACCTGAGCTGTTCGGAGACATAGCTACCTATGCCTGAATTAAAGGGTTTGTGAAAAGCAGTTTTTAGATGGCTTCTAACTTTGGTGCCACTCAATGAAACTGCATGGAATTTTACAATTGTATTCTAGACCTGACTCTAAATGGTTCTGCAAAGTGTTGTGGTGTTTCGTCAAGAGGGAACACAATTAGAGGGGGGGGTCCCAAAATATTTTAAAGGCTTATAAATGTAGTGCCATTTAACGTATCTGCACAAATGTTTGCAAAAAGATTTTAGACCTAGATAGGAATGTTTTTGGAAGTTTGGTAGGATTTTGAAAAGAGGGGTAAAATTAGAGGGGGTCTCAACATTTTTAGATAGCTTATAACTTGGTTGCCATTTGATGAATGCGGACAGAAATATTATAGACCCAATATTGACTATTTGGGCAAAGTCTGAATGGATTTTGTCAAGTGGGGGCTAAGTTATATGGCTATTTTATGTACGTACATTTTGACACTTTCGAAAAAATCAAACATGGCGGATTTGCAGCAAACTCGTGTAAGGAGTATTGGGAAGGACCTGAAATCATGGTTTTGCAAATGTGCACGTGTTTTATTTTTTGAAAAGTGTCATAATGTAGGTGCAAAAAATAGTGATGTACCTTTGGTGACTGAGGTATAGCGTGTGGCCATGGGCAGTAGCTAGTTTGCCATGCCCGGGACAATCTGGCTACTGGCCATGACCCATGAGGGACTAGCAATGGGGTTAAAGTGGGCACGGTCACCAGGGACCGGCTATTTGGTAAAGTCTTTTCAAATTGTGATAGGTTTGAATGGGAAAAAGCATTCTGCTCGTAGGTACAGGTTAAAGTGCTGGATGGGATTGCAGAAAATATGCACGCGGAGGGTCAGCAAGAACTTCAAAGCATGGCTTTCCAAATATGTCCTGTGTTTGATTTTTTTGAAAATGTGAAAATGTAAGTACACAAAACAGTGATATAATATTGGTGTCTTGGCAATGGGCCTGGCCGTCAGCAAGGATAAATGTGTACTGTAATGTGCTTATTGGGGCATGCGGCATGGCTGAGGCGGTAGGTTTGAATGGGAAGAAATATTCTGCTTGCAGTTACAGCTTGAAGTGGTGGACTAGATCACAACAAACCTAAGTGATGAGCATTAGCGAGGACCTCAAAGCATCGTTTTGGAAACATGTCTTGTGTTTTATTTGTCTAAAGTGTAAGACTGTAAGTAGAAAACTAGTGATATGCATTTGGTGTCTGGGTAGTGGGCCTGGCCCTCGACAAATGCAAATGTGTACTCTGATTTGCTCATTGGGGAATACAGCATGACCGAAGCCCATGCCCCATGGATTTGGAGACTGCCCATGGCTGCAAGCCATGAGCACAGGCCATTGGTTACATTATTAGGGTATAGTGGACACTGAACTAGGAGGCAGGGTAGGTGCAGTCAATAATAGGTGGGGGTTTGGTTGTGCTGGAGTCATGGTTGAGCCTTATGCGTAGGCAATTGAACAATGTATGCATCCCCAGAATGCACTGCTGATAACGACAGAAATAAGTGTGTGTTGCAAAAAATATGTTGCTTAAAGGAGATTTATAGTTCCTTCATATATATGAAAAGAGCAATTATTAGCTTATATACAGTGATGTAACACCATGAAACATTTTCACTTATAAAAACCTATTAAATGGACAGAAGAAAGGTTGTTAAAGGGATGTTAAGGTTAAGATGCATCCCACTCTTGGGACTCCTCTGCTCCAGTAGTTAGCCAGTGGCGTTCCACCTTGGCATCCCTTGGCATTTCCCTCCTGGGTTCTCATGAACCCTTGCCCATCTGTACTGCCCCTTCTATATATGCACTTCTCTCGCTGCACAATGCATATTGCACAATGCATTTTGCACAGGCACTGTGCACAATCTTTTTGTATAAGGGAAATGCAGATGCAAAAGATTTGTAGAAGATTGTTAAGTGGCAGTTGCTGTGTGTCAGCTTAATATGGTCATAGGGTTATATGTACAGTTTTTGGAAGTGATTGATGGATGGAAGTGTGACTCTTTGAAAACAGGGATTTAGGGAGTGTTGTAAATATAAAATTAGAAAGGGTGGAAGGGCTGCCCTCTGCGATGGTGTGCATGTGCCTTTTAATGATCCATGGCCTGGAAAGGGGACTGTGGAGACAGCGGATAGTTATAAAGGTCCATCAATTATGGTCCTTATTGTATGCTAGAGAAAAGTATTGGGGACAGAAAATTGTCTCTGTTCTTTTATATTTTTCTGTAGTATACAATTGTCCATTATTGCCATTAGCATAACACAAAATGCTAATGGAAATGTTGGCGAATCTTATTGAGTCTAACTACTTAACTGACAAATGTATAGTACGTGGAGTCAATAAGATTATATTTTAGTTCTATTTTAAAACTGTGAAAGGGGGTTCCTAAAGGAACCTTTTTTTGCTGTTTTTTGATTTTTTTTCTCTTTTTTGCAGGAGTGGTAAGAAACTAAGGTGCGGAGGGAAATGAGGGAAGAGGCACCAACCACAAATATGGAGGGGCAGGTGGGCAGGGGAAGAAGTTGCACGTGTGTTACATCTAAGGTAGGGGGCAGTGTTTTTCATGCTCCTTGATTACAGCTTCAAAATCACTTTGAAATGGTACCCCTCTTCAGAGTGGTGTGTTGCAGTATATACAGAGTACTGTTGTTTTTGAAAGATATGGATCAACAGCCTCTTTTAACGCTTGCAAGGTAGCTGGTAGGATTATGTGTCCCACAGAAGTATGCAGTGTGGTTACAGTATTGCTTAAGGAAGATGAGGTGGAGGAAGACAGCCTACTACTTCCTAAGAACAAGAACAACCTTTCTGAGAGCATTGCAGTGGTTGGATTTGGTGTGGCGGCACATGGAGACGGTTCCGTAGGAGTACTGTCCAGGTAGTCCGCGACTAAGTACAACATTGCACTGAGTGCATTTCACTTTGGTAGCTTTATCCCTTGGTACATTCCCAACAGTGGTAAAGAACTGCCACACCCATGCTTCTCTCTGGGTGCTAGAGTTAGGCACTTCCTCTACCTCATCTTCTTGGTCCTCTTCATTGTCATTTGAAGTAATGCGCTTTTTGGTTGTGCAGTTCCTCCAGCTGTTGGTGGTGGTGGTGTTGGCTCTTGGGCAGGAGGGATGGCAATAGCTGATGCCCTTTTTAAGATAAATAGCAGTTTGCTAATATTCTTCCAAGTATGTGCTCTGTGCTAGATTGTTAATGGATAATGAGTAACAATAGGTTCAGGAGCTGTGCCAGGGTACATTCTGAGCTTCAAAGTTTGTAGATCAGCAGAAAATGCAGTTCTGAACTGTTCATAAAGCACAGACCCTTTTGTGAAGTGCGGACGGTATCGCAAACACGTCATCATGCCGCACCGGCACATGGTCACGTTACACTGTCTGAAAAGTGTGCGATGCCGTCAGACAATCGCGAACATTGGCGAACCCAAAAACAGTGGAAAAAGTTGCAATAAGAGTATAGAAGTTTTAAAAATGATGCTAGAGGTGGGGAATGGCAGAGTTTTAAGGTGAAACAATGTAAATTGGACAAAAATGTTGCTATATTTGGGTAAGTGTGATTTTAGTAAGTTGTAGGGAAGTAAGGGTGCACTGGTAAAAACCCATGATATTCACTGAAAGAACTTTGTTAAAGGGACGTTATGGGTAAGTTGCACTAATAAAAACCTATGAAATTCACTGAGAACATTTTGTTAACGTGCATTATGGTTAAATTGCACTAATAAAAACATGAAAATCAATGAAAAAACTTTGTTAAAAGGGATGTTATAGTTACAAGTAAAACCAAAAACCCCCAGAAATTCGGAGTTATGGTAAGCTAAGCAACCATAACTCGTGCCACCACCATGTAATGCTAAGACTAACACCCAGCAAATGAAAGATGACATCACAAATGTCATTGATGAAATCACTGATGACATCACATATTAAATTAATTTGAATAAACAGTCCCTACAAGGGGTGAGTTTATAATGTTGGAAACAAGATGTTAGGGGTGATTGGGAGACCTTTCATGAACTACTTAATGTATTAAAGAATGTACTCATCTAAACAAAACATTATATTCTAGTGTTGTTGTTAGTAGAGGACCCTAATCATACATACACATAGGCAATGGTTGCAGCATGCAACCTACAAGTACAATATTTTTAATCTGGTAATTTCCAATAGTAAAATAATAAATGCTACATTATGAGAGTTTTTAGTAATGTTAAACATGGAATAAATAGGTAACAATTGAAAACTTTCCACACACTTGTGTTAGTAGAAACAATACATGTAAAAATGCACAATACATACAAATTAGAGGCACATACAGGGAAACTAAAAAAGGAAGAAAAAACAATAGTACCAAAAAATGACATTAGAGTTAATCATCATGTACACAAATTAATTGTGTGTTTGAGGCATGCTTATTGCCCTATGTATGTGCACTATGAGCTCATATTAAACTGTAAGGAAAGTATTTTAGGAACATATAAAAAGGTTAAATTAAATGCTGCCGGTCGCCTTTCCTGATTCTGTGTCAAAATATGGCATGTAATTATTTTCACGTGATTTGTTGATGATATGACTTTATGTCCATTGTTTTGTTACCATCAAATGTGTGCACTATTACATCTGTGCTATTTGTATATCTTTGGGGTATTAACAGCCTTGAGGACGACCGATTGATCGAAACACGTGTTGGCTGTGGATTTATGGAATTTGGACAATAAAACATATTTATAATACGAGAACTGTCTGATCAACATATAGAACGAGGACCTATGTACTTTATTTACTACAGTGAATTAGGGACTCAGCGCGGACCAGCAGCATTTATTTTCACTATATATTTCTATTGGGAGATCAGGGGACTCCCTATGCTGCTTCTGCTGCACATGACCACCATTTAGAGTAGGGTGGATTAGCGCATCCTGTTAGGTACCACACTGTTTGTAAGCCTATAAAAAGGTTAATGTGTAGATATGTAGAAGCTTTTACATTTTGGCAATTCTCATTGCCAGTTAAAACCAAAAACTAGCCTTATCATGTCATTAAACAAAAACAAGTGGCCCAGATATGTGATGTCATCAGTGATGTCATCAATGACATTTGTGATGTCATATTTTATGTCCTGGATGCTAGTCTTGGCAGTGCACGGTGGTGGTGAGAGTTATTGTTGCTTAGATTACCATAACTAGCAAATTTATCAGGGTTTTCGGTTTTAATTTTAACCATAATGTCGCTTTAACAAAGTTTGCAACATTGAATTTCACAGGTTTCTATTAGTGCAACTTAACCATAATGTCCCTTTAACAAAGTTTTTTCAGTGAATATGTGATATACATGTCATACACAACAAGCTATTGCAGTGAGTTAAAGAGACACTGGCCTCTCATATCTGTCTGACCTGTCGTCACACTTCTGAATCCAGGCAGCACTAATTCATCCTTTTATCTTTATGAGGATAATAAATTAAGTACCATTACATAATATAATTACAGAAATGTTTACTACACTGATAACCTGGAGAAATCCATCTATTTGTGTTGTTTCGAATGTTGCTCTGCAGCTCTAGTACTGCTTATCATTGGAAAATACAAATGGCGTACTGGGTTGTATGACTGCAAATGATTGTAAGATATTGGATGTTAGATTCCCTTTTCTGTGTCTTTTGTTACATTCAGCATTTCACACACATTTGAGAAAGGATTTATTGTTTGCAATGAACTTGTTTGTAGTACTTGCTCTGAGTGTATCAATCTTTTGATAATGAGCCAGACTATCATGCATTTAAGGGTTGGTATCCAGAACTTCTTCCTTCAATGTGAGTACATCTACCTCAAATCAGAAAGGATTTCTCTTGTTGAATAGTCTGTTTATGGGTCTTTTCAGAAACAGTTTCCCGATTTAAAAAAATGCAACAATGGGACTCATTTTGAATGAGCACGTAATGTTAATGAAAGAAGTAAAAGCCTTGTGTAAGGCTTTGTAGGGCTGGACCGCTGATCCCCTTACTCAATATATGCCCACCCCTCAGGAAGTGAATGCACATATGTCCGTAAAGCAATTACAATGTGCCTGTACACAAGTGTTTCTAGGTACAACAAGACAAGGAGGGGGAAACAAAGGGAGGACATGATAATGATCTTACTACGCCTTGTGTCATTCAATCCGCACTAGTGCGGGGAGCGGGAAGGGGATGAGTGCTAGGGGAGAGGGGAAGGGGGAAGTGCAGTTTAGACACAAGTGCAGCCAACGGGTGGCTGATCAGTGCAGAGAGAAGGCACTGTAGGGTTGCAGATACGAACCCTTAAGTGCTGGGAAGCCCGGAGGAAGTGCGAGGGCAACTGGACATGCCGGAGCCTGTGCCCGAGTTCAGTGGGTGACCAGTGCATGGAGCTGCCAGGTGCATCAGCAGGGGAGAGGAAGAGAGAAAGCAGAAGCAAAAAGGAAGGTCTTGAGTTGTTACCGGAACCAGAGGTTGTCCTGCTCAAGTTTGAGAGAGGCAGGGAGGCTGTTCCAGAGGGAGGCCGCAACCGAGGAGAAAGATCTGCCCCCAAATCTCTGCTTGGAGAAGCATCTGACCCTTAGATAGGTGGAGGTGGATGAGGGGAGAGTTCAAGAAGGAAGATATTTTGGAAGAGAAATTTGGATGTAGAGCGGTTCCAGGCCCCAGAAAGTATTGTGGACAATGTAGAGGGTATTGAAGTTGATCATTGGAGCCATGGGAAGGCAGTGAAGAGATTTCAGAGCTGGTGAGATACAATCCCTGGACTTGAGGCCAAGGACAAGTCTCGCAGTCTTGTTCTGGATAAGTTGCAAAGGTCAAAGAGTGGAGGCAGGGAGATTTAGAAAGAGGCTGTTGCAAAAGTCCAGGCTAGAGAGGCCTATATTTCTAGAGACAGTGAGCTTCTGGGGAAAGTGAGAAAAGGAAGAATACTTCTGAGGAGGTGCTGCTGATAGTTTGACTTCTTAGATATGTCAGAGATGTGAGGAGACAAGAAGAGGGTGGAGTTGAGGATAACACCAAGGTTCTTAGCCTCACAGGAAGGAGCAGGAGGAGGGCCCAGAGTAGAGCATTAACGTAGAGTTCATTGACGACACACCATTCCTGAATTGTGGCCAGACAGTCTAGTATGATAGAAGAAGCATAGGTGGCTGAGGGGAGCCTGAAAGTGAGCTTATTGTCATCCGAAAAACAATGCAAATTGGAGCAGAAAGTAGCGATGCAGTGGGCAAGAGGCGCCAGGTATTGGTTGAAGAGCCGGGGAGAGAGGTTAGACCTCTGGGGAACACCATAAGTAGAGAGAGAGATAGAAGACAGCAGCATAAATCAGACAGACCCCGTAAGGATCCATTGTAAATGCTGCCTGCTCTGCTTGCATGGCAGTCAGAGTGTACAATTACAGCTAAACGCCACCCAACATGCAAGCATGTTGGACAGCATTTAAGTGTAATGGAATCAAGCATGGCAAGTGGTGCACACAATTAAAAGTAAACAATGGCTGACATGCAATCATGCCAGGTAACCTTTGCTCACTTTGCATGGCAGAGTGCAAAGGTCACAGGGCAAAAGTCAGTGTACACATGTATATGTCGCCTTTTGCCCTACACATTTTCACTCTGCTGTGCAAATGACAAATATTTGGTAGCAGGGACCAGTGTATAACAAATTGCATACATTCAGATCCCCGGTGGCGAATTTAAGGTGAACCCGAAAATGTGCCCCTTAGCGATTTACTTGAGAATTTCAGAAGTGGCTATCCTTTTTAATTTTAGCTGATTGCTGGAGGTGCGATCAAAGCCTACCTTTTCTCACTGTGCACTGCAGGAGCTCAAGGCTCAAGGCATCATCTGGACTAAGTACTTCATTCCTGCACTACATTGTTTATTTTAGTATAACTTTCTCATAGAAAGTAGGATGTTGCTTTTTCGGTGTTTTGTGGAAGGCATGCTATCAACAGTAAGACAGACACAAGTGGCCACAGTTGAAGGGTGTTTATTGAACTTCAACAAGGGTATGATAAACGCCTATCTAACGCCTATCTAATCTGAAATCTACAGATCGGAGCAAGCTCTGACCATCAAATAATAATAAAGGGCCTATACTAAAAGAAACTATTGCCAATCCTTACCTCTAAATATAACTAGTGGGGTGGGGGGTAGTGTTCAAAATGATATGTCAGGATGTTCAGGGCATTGGCGTCCCTTCACCACATTTTCAACACGGGACAAGGTCGTTCACTCCAGTGTAGCACAGTCTCTGGCTTCTCCAGCACAAGGATGCAGTTTGATCACCGGCATCAGGATCTATTGTACGCAAGTCTGTTTGCTTCTCAAAGTCTCTTTATTGAAAGGGCCTGATGCAACCAAGAAAACTGACAACTTTTTCCTCTTTGGATTTTCAGAAGTATTCACTTTTAGGTGATTCACTATTCACCCAGATCCCCCTCAGTCGGGCTGAGATCTCTTTAGTACAGTGTTTTTTTCCCTTTGGACCCCCCTCATTCGGGCTCAGATCCCTTTTTCACAATGTTCGCAGGATATTATTTTCAGGTGACTCACAGTGCACCCCAGATCCCCCTCAGATGGGCTCATATCCCTTTTTAACACAATTAGTCTCCCTCAGCTGGGCTCGGGCCAATTTCAATCAAGTATCGAAGACTTTCGAATGTGCACAGGGTTTGGCTTGACCGGTTGCAGGACCACTTCGATTTTACAATTCCTTCCCTTTAATATCTGTCACCTTTCGGTTGGATACCTAACCAAGACTTTCGAATGAGCACCCAAGTGGTGATGCAACACTCTGTTTACGGTATCTGTCTTAGCTTCAAAGTTCAGTCACTCATCTGTTGCTTTAATTATATTTGCATCACTTTCCACATACGCTTCATGCACTGTTCTCTTCAAATTCCTTTATACAACGTTGCCACATGCAACCTTGGTCCCAACTCCCCGGCTGTGCTGCCTTCACTGGTGTTGCTTTGTTGTAGGAGCCAAGGACAGTAGCACGGTAGCAAACCATTCTCTGCGCCTTGACTATCGACGCAGGTGAGTGCTGGGTACCTCCAACACACAATGCAGGACTCTTCAGCTTTGATTCCAGGTCTTACGTTTCCTATTCTCGAAGGGTCATGAAATTTACAGTCTTTCAGTGAAAAGGTCAAGGGCACTTCCCTCCTTGCAATCCTCTTCAGTCTCATGGTCTTTTGCCTCATATTGAACTGCCATCTTGCAACTGCTGCTTCCTCGTGTGCTATGCCTCACTCAGAGTGTGCTTTTGTGCTCCACCTTTTATCTGTGTGGGGAAGTGTGATGGAAGTCAGGTGTGTGTAATGATCAGTAATTGTCTGACTATTGTATTGGGACATGCCAGGTATACGCTCAGCTGCTAGACCATTTTCCCTCACAGTGGGTTGTCTGTGAGAAAGCGTTTGTGTCAGAAAACAGGGGGGGGTTTGATACCCCAAGTGTCCTACCTGGTGGGATGAGGTAAAGGTGTTGCAGGGAAGGGCATACCACATCTCGCCATCTGGTGTTCCACTTCTACTCCCCAAAGACCCCTCATCTAGGTGATCCTCATGCACTGATCCACCCCCAGGAACTGGATCCAAAAGCGATGGCCGTGTCCTGGCCACCTTGATGACAGATCCCCAGGGACTAGCGGGTATGACACCTTCAGGTTTCTCACAGTGTGCCCCATATTTTCAAGGATTTTTATGAAATGGGGCACATGTGCGTCGTGCAGTCGTAGCAGCCTTGTGTACATTTGTTGACATTTGATGGTATGTTTTTGCTTAATCATTTTGCAAACGTGAAATATTCACCTATCACAAACGTGAAACAGCTGCCAGCAAAAATCTGTTGCTACAGTGTCATGTTTCTGAGTTAATTTGATAGCCACTGGACCTGCTGTCCGTCTTACTCCTTTTCAGGTGATATCATTTCATAAATATTTTATTCTATTAAGAAGCGAAGGGGGTGGTGTTGGGGTGAACAGAGGGAGCTCCTTACAGTTGGAGGACGGTTCCTCCATCTTGTTTCTCACTGCCTCTATCTTTTCTTCCTGTGTCCTCCCCTTCCATTAGCACAACACACTTAAGTTGTGATGTCAGAAGGGAAAGTCCACTGATTCCAAGGACATGGATTGGACCCCCTAATACAGGCTTTCTTTAGTCTAATCACCTGTTGACATACCTCTTCAACAGAAGGGGTCTCCCACTTCTTCTTTGATTCACTTTTGGGCAAACATTGAAGGAAAACATACTTTTAATTCTGTTTGTACAAGGCTGTGCCTGTTGAGCAATCTGCAGCTTCTCATGATCCACATTCACTATGTGAGAGCATTTTCATAACAAAGCGTCACCGTTTTTTAGAATTTGTTTTAAGATGAATTATCACAACAGAGGCCTTTTAACTCAGCTCTGATGAGATAGGCTGCAACATGTCTTAATACTGCAGTTGAATTTCTGCGATACATTTAATGCCTATATTAGCATTCCACATCAGTGCAATGACAGGATTGTAATCATTTATGTATTCAGAGACTTCATCTCTTTTATTTTATGTGTCTTTTGGAGACTAGCCTTTCAAGCTGGTTCTAGCAGCAGACATGAAACTATTTACTTGACCTTTGATGCAAATTAGCCTGGGGAATCTAAAATGACATTTGGTATAGTATTTCTCTTTGTTTCTCAGTCATGGCTTTGGAAATGTAAGACTCGAGTTTGGAGCTCATTATTAATGTTTTCAGTATGGATGTTACAGTTGATGTATTTTTTAATAAATTGTAGGACAGTTTCATCACTGTCATGGCCAAATGTGGGAGTATTGTCTATCCACAGAAGCATGTTAATATGTGGTGCTCGTCTGGATTGGTATTCCCTTCTCCAAAAGAAGTGGAGGGCATTATATATTACTGATGGGGTGTAACATGGCAATAAAACGATAGTGATAGTATCTAGAAACATTTGCTGGTATTGGAGTTCTCTGTTGCTTTTCATGTCTATTCCTTCTTCATTTTGATTTGGAGTGTGTAGGAAGCCATGTAGGTCATCCCATGCATATTCTGCACAACTGAGTGTAACAAACAGAGGTTCCTTAGCATGAAGCGAACATCAGCATGATGTCAAAACCAGTATTATTGTGTCACACAGATTTGCCAAAATATTTGTAAAGTAGGACTTTCTGTGTCTCATTTTTTTGAAGTAGTTCACTAGCTGACATATTAATAAAGTGGGTTCCAATGTGTGAGCAACTACGTGGCATAGAGTTGCTATTTCACTTTCAAATACAAGATGGAAAATGTATGCCATTTTTTCACGATAACTTGGATCAACGGAAAACAGTCTGAGACAATGATCCTCAGATGCACTGATTAATATGGGTCTTTCATCATGTCTTCCCCCTTTTCATGTAGGCTAGAGTAGCGGAATGAAGCTTGTTTCGAAACTCTTTTCCCATACATTCATTGGAGTCTCTTTGGCTTGATGCATTTGCTATGTTTTTAATACATCTTCCATGGTGTTTCTTGAATGTAGTGGTTAGATTGTGTAGTGGTGAAGAATATTATGCATATTGCTTGGATCAACGCATTCAAATTGGCCAGTTTCTAGTGTATATTCATATATTTTGGTGGTTTCTTTTATATTGCTCGATATGCTTATATCGTTGAAGTATTAATTTTTCTCTCTGATATACTCCAGGGCTTATTTTACTGTGTTAACTAGTTGTTACCAAATTGTTTTATCTTTTGTTGGTACACCATTCACTGGTACAATTTAAGATTGATGTACTAGTTGTTCTCCTCCTAGTAATTTGACATATTCTTTGAGGTCTAATGGTAGTTATATTACCTTGCAATGAATGTTTTTAAGTAATTCGGATGGAGTAAGATTATCAGTCTTGGGTTGTAATCGTATTACAGCTTGGAATGGATGTATTGTTTGAATTATAATACTCTCAAATACATTAAAGATGTTGAAGAACATTTGGAAGTGGGAATATGTTTACGTCATTATTGATAGTTCGAGACGGCATTTGGTTATCATTTAACTCATGTTTGCAATATGTGCATAATAATAAAGGATCTGTTATGTTGTATTTATTTTGTCCTGTTAGATACAAGGCCAATTGAAACCATTAAGATTACTCACTGACTTCGATTTTGTGGCACATATCTACTGTTTTTGTACTTTGCTTGTAGAAAGTTCTACAGCAGCAGACACCTGCTTTGTCTGGATTTTTAGCAGTGGTAGTTTGAAACTTTCCTATTTCTATTTTTATGTGTTGCAAAGAATGGTACTTGTTAGGAACTGTTGGTTTCTACTTTGTTATTTGGCTCTGTTTTCTAGTTCCACTCCAGTACGAAAATATACATTTTGTATGTTGTTTATTTGCTGCAGGACTTCTTGTGCTGTTCCAATTAGTAGAGTTTCATTTAATGTTTGTAATTCTACAGCTGGAATTTTACTGTGCAGGTTATGCACAAGAGTGCACATTGTAGAATGGTGTGTTGCTACTATGTTTATTTGATTAAATGTGCTTTTACAGGATACTCCTGAAATGCTGTTTAAAGAATATCCTTACAGTCCGGTGTGAATGCACACTGGACAGGAGTCCATGTTTTATAGTGTTTTGATTCCACTTTTGTCTTTTACTTTAATGTGTAGCTTTAGAAAATGTTTTAGAAATGTGAACAACTGCTCGTACACATTACATATTGAGCTGCACAGCCATTTGTGGTAGATTGTTCGTCTGCACATAAGGAGGATGTGCTTCAATATTTCTTTGGTAAGAATTTAAGTAGGTTTTTTTCATAATAGTTTCTTCCATTATCTCATAGCATTTACCATATGTATCTATGGCAATTGGATTTGTTTGTTCTTTGTTGCAATCTTCTTCATTGAGGCTGTGGTCCTGTGCTAATAGTGTAACACCATTCGCGATTCAAAACATGCAGCAGTAATCTACATTGACATTTCGTATATTCGTACATTTTGTTTGTAGCTTTTTAACTAATTGGTTTCATTTTTTAAAAAACTATTATACATAGTTTTCTTTTTAGTTAGAATGTGCTGTCAATTATTGCTTCGAAGACCAGTTTTCATAGGTAATTCACAAGTGATGAACATGACTTCTCAATTTTGTATCAGATTGGCGAGGACTCTACGAAAGAACAGATTTTGCAAAACAGTTTTAATGAATGTTTTATTGGGACCGCATTCACATTGAAAGATATGGTTTCCATGTATGTTGCATTTTTTGGAGCCCATTCTCTGTTAAAATTGTCTTGAGAAGAAATGGTTTGCATTTCTCTTTTGATGGAGATGGAGGATTGACACTGTTTTTGTTGGCTGGTCTGTTTGTACTTTGTACTATGAAGAACCCTTTCTCTTGCTTCTACGTTTTCTATGAATTGTTTTATTGGTGAGTGACTATCCCTTGTTTTTCCCTTCCTAATGGTTTTCTTCAGAGCTGGGTTTTGGTTGGCATTTTTTGTATCTGTTTAGAAAACAAAGAATATTTACATGGAGTGACTACAAAATGTGTGTGTGTGCTTTAATGTTATTGTTCATTGGTATCTGCAAAGAGATGGTTGGGAAGTCATTTTTAATTATGGAATTTGGAAGCAGAACTGTAGTTATTGGTAATGGTTGCCTTTTTAGAACATTTCAGAGTATTGAATAGTGGGTTTTTGCTAAATGAGAATGCTTGCTTTAAAACTTATTGGATGGTATGGAAACTTTCACTCATTAATTTGGAAATGGCAAACTATTAGCTCACAGAGATTCTTTTTGACCTAGTGTGAGATAATCAAACTGTTTATAGTTTAGCCAATAAGTAATGGTATGGACTTCATTCTGATCATCCTGCTTTTAAAAAGTATACAGGGAAACAACAATGCCATTCCTATCCAAAATTTGCTTGAAAAAGAAATGTATTGTCTGGGAGAGTTTATTGTTTGCTGCAACATGCTTTTTAGCACACTCAAGGGAAAGTGGGTACTAGGACATGTAAGAGGGAAGTAAATCCACAGATTACTGTTGGGTACTTGGACGAGGAGGGAGGAGGAATTAATGTAACACATTGCTAATGGGTTACTGGGAAGAGGAAGAAGGTGGTGGGGCAATAGACGGATTAGTATGGACGTACCTGGGCAAGGAAGAGGAGGTAGTGGTAATGTAAAATACTACTATTTTGTTAGTGGCATGAGGAAGAGGAAGGATGTCGTACTGCAACAGATTACTCTTGTGGTACTGGACCGAGAAAGACAGAGGTTTGGCAATGCCATGGATTACTAATGGGGTACATGTATGAGAACATAGGGGGTGGGGTAATGGGGTACTGGGATGATAAAAAGGCAGGAGTATTAGAGAAGTGGGAGGAGGAAGGGAGAGGCAGGGGTAATGGAGTACTGGGATGACTAAGAGGGAGGCATGGGTAATGTAATGGATTACTGATGAGGTAATGGGATGAGGCTGAGTGATTGTGGCATCTTGTAGTACTGGGATGAGGAACAGGGAGGTGGGGGTAATGCAACAGATCACTATTGGGGTACTGGAATGAGGATGATGGGGAGGGGATAGTGTATCATAATACTAATGGGGTGCTGGGATGATGAAGAGAAGGTCTTCAGTCTTGGAGAACTGGTCGGAAGAAGAGGTAGTTGGTGATGATGTAACAGGTTACCAATAGGGCACTGGCATGAGGAAGATGGGGTTTGGGTAAGGAACATATTACTATTGGGGTACTAGGGTGAGGAAGAACGATGTGGGGACAATGTAACAGATTATGAATGGGGTAGTGGGATGAGGAAGATAGATGAGAGTAACACAGAGTAGAATTATGTTAGGGTGTTTGTACAGGAATATATATGTTTCACATGCATATGCTTACTTATATCGAAATGAAGGTAGTTGCCTTGTTGGAGAAAGATTATTCCATAATTTACTGTGTATGAATATTTTCAAGAACTACTGCAAGGATGTACAGCAAACCACCAAAAGGAACATCTGCAACTTTTTTCTGCCCAACTTGATTCTTGTTGGGCGCAAATCCCTGCAGTGGTTTTTGCAGTACGCGTGTCTAGAGGATGCACCTTTTTGTCAATGCACAGAAGAATGGGCTCTGTCCAAAAAGAGATGTATTTCCGCACTTAGTAACTTTGAAACTTTACGATAGATTTATCCCAAACTTTCCAATTTAGAGTCAATGCAGGCAATTGTTTTTGGAACTTTCAGCTACATACATCCAATTAGTCAAATGTTTTTAGCAATCGAATGTTTACAAAATGTAATATGAGGGTATGATGCTAAATATCTGTTCTTTTGGAGACACATGACCCATGGATTCTACCATGGGCATTAGACACTGCAATACCCCATCATTTATTTTTCTTTACTGTGAGAGAACTATGGCTCACGAGTGTTGTCACGGCAGGCATAAGAGGTAATGCTGCCTTTATTGTGCACTCTTTGTATGGTCATATATTGTTCAACACTGTAATCTTTGACTCTATGTAGGAGTGAGGCTGTTTGTGTAGTGTATGTCTAGCAAAATCACCTCTTGCTGCTCAGACGTTTAGCAGCAAAGGGAGGTAAAGTGTGTCTTGACCAAGGATAACATAATTTGGTGCAGCGGTGAACCCGTGGTTTGATCCCAGCTTTTCTGGTTTCACGCCTCGCAATTTGGCAGCGCATTTATTCTTCCATCCCATCTTCAGTTTGAAACCAATGTACAAAGTTATGCATAGTTGTCTTTCAGGGGCTCATCTAGTAATCAGTCACCACTGTTTCCCTCCCTCTCTCATGCCATGCTCGGTGATCCCATCTGGATCTTTACGCAGTCAGGGAGTTGCAGAGATCCCCATCACCTGCACTGGGGCCATCTTGATCAGCTGCCCCAGACGGTGTGAGGCACTGTGGACATGCAGCTCACCTGAACCCTAACATTTCCCTTGCTGGTGCTAATGGCCTGGAAGGCAAATTCTCAAGGAGTACCCCAGAAGTTACACCTGGATGGGCGCTCTTTGCATCCGATGACTGCCCTTTAATGACATACCTGACTGCTCAACTCATTAACGTAAGTGTCTTGCCCCTACATTCAAAGGTTCCCTTTAACTCAATCTCCTCTCCCTAGAAAGTAACTCTGTCCTAACTCAGCAAATCATGCCTTCCCTCTATCTCTTCCTGCACCTTATTTTATATTCTGTTTATTCAACTATGGAACCGTACATTGATATCTGATTATTTATTTGTTTTAATTTGTATAAAGCGGCTCACGCCCGTGGGCCTATGGGCACGCAAAGGACAAAACAGAGTAAAGAAGGCCAGAAGAGCCTTGTATCTGTGTACATTGTACATACGTTATTACAGTACATTTTCCCATTAGACTCCCTCACACCCCTTCCAGCACCTACAATTACCTGACGAATCAAAACGTGTATAAGGCATCCTGCATAGCGATTGCACTCCTCAATGAAAACAACCCCCAGGGCAGCATTTGTAATCAACGCACTCGTCTTTCTCAGCTAAATTCCATAAATAACTGTGCTCTCAAATTCCAAAAGTATAAGGCCAACTACTTACACTATAAGATCTTATTTGGAGACTAGTCTTGAGCTGACATTGGAGGTGGTGTTCTTTTGTGTAGATGGTTTTAGTTGTTTGTGGTTGGATGGAAGGAGGCAGCACAGCTTCCACAGTACACAACGTGCATTTGAAATCCCTTCTGATAGCACAGAAGAAAGTGTTGTACAGAAAAAGGTGCAAACACCAATGACAGCCACTGCCTCCGGAAAAACAGCAAGGCCGTTTGATAAATGGGCAGCTCCTTTGAATAAACTTTACAAGTAATCATCCATGTTTTATTTGCCCTGATGGCCTTGGGCCAAGAAGAGCGCAGTTTGGAAGAGGCTGGGTCCAATACCGAATTATGTGAAACAAGAAGACACATCTTAAGGTTTGGCCTTCTGCGTGTGATCAAACTGTGTGCTCCTGGCCAAATCATGCTACTTCCCCGCGGTTCAGGTCATATCTAGAAATGGGCTTCATGCAGAAATGCAGTGCGAATAAAAAAAAATACATGGGCTCAAACTTCTGAATTGTGTAATATTTTCTATCAGCATTAAATAGCATGTTTTGTGTAACTACAAAACCGATATCCATTGAAAGAATCATCTTTTGCAAATTCTGATGTAATAAATGCTTAGGACACAGCATCCTTTTTCAATAGTGGACAGGAGTATAATTCATAGTCCTCGAAGAGAGGCAGTCATAATCCCTGGACATTGGACAGACCAGTTTGCTTTTGGGTTATAACACCAGAAACCGAAAATGCTTATTTCCTTTCATGTGGTGTAACATTCTGGGCTAGTCCCCAGTGCATTGCCCTACTCCCCAAAAAGGTCCAGTTGGGAATATCACTGTACTCTGATTTGCACCAAATCTATCAACATTCACACATTTCTCTGTGCAATCCTGCTTTGCATTCTACACTCTGGATAACTTGGGGCCAGGGACACAGCAATTTGATTTGAGAGGAAGGGAGAGTTGTCTGCTGAGCTCAAATACACCATGTTCAAACAGGTGGACTTTCTCTAGCACTCTCTAAAACTCTCCCCTATACCAAAGCTTCAAGAGAAGCCCTCTATGTATCTACTGAAAAATGAATAGCTGAAGTATTTGCTCATATGCCCGCATATTTATTGATATGTAGTTATTGGTTGATTACTTAAGGCTCCATATGGGGCCACTTTAGAGAGCCAATTGTAGGGTTCCTCTACAAGGCCGAATCACGGACATCGCCAACAGGTATCACTGCATTACACTACTTAGAAGAAAGGGCTGCTTGTGTCCTGCAATGAGCAGAGGCATTCTTGCTTAAGCAGGCTAGTGCCATAGTTGGTTAGCGTGGGCAATGCATTGCCCTTGTTGGAAGAGACCGAGGTGTGTGTGGGTAGACAGGAGAAGATGAGGGGTTCAGTTTAATTTCTCATGCCCTTATGATCCTTGCCTTGGGTGTATTCACCTGCACATAAGGAGCACGGATTTCATACTATGCACACCAAGCAGTGGTTACACAGATTGTGATGGTCACTATGACACAGCTTGGCTGTCCAGTCGGGGCTCATCAGAGTCTACATAGCACCCCACAACAGGAACACAGGATGCAACATGCTCATCTGAGCACACCCGGACATCCCATCCTAGATCACACATGGCTCCCATCAGAGCATGGAGAGATCCCCTCTGGAGCATAGAACACACAGGGATCATGAGAGCTTAAGAAAGAAGCCTAGCAAACCCATCCACAGGTGTGCATGCTGCCCAGGGGGCTCCCCAGAGAGACACATTAGTCTAGAGGTAACAGAAATGTGATAGCTATTGGGGGAGGGTGCTCCCACCTCTAAGCACTTCTCACTGCCCAGGAGGGCCCCGACTCACAGCTTTGGGGTCCATACTAGTGTTGACATGCGGATACCGCTTGGTGGCATTTTATGTACACATCGAGTAGCATTAAATGCTTGACATATTCAAGAGTAGAACACAGGCAGTGTCAGCCTACTTCAGACTCAGACAAGTGGGGAGATGCTCAAAGCATGGCTCAAAATGGCGTAGTGCTTGGTCCATATGCCATCTTTATAGCGTGAAGTTTAGGCAGTGCAGTGGTTTAGTGTGCCTCCTGGAGAGGTCAATATGTAACATGGAGGTCAATGGATTTAACCACAGCCAGGTAGCTACTCAATGTAATGCTTTTTCTGCAGACATGGTGTAGACATACCCAGGTCAGAGGGAAAGTTGCAGTCAAATAACCCAGCGTAGACATAACCAGGTCAGAGGGGACAGTTCCAGTCAAATAACCCAGCGTAGACATAACCAGGTCAGAGGGGAGAGTTCCAGTCAAATAACCCAGAGGCTCAATGCGCCTGCTAGGGACCCTCACTGTGTAACTTACACATCACATATTGCAATTTCAGTAACATAACACTGCCAGTTAGTTCTCCCTCTGCAGAAATATGTCTGTATATAACCAGAAAAGGTCAGACAAAAGCAAGACAGCCTAGTGAATTGGGCAATCGCAATGCTTGCATAGAATGTATACTGCAGAGGGTTTATAGTCAAAAAGTCGAAAACTTAATTTCGAATAGCAAAAATGTCGAAAAAAAAATGTCGAATGTAAAAAAGTCGAAAACACATACATATAATAGGAAAAGTCATAATTTCGAAAAAAAAATGTCGGAAAAAAAATCGAAACCCCAAAACACTTTTTTTTTTTTTTTACACAAATACTAACATTTTTTATGGGGGGGGTCCCCCCCAACCCCCCATCCCAAACCCCTACCCCAACCCCCCCCCCCTCCTCCCCATCCCCCCACCCCCCATAGATATACCTTTAATTATTTTAAAAAAATCTTTAATATAATATTAAATAATTAATTAATTATTAAAAAAAACCATCCCAAACCCCTACCCCCAACCCCCCCCCCTCCTCCCCATCACCCCCACCCCCCATGGATATACCTTTCATTATTTAAAAAAAAGTTTAATAAAATATTTATTATTAACACATAAAATCGAAAAAAATCGAAAAAAAATCGACTTTTTTGTTTTTCGACATTTTTATTTTCGAATAAATATTTTCGACATTTTGAATTTCGAAAATATTGTATTCGAAAATATGACTGGACACCCTGCAGAGTACTCTTTAAAAGGGTTCCATGTAATGTCCCCGCAAAAACCTTTCCTGACAAAAAAGTTGCAGTTATTTGCGCAGATATTACATTGAACATGCGGGGGACACACCCGCAACCCCAAATTCTTTTTTTTTTTTTACAATAGGAGCAAAAGACATCCCTGCAACCCGTCCCCATGCAAATGTCACCATATATAAAGTCACGAATGGCTTTTCCCTGCAACATTATGGACATTATTACCTGATACCTTTAAAAGCACTCAAGAAACACGAGAGGCATAATGTGGAGGTGGCTGTTTTTATAGTGCTTAGACTAGCCTCAGTCTGCTTGAAAGCTCTGAGAGAAAAGATGAGGAACCAGGGGGAGAAGAGAAGGAGGAAGAGAAGCCAGTGCTACTTCAGTTGCTGAGTAGTAGTCACCTAAGGCCAAAACACTAAAGAGGGAGAGAGGTGGAAGGGATGGGGTGTAAGGGACGAAGGCTAGAGGAGGATGAGGGCACAGGTGATATCCGTGGATTAAGACCAAGAAAGCAATAGACTTGTCAATGGGGAGCGCAAAGACAGAGGAAAGGTGGGAGGGACATTGGGTGAAGATGGGTGAGAGGAACCAGTTCCAGATTCACAATACAGGCATTAAACTAGGCCCCTACCAGGGCGATCAGCAACGACAGCGGGTGGAAGAGGAAACCTATTGGTGTGAATCACAGCTCTCAGCAAAGTAAACGCAGCTGGGTGTTTGTATATGGTCAATGATGCTCTCAATTCACTTTTTATTACATGATCTGTCTCTCGTGGAGTCCCTAAAAACTGGCCACACTGTATCTCACCTGAAAAAACACACTTATACACCTCATTACCTTGGCAAGGCTATTCCTCTCACTCAGCCCTGGACAGTTGAAATAAGGTTGTCAGCCGAGCCTGAGTCAAGGCCCTCGCCTGGTTGGCCTTCTTCACACCTGACCAGCCCACAAGTCGGATTCAGCCCTCGGTTATTTGAGGAAGCTTAGCGTTATACCCGCGTCTGCGTGTGGCAGCCCAGGCATATGCAAAGAAGGTGCCCCCCTCTAGCCGTCTCCTGTTGAGAATGCTGGAGGGTCTGTAATTTCTCTGGCGGACTATGCAATCAAACAGTGCATACGGTGTACCTGAAATCTCCCCTGAACTCATCTGTGACCTGTGCCGTGTTGCTCTTTGATTGCAGGTGCCACACACGGAGCACAGTTACCGCTCCCAGGAGGCCCTGGGAAAGCTGCTCTGCTTGCAGCTTTGTAAACAAAGCTAGATCGATCGTCTAGGATAAATGTACCCAGTGCATGGCTAAATAGCTATCCATTTTCTGAGATTCCCTTTCAAAATATCCATGAAATCTAACGCTTTTCAATGCAATGTTTCTCCAAAGTCCCTGTGTAAAGGGAAGGCTCTGAGAGCAGGTGTCTGGTCGAAGTGGTGTCTTTTACTTGGGCCCGCATTGTGTATATATTTCCAAAGAACACCTCGTGTCCCATTTTGTGAGTGTAGGTATTACCTCCACATTAAATAGTGGTGATATTTAAATAAGTATCACCAGTTGCAATAATGCTGCCACTCCCCAGAGAAGTCTAAAGTACAGAACTGGGAGGACTAGTTACTTCTAGTAATGCATGGAATCCAGTGTTTCCGCCGGCGGTATTGATCATTGAGTTTTGAAGCATTAGCACTACTCATACCACCAAACCCGTTAGGGGGCCCTTGGAGCATTTCTCGGAGGCGTGGGTGGTTTTTCAATGGTCTGAGAAATTCTTCCCTGTGGAGTTTTGAAGGGTTCTCCTCTTTGTCCTCTTTAGATGGCCAAGTGATCTGCCTTTATTACATTACTGCACACAAAATGTAAGGCTCTAAACAGAATTAGATGTTAACACCCTACCAGTGGTACATCATGCAGGTGTTTAGAAATACCACCTGCGGTATTTCACAAAATCTGCTTGACATATCTTACTAACCTCTAAAAATGAATTATCTTTCCAGTTTGGGGGGTGGCGATGGATATGGTGCAGCGGCGGATCATAAAGCTACTGTCCCGTGGAGATCAATAATCACTGTTTAGGGCATTATACAGCAAAGGGGGTGTGAAGGCGGGCATCAAATGGGGCCCGACATATTCTTGTCACCTCATTTGCAGATTGATGCCAGCAGTTCTTCCCTTCACTTTAAATGGAAACATGATTTCCCTGGCTTGGGGAGGGCTACGCTTTTTACTTTCACCTGTTCTATGTTGTGAATGCCAGGGGTTGTGGCAGTTGCATTTCTGTAGGGGGCTAGGCCGTGACGCAGAAGCTATTTTGAAGAGATGATGTGTGTACTGCTGCCTATAGTATAGTAGGGTCTTGTGGGAGTTGTAGCACTGTAGAAGCATGATGTAGGCGCTGAAGTTCTGCAGCAGGGGATTTGGGAGCAGCGTTTATGCAGCAGGGGTTTGTTAGCAGCAAGCCTCCTATAATCTTACCTTGACTCCCTCATATCCTTCCCTCCCTCCCTCCCTCCCTCCCTCCCAAATTTGAATACATGTAATGCATTTCATTAAACAAGGTACATTTTGGACAACCTTATATGTTTATATTATATAATGTAATGTAAAAAATAACAGTGCTTCTTTTCCCAATAAAACTGCCAGCTGCATAGAGTGTTTTTGTTTGTGCAGCCATGCGTAAAGCACAAATAAAAAACGGACTTACACAAAATATATGAGCAGCCAAATGCGAAAAGCCAGTTCGCGGCTGCGGATGAGCAGGCACGAGGCAACACGCCATTCCTTATCGCCCTGCTCACGGCGGTATGTACGCTCCAAGCCATCCCTGCAGAACACATTCACTGGTACAAACATGATGTTTCTGCAGCTCCTGCAGGTTAGTCATAGTTTTTTCACAAAGACGAGAAAAGGAAACAGCACCACCATTTATACTCTTACAAAATTAAAACTATCACAATAGAAGGAGGACGAAACCTTTGTGCAAATTGTGGAACCCTGAATTTGAAACTAAAGTGTATAGTGCCGAACATGGTAGTCCAAACTTAGGAATGCTATTGTGCAAAACCACGTGGAAAGTATACGCAGCACTGAACAGATACCACTGTTTTCACAAACTATGAATGTATGTTTGTAGACCCCACTGATACTCATAAAGCAATCCCGAGCACTGGGGGCTCCTAAAGAAATACGAATATTCAAATTCAGAATTTCATTCAAACAAAACAATTGGGAGCTTTAGCGTCAGTAAGAATTCATCCCGTGTGAACACTGCCAAATGTAAGTAATCTGACAAATGAAGAAAACATATTAGTAACTCTAAATTCCTAACACCAGTATCATAAACATGGCACAAATCTGAAGTTCACAGAACTAATTCATTCAATATAAACTGTATGTAATCATGGAAAGCCGAAGCATCTGTAATGCGCAAATCAACTTAGTAAATAATAGTAAATAATTCCACTTCATGCAATAGCGACCAATCAATTCAATTCATTAATATTTCACAGTGATCTTATTACTGGTCAATACATCTATACAATTCTTGTCCAATTAATAATGTGTTTGTTGGCAAACATCCTGAGCAAATAGCCTGCTACGAGTGGCAAATCTTCAAAATGCGCATATCCTCTAGAAGATGAACACCTCGGGCGCGAGCGGATGAAATTCCAGCCCAAAACGCACCCGCCTGAGCGAGTTCGGAGCTGTGGAAAGAAAACATTGTGACCGCGGCTTCGCACAAACAAAATGGCCGCGCTCGTTGGAGCGCAGCCGGGTAATGCAGTGTCGCACTGAGAGAGACCTGCGACTGGCTACCCGGACCGCAGAGCGAACGATCTGTCGGCCACATCCGGCCAAACAGCGGGACTGTCGGACGGCGGCCTCCGTGTGGGCTGCAGAGGATCTCTGGCTGGTGGTGCGAAGCAGGCGGGAAGCCCACCGGACACTGTTGTGAACAAATGAAGACAGCCCCCTGCGCGCAAGCGAGGGGAGTCTGCCTTCGGCCCGCATGACGGCTGTCGCACCGAGAGCCGGAGGAGAGCTGTGCCGCGTGGAGTTCTGAGAAACGCCCTGGCACCAGAACCACGGTCAGTGGGGATGCCGGAAACTAGGGGAGTTGCCCGGAGAATGGACGCCCCCTACACCCAAGGGGATCTCACCGATCGGTGGCGACCGCGGACCCTTGGTGGTCCCGAGGCGGCCCCTCTGCACCTACCGGGCCCCCCACTCACAAAAGCCTGGAGGAGACAGAACAAATCCGGAGAGCAGTTAAGAGAACACCAAAGGAGCCACTTATAACCCCAGAAACAACAGGACAGCCCAGACGGAGACACCCAATCATCGGCACCCAACATGGGCAAGGAAAAATCGAAAAAACTGATCTCCCAGAGCAGGATAGATCAATTTACCACGCCGACAATAAACGGCCAGCCGGAGCAAGATCAACCAGACACCATGGTGGGAACAGAGGGCACAATATCGCTAAAAGACATCTTGGCGGCCATAGCTGACTCGCGCGCCTCCATGGAGCAGAAAATGGATGGCATTAGCATGGACGTCTCCCACCTGAGACACGATCTCCAGAAGCTGACATCGCGCACGTAGAGGCAGAGCAACACATATCTGGTGCGGGGGATGGAATAAGAAACATAGAACAACAACTGGCCAGAGTCACGACACACTTGAAAACCATGCAGGAGTGAGTAGATGAGAGTGAGGGGAGATCCAGACGCAACAACGTTAGGATCCTGGGATTGCCGGAGAAAGCAGAGGGCCCACACATGGAGCTATTTCTGGAGCAGTGGCTCACAGACATGTTCGAAGCCCAAACGTTTTCCAAATTCTTTTCCATTGAACGAGCCCACCGCGTATCGACGGGCCGCCCACTACCGGGCACACCACCATGCACAGTGATCGCCAAACTATTGAATTATCGAGACCGTGATGCACTGCTTCAGACCGCGAGGGCGAAGGGCACTCTCACCTACAACGGTTCCAAAATAGTATTTTTTCCAGACTACACCAGCGAAGTGCAGAAAGCCAGACAATCGTTTGACCAACTCAAAAAACAACTGCAATCCCTGAAGGTGAAATACGGCCTAATGTTCCCTGCCCAACTTAAAATATACCATAAGGGCACAACGGTCCACTTCACTGACCCCAAAGAAGCGTTGAGGTGGGCAGAACACATCGAGGGAGATTGGACGATGACGAGGGGCAACAGACACGGAATACCCAGAGTCCGGCCGGGACCTGAACCAGCAGACCAACAACCACCAGGACCAGGAAACGCTCCACAGTTGCAGGAATGAGAGCACCGATACCTGAAACACATGCAAACAGAAACCTCTGAGACCCTACTGAGTGAGGTTTAAGGTATTGTACAGCAACATAGTGCTGAACACATGATCAGAATAGCCACAAAGAGACACACAGCCAAGCGGCCAGCCCAGACGGAAGTCCCCCCTTCCCCTGGAATGCCACCCTGTGCCATCGCACCGGGGTATGTCAGGAACTCACACACAGGGGAATAACCCCAAATAGTCTATTTGTTCGCTGTCTTATTCAGCTGCCGTTAGTTGAGGTTTGTTGTTGGCTGTTCGGGCGACAAATCCTTCGAGTTGGAAGGAGGATAGGGTGGGGGAAGGGAAGTTTGTTTAATGTTAGCTTTGTTAAGAAAAGGGTCCAGAGATCAAATCCAGAACTCTTTGCCATAACACCACCAACACGAGACACATGTGCACTGTGCTATAAGCTTTTGACTGCCCCTTATCTTTCACCAAATGGCCTCCACTAAAACAGATGCCAGAACCCTGCGACTCCTAACCTGGAATGTTAATGGGATGGGAGGAGGGATCAAGAGGCGGCTCATTACACAACTCCTAAATCGGCACACGCCGGACGTGGCCTTCCTCACAGAGAACCACTTAGCGGGCACCACATCTAACCTGTTTAAACGCAGTAACTATAGAATCGCAATACACGCCGGTTTCACCACAGGCTCTCGTGGGGTACTTATACTACTACACAAATGGTTGCCCCTGACCCTGTTATGGGTGACCCAAGACACCGGTGGCAGATACGCATACATCACAGGAACACTCTGGAACCAGACAATAGCACTGCTGGGGATCTACTCGCCACCAACACTGATCACCGCATTGATACAGGACATTTCACCTTTGATCTCTGGAGACAACTCAGATCTAATGATAATTGTGGGCGACTTCAGTGAAGTCATGGAGGTGGGGATGGATCGCTCACACCTAAGAGGAAGAAACCTCTCTGTCCAAACTAAACTAGCAGTGTTTGCCACAGCAATGGACTGCAGGATGTGTGGCGCGACCTGCACCTGGATATGAGAGAATACTCTTTCCACTCAGGGGTACATGCCTCTTTATCGGGAATAGACTACTTCTTTCTGCCGGGACCAGATATCCACAGGGCCTCTGTGGCAACTCTATTGCCGCGAGGTATATCAGATCACTCCCCCCTGCTGATTGAGCTCAACACAACTAGACCACATCCACCCCCCTCCTGGCGCTTGAATAATTACTATTTAGGTTTCCCAGATCTTCTGGAGCAAATACAACAAACAACGAAAACATACTTTGAGATAAACACAGGATCGGTAGATCACCCGGGGATCCTGTGGGAGGCTCCCAAACCGGTACTGAGCGGGGAGATCTTGTCATGGTCTGCTGCTCACAAAAAGAAACACCAACAGGAATTAGCAGAAGCCGAAGAGCAAGTGACCCAGGCCAAACTAAACCACCTAGAACTAGATCAACCTGAAACAAATCGAGCATTGACGCTAGCTCAAAAACCTTTACAGAACGTTGCACTGGATAGTGCTAAGCAGGCAAATAGGACAATGAGAGCCAGAAGATATGAGACTGGCGATAAGGCTGGCAAAATGCTAGCTTGGTTAGAAAAGCGCGAAATGGCCAGGTTAGAGCGATGAGGCCAGAGGGGTCAGACCCACTACTGACCGACCGTGACATAGCCGAGGGCTTCGCATCTTACTTTGCAGAGCTATACAGACCACCCACGTCACCTATCGATAATTCGGTACTAAACGATATAGTCCTCCCCACCCTCAACGCAGATCAACAGGCCCTGCTTGAGAGTGATATTACTGAGGAGGAACTGATAACGGCTATGTCGGAACTCCAGACAGGTAAGACACCAGGGCCAAATGGCTTCCCGATTGAGATGTGGCGCAAAGCAGGTATGAACGAGATCACCCCCCACCAACTGCAAATGTTTCTGCAGTCCAAGGAGCAGGGATGCCTACCGGCAGACCTCCGGAAAGCCACGATAATAGTGATCCCCAAAGCAGACAAGCCACCAGACCTTTGTAGCTCATACAGACCAATCTCACTGATTAACAGTGAGACCAAGATACTAGCGAAAGTACTGGCCAACCGCCTACAACAGGTCATCCCAACACTAATTCACCCCGACCAGTGCGGATTCATGCCGAAACGGTCAACCCGCATGAACATTCACAGGCTGCACACGGTAATTGAAAATGCATCCACCATTCAAGGCCCCCTGGCTGTACTGGCAATTGACTTTGAAAAGGCCTTTGACTCAGTGTAATGGGAGGCAATCTGGGAAATAATAAGTCGGATGGGGTTGGTCCGCAATTCCTGAGCTGGGTGCAACTCCTATACGAATCCCCCGAGGCACAAATGAGGATGAATGGGTGGCCATCAAAAATGTTCAAGCTAGGGAAGGGAACCAGGCAGGGGTGCCCCCTATCCGCCATGATATTTGCACTGGCTATGGAACCACTAGCGGTGATGCTGATAACGTCGCCGGCTTGAAGTGGTATTCATTGGGGAGACGGGCGGGAGGATAGAGTCTCCCTGTATGCGGATGACCTGCTTCTCTACTTAAAAGATCCGCATCACTCCTGTTCTACGATTGTAGGCATACTAGACAGCTACAGTGCTTTCAGTGGACTAAAAGTAAACTGGCCCAAATCAATGCTGTTCCCTATAGGCAACACAACTTTCATACCACCAGTTAACTGTCCCTTTCGCATAGTAACAGAGCAGTTTAAATACCTTGGCATACAAATCACTAATGACTTGAACAACTATGTGGCCAATAATCTCCACCCAATAACAACCAGGTTCACGGAAGATATCCGGCACTGGGTCTCTCTCCCTCTGTCCCTACTAGGAAGGGCAGCACTATTCAAAATGTTGGCTCTCCCATGCTTCCTATACATATTGCAAAACGCCCCACTACACATCCCAGTGAATGAATTCAAAAAGGTAGACAACGCACTAAGGAAACTCCTTTGGAACAACGGACACCCGCGCATCGCGTTGGGCACTCTTCAACATTCCGTCTGGGAGGGGAAAATAGGGCTCCCTCGCCTACAGTCCTACTATTGGGCTAGCCAAATGGCAGTGGTCAATGACTTACTGCACGGGGACATCACATTGCCACACAATAGACTGGGGAGCACCGGAGGACGCGATAGACCTCAAACTGAACTTCTTTACAGGACGATATGTAACTCAACCCCCCAGTCTATGCTATCACACATCGCCCGAGTTTGGAAAGACACACACAGATTCATGGGGTGGGATGGGTAAGTCACCCCACTACAACCACTGTGGAACAATAGGAACCTACCAAGGTAAATAAGCTTCAGAGGTGGTGTATTTGGCTACAACACGGAATTAGAACAGTGGGCGATATCATTGAGGGGGGCAAATTGGTATCCTTTGAATCCCTGGAATCCTGATTTCACCTCCCAAGCACTGAACGTTTCCAATATACGCAGATGCAACATGCTCTGCAAGCCCACCTCCCAGCACTGGAAGACATTGCCGAAAGCACTCCCCTCGAAAGAAACATTGTCCAGGCAAATATCAAGACTAAAGTCACATCTACCATGTATAATGCAATTACCTCCTTTGCCACCACTGAACTAACCAGCCTGAAAAGCAAATGGGAAAGAGATATAGGGTTTGTACAACCGGAAGACTGGGTGGGGGCCCTCATGTACCCTCGGGAGGTAGCCATTTCAGCCAGACTTAGGCTTATTTAGCTTAAAATACTGCACAGGATCTACTACCCGAGGGTGATGCTATATCGCTGGGGGAAAACAACTGACCCACACGGTCTACGGTGCAAGAGGGAGGAGGGAACTTTCTTCCACATACTGTGGGACTGCAACTGCATACAACAGTACTGGCAAAAATGTTGCGATGAACTTTCACGGGTACTGGGGAGAACGATTCACAGGGACCCAAAGCTGCTCCTGCTTGAGGTGGACGAGGAGGGAGAAGCGTCCAAATACGAGAAGTTATTCTTGTCGACGACCTCGGCAATAATTAAAAGGAACATCACACAATTGTGGGGCTCGGAAACGACATCGCAGTATGAACAATGGGTGATGGACGTTAACATATGCATTGCAATTGAACGAAGCGTGTATACAGCATGGGGGTCCGAAAAAAGCAGACAAAATATGGAATAGATGAGAGGAAGCTCAATGACTGTACCAATCTGTACAATGGATGATGAAACACAGTGTACAAAAGTAAACCAATTTGGCATATAGCGTGAGACACAATGGACATTGTAAGACCCTTTTCTTCCCTTTTCTTTTCTTGTTCTCCATTTGTTTAACCAAGGACTATCTAATTGGTCATTTTAGGTTGAATGTTAATATGAAGAATGTATGTTTTGCGATGTTAAAATGATGGAAAAAAAATCAAATAAAATGTGTTATAAAAAATAATAATGTGTTTGTTGAAAAAGTATAAGCAATCTGATGTAATAACGTTATAAAAGTGTTTGGGGGCCTCTCTACTGAGAATTAACATAGGTCAAATACCATTTCTTGTGGTGTATCTCCCAACAGGAGGGACTGCAACCAGGTTTTAGCTCCATGTGCCCTTCACAGAGGAGAAACATCCATTTGCATATCCGTATGGTCCCACCCACAGGGGCGGTCCACCACCAAAATGCTAGGCAATTCTCCTCTGAACAAGAGTACCATCAGCAACCCCAGACAGGTGTTTCAGCCTAGTCGAGCCTCCTCAGTCAGGTGAAGCTCAACCTCTCTAAGGCCCAGTGAGCAAGGAGTCCACGTGTGGATTACCCTGGGTTACTTAAGGTGAAACTCCAAGTTTCACAAATTATACAAGGGTGTGGGATGCCCTCTACTGAGAACGGACATAGGTCAAATACCCCCCTTTTTTGAATAAATAAAGTTAGTACTTAATGTACATTCATGAAACTGTGGCACAGAATACAATATTGACATTAAGTACTGCTTAGCCATTATATTTCTACAAATACATGCTAGCTCTCCATTGTCTTAAGAATATTCAGGATTTTACTATTAAAAAAACCTCATAATAAGTTTAGTTTCTAATAATTTTCTTCAGGTTAATCACCACTCTGTGGATGTGAGGGGACGTTACTGAGATCAACCCATTACTGTTTTTATTGTGAGCATCTGCAACATGTTTAGCCACTGGACAATTGCTATCTTCATTTTGCATAGCCCTAACATGTTCAAGAATATGGATCTCCCTTTTTCCTGTGGTAATCCCTTAATATCATTTGGGACATGTACAGATCAGGCAATACAGGGCCATGAGCTGATCAGGCCATACAGTACAATATCTGTATTAAAATCAATTTGGTCTCTAAGGACGTCTCCATTTACCTTGTTTGATCTCAAATCCATTGGCTTAAATGAACAATTTACACATTTGGTTTGATCCACATGGAAATGAGCCTGTTCATGTGTTTAACCAATTTGAATTAGTTGGTAGTATGTAGCGATTCCATGTGAATTGGTTAACAACATTTGTAATGATTGGGGGAGTGCTACTGGTAATCAGTGGTAGAGCCCTATCCTTGGTCAAAAGGTGCCACTGTTTCTGAATTGTTCACTTTATTTTGTGCCGATTGTAACCCATAGGTAGTGTTCAGCCTTAAATTATCGGGATCAGTTGTTCCTTTAGATTCAAATAATTGAGTTCTAGGTTTTTTAGATGCTTTCTTAAATGCGTGTGTTGAAATTCTTTGGGGTAGACTCAACCCAGAAAATGAGAACTCATTTCATCACTTTAACTGACACTGATCCTGAACAACATTTCCTGTCTGTAACTAGCGCCTAGGTGCCCATGGGCTTTGCATGCTTCCAACAAATGTACCAAATAAATAAAATAAATAAATCACATGAGCTAACTTAGATAGTTCCTTGAAGCAATTACGTTTCACCCTCAGGAAGGCCGAATAACGTTAATTTGTTATGTTATTTATGGTGTTGAAAGAAGTTGCATGTGCAATCGAATTAACAACAATGGCTTTAGTGAATATTTAATTTTTATGTGATTTTCTTCGACCGTGATTACCAGATCTAAAAGCTCAATCTGTGCTTTAATGGAATTCGAAGTAAATCTTAAATTCAGATCATTTTGATTAATGAAACTTTTAAACATGTTTAGAGCTAGTTCAGAACATTTCTACAGAATGAATAAATCATCAATGTAAGAAAGCCACACTGTGATCTTATCATTCCACACATTTGTACATTTTTTCAACACATAGCAGTCTTCCCAAAACCCCATTAGCAAATTGGTATAAACTGGAGCAAATTTCGTGCCCATTAACATACCTCTAGTTTGTAGGAAACCTCCTAGTTAATAAGAAAATAATTGTGTCTGAGTACAAAATCTATCATATCTAACAGCATCTAGAAGTGTTGTCTAAAGATGACAGGACGATTTCTTAAAAAATGCCCTGAGGCCTTAACACCATGTGTGAGAATTTGTCGTATAAAGGGAAGATACATCTGTTACCCCAAGTATAAAACCTGCTTCCCATGGCACTTGATTAAGTTGTTTAGTATCTCTCTTGTGTCTTTCTCTCAAGCTGGAAACTGGTTTCAAAAGGTAATAAATTGTAGATAATTTAGCCCAATGTAGGATCTGAGACTGAGCCAATAAAATAACTATTGGCTTACTTAGTGGATATTTACTATAATTGTGATCCTTAGGCAAAATGTAGAAACATGCAATAATGGGATAGAAGCACATAAATTAATCATTATTTAACAATCCTAAACTGACACATTGTACCATTTTATCCTTCAATCTCATACTGAATTCAATAGTAGAGTCTCCCTGTAAAGGTTGACAACAGACTCTGGGCCTTATTACACGGTAGGTGATAGGGGATTACCGGCACCGGTAAGGGCACCCGTGCCGGTAATCCCCTACTGCCCTACTACGAGGTCCCTCAGTGGGTCCCGTCCTTAATGTGTGGTCAGACCACACGTTAAGGAAGGGACCCGCTGAGGAACTTCAGAGCAAATAACGGTACCGGGAACCCGGACTCCGACGGCGGTAGAGGGTAGCCATGGCGCTAATAGAATCATGGCTAGCGGCTACCGTGTAATGAGGCCCTCTATCATTTAGTTCTTTTACATAATCTTTGTGTTCCCAGAGCACAATATTCCCCCCTTTGTCAGTAGGTTTGATCGCACAATTTTTTTAATGTTGTCAGTCCTTCAATATTAATGAATCCGGTTTATATTTGCAACAGTATTATGAAATCAATCCAATTTCTTTTACTTCTGATTTGACTATATTCTCAAATTGAGAGATGTTTTGGTCGTCCATAGTGGAGCGTACAAATACTGATTTGCTCTAAAATGACTAATGCTGCAAACACTGGGAATTCACATCCTGAAAGCATTTATCAATTAGTCCAATATAATCTCTTGCTTGTAAAGACTCCAGAGAATCTGCTACCCTTATACTTAGGGTACTCTTCACATTTAAAGAGTATTTCTCACCTGATTTACAGTTAACAAAATATTATGCAAACTTAACCTCCTGCAGCATTTAAAAATGTCTTCAAAACATCAACCATGTCTATATTGTGACATGGAACAAAGGACATACCCTCTTTTTAACAATCTAGTCATATGTTCTGGAAGGGAGTCTTTGATAGGTTGCATATAGTTAAAGTAGTTTTACTCATATCTGGCCTATGTCTGACTGGGTCAGAATCGTGGTTCTGAATTTCCCTAAATGTGTTCCTTCCTGTTCCCTCCTCTCCTGATTTGAATGTGCTGTTTTATTTCTCCAGGGCCCTTATGGCAGCATTCTCTGAGTATAACACTCTAATTTCTCCTAACAAAATCCCATTTTGATGCTGTTACTCTTGATGCTGGTGATATGTTCCCTTCTTCCATTGAACTCCTATCTGAGCATTCAGGAGTAGGATCAATATGATTGAGAGCAATTAAGTTATCCACAAGGGCCTCATTACAAGTTTGGCAGTGTGGGAGAAAGGTTGCCGTTATTCTGTTACTGCCACTTTTTGTTGGTGGTAACGCCGAAATAATCACAGTTTTTCCTGCACTGCCAAATTATAGGCTTTGACGGATTTGCCACTGGTGGTTTTACCAAACGGCTAATCTGCTGAATTTTGGAGGAAAAGTGGAGGATTCACTTCCAGCTTGTTGCTGTAGTTAAATTCTCAATTTCACCTCCAAAAATCTGCCAGCGGTAAATCAACCAAAAATCCCCATGGATTCATATGTACTCTGGAAATGGGTAACTGCACAGCCCTACTGCCACTTTTAATTCTGTGGTAACTGTATGGGACACAGTGGCGGTAACGGTAAATGATTTTGGTGATAATTCAGCAGAAGGACCACCGAATTACCCCAAAACCCATAATGAGACCCAATGTACTTTTGTAGAGTGGTACATTTCCAAAACTTCAAAGGTTCTCGCTTTTGTAATTTCACCAATTTCTTAATTACTCAAAGTCAAGAAATTCATCGGGACGAAGTCTATTACTGGACTTGTCCTTTCTTTCCATATTTCGAAGATTAATTCTGCCTATTTAAGGTGATTCTCCATGGAAAGTGCTTCTGTCATATTTAGAAACCCAATAGTATCTTTGCTCAGTGTAATTAAAGAAAAGAGCTGCTGTGTCATTAATTATTTAGGAAAACATGCCTAATTAATCAACTGCTCCAATAATTAATTAGTCATAACATTCAAATGAATGTGTCAGTGGCTGAGTAACTACATTGACTAGGTGGCGTTGTGTGCTCAAATGTGGAGTAATAAAATACTATTAGGACTGGTTGATATAACACACACCACGCCAGGAATTCTATTTCAATTATATTATCACTTTTTGAAAATGATGGTATGTACCATGCTTGATGTAATGGGACTCCAGTCACTTGCACTACTCCACTGGTTGATCATCAGTACACATAGTTATAATCCTGAGGTGCTCATCTCACTTTTGTGTCTTGTGAGGAAAGACACCATAACACCAGAAGACAAATTCAAACCACCAGTTCACGGGACATCTGACAACACGGAATTAGTTACCTCTATACTTGCGTGACCTGCGTATCGTCCAAGCAATCACTGCAGCTCAAATTCACTTGTACAAAATGTGCTACATTTCTGGTAACGCAAAGGTTTTCTGCTCCATGGCTTAGTCATTTTTTTGTCATACAAATGTTATCTCAATATTCTGTGAGAAGATGTCAGAATGTCTATTTAAAATTACAAATATTGAGTTAAATGTAAGAACTACACTTTATTACATTGTCATTACCAGTAAGAATTACGTAGAACATGCTTTCCCTTTTATCTGTAATTTTGAAATGTTCAATTTAGCTGAATTCTAGTTGAACCTCAACTTTCTATAAAACATCCTCTTCCCCCCAATAATCAGTGACTAATCCATTAACAGAGGTCCTTTCTCTCCACCACCTCTCTCTCCAGATGTGGTGTTCTCCAGGGCTCCAACCTCTTACCCTGGCTCTTCAAACCTTACTTGGCTCCCATGACCCATCTCATCTCTACCTTCTCTCCTAAATTTCAGTGTTACGCGGATGAAACTCAGCTCTCCTGTAGTCTCTCCTCAGCCTCCTCTCCTTTCTCACTCATTCGTGATTGTCTATCCGCGATTTAGAAATGATGTGCCTCTAACGATCTCTGCCTGAATGCCAGTAAGAATGAAATCCTTCTCATTGGGAACCCTGCTCCCAGTTTCCCTATTTCACTCTGGCTGCCCTCCTTGGGCCCTCTATCTGCTCCTTCCTGTGAGGCAAAAAACCTTGGTGTCATCTTTGAATCCACCCTCTCCTTCTCTCCTCACATCACGGACGTCTCTAGGAAGTCCCACTATCAACTGCACCTCCTCTGAGGTATTCTTCCTTTTTTCACTTTCCCCCAGAAGCCCACTGTCTCCAGAGCCCTGGTTCTCTCTAGGTTGCGCTACTGCAACAGCTTCTTTGTAAATCTGCCTGAATCTGCTCTTCGCCCTCTGCAACTAATCCAGAACAGGACTGCAAGACCTGTCCTTGGCCTCAAGCCCAGGGGTTGCATCTCTCCAGCCCTGACATCCCTCCGCTGGCTTCCGGTGGCTGCAAGATAAAGTTTAAGACCCTATGCATTGTCCACAAGGCTTTCTGGGCCCTGAGACCACATTACATCCAACTCTCTCTTCCTAAGCACTTTCCTTCTTGAGCCCTCTGCTCATCCACCTCCAACGCTTTGAGGATCAGACGCTTCTCCATGCTGAGAGAGGGGGGTAGATCTCTCTCCTCGGCTGGTGCCTCCCTCTGAAACTGCCTCTATGCCTATCTCAAACTTGAGCAGGACCACCTCAGGTTCCGGAAGCAACTCAAGACCTTCCTTTTTGCCTGTGCTTTTTCTCTCTCTCCCTCTCCCCTGCTGATGTTCCTGTCTGCTGCACTAACTGTTTATCTGGCCTCCCCCTTTAACCTCATGGGGATCAGGCTCCTTCATGACCAGGAGCCCCATGCACTGCCTCGGGGCCTACCGCACACTAGGGACGGTATCTGCCACCCTACACTCCCTTGCCTTCTGCACTTACATAGAACCAGCCACCCCGGTGGCACTTACTTGAGCTTTGTTATTGCACTCTCCCTTTCCCTCCCCCTGGCACTTATCCTCTCCCTTCCCTTTGCACTTGCATGATCTGAATGACACAAGGCCTAGTAATATAATTTGTTTTGTTCCCCTTTGTCTTCCCCTTCCTTGTCTTGTCGCTGCTAGAAACACTTGTGTACAGGTGCGTTATGAATGACTCATCATATCATCATATCACATGTAATGCTTAAAGGAGAGGTGTCTGTCAATGTTGAACCCAACCAACTAGTTGCAGGTGGTCAGCTGGGGTGTGAAGCCTTTAAGCTTTATAGCAGAGAGCCGGATCTGGATGTCAGAGTGTTCAATGTTGTTGGTCAGCAGTAGGAATTTGGTGTTGGAAGGCTGAGCTTCAGGTAAGCACTGGGCATCGAGAACTGGATCAATGTTAGGCAGGCTGTGAGCCAGTGGATGTCCTTGGTGGAGAATATCTTGAGGTTGCGCTGCATGGCATCTGTATTTTGGTGGATGTGAATGTTGTGTGACCTAGGGGGTTCAGAGCCGTTCCATGTAAAGGTTGAAGATCACAGGAACAGGATGGCTACTTGGCAAGGTGGGTGGTGGAGTAGAAGATGTTGAGTTTCTCGGGGTTCAGTGTTGTTTTCTTGAGAAGGTGGAGTGTTTGTCTGCTCTTGAAGGTCGAGGAGAAGTGGCTTTGAGTGACAGAGCTGTTGATGATTGTCATGTAAGGGAGGAATACTTCCTTCAGAATGGTCTTGAGTAGGGAGGAATGGATGATGTTTTCCTAGCACAGTGTGGCACTAAGGGATAGTGAGTGCCTTGGACATTGCCAGGTAGGGGTGATTTTGTGAGATGGAATGTGTAGTGTGCCGTCAGCTGTGGAATGTCTATGTGCTGGCAGATCATGCTGAACCTGTTGATGAAGCAAGAGTAGACAGCAGTTGATTTTTCAATGGAGTGCGGTACGGGTGGGTTGGTCAGTGGGTTGATGCAATTCATGACTTCTTTGTAGAGGGTTCTGCTTTTAAATTTGGCCTTAATTATGGTGTTTTGGTAGTGGCAAAGTAGCTGTTAGTGCTGATAAGTTGTCTGTATGTAGCACAAAGTTCATTGATCAGGGCGAGGTTGGATGCACTGCAGGATTTTCACCAAATCTGTTCTTGTTTTTTGATGGTTCTTTTGTTGGTCTTGAGTGTACCAAGTTGTGGAAGGTTTAGGCTTGATGGTGCGTTGTTTCACTGGGGGATTGGCACTTGATGTTGACTGTAAAGGCGATGTTGAGTTCTTGGTGAAACAAATCGCAGTCCTGATTCATCTGAGGTAGATATGTCCTTTTGAGGTGGAGTGTGCCAAGGTCTTCTGTGAGACTCTCCACTGAGAAGTTCCTGAATGATCTGAACGCTTGTTTGCATGGTTTCTGATGGGTGTGCCTGACGTGGGTGGTGTGACTAATGTCAAATAAGATTGCCAGATGGTCCAAAAGTTGAGCAGGATCTGAGAGCTGTGACAGATGGTGGGAAGAGCAATGATGATTTGGTCGAGGATATTAGCTTTCCTGTGAGTTTGAGGATATTAGCTTTCCTGTGAGTTGTGTCTTTCATGTGCAATTCAGAGTCAAGACGGCAGTAGAAATTATCCTTCATTTACTTGGTTGCAAGGTTACCAGGGATGTTGAAGTCACTGAGGAAGATGTTGTTGGAATGTATCAGAGGCATAGTGGTATCCAATGACATGAAGTCTCTAATGAAGGAGGTGTTTGGCTTCAGTAGACTGTAGATGAGGTGGAAAGTGACTGTCCATTGGGGAGAGAGGGAAGTGGTAGTAAAGGGTTTTGGAAGAGCTGGTGGTGGTGATGTGTAGTTGGGCACATGCTGATGCCGATGACTCTATCCATCTTGTATTGATAGTCTCATTGTTGAATTTGGTAGAAGTTGGTGATGAGGATGCCTAGAATGTCAATGGAGGTAGATATCATCCAACCTTGCTAATGATTATGTTGTCTAAATCATGTGTGGTGATGAGGTCAGTGATGTCTCCTGCGTGGTTGATTGCTAAGTGGGCATTGTGTTTTTGTGAAGTGGTGGATGATGGAGTGCTAATGGGCTCAATGGTGACACGGGTGAGGTTGTTGCGATGCAGTGTTCATGATATTTCCGCTGAGCAGTGTGGTTGGCGATGACTGATGACGTTGCAGATGGGCTATTGGGAGAGGGAGGTTAAACACATGTTTGAGGGTCCTACTTGCTGTTAGAGCAGGGGTTCAGGTCCCGGGTCCCTCTGGTCTGAACAGGCCCAAACAGGAATTCCCATTTTATTTGTTTGCCCTTTGCTTCAGGCACACATGCAAGAAACACCCTTTTATCTAACAGTTAAGAAAGAAAGGAAGGGGTAAGGCTGAGGACACGGGTGGAGTTTAGGTCACGTGACCTCAATCCACTTAACCAGTGCCCCAACTGCACAAAAAGTATCCAGAGAGCTGCTTAAGTAGGGAAAAAGAACAGCAAAACAAGAAGGCAGCAACAGATTAGCAGTGAAACGTGACCTAAACCCGCCAGGTAGGCGGGTTTAGGTCAAGTGACCTAGATCCCCTTGCACCACCTCACCAACTGCAGAATAGATTTTAATTCAGCGCAACTGCCCCAATCATATGCATATAAAAGGATACATTAATATTTATGATTTAATAATACATTCACATATTTTAATACATCTATTATGCTTGCAGCTACAGAAACAGAAGGATGTCTAATAATTTAGTATTTTCTTGTGATTCTGAATATATATGCCTCATTAATGGCACAGGTCCATACAGGAAAGACATATTTCAGTACAACTTGATCATAATTCATAAAGGGAGTGCTAACTCATAGTCAAATAAATACCCTTATGATATTGCAAAATATATTGGCTCAATCAATACAAAAGGGAGGATTCTGGTGGGTGTGGGTATGTAAATGGAACATATCATAGTTTACGTCCAATCTGAAATTTCAGTGTCAGATGATCCTGCAAGGGTGGAGTTTGTTGAGTACTTCAGGTGAAAAACATAGGAAGTTAGGGAATTGTTAGTTTAAGCAGCAGAGGAAGACAGCCTGTCTGACAGGAGAAAGGTCGCTTGGGGTTACACCTGGATGTAGGTGATGGACATTTCCTTAAGAAACTCTTTGGTGGACTTAGCTGAATGTAGATGCCTTTGTCAAGACAGAACCAATTGCCTAAGAGGGTTTTTGGAGCAGGGGTAAAGACAGAAATGAAGAGCGTAAATGGCAGAGCTACCTGGAACTGTTGATGTCCTACCTAGTCCTGTGCCTTTTAGAGAAAGACCAAAGAGAGTTCAATGACCCCAGTGTATTTAGATACATATCCCCCAAGAATTAGTTCAATCCCCAAAAGAAATTACAAGTGTCTTGGGATTGGGGAGCCCTGTTTACAAGCTATGTCATTACAGGGGGGTGTGAGGGATCAGAAATGTGAGTCGGACAACTTTGTATAGGTTTTTTATAAGGTGCCATTTTATTAATTTGAATGGGTTTGATAAACACCTCACTATCCCCACCCTAATGAGGATTTCCCTGCCTTTCAAAATAACTAAAAGAAACACTCTTAACGAAAATAATCTGTCCCTCACACTTTCTATACAACAACTTAACAAGGTAATAGGATGGCAATGCAAATCAACCTCTTAGGAGACTTTAATCTAGGCCTTAATGATCCTAAAGACTCCAAGGCCTCTGCCCTTAAGAATACAATCTTGTAGCTATGGTTCACACATCGTATAAACAACCCTACACACAATAAAGGCAGAATACTAGATTGGCTAGCTGACCTTAACTGTAGCATCAATGTACTGTCCAATACTCCATGCGCATGGACCGACCATCATTTAATCATGTTCACCATTGACAAGACAGAACCCCTACACAAACTCAAGCACCAGCCATGATGACAAGAAGTAAACAGAATGTCACTTTAGAGAACCTGATACCTCTACTATGTCCTATCACCCATCCAAGTACCTTACATTTAGACCCATCTGCATTAGTGAACCTATATAATGACACTATCCTCAAGGCTATCAACACTATAGCACCCCTTAAATTGCAGAAATCCAAACCACGTACCCATATCAATAAATGGTACATGACTTACCTTAAGACACTTAGGAAAGAAAAACGATCAGCGGAAACTGACTGGAAAAATTCCCCGTCAGAGGCCAACAAAGATAATTTCACTGCGGCTTTAATCAACTATAAATTAATCATTGTTGAAGCCAAAAAAGATAATTACAACGACCGCATAGCCAAAGCTAACTCCAGCATTATATATATATGAATTATACAACATCATGAAAGAACTTGATTCTCCTGCCCTTATACCCGACACCTGTATGAAGGACGACTTATGGTGTACTAACATGCAGAATGCCCTCCAAGATAAAACTCATCGACAATGCCATCCCTTTAAACTTGCTCTCTCCCCCTCCACCAACTTGCCTCATTTCAACTTCAGGCCCCTTTCTACTAAAGAAGTAGAACTAGTCATACTTAAAAACTTAAACCTTCTAATTGTAAGGGTGATGTCTGCCCGGCCGCGCTTTTCAAGGAGGCGGCTAATGTACTTGCCCCTTTCATTACATCAATTATTAATGCATCATTTGACTCAAGTACCGTAGCAACTAATCTGAAAGACGCTTGGGTACTTCCATTATAAAAAAAAATCATCTCTAGATCCAAATAACCCCTCTAACTAAAAACCTATCACTAAAGTACCTTTCCTGTTAAAAATACTAGACCATGCAGCATACATCCAAATACAGCAGTATCTGGAAACAAATAATCTATTAGGACTAAGACAATCAGGATATAGACCCAGACATCGGACTGAAACAGCGCTCATTAACTTAAAGAAACAAATTCATATTTTAAAAGACAAGGGTAAATCTGCCTTACTATTATTACTCGACCTATCAGTGGCTTTTCGATTTGATGAACCATGAAATCTTATTCAAACACTTGTCATCTGCCGCACATTTCTCGGACCAGGCCAACACTTGGATTAAATCTTTGCTCAGTAACAGATCTATGTGGGCTTTTGCACCTTCTGCATCGGCCTTACCATCGCTAGTCACCTGCGGAGTCCCACAAGGTTCATGCATATCCCTCAGCCTCTAAACCGTATTCACCAAACCTATATTCGATATACTTGATTATATGTTTGTCACGTGTACTAACTATGCGGATGACACCCAGATACTCATCCCTATAGTTGGTGACTATGTTGCAGACAGTAAAACCCTTAACGATATCTACAGCACCGTACAACTATGGATGGCTAAGCATGGTTTATGTCTAAACGACGACAAAACCGAACTACTCCTCTTGGGTTCTCCCAACAAACTGAATAAACTTGGGACCCTCTTCAAATCCTTTAACATTGATAGCAATATCATTAAAGTAGCCAGTGATGTGAAAACATTAGGAATTTACATTGACTCAACACTCTCACTCTCAAGACAAACTAATGCCCTAGCCTCATCTACTGCCTATTCTTGCAAGCTTATCACAGCTTGCCGTCACTTCCTGACTACTTCCAACTGCATATCAGTAGCAAGAGCTCTAGTTTTATCCAAACTTGACTATTGCAAAGCACTCTACCTGGGCACATCTCAACGAAATATCAATAAATTGCAAGTTATGCAAAATAATGCAGTGAGATTGGCCTGCAATATTCCGAGGCAACAGCATATCACTGCAACCAGACAGAGCATGAATTGCCTTAACATTAAGCTAAGAATAGACCTTAAGTCACTTTCAATTACTCACAAGTGCCTTAATAACCGGGCACCCATATATCTCTGTGATATCTTCTCACAACACATTACAGTGCAACCAACTAGAACTACACAATCACACTGCGTTAACATCCCTTGATTCAACCAAAAATGCACAGGTAGAGCTAGCCTCTCAGTCCTGGCTGCAAACACATGGAATGCTCTTCCTGTCTCCATAAGAGAGGAACCATCCTTTTTGCTATTCCATAGCAAGTTCAAAGCCTGGTTCTCTGAGCAGGACCAGAACCCACTAACAGTCTAAAACTATTAAACTATACCAGATTGTTACGCCAGTAGCATGTTGTTAAATTGCCTAATACTTTCGGCAACTTTATACCATTTACGTCATCAATATACTTTGCTTGTCGATCCTGGCTTACTCAACCTATTCTTTGAACCACACTGCCCATTGCTCACGGTGGTACCATAATAGCCATGTAACTTGTTAAACTGTCTGTATATTCATATTCATGCCTGTGTAACATGTAAGTCTCAGTGCCCAGTTGCCCCAGGGCTTGGCTGTGCTTTACAAATAAATAAATAAATACATACCAGTTATATTCAGTATACATTTGCTAACTGTTTCTCCTTGTAACCTGGGTGAAATCCTGTTCCCCAGATTTGACAGTATTTTTACTCCACAGTTTAAAATTGGTCTTTCCCCTTCTTGTAACAAAGTTCAAATAATAATGTTCCTCTTGTTCCATGAAAGTCTCTTACTTGGATTTGAATCAACAGTTCGAAATATTCAACCATTCTTTATCTCTCCACTGATGGTAGAGAGTTCAACACTACATCTTTCAAATAATAAGGATATTTCCATAAGGGTATCAACAGACAATTCTTTATCAGGATGACCCCACATCAATTCACAACATCTTTTAGTAGTTCTGCCACTTCTTTTTTTTCAGAATGAAATCACAGTATAGTACTTCAATGACTTCCACCTGGTTCACTCACCTGCCGTGTCTACTACTACAAAGTCACTGCCCTGGTATACTCGTCTACCAGAACTTATGAAAACTTCTACTACAACTACAAGTACTTCTGTGATGTGATTTACTTCAACCAAAGTCTTTTAACTATCCACAACATCTGCTTCGACTACTTCACCTGGGAAAACATGAAACACATTGGTGCTGTTTATTCAACACTTGTTATTGCCACATGCAATGCAGGTTATGCTCATCTATTCCAGAATACTTCCTATCAAGGAGGCAGCTCTCTTGGCACTTCTGTTTTCCCACTTTTATTTTAACCAATGGCTGAACATTTATTTTATTCCAACTCTTTCTTCTTTGGCTTGGACAATTCTTGTTTATGTCATTTACAACATTTGCTTCTCTCTCGTTTTGGCAATATGGATCACAAACAACCTGGTTCGTAGTTGCCCTCTTTTGGCTTTGGCATTGGTGGTTCTTATACCCTTGTCTCGATATTGCCCTCCTTTGATTCTGACAAAGTCTATGACCTTTACCCATACAATGATATCCTTCTTGCCCCAAGTTCTCATTCTGCCACTTTAGCTTTTTGGTTTCAGTTTGGTATTCAAAAGCATTGTAACTCTGCCACTTTAAGTTCTTTACATCAGTTCGGTATTCAAAAGTATTAGATGGGGCCAGCAGGCGATCATTGAGCTGTCCAGGGTCACACATATGTAGTGAACTCACTGGGTATTGCACACACATCTGCTCGCTGGATCCTTTGATTTCTCTGCTGCACACCGCCCAGCAAACTGCTTCCTTCTTCTTCCCGCAGCCAACGCCTATCAGGGAATGGAGCGATCCTCGCTCCAGGGACACTTGGTTGCTCACCTGCTGCAAAGGCCCACTTTACACTGGGGAAATCATGGCAGCTCCGGCGTCTCCCACAGTTACCTTGAACGGCAATGTGGAGTTACGACATTCACTCCACCTCCCACTACTGCTCTCTATGACCTGAACATGAGGGGGTCTTTAATACCTCCCAGTCTCCCTCAGTCTCTCTCAGGTGTGGGTCTTTAGGGCAACTAGACTGCAAGTTGCAATCTTGAGCCTCTGCATCCCTCTTCTTCAGCCCAGTACTTTAAGCATTGTGGGTCTTGAAGTCCACAATGTTGAAATCCCCTTTTCCTTTCACAATTTCAACTTTACAGTAAGTCATTATGATGGTATGGTCTTTGGGGAAGTTATTCAAGGTTGTTTTTGTTTCCAATAGATGATGGATTATGACATTTTTCATCAACATCAAAATACTTAGCTTTAGGAAACAAAAGATCCCTGTGACAGCAAACCATTACATATTCTGGCAGCACTGCATTTCTTCCTTTGAGGAAGACAAATACTGTATCCCTCCCAACAGAGTCGTCCTGTCTCTCTGGGGCCCTTCTCCTCCCAGGTGATCCTCCCGCCTAATACCACCCCAATGGTTAGGATCAGGTAGTGGCTGCCTTCTCATGGCCACCTGGAACCATTTAGGTAGGGTCTTTTTGAGGACTCAACAGGATTCATCACAGGGACAGGGCCTGCAAATGAAACTTTGTTGAAGTTTATTGCCCTCTGATCTATAATAGTGCATGGTATATTAGCGGAGGGTAAATTAATTGACACTAGTCAAGTATCAATTAATTCCCTGAGTTTTAAAGGAGCACATTTTATCTACGTTTGTGAGCCTGAGCCTATGGCACAATGTGACTCACACATTCACAGGTATTGATAGACTTCTTGGCCTGAAAATGTCACTTTAAATAACCAACATTCTTTTCCCAAATAGGATTATGCAAAAAAGAAAGGTTTCTACAAGGTTATGGCAAAAAACGAGGTTATGGCAGATGAAGTCACAGGTCCACAGCGCTTGTATAACAATTAAAGAGATCAACCAAGGCTGCAGGTGTCTGGGTGGTGTGGGTATACTGCCAGTATTAATCCACGAGGTAAGTTATGAAGAACAAAGGAGGTCCCAGTCTCTCTGCGCCAAGGAATTGGAATTTATTAAAGGTGAAAAACGCCTGACACGTGTTTCAAGCTGCGTACAGCTCTTCTTCAGAGGCTACAGTTATACAAAAATGACGAGCAAATTATAAAAAAATTACAATGTATGCAGTTGATGCAATGTATCAAAAACAAACAAAGGTACAAGGGAAGGGAAAGGAACCAGGGAAAGGTGCAACCACAATTTACACATGTGCAGTACATGTAAAAAACCAAATAATAGATGAGGGTGAATTACCGCAAGTTGTCAATTTCATTCGTAGCAGCACGTGTGCATGGGAACAATTGCAAAGGAAAATTAAAGCACAATTTTAGAAACAGAGGTTGACCATAGCAGCACAATCAAGTACCAAACGAATCAATCAGATAAGTCTTGAAATAAAAGACTAATATGTGCCCCATAATTGTGAAGTAAACGGTTTACCTTGAATTACAGCAATTAGTCGTCACAATTAAATGTAGGACAATGCCAGGATAAATTCTGAAAAGACCCCAATATACAATTAATATAATCAACCAAAATTGGGACAAAAACATTTATAACCAAGATACCAAGATCATTAAAGATTAAAACATACCTCAAACTGCCTCGCTATTGCAGAAGGCTAAAATTCAACAAAAACAAAAGAAGAAAAAACGAGTCTCAATTAATGTTGCATAAAGGCCAGCAAGAACCCTTTTAAACCACTAATTGGCTCCTGATAAACAAGGAATTAAATACATCAGCCGTAATTGTGCCATAATGTACAAGAAATGCGAAGATAATTGTACCAGGAAACAACCAGTTGGGTCCTTGACCATCCATAATTAGGGGGAGCGTATTAGCACGTCTTACCGCGGCGATCGTAAGTTTGTGTCTGCTCAGAATTCCATCGCGCGATTCGCGAAATAGTAGTAGGACTACATATACTTGAGTCTGAAGACGGTGAAATGTATAGTCATGCAACCATGGTGTAGCAAGTTGGGGAAACGAGCCACCATGTTGGATGAACGGAAAGAGCCTTACAGGGAGCCATACTGCACTAAAGGAGGTCCGTAGGCCCAGTGCGAATGATACATTACAGAGCTAAATAATTAACCAAGGGAAAATAACTAAAAAAGACTAATATATTAGTAACCAAGTCAATTAATTAATAATGATGCATTGAAGAGAGAATTGATGAATAAAACCACAAACAAATATGAATAGAATTGAATAATGAGAAAAAAAAGGGTTTGAAAGAAACATGTTAGCAGCTAAAATAACAGGACGTGAGTGCGCTGCTACAGGTCAGCATTAGGCATTGTGGCAATACATAAACCAAAAAGTGCAATAAATGGGGCACAGCCCCATGGACAAGAAATAATGATAACAACTAACACAAAAGATAGATTAGAGGTACTTGTCAATCTCAGTCAATAATGTGCATTCTGAATTATAAAAAGGTGGCAAACTCATGGTCCGAATTGAGTCCAGAAGTGACAGTACGATATTTACGAATTAATTTCTCCTCCAATTGACGTAATTTTAATGTGAGGTTGCCACCGCGTGGGGGCAATGTAACTTTACACAGCCCCACAAAGCGAATATCATCATTGCAGTCCATTTGGTGTGATTGTTGCCAATGGTGTGCAAGGGGATATTTAGCTTCCTGGCTGCCAATTGTAGCCAGATGTTCACAGATCCTGATTTTAAGTGGGCGAATAGTGCTCCCTATATATTTAAGGCCACAGGTAGAGATAATGCAATACACGACAAACTTAGAATTACAATTAATAAAGGACTTAATTTCATGATCACCACGTGTACCGAATGTGACTAATGATGTTTTAAATGTAAATTGGCACATATTGCAACCACCACATTTGTGAAAACCTTGGACTCTGGCGGAATGAAGCCAAGTCTGAGGTGTGGGTAACGGACTCATAAATGAAGGGTACAGTTTGTTTTTAAGAGATTTGCCTTTGCTATAAATCACACTTGCATTAGTGTCCAACCAATTTGCGATATCTTTGTCGAGATGTAACAAGTGCCAATGTTTCTTCAAAATATTATGGATTTTGTAACTGTCAGAATTATATCTGGTAATTAGCCTGATATTTTGAGAGGATGATGATTTGGCCCACATTTTTGGCACTAGTAGATCAGCTCTCTTAAACTGTCGTACTTTAGCTGACGCCCGTTCAACACACATCTTATTGTACCCTCTATTCAAAAACCGAGTTTTATGAGGGCACTTTCTTGATCATAATCCACTGATTGGGAACAATTTCTCTTAGCACGTATAAATTCACCTTTGGGAATATTGGCTATGACATGTTTTTTATGGCAGGATTCTGCATGTAGAGTAGCATTCACAGAGGTAGACTTACGAAAGGTTTTTGTGATAAAACCGTCAGAGGTTAAATCAATAGAAAGATCCAAGAAGTCAATATGAGTTTGGCTGTATGTTGAAGTAAATTGTAAACCCCATTCATTGGTGTTTAAACAAGAAACACATTCTACAAGTAGTTCCTGTGTGCCAGCCCACACTGAGAGGACATCATCAATATATCGTTTCCACAAATATATAAATGGTAAGTACAAAGAATTAGAGAACACACATTTCTGTTCAAAATAATGCATAAAGGCGTTAGCCAGAGCAGGTGCGAAGCTCAATTAACTTCAACATACAGCCAAACTCATATTGACTTCTTGGATCTTTCTATTGATTTAACCTCTGACGGTCTTATCACAAAAACCTTTCGTAAGTCTACCTCTGTGAATGCTACTCTACATGCAGAATCCTGCCATAAAAAACATGTCATAGCCAATATTCCCAAAGGTGAATTTATACGTGCTAAGAGAAATTGTTCCCAATCAGTGGATTATGATCAAGAAAGTGCCCTCATAAAATCTCGGTTTTTGAATAGAGGGTACAATAAGATGTGTGTTGAACGGGCATCAGCTACAGTACGACAGTTTAAGAGAGCTGATCTACTAGTGCCAAAAATTTGGGCCAAATCATCATCCTCTCAAAATATCAGGCTAATTGCCCGATATAATTCTGACAGTTACAAAATCCATAATATTTTGAAGAAACATTGGCACTTGTTACATCTCGACTAAGATATCGCAAATTGGTTGGACACTAATGCAAGTGTGACTTATAGCAAAGGCAAATCTCTTAAAAACAAATTGTGCCCTTCATTTATGAGTCCGTTACCCACACCTCAGACTTGGCTTCATTCCGCCAGAGTCCAAGGTTTTCACAAATGTGGTGGTTGCAATATGTGCCAATTTACATTTGAAACATCATTAGTCACATTCGGTACACGTGGTGATCATGAAATTAAGTCATTTATTAATTGTAATTCTAAGTTTGTCATGTATTGCATTATCTCTACCTGTGGCCTTAAATATATAGGGAGCACTATTCGCCCACTTAAAACCAGGATTCGTGAACATCTGGCTACAATTGGCAGCCAGGAAGCTAAATATCCCCTTACACACCATTGGCAACAATCACACCAAATGGACTGCAAGGATGATATTCACTTTGTGGGGCTGTGTAAAGTTACATTGCCCCCACGCGGTGGCAACCTCACATTAAAATTATGTCAATTGGAGGCGAAATTAATTTTTAAATATCGTACTGTCACTTCTGGACGCAATTCGGACCATGAGTTTGCCACCTTTTTATAATTCAGGATGCACATTATTGAATGAGATTGACAAGTGCCTCTAATCTATCTTTTGTGTTAATTGTTATCATTATTTCTTGTCCATGGGGCTGTGTCCTCTTAATTGCACTTTTTGGTTTATGTATTGCCACAATGCCTAATGCTGATCTGTAGCAGCGCACTCACTTCCTGTTATTTTAGCCGCTAACATGTGGCTTACAAACCGTTTTTTTTCTCATTATTCAATTCTATTCATATTTGTTCGTGGTTTTATTCATCAGTTCTCTCTTCAATGCATCATTATTAATTAATTGACTTGCTTACTAATATATTAGTCTTTTTTAGTTCTTTTCCCTTGGTTAATTATTTAGCTCTATAATGTATCATTTGCACTGGGCCTACGGACCTCATTTTAGTGCAGTAAGGCTCCCTGTAAGGTTCTTTCCGTTCATCCAACATGGTGGCTCGTTTCCCCAACTTGCTACACCATGGTTGCATGACTATACATTTCACTGCCTTCAGACTCATGTATATGTAGTCCAACTACTATTTCGCGAATCGCGCAATGGAATTCTGAGCAGACACAAACTTACGATCGCCGCGGTAAGACGTGCTAATACGCTCCCCCTAATTATGGATGGTCAAGGACCTAATTGGTTGTTTCCTGGTACAATTATCTTCGCATTTCTTGTATATTATGGCACAATTACGGCTGATGTATTTAATTCCTTGTTTATCAGGAGCCAATTAGTGGTTTAAAAGGGTTCTTGCTGGCCTTTATGCAACATTAATTCAGACCCGGTTTTTCTTCTTTTGATTTTGTTGAATTTTAGCCTTCAGCAATAGCGAGGCAGTTTGAGGTATGTTTTAATCTTTAATGATCTTGGTATCTTGGTTATAAATGTTTTTGTCCCAATTTTGGTTGATTATATTAATTGTATACTGGGGTATTTTCAGAATTTATCCTGGCATTGTCCTACAATTAATTGTGACGACTAATTGCTGTAATTCAAGGTAAGCCTTTTACTTCACAATTATGGGGCACATATTAGTCTTTTATTTCAAGACTTATCTGATTGATTCGTTTGGTACTTGAATTGCGCTGCTATGGTCAACCTCTGTTTCTAGAATTGTGCTTTAATTTTCCTTTGCAATTGTTCCCATGCACACGTGCTGCTACGAATGAAATTGACAACTTGCGGTAATTCACCCTCAATTATTATTTGTTTTTTTACATGTACTGCACATGTGTAAATTGTGGTTGCACCTTGCCCTGGTTCCTTTCCCTTCCCTTGTACCTTTGTTTGTTTTTGATACATTGCACCAACTGCATACATTGTAATTTTTTTATAATTTGCTTGTCATTTTTGTATAACTGTAGACTCTGAAGAAGAGCTGTACGCAGCTTGAAACACGTGTCAGGCGTTTTTCACCTTTAATAAATTCCAATTCCTTGGCACAAAAGAGACTGGGACCTCCTTTGTTCTTCATACCTTAAGTGGACTCCTAATGCAAAGTAAAATGGATTTGTTGAATCCATTTCAACTTCCATTTTCTGATCTAATGCTTGTGGGACCCTTTAATAATCAAGATATGTGTTGTTTTCAGAGAAAAGCAAGTGAATTGTAGTGTGTAAAGTTTATTCCAAGTATGGTTTGGCATGTTTGTGCTTTCGCAATGTGATGATAATTACAATGCATATGTTCGTATTGGAGAGGATTGTAGTCTTTTGCCGAAAATAGTTATTCAGATTTGCTTTAATAGGAATGGATGTCTGTGTGAATTGTGAATGTAAACATTAGTGAGATAACAGCAGGCAGGTTGTGTTTCTGTTCTGCAGGCAGGCTGCGAGTATTTATGTGGAATATTGAGGGTGACTACCCCAGCTCTAAAAGATAGGGCACCACCTTTATTTTCTTGATTTATTATTTATTTTAAATAAAGCAGACAATTTAGATTAAAAACAGTTTGTTTCTTGCCCCAGATTTTGTGGTAAAATTGTCATGGTTGGGGGTGTTGAATCAGGGACATTTCTTCATGAAAGAATAAGGCTATGAGTTTAAATTCAAATATATACTATAGATTAAAATCACCACAATGGCAGACATATCTGTTGGTAGCATAGGTATAATTGCATTTTAGAACATGTTCTGATTTGTTAAATGTGTGTTGGTGCTCAATTGATAAAATATATCCTAAATATATTGACACCAATAATATTAAGGTGAGAATATCATCTGAAAGAAATGTAGAGTGAAATTATATAGAGACAGCCCTCATTAGGACCCTGGTGTTAAGGGGTTAACGGTGCCGTGAAAGGTGTCGGCGCCGTTAAACCCTTAACGCCTTACTACGAGGTCCCTTTGCGGGACCCGACCTTAACGGCTGGTGTAGACCAGCCGTTAAAGTGGGGGCCCGTAAAGGACTCTCGAGGTAAGTACGGTACCGCTATTTGCTGTACCGTACTTACCGCCTTCCCCATTCCCATTATGCCCTATGGGGCAAGAATGGGGAAGGGCCATGGTGACATGGGGAATTACCGCCCCGCCAACCTTGGAATGGGGTGGTAATTCCCCATTCCGCCATGGTGGACTCCGGCATCGACCATGGTGCTAATAGCACCATGGTTTTCCGCTGGAGTCCTAATGAGGGCCAGAAAGTAAAGAGTGGAAGTGGGATGTGGTGTTGTATTACTACACGTATCTGCTATACGCTTTACCTTAACTTTTCAAATACTAAGTTGGGCTGACTGAATTTCAATAGTAAGCTTTTTGGATATTTACCCATAACTCCACAGCGCCAGCAGCCCCAGTTTCGAAGGGAGTCCACCACAAAGAGCAGACAAATCCATTGTTACATTTTTCCATCCAGTGTGTGGATATTTCAGTCAATTAGAAGCCTGAATTTGTATGTGCTGTGATTGGCTGAAACCAGATGATGGAAAATGATGGACTTTTAGCTGGTTGAAACTGTTGATTGCCTGATGCAAAGTCACGAAAACGTCCAACATTTTTGGTCACCCAGTGATCTCCAGGAAGGGATAGGCAAAAACCTGATTTCCACAGGGTCTTATGAAATGGACACAATTTCTTCATACTGATCCATAATCACCACACAGTCTAACATTTTTGCACACCGAACGCCTTCTTCGGGGAGGGCAAAAACCTGATTTTTGCACAGCAAGTGGCATTTCAGGTTTATTTTGTTGCTCCTGACTCACCATTCCTTTGTAATTGTAATTATAATTGTAACCATCATTTATATAGCACCTTTTACCATTATTATAGTCCCAACATGATTGTGGTGGAAACGCCCTCAGGGACCCCAGTCCAGAGTATGGGAAATTCTCATAGAGGTTTACAATGTGTGTGTGCATTTTGACCAAGGTATGGAATTCGGTGGGCTGGCCGGGCTCCTGTTAGCAACCCCAGAGAACAGGCATGTGGTTGGGTGCTGAGGGAGGTCAGGAGAGTGTGTGAGTGGGAAAGACTTGTTATGTGTTGTAAGTGATTTCAATCCGGCACACACCCAAGTCAAAGCCGAGCATGTAGTGCACAATTGAAATCCTTATTTATTTTTGTCTAAAAGTTCAATATTCTGACTGATATACCACTCATATCATGCCCTTCTCGTGGTAACTGCCCTCCCCCCCCCCGGTTACACTGTACCAGGAATTAAGCTGGTTTGCAAAGGTACTTATTTATTTATGTATTTAAAATGTAATCACAATATGATTTAATAGGTACACAACAATCACTAATGGGGTGACAGAACACTGAATAATATCTTTAATACAATGGGAATAGGAAATAAGCAAAACAAATGCAGCACAGAAAATAATATTTTTGTGTTGGTTCAAATCAGATAGCACTGTGGTTAGCAGTTCCCCCTGTGGCACCCCTCAACCCCCAATTAGCAATGCAAAGAGATGGGAGGAGAGAGCAGGTATTTAGGAATGGCACAAATCAACGAATATCAGTCCCACTTTCCCTCAGCAAACACAAGAGAAAAATGGAATTGACTTTCAGCTGTCAGACTGGCTTTCAAGATTGACTTTAGAATGGACTTGGCAAAAACACCAAATATGGTCAAAATTGCTGAAATTGTTATAAATTCTTATGGGAGCCGCTTTGGATAGTTACACACAAGCACAAGCAATGATTTGGTCAACAGAAAACAATTGAAATCTTAAGGTCCAAGTCGGAAGCAGTTAAAAGCTATTTTACACGTGTAAACTTTTCAGATTTGTAAAATTTGCGGCAATCTTTTTCGTGCGCGATATTCGCGATAACGGGAGAATCGCACAGAGTTTCTACCACAAAAACTGAGGGAGTTACGGAGTTTTTAGTAAAGGTTGTTTTTGTAAAATAAGCACGAGAATTGAAAACAGAAATGCACTTTTAAACATGACAAATGAGTTTGCTTACACTAGGGGATGCATATGAAGAAGCAAATACCACACAGGGATTACAGTCACTGGATCAGGGTGACCACTTGATAAGGAAAACCTACTTCTTCAGATGAGAAACAAAGGGGCAGCGCAAAGATAGTTCTAACAGTACTGGTTCTGAAGGAGAGATAGGATGGGTTGGAAATAGGGACAGGACTATGCAAAGGACATATGAAATGGGTCACAGTTCTACCCATTTATACTCATTGGATACGTTTTTAAATGGACCGTCAGCTCTGGTCTGGTCTAAGAAAAACAGCACTTCAGGCACAGGACTGGATCATCTAGGCCAGTTGCCGGATTAGCACAGGATCTGCTCTCCTAGTCTGTGGGTATTTGGATCAGCTGGATGGCGAGTTCCTCAGGCAAGCCTAGTGGTGGCAAGCCAGAGAATTTCTGGACACTGGTTCAAAATGGTCTTCTCACACCACACAGCGCTTACTGAGTGGGGAGAATGAATTTGAGGATTTGGGGCCTTGCTGGAAATCAATAGTCTCTATTGCTGGCAAGAGATTTGGCATCTGGATCTGGAAGAATATTTAAAGCTGGATCTAGGAAGCTGGATCAGAGTGCTTTGCCGGAATCAGAAAGGTGGCTGGATCAGTGATTCGAGTCCCTATCTGCTCTCTGCTGTCTCTATTTATGCCTTAAAAATGACATCACAAAGGGGGTTTATGGGCCGGCTTAGCTAGGCTTGCCCCTTTGAAAGGTGATTGGGTCAGAGTCTCCTCTCTGCCTTGATAGGAGGAGAGAAACAGAGTGTCATCTTTATAGTGTCATTTTATGATGCTGAGAATCCACCCCTAGCCTCTGGAGCACAAAGTCTAATTTTGGCAAAATACATATTTACACATGTGCAACCTCTATACACATCGCATATACAGGTTGCATATTTTACATAGCAGCTATTCCTCAAAACCGCGTAGCTGTGGGATCATGTTTCCCCTTTCTACTGAATTTGGCCCTTTTCGCATGAACACACTTTTCAATTTTTATGCAAGTTTCCACAAATGTGCGGGTTTAAAATGGGAATGAATGTATAAAGTTTCACAATTCTAGCAGAAATACAGACCCCATAAACCCACATTTATTGCCATTCCTGTTCAGAATAAGCTACACGGTTGTACTAAGTTTTCAAAGGTAGTGCTAAAAATTAGGTTAATTAATCTGCCATTTTCAGATTTTGCACCCCTTTTGATAATAAGTTATACACCTTCTAAAAATGTCCATTACATATCCTGTTAACACCATATGGTCAGTCTTTGTCACTCCTTGAAGCATGTGGTGCCCCCCTTCTTTGGAATTTGCTTCTGTCAGCCAGAGTTTCCTGTGCTGTAGCAGTTTTACAGCCTTTCACACCTGCATTGTCCTGGGTGGGAGGATGGTCATTGTTTGGCCTTTTTGGATCAGATTTTGTTCAAACCCCGCAAAATTAACACCTCCCTGTGAGTTTCTGCTGAGGGAAGGCCTTCCTTCTGTGAGAAAAACCTGCTATTCCGGTTTTGCAGCTTCAGCCAAACTAATTAACTTTTAAATTTAGCAAAAACCACATCTGTTGCTTCACATGCAAATACATTTCTTTCTTGGCCTTAAAATCTGTAGAATCAAAAACACAACTAAAATCTATATTCCTTTTTGGCAACAATCCTGTGTAGGTTTGCTAATTCAGCAGACTTTTAGTTTTAGGCCAAATTGAATATTCCTCAGTTCTCCTCTGACAGCTGTCATTCAGGCAGCCCCGGGTAGGGCACCCAGATTTTGGCATGACTGTCAGTTTTCAGACAATCCAGTTTTCTGATGAATGTTTTGCTTTTCATATCAGGACTTTGTATGTTTACAATACTTCATTAGATACATGACTTTTAACACCAGGCAAGATTGTGAATGTTGAAAAGTGTTGGGTTATAGGCATTTTGGAGTTTTTGGGAACAAAACAAATGTCATTTGTAGGCATATTTTTGGGTTTCATTTGCACAGTGCTGCTTTTCTCTGTGCACTCTGTTTGCTAGTCATGGGACCCACCGGCACATTTCTGCAGGATGTGCTCTATTCCACTGCACATGCCCCATGGGTGGCAGGTTGTGCATCTCTCTTTTTGTGTGCTGAGGCGCACGGTTTTTGTAGGTTTTTGGCGCGCACAAGGGTATTGCTGCCATTGTTGCTCTTTCTATCCCCATAACTGGCAGAGTGATGCCGCATAGCATAGCGGAGTGGGTCAATACATCCCACAGTGTCCAGCTGGAGCGAATTTTGTCGTAGGTCATCATTTTGTTTTAATGGCAGAGGTATTGAGTCATAGTTTGGTGTAAGTCGGCAAAATATTATGTGCTCAGCTAGACCAAATTTGTCATTAGTCGTTGCTGCATTCTGGTGCATGAATGTGGATGTCCATGCCTGCGGCCCATGTCCAAGATAGTGGTGCATTTAAACAAACCTTGAGCCTGAGCTGGAGGTGTGGTTGGGTCCGTGGTTCGTGAGAGCGATTCTTCTAGCCCATAAAAGGTCTTCCAAGTGTCATGGACAAGTAATCACATTGCATCTTCTAGGCGTAATAGATAGGTTGTCTTATCTTCTAGACGTTGATATCGAGGCTCCTGGTTATCTTTATTTGTCCTATCCTGGTAGTGCTCATGCATTAAGGTGCTTTAGATGGGCTAAAAACAAGGCCATCCAGGTGTACTCAGAGCGTTGAGTCTGGAGGAGGTGGTTTCCCAATACCAGGTTCGAGTAATGGAAGGAACACTTAAGGCTTGGAGTGCACACAATAGTTTACAGACTGGACTGTTGATGTGCACTGTGTATTTAGAGGGATTTAGAGGGCTGCTGGTGTCCCTAGGTGGAGGGCACCATGATTACAGCTTTCCTCCACCTAGTGGAGTGTTGGTTGCCAGTTTGCGAGGTGGACAGCCGCAATAAAGGCCGGCGCTGCCTGGTTGTCGGGTCATGTCCCTGGGTGGAGTTTTGCACTGTAGTTGCTAGGAAGATGGAGATGGCCTGGCTGATCTGTGTTATGCTACACTGCTACACCTTGCAGACCGAATGGTTTGGATAGGAACACGGCTGCAGCTGGAGGAGTGATGATGTGATGGGGATGGGGTAGGGACTCCATTTCACTACATGATTCAGGACACCACTGGAAATAGCCACTTTCATCAGTATATAAATATGAAATTTCTTCCACTCTTACTCTTAGAGATGTTTTTTTAGATGACATCTTTTGGTCCGCGTTTTTGTTCCTGAGAACACTAGGTACCCCAACTATCCGAGACTCTACACCTTGTTAAACCTGGTGCTGACACACACAGCGGTTAACTTTTACTCATAGCCAACCACGACCCACACCCATCTACCTCCTCCACCAACTGAAGAGGCACAGACATCACAGCAATCCCCAGTGCAAACAAAAACTGGTTATCAGCCATCACAACCTTTAAACCTGTAAACAACTAATTATTCTCACAGATTGTCCATCCAGAAAGCCAGTCACCCATCAACCATGTGCAGCCAAGAATTTAAGGGTCTTCTGTGGGAGCGCTCTCAGCCTCCTTCATACATAGAACATTAAATTGCACTAAAAATACTAATTAACTTGCAGTCTCTTACTCTATTCCCCCCTTCTCTCACGCCTCTCTCTTTGGTCTCCAATGACATCCCTAACTCATATTACTGATGGATGAAACAACCATTAATTATCTTGTTATGTGCCACCTACACAAATGTATTCCAAATGAACGTGGGCACATTCAACTTTTCATTGCTATTCTTTATGCAAATTATAAACAATCATGCTTATGTCTTGTGCACCATATTAATATATTATTGGATTTGTTTTTATTATATATGTCTATTCTCTATAATACAAAATGTCTACACTTTAAAATGTGCCTCACTTAACATCTGTATTGATTCAGCCTTGAGAAAGACCCCGATGGGTCGAAACACGTGTCCGCTGATCTACTTAAATCACTAATAAAATCCTGTATATGAAAAATTAGAAAAACGTCATCTTCTTTATTAGTACCCGGTGAGGGTCAATCTGAATGAAAAACATTCTGATTGGCCCTCGCCGGGGTTTTCCCCGACTGGGATTCCCTTGGCTGGGATTCCTTTCCTTTGTGCCCAGGTGGGGGGCATGGCAGCCCCTCAGCCAATGAGGAGGCTCTAAATGGGGCAATCCCGGCTCCGAGCCTACACACGGCTGGAGGCTGACATCCTCCCACGCCAGAGATTCAGGTAAGTTTTTTTCTTCTTCCTCCCCCCTACCCTGCAAACAATTCTCTCCCCACCCTCCCAACCCCACTTACCACCTTATTTCTCCTTTTTCAGGAGCAGACGCGCTGGGAGCACTTCTGTCCCCTGCGCGTCCGCTCCCTATGGCCACCATGGAAAGGGAAAACGGACTCTTTATTCCCTTCCCTGGTGGCCATTTTTTGTAACTTTTGTTTTGTTTCCTGTTCCGAAACGCTGCAGCGTTTTGGAACAGAAATAATGGTATTAGTACCCCGGTTTTGTGGGCCGGGGGTACTAATAGCAATAAGCCCCTCGCTGCGGGGTCATTACTGAGTCAGGTAATGCCCCAGGCTATAACTATGGGCCCCGGGGCATTACCTGACTCGGTAATGCCCCAGCGGATCGGGCTTATTGCTTAATTATTAGTGCACGCACTACAGGGTCCGACTGGTTCATGCTAATACAAAAGGTGTGGGCAACATCTCTCCCTCCCGTGAACTTGCTGCTAATCTAAATATCAAACCTAAAACAAACCATATAGCTAAATACTCAGTGCTGAAGAATGTTGATTCAGCCTCTAGAGCCTACTTTCGTTCATAGGATGGTTTTTGTTAATGTACAACAGTTTAACAAAATATGCCGAAAATTACCTGTCATTCCGTAAAATAAGTTTAGTGTAAGTATTTCTTAAATGTAGAGTACGAGGTAAGGTTTGAGGCCTTGTTCATCCAATTTTAATATTGCAAAAATATCTTTTATTCAACTAACTGAAAATAATATACCCCAAAAATACCTGTGCCATCGTTTCATTTTATTTCCAGTTAGGTGAATGAAAGTTGTCAAAACCTTTGCCATAAAATACAGGGCAAAATTGTGGTATGCTGAACTATCAATTCTCGCTTCCTGGAATCGTTTAGTTAGCTTATGGTGGGTCTTGGAGCAGTTTATCTCAAGTATTTGCTATTGGCGTCTCAGATCCTCCATTTGTCTCCATGCTGTCCGGATGTTAAACAGTTCAAATTAAAGTCCAGATAGCTTGTATAAATTGCAAGAGTGTGCGGTAATAAAATTGGCTTTCATCAATGCACAGACCAGTCTGGAATCCATAATGCACTTGGCCTCGAAAGGACAGGAATTACTTTTTGGAAAGGGCCTTATTCGAATGCAGCACACAGACGATGTTACCCTCGCCTTCAAGTCATCTTCTGGTCATCACTTTTCTCAAACGATGAGTTTTATATAATAGCATCTATTGATTTTTAAATGAGTTATACATATTCGATGAACTACGAATTAAATAATTTTACGTTTGTAGCATTTTCTTCAAAATATGGTTTGTTTCACTAATGTGGTTGTTTTAGCTGGATTTGTCTTTTATTAACCCTTTATTTAAATCAATAAATTCAACAGACCAGTGCTGTTTTTATTCAAATGGCTGTGTTTATTCAAACGATTAACAGGTAATAAAAAGCAAGGGCAATGCCATTTGTCTTCCTGTAAATAAAGTCAGACTTCAGTTTTACCTCTTTCTCTCCTATTGCTGTTTAAGTGTCATTTTCACTCAAGCTTTTTCTCTGCAATCCTTTTAATTCCATCTCGTTTTGAGCCACAGTTGTGCCACCAGAGATGGGCAAAATGAGTGTTATGCAATTGTCTGTGTTCTCATTTGCATTCAGTGCAAGATGTGTTCAGATGAACATTCTGCTGTAGACAGTGTTGGTAGACCTTCTTTTCTGGTGCACCCTTGGTACCAATCTTTTGACCGAGGCAGTTGACATTGCCTCTGCATTCCTGTTTCTATCTATACGTTAACCCTATTTGTGAAAGGGGTGTCTGACACATTCGCTGCCAGATGATTCAGCCAAGTTCTTCTGCAATATAATTCAAGTGTACCATATATATACATATTTTGACTCATTGGTGTTCTAGAGATGCTCCATATTATGTTGTTGTTTCACATCTAAAGCATGCATTCTAGGGACAGGGAGCGATCTTTAAGCACAATGCAGGACCACCTAACCACATGTGCGTTCATGCAGTACCTTCGGCTCTCCTTTTGGTAGCTTTGGCCACGCCCAGCTCTTACGCACGCTAGAGGTGCATTGCTTTGCAGGAATCAAAAAGCAAAAGGCAAAACGATAAAAGTAGTACAAATATATTAACTTAATATCACGAAATCTTTCATTCCCATGGGCAGATGCAGTAAAAGGAACATATTAAAAGTATTTCTTCCATTTCATCCAGTCCATTCTTGTAGGGTCAATGATAAGGTGCTGCAAGGTGGGTTGGAAATTAACTTTGTTAGCAGTCTGCAGAGAGCAGCACTTCTGCTGCTGAGTCAAAACACAACTCCTACATTTCAAAGCAGCACCGTTCCCGAACTAGAATTAAACAATGTCTCGCTGCGTAGAATACAGACATAACATATCTTAACGAAATAACCACACAAAATAAAACCAAAGTGGTAAAGAACAACTGGAGAGAACAATTTAGGGAATGACCAACAGAAAAAAGGAGACAATTGGCAATAATGATTCGCACACACAAAACAAAAGTCCATGGTGCAAAACAAATGAAAGACAGAACATTGTTTAGATAATCAACATTGCACAGCAGAATTCGGAATTCTCAACGACATTAACATTGCACAAACTCATTCAAGTGGCCCGGAGGCCTCCTCACCCTTCTGCTGGATCTAACCCCAACCTGCTCATAGCCACCTTCCAACACCAGATCATTCCTGATTGGGGCAACACCCTCTCCAGCATCGCTTCCTCCCGCAGTATCACTCGCCACGTCTACTCCTTTATAAGGTGCCAATCTGCTCATTAACCACACCTCACCTCCTTCCACAATCATGACTCCACCCCTCATTGCATTCATCTTTTTGGGGCCCAAGAACTTTCTTTCAAGGAATTTAAGTCCCATCCTGGGATTTTTGACCAACACCTTTCACTCCATGACAGTCATCACAAATGGTCTTATCGTGCTGTTGCCCCTTCTCCACCACTGTCATCTCTTCACCGTCCACACAAACTGACACTGCTGAGCCCATCCACTCAGGGCATACTTTGGTGCCTGGCTCACTACCCTCCAGGGAAACAAAAGGGGACACCCTTGTCACTGTGTGTGGTGTAGTGCAGTACGCCTACGCCATCAGCCTCAAGATGGCCCGCCATGGTAAAGCAGACCTCAGTGCCAATTGAGTACCACCCTTAATAAACCTGTTGACCCGTTCCACGAGACCACTCGCCCTGGGATGATATATGGCCGTGCGCACATGTGAGATGGCATATTCTTATAAGAACTTCATTTTATCAAAAACGAACGGGGCCCCATTGTGGGTAACTAACACCGTGGGAAATTACTCTCATAAAAACACATTTTTCAGAAACCTAATCAATTCAGTGGTTGTTGCCCCATCACATCCACAGCAATTTTCTGCCATGATTGGTCTGGAATCTTTATAGGAATTAAAGGCCTCTCACACACCCCTTTACTGTTGCTGCTCATCAAACATTCTACACACTCTCCCACTTGATTCTCCAATGCTCCATTCATGGCAGGCCACCAATCTTTCTAGCACAACCTCCTATCTGTGCCAACAAATGGCCATGATGAGCCAGCTCTATTAGTTTCCCCCTAATATTCTCATGAGACACAGATTTGGTACCTCTTCTCACTCTCGTCCCCTCTAAGGATAATTTATCTTTGATCTCAAAGTAAGGTTCAAACTTCTTGCCCAACACATCTCTGCTGGGACAACCAATAACAGTCCATTCAACAATCGCTCTCAACACCTCATCTTCCACAGCCACATCTTGCCATTCTCCTTGATCAGAAGAGCCAATAGGCAACCTATATAAACAGTCTGCAACTGAATCTCTTTTCCAAGGCAAATAACACACACAAAAATCATATCCTTGGAGACCTAACAACCATTTTGAAATCCTGGGAGAGCCTTTGCTCCACCTCACACTAAACATCACATGTACAAGAGGTTTGTGGTCTGACCTTACAATAAAGCGCTGGCCCCACAAGAAACATTTAAAAAGTAAAATTGCCCAATATACATCCAATGCTTCTCTCTCAAATACAGAATAGTTTTCTACCGAACCCACTAAAGGTCTGGAGGCAAATGCCACCACCCGTTCTTCTCCCTTGCAGTTACTCTAAGTCAAAGAGGCACCTAAACCTAAAATACTGGCATCAACAGTAAGGAAGGTTCTACTCGTGGAGCTACATTTTCCCCAGAGACGGGGCATTAGCAATACTCGCCTTAAACTTCCCAAAAGCCTCCTTAAATTCATTCGACCACACATACCTCACACTATTTTTGAGTAATGATCTGAGGGGTGTTGACAGCACTGCAGAATTCTCCACAAATATATGGTAGTATTCAGCTAATCCCAAGAAAGAATTTAATTGTTGTTTATTTTTGGGCTCAGGAGCTAGGCTAATCGCCTCAATCAAACTATGTTTTGGCACAATTTCTTCGTCAGAAACACAATGGCCCAGATACTCCACACTTCGCACACTCATTTTACATTTGCTTATTTGGATGATAAGACCTGCTCCCTTCAACCCACACAGCAGCTCTCTTAAAATCATGTCATGCTCTATGACAGAGCTAGCATGAATTAACTGAAACCAAAAAAGTGATGGGTGGAAGGTTTTGAATCAATCTGGACCACTGACGTTGCTCTGGGCAACCTTCCACACCACCGTTTTTTAGCCTGTCTGCGCCATTGCAAAAGGGGTCCAGCCATATGCAAATCAGTCAGGTACTGCCACCAATGGGAGCAGCCCTGCCCGAACTGCTAGGCCAGGTCCCCTCTGCACGGAAACACAAGCAACCCCAGACATGTTACGGCCTTGTTGGGCCTCCTCATTGAGTTGCAGCTTGGTTCCCTATGGCGCAGCGAGCAAGGGACCCACGTCTGGGCATACCTTCTCTCACATAGGGAGACAAACTGAAACCAAAAAACTGATGGATGGAAGGTTTTGAATTAATCTGGACCACTGGTGTTGCTCTGGGCAACCTTCCACACCACCGTTTTTTAGCCTGTCTGCGCCATTGCAAAAGGGGTCCAGCCATATGAAAATCAGTCAGGTACTGCCACCAATGGGAGCAGTCCTGCCCGAACTGCTAGGCCATGTCCCCTCTGCACAGAAACACAAGCAACCCCAGACATGTTTCGGCCTTGTTGGACCTCCTCAGTGAGGTGCAGCTTGGTTCCCTATGGCGCTGCGTTCGTGCTGGACTGCCGCTTTTGGGGTAGGACCAAGCCTGATTTGCATATGGTTTTTCCCCTTCTGTAATGGCATGGCAGGCTAAAAAACGATGGTCTGGAGGGTTGCCCAGAGCTTTGCCCGTGGTTATGATTAATTCAAAACCTTCCGACCATCACCTTTCTGTTTTGCTACAGTCACCCCGAGTGGGACGGGTATGCCCAGACGTGGGTCCCGAGTCTGCCGGGCCTAGAGACCCAAGCTACTCCTCACTGATGACGCCCAACAAGGCTGAAACATGTCTGGGGATGCGTGTGGTCTCGAGCAGAAGGGATGTGACCTAGCAGTTCGTGCTGGACTGCCCCTTTTGGGGTAGGACCAAGCCTGATTTGCATATGGTTTTTCCCCTTCTGTAACGGCTTAGCAGGCTGAAAAACGATGGTCTGGAGGGTTGCCCAGAGCTTTGCCTGTGGTTATGGTTAATTCAAAACCTTCCAGCCATCACCTTTCTGTTTTGTTAACATGAATTAAGACACCGGGCCTCATTACAGGTCGGGCGGTCCGGAAATAACAGTGGCGGTAAACCCGCTGCCACTGTTAATTCTGGGCCGCCCGATCTCGAGTCCTGCAGGCGGGAGGTGGCGTTCCCGCCAGGTCTGACCTGGCGGGTTTACCACCGCCCGCCTGCAGGCAGACGTGGAAACACCGGCACTATCACAAGATGGTGCCGGTGTTTCCATGGTCCCCATTCCCATTGAGTCCTATTGGACTCAATGGGAATGGGGATTTACACCATTCCGCCTCCGGAATTCCCTGGTCACCGGGGTTGTAATGCCCCGGTAATTTCGGGAATCACAGAGGCGGAATGGTAATACGAGTCTGATGGTAAACAGGTGGTTTTACCACCTCGGTTACCGCCTGACTCGTAATGAGGCCCATCGTCTTGGAAAATTCGGACTTTCTTTACCCCTTTAAGTACTTATTCCATAACTCGCCTGAACATGGCAGCTGCCGATGACAGTCCGAAAGGCATTCTACAGTATTTAAAAGTTTCCTTGGGTGTGACAAAAGACGTCAGATCTTGGCATTTTTGTGCCAGGTGCATTTGATGATAGACCGCCGAAGGTTCAATCACTGTGAAAAACTTGGTATCTCCCAACAGAGCCAAAACCTCTGACATTACTGGTAGGGGATGGTGGTCCACTAAAATATGTCTGTTAAGGTCCCTGAGATCTACAGAGAGCCTCAAATTGCCATTTTCTTTTGAAACCTAAACCACCCAGAAAAAACCACTCTTTTCCTTCAACTCTTTCTATCACACACTGATCCCCTCGTCACAGTCCGCACACACTGCGCAACACTGTCATGCCTCTAGAATCTGAAAAAAGAACCCCGCAGATTTGAGCGCATTTTGTTTTCCATACAGCCGTTGCGCTCTGATGCTTGATGATCCATAACATATATTCCCCCAAACTGAATAACCGTCCAAAAAAAACAAAGAGGTAAAGAACAACTGAAGAGAACAATTTAGCGAATGACCAACAGACAAAAAAACAAGGCGATAAAAAACAATTGGCAATAATTATTAGACCACACGAAACAAACATTTATGGTGAATAACAAATAAAAGAGAGAACATTGTTTAATTAATCAACATTGCATCAATGTTCTGTCTTTCCTTTGTTATGCACCCTGTACTTTTGTTTCGTGTGTGCTAATCATTATTGCAAATTGTATTTTATCTCCTTGTTTTTTTTCTGTTGGTCATTCACTAAATTGTTCTCTCCAGTTGTTCTTTACCTCTTTGTTTTATTTTGTTCATGGCCACTATGTTATTAGATGTGCTCCTACTTGCTGAGGCATTGCTTGTATATTTAAAAGCACTGCCGTGACAGAGAAGTCTTCAACGTGTCCCGCGACGCTTCCCATTGCTATGTTTGCATGCCTCGTGCGTGCGTGCTTTCTCGTGCTAGGAGGCCCTTTCCTCTAAAGCTCTTTCAGGAAACGAGACCCGCTCCTTGCCACCCACATCTCACCTTGATGTTTGTTCAAGGCCTCTCTCTACTTCTTTGCGGAGGCCCTGGACACAGACACCAGTAACAACATCGGGAGGGGGACACCCTGGGCTGCTCTGCACTCTGTACTCCACTTCCCCCATCTTCACGGACTCTGGACGCTCGTCGCCATTGAGAAGGTGCTGCAAGGTGGATTGGAAATTAACTTTAATAGCAGCCCGCAGAGTGCAGCAATTCTGCTGCTGGGTCACAACACAACTCCTACATTTCAAAGCAGTACGGTTCCTGAACAAGAATTAAACAAAGTCACGTCGCGTAGAATGCAGACATAGAAGTTACCTGCAAAGAACATCTGAACTGGTGTTTCATCACAGCCTTTCATGCAGAGTGCGTGGAGAAGCAGGATTTCCGTCTACCGCGTCTGCATTTTCCTGTCACAGAAAAAATTGTCACAGGCCACAGAAATTAATTTCCCATGGGGGGGGAGGGGCTGTGATGCCTCAAACCAGGCCTGCCTCTCACAGCATCTGAAGGTAATGGAAGAAGTGTGCTTGTGCAGATCCAGCGTTCCACAGCAAGGAGCAAGTACAAACTACAAAAAGTATTTTAGCAAGGTCATTGGTCATGGTAGTGAAGGAGTAGTCACATGGTTTGGTGACAACCCCTGGTAATTAAAATATATATATAGCTGTGTAACACATCAGGGAGATGGTGGGGAGTGCGATGCAGAAAAAACACTTGCAGAAGGGCCGTTTTAAAGGGAACTTGTGTCAATACACCTATATTAGTAGGTAGAAGGGCTGGTAGGTGGGGCTTGGTTTTATTATGTAGGTTGAACTGTATCAAGTAGCATTGTTGGTTGCTGCAGGGAGCAAGAGATTGGCCATATTCGGGTCTGTTAGAGTTGAAAGTTGCAGAAGTATCATGGTTTAGCTAAAGGCTGCAGTATCAGTTTCATTGGGTTTTATTTTCACTGCTGGCTAGAAAAGCTCATGGATCGAATGTCAGGATAGAAAGGGGTGCCAAACAGAGTCCAATTCTTTGTTGTAGGGAGAATTTTCTCATTTGAATGAAGTAGCTCTCCAAATAGCAGGTGCCTTCCCAGACGATAAACTAATGAATATACAATGATCATAAAGGATGCAGTAGGATGCATGAGGAGACTCCGATCACATCAATGTCAAATTATACAGATACAGATCTACCAGGACCAAAAGACACTAGGGCAAATAACACAAAAGGAGAGTGGAAGAGAAAGTTGAAGTGGTCCTGCGGAGGTCCAAAGTAAAAGCCTTGCACATTCGAAAGTCTTCGACATCAGTGAAAGGTTGTAGCCCGACTGAGGGAGACCTGGAATGTGAAATAAGTTAGGGGAAGGGAACCCCTAATGAATGTGAATAAAGCTTGGGGAAGGGAACCCCTGAACGTGCTGGGATTGTGAGTCCCAAGCCCGACTGAGGGAGATCTACGTTAAATCAGGTACATTTTGCTTTGAGAGGTCCGAGCCCAACAGAGGGAGACTTGTGTGAATTTTCTGCTTTAAGAGGTCCGAGTCCTACAGAGGGAGACCTATGTGAACGTTTTATTGAACTGTGAAAGAACTTTGGTGAACTATAAAACCAGTGAATTTAACATGGAATAGGTGGGCCTCGACCCACGTTTTGAATTGCTTCTTTATAACTTGAGCCAGAGTGTGTCATTCTGCCTATGGGGGGGCCGCCTTATTACCGTGTTGTCCAACATGGGAAGGAGAGCTGACTCAACCATCTTGTTTCTTTATATTATAACACTGACTTTTCTTTGCATACATATTCCCCTTGACACACGCTTTGTATAAAAGATATGGCAGGCATTAGGTTTTGTTTGTATAGGCTATTTTGATTTGACAGAAACTGACTAGTACTGTGTTTTCTTTATTTGATGGTAGAGACTACTCCCATCATAGCTATAGGGCAAAGTAGAAGTTTTTCCAAACCCCACAAATCTAATAAAGGTTTTGAAATGGTATCTCTTGTGTCAGTGTTATACTTGTGATACCATGCCTTCCTTAGACATACCACAAAACCTACACAGAGCATCCTCTGCGTGGATCAGGCCTCGCCTTAAGGAAACCTCATTTGAATCCAGAATGTTACATCTCAACCTGAGAAGCAGGTAACAAAAATAGTTATTAAGAAATTGTAGGAGGATATGTGAAATATCTCCTCTTTTCTTGTGTTCTTTTGATAAATATTTCAGAGATGGCTATTCATGAAATTATTCTACCGTTTCACACCAAACTTTGTCAAACAGGTCTTTTTTTACTTTGTTATAATTGTGTACGAGAGTATCTCTATCTAATGCTAGGTTCCCCAGTATGTGTTTGCAATCATTAGCACACACAACCAAAGCATCATCGTCCTTACCGCGGGTGATTTTTAATGTCACATGTAGCCCTAGCGCTTCGCGTAGTGTCTTCCATTGGATCTAATAATTTAGTGTAGAGGGATTTTTTTTTCCTGTATACTCAGGCTTTAAGAGACATTATTCCCAGCTCACAGTGAATGGCTACCATCAGTATCACATTAGGAACTTTCAGGCAGTTCCCACACACCACCGCCTCCAGACTCTCCAAACTATCTATATGGGACTTCCTTAACCATTCAGCACTGTATGTCAGTTTGGGCACTACTGTACCCTCATAAAACTGCACCGGAGGCTTAATGGAGAATCTTCCAAACCTGCCGTCCCACTTCTGAAGCTGGGTGGACAATGCAGCCACCATCAACTTCAATCCTTCCCAGGTTTTCCCACTCGCAGGCTGGGCAAATATCTGAAAGCCCAAGTACATCACGTAGTTTGTACAGCCTAACTTACATTTCCCCAAAGTCCATACCAGTTTTCCCCCTCTTTCTTCTCGTGAACTGCATTATTTTGGTCTTGGCAGGATTGATCTTTAACCCATTTAAATAAGCATATTCCAAGAAACCGTTCAAGAGCCTTTGCATACCTTTTTTGGTGACATCGAAAAGCAGAAAGTCATCGACGTGTGAAAGCCATGAAACTCTAGTAGCCCCTATTTTTGGTGACACAAAGGCGAGACTGTCTAGATGTTCCCCTGGGTTAAACAGGCAAGGGGCCAAAACACACCCCTGCTAGCCTTATTTTACTTCAATTGTGCGAGAGAGGTCCCCCTCTTTATTTAATCTCAATCTAATTGCAGACTTGCTATGTAGTGCCATCAGAATATTCAAGAGTTCGCCCTGGAGACCCCAATCACGAAGTTTTGCCCATAGTCTCCTGCAGTCAACCCTATCAAAGGCATTTGAGAGGTCTATGGAAGCCACATATATCGTCCCTCGCTTTTTGCCCAAGTTTGTTGTTGCAATATTCGTATAACCATGCCATTCAAACATGTAGAGTGGCCTTTTCTAAATTCTGTTTGCAGGATTGACAGTCTGCGCTTAGACTTAACCCATTAAGTGACCCAACACTACTGCCAAAAATAGCTTGCAGTCTGGGTTGATCAAAGAAATAGGTATATCATTTATTGGGTCATTTCAGGGGCCCCCGCTTGTAGATTCGTACAACAGTAGCCATTTGCCAAGACGAAGGCAGGACCCTACGACTGACAATACCTGCAAATCTTAAGGTCAGGATTTTTCCTCAACTACCTGCATCTGCCTTAAAAATGGCATTCGTTAGCCCATTTGGCCCCAGCAATCTTGAATTACTGCAGGCTTTAATGAGGTCCACGATAGGGTCTAATTCTATCGGGAGGCTTCATTCCTCCTCCTGCCGCTCGTTCTCCCCGCTCTCTACGTCTCCCTCTGTCTCCTCGATGTTCCCATACACCTCACCCATTGTTGTTCTGACACGGGATTAAGTTGATTTAAAGGAACCCCCACCTCCCCTGCATTCACTAGCTGCCAGAAGACTCTTGTGTCCTTGTTAATTAGAGCCCACAACATTAGTTCAGAATCTCTCTGACACATAGTTGCCCTACGGATTTTACAGTAATTTTGATATTTTTGCTGTATTTTTCTGAGAAGCAGCTGATATACATCTCTATCCCACACCATATCCTTTGACCTACGAAGATCCCTTCTCAGCTGACTTTTGTTCCCTGCTAGTTCTTCATCAAAAGCCTGTTTGGGAGCCATGGGTTTTGCCTTCCTGCAGGTGCATCTTTTCTGGACTGCTTCCTGTTGGAACTTATTTAGCAGTCCATCAAATTCCTGCATGGAGAGTACTTCCGTTTCCCATGTCAGATCTGTTTGACATAGCAAGGAATCCCAATATTGATTTAAATTTATGATTTTCTTTGGTTACCACCCAATTCTGTTCCGCCTCATATTTGTGCAAAGAATTAAAAACGTATTATGTGTTGATTTGCATATCATATCATATCACAGGGGGGCACCGACATTTCGACTTCCTAGGGGCCTCCACTATTTTTAAACCGGCACTGCAAGCAAAGTTAGTTTCAGGCTGATAAATGTTATCCACTGGGGTGTTCTATATTTGTGTGGCAAATATGCTTGCAAAGGTATTGTGCAATCCTATCGCTGCGCAGATGTTTGGAACATTCTAAATTCTAAATAGACCCTCCGAGGGGACATCCAATAAATAACTTGTGTGGGGGTGATTTGATTAGCGTTCCCGTGCCATTGTGGATTGTTAATAAACTGTTGTTGAAAAGACTGCTGGCCCAGCGTCAACGTTTCCTTACCTTAGAGACATGCTATATGTCTTGCAATGTGACTTCAAGCCCTTTTCACTGCCCACAGATCACCTCCATTTTATGAGGATGGAATTTTGTCGGTCAAAGAGTGTAATCCTCGGTTTCCCTTTTTATGTCAAGTTAATGCGTTTTCATTATGTGTGTGTCCGTTTTTTATAAATCGATTTAGGTTTAGGTTTCAGAAACTGCGACATGCTTTCTTACACTTATCGGATGGATGAGTGACTGCTGATGGCTGGAGCTTTTCTAGGGCTTTCCAGAGAATGATGCTATTTGCTGGGCCTCTAAAAGGAGAGCTTTGTGCCCAGAAGCCCTGCTCTATTTTTCCTGAACTGATTATAAAAGCAAGTTTCCGCATATCCTCTTCTCTTGGGGGATTTTAGTGATACTCCTCAGAAGATGGCGTAGAGGCAAAGAAGGACCCTTCATCACACAGTAGATATGTTTGCAAAACGGCTATAGTCTGGTTGTGAAAAACCAACATTTGCATATTTAACATGAGGACACTGTAATGCTTTCTATACCTGAATCTAAATACTTATATAACAGAAGACCCCCCAGCCCCCGCCCCGTTACCTGACAATCACCTTCAGCCTCTACCCACTAGGCACGTGCCTTTGAGCGCCCTATGGCCCGTGTTGTCTCACAGACCTGCACTTATTGTTGGCAGGTGACCACTCTTTACCAATTGATCGCTGCCAGGCCCTTAACTGTTGCTTGCAACTGGCTCCCTTGCACTTCCCCTCTGTGGAACTACTAGTACTTACACCCCTCCCTTGTCGCTTCTCTCTTTCTCTGCACTTGCACGTTCTGAATTCTCACAAGACCTAGTAGGACCACCTCTGTCTTTTCTCATTGGTATTGCCTGTCGCTCCCATGTTCCCTCCCTGTTTCCCTGTGGGCACTTTAAAACATAATTTCTTGATGTATAAGGGCCTTACAAATGCACAATAAATAAATAAATGAAAAATAAATAAACCCAGCGTTCTTTCTAAATCTGCCTACAATAAGGGATGCATAGTTTGATAAAATACGTGTTCTTTTCCTGTATACAGGCCAGGATGTCTCCTTAAAAGTAGAGCTATTTGAGCCACTTACAATGAATGACGCTTCCATTGTGTCCCTGTTGTACCAGAACATTGCGCTTCTGAATATTAACACATTGGCAGAGAATCCTTTCTTACAAAAGCACCCTAGCACGGCAACAATACACCCACTCTTTCAAATAGACAAAAACATTGTCAGTTTCCGTGAAAACCTCAAGGCCTGGGTTCTCAAGAAAGCTTTTTTCCGATGCTATGGAGAGCGCATGATGACCTCGACATAATACAAAAGATGCCTCCTTTAATTGAGGACCTATTTAGGACCTATGCTGTTATGTTTTAATAAACCATGCTGTTAACGTTAGACAACTCCCTCCAGTTTGCAAATCCTGTACCTGCGAAGTCTCCAAATGCCCCCACCACAAGCTTGATAAAGACAGCTTATATCTACCAAAGAGAGGCTCTGTGCACCTGGACTGTTCGGTGACATGCCTTTATAATGAATCATTTTATAATGAATGTACATATAACAAAAATTATATACCGACAAAACATAACACATTTATTTTCTTTTTTGTGGTGGGGGTCCCCCCAAACCCTGTTTCCCACCCATAAAAACCCACCCTAACCATTTCCCCACAAGATTTAACCATTTACCCCACCCCCACATACATTTTTGTTATGTTTTTCATTATATAATTTTCGTTATATATTCATTTCCGGACTGTTCAACATGTCTACTGTGAAGCAGTATCACACTACCCCATTCCTCTTCCCCTTACGCCTACTTCCCACACCATAATCCTAACCTTCCCATATGGAGCGTGTGACAAATCAACTTCCGGGGCACCAGTGGTCCAGGGATGAATATCGGTTTCTAAACCATCAATCAGCCCAACACCTCTAGTACACCAGAAGGGATTTGAACAGATTGGAAATACAAATGAATTATAAACCTCCTTGTTCAATTTTGGTAACGTGGACGGAACAGCAGGCTTATCTCTGCAATGTCGTGGATCGTTGGTTAGTTGCAACACAGCGAAAATACAATTATCACCCAATGATAAAAGGGACTGTCCAGTCAATCTTGTATACAAATATGTACTTTATTATTATTCAACAGACAGTACTAGCACATTACAAAATAAAACCCACCTTGTAAAGGAGCACAGAGGACAGACAGTTTCATGAAGGAAAGGGATGCACTCTGGATACTGACAGGAGGGTAGTTGGTAAAGCAATCAGTCTTAACTGTTCAAGGTTATTTGGTTTCAGCACCAAGGGAGCAAGGAGTCGTAAATGTCACTAGGGGCCTTCAGAGAAGGACCAGGGAGACAGAACCACAATTTACCTGGTGCTTGTGATGGTCTTGATGCTCAACAGGGTCGAGTCGGTCTCAGGATGCATTACAGCTCGTGCGGAAGAGTTCAAGACAGGAGACAGCTGTGGGTATCAGTCAGCAGGCAGTTCGGAAAGCAAGGCTCGACGGGTGTCGGCAGGCTGGCCTACACGGTGGCTCAGGGTTAAAAATCCTTTTCTCTGTGCTGGTTGGTGGATCTGGAACGCTGATCGAGGCGTCCCGGATGGCTTTAGTGACTGTGCATAACAACAGTCAGTGGTGCAGCCGATTGCAGCTCGAGGGGCTCAACTGCCTCGAAAATGTCCTTAAAAGATGGACGCTTGTTGATGCTCGTCATAGCACTCCTCCTAGCTTCTTTGCAAGGTTTGTGTCATCCTTTAAGGCAGACGACACAAAGCTGAGGCGAGTGTTTGCAGGCAATGGCCTTGTCCTTTGGTCAGAGGCTCTCTGGCACATTCCACCTAGGAGGCTTGCTGGCAGAACCTAGCAGGGCACGCTCTGTGCTGGCTGAATACTGGTTCTGGAGCTGCTGGATGGGCCCTATGGGGTCAGAATCCTCCTCAATTCCCTGGGAGATTATGGGGAGGGATCTTGCTTCTTGGATTTGGAAATCCTGTCCATCCTTCACTGGCCGAAGCTGTAAGGCAGACTGCACCTTCAACTAGGGTGCAAATGAGTTGCTCTTCTAACTCTTTACAAAGTCACCTGATGATCTGCCAAGAGAGGGGCTCGACCCTCTTTTAAAACCAAATGGGCCCCAGTGATTGGTGCAGGCTAAGCCTACCTTAATGAATCAAACTTGGGTCCCCATCAACAACCTTCTGCTATGCGTGAGGTCATAACCAGAGTGCTTTGCAACAGGAAAGGTAAAGCGGTAAAAACCTGGACTACTAAGTCCCACCCATCTTCCTGTCTGTTGTGGAACAAAGGGTCTCTCTGGTTAATTGAGCTCTCTGTGGTTCCTGATCAAAGTTCAGGTCCCCCTTGAAGTTGTGGTCGAGAACATACGTTTTTTCTCCATCAAATCACATACAACTATCCTCTGAAAGGGTGTCTCCCTGTGGGGGTTGCCTACTGTAAACAGTTGTCCAAGAAAGGACAGTTCACTGCCTGTGATACTACTGGGTGGAAGCTGACTTCAGGTTGGCACAGATGCATATAAAAAAGATGTTGTGTTTCCTGTCCCCATTATCAGCTCTGCAACAAGGCCTCTTGCAGGCCTGCTTCAACTCTCATCAGTATGCACTGCCACCATCATGATGGACAAAGAATGGGGCTGATCCATGGAGCGTTTGTCAGTTAATGAAGCTGGCCATTGCAGGAGGAAGGTGTTGTCTTCCTCCTTCTTGAGATGCTTTGATGAACCTGTGGCTGTCACATTCTAGCTGAACATGACAGGAGGATTACACCTGTAGGCTGTGTCCACCCAGAGTATACGTGACTATGTGTTTGTTGTGCAACGAGCATAGGAAAATGTGTGCGGATTAGCCCCACACATTTTCTGCAGGTTGATCTCCCAACATTCCATTTCATTACAACATTTCAAAAATGCCCAGGCGAGCGTACAATCCCTGTGTGATGGTCGAATTCCTCACTCCCTTACCCTGATATCTTTTGGCTAGCACCAAGAAGAATGGACAGCTAGTAGCCAGAACTAAATAAAGTAAATGAGTGTTGATTCATATTGACAATTAGATTCTATTATGCCTTTAAATGTGACTGATTGTAGTTCTTAAATGTGTAGTTACAGGCTGAATATAAACTTGTACTATCTAGTTAACTGCATTCAAATGCAACAACAAATATTCTTCACAAAGTGTCATTTTAATCCTGCTCCATAAGGTCTAGACCCTGCATTTAGGGACTTGTGGTTTATTCTGCTCCTGGAGTCTACACCCTGCATTGATGGACTTGTGGTTTATTCTGCTCCTGAGGTCTACACCCTGCATTAAGGGTCTTGTGGTTTATTATGCTCCTGAGGTTTGTGCTCTGCTTTGAGGGACTTGTGATGTATTCTGCTCCTGAGGTCTAAATCCTGCATTAAGGGACTTGTGGTTTATTCTGCTATTGGAGTCTACACCCTGCATTGAGGGACATGTGATTTATTCTGCTGTTGAGGGCTACATCCTGCTTTGAGGGACTTGTGGTTTATTCTGCTCCTGAGGTCTACACCCTGAATTGAGGGACTTGCAATGTTGTCTGCTCCTGAGGTCTACCCTCTCATTAAGGGACGTGTGGTTTATTCTGCTCCTGGAGTCTACACCCTGCACTGAGGCACCTGCAATTTATTCTGATCCTGAGGTCTGCACCTGGCTTTGAGGGACTTGTGATTTATTCTGCTCTTGAGGTCTACACCCTGCATTGACAGACTTTTCATTTATTCTGCTCCTGAGGTCTACACCCTGCTTTGAGGGATTTGTAGTTTATTCGGCTCCTGTAGTCTATACCCTGCATTGAGGGACCTGTGGTTTATTCTGCTCCTGAGGTTTACACCCTGCATTGAGGGACTTGTCATTTATTCTGCTCCTGAGTTCTACACCCCGCTTTGATGGACTTGTAGTTTATTCCGCTCCTGTGGTCTACACCCTGCATTGAGGGACTTGTGGTTTATTCTGCTCCTGCGGTTTACACCCTGCATTGAGGGACATGTGGTTTGTTCTGTGTCTGGTGTCTACACCCTGCTTTGAGGGACTTGTGGTTTTTTCTCATCCTGAGGTATACACCTTGAATTGAGGGACTTACAATGTTATCTGCTCCCGAGGTCTACCCCCTCATTAAGGGACGTGTGGTTTATTCTGCTCCTGGAGTATACACCCTGCATTGAGGCACCTGCAGTTTATTCTGCTCCTGAGGTCTGCACCCGACTTTGAGGGACTTGTGATTTATTCTGCTCCTGAGGTCTACACCCTGCATTGAGGGACTTTTCATTTATTCTGCTCCAGAGGTCTACACCCTGCTTTGAGGGATTTGTGGTTTATTCGGCTCCTGTAGTTTATATCCTGCATTGAGGGACCTGTGGTTTATTCTGTGCCTGGTGTCTACACCCTGCTTTGCGGGACTTGTGGTTTTTTTCTCGTCCTGAGGTCTACATCCTGCTTTGAGGGACGTGTGGTTTATTCTGCTCCTGAGTCCTGAGGTCTACACACTGCATTAAGGGACTTGTGGTTTATTCTCCTCCTGAGATCTGCACCCTGCTTTGAGGGACATGTGGTTCATTCTGCTCCTGAGGTCTGCACCCTGCATTAAGGAAATTGTGTTTTATTCTGCTCCGGGAGTCTACACCTTGTATTGAGGGACTTGTGGTTCATTCTGCTCCTAAGGTCTATACCCTGCATTAAGGGACTTGTGGTTTATTCTGCTCCTGAGGTCTGCACCCTGCTTTGAGGGGCTTGCAGTGTATTCTGCTCCTGAGGTTTACACCCTGCATTGAGGGAATTGTGGTTTATTCTGCGCCTGAGGTTTACACACTGCATTAAGGTACTTGTGGTTTATTCTGCTCCTTGAGTCTACACCCTGTATTGAGGGACTTGTGGTGTATTCTGCTTCTGAGGTCTGCACCCTCCGTTGAGGGATTTGTGGTTTATTCTGCTCCTGAGGTCTGCAATCTGCATTGAGGGACTTGTGGTAATATCTGTTCCTGAGGTCTACACCCTGCATTAAGGGACATGTAGTTTTTTCTGCTCCTCTAGTCTACACCCTGTATTGGGGTATTTGTGGTGTATTCTGCTCCTGTGGTCGGCACCCTGATTTGAAGGACTTGCTGTTTATAATGCTCCTGAGGTTTACACCCTGCATTGAAGGACTTGTAGTTTATTCTGCTCCTGAGGTCTGCACCCTGCATTGAGGGACTTGTAGTTTATTCTGCTCCTGAGTTCTACACACTGCATTGAGGGACTAGTGGTTTATTCGGCACCTGATGTCTGCACTCTCTTTTGGGGCTTGTGTGGTTTATTCTGCTCCTAAGGTCTGCACCCTGCATTATGGGATTTGTGGTTTTAACTGCTCCTGAGGTGTACACCCTGCATTAAGGGACTTGTGGTTTATTCTGCTCCTGGAGTCTACACCGTGATTTGAGGGACTTGTGGTTAATTCCGCTTCTGAGGTTTACACCATGCATTAAGGGACTTGTGGTTTATTCGGCTCCCGAGGTCTGCACCCTGCTTGGGGACTTGCTGTTTATTTTGCTCCTGGGGTCTACACCTTGCACTGAGGGACTTGTGGTTTATTCTCCTCCTGCGATCTACATCCTGCATTGAGGCACGCACGGTGGTGAAGTACCGTTGAAGTACCGCTTTGCCACTCCCCCTGCTCTTTACTGGATACATTGGATTCATTGCTCAGCTAGTTTTCAGTATACAGACCTGTTTTGCATGTAATAACAGCTATGAACACGAAGCCCCGCCCCTTTTGGTCAAATCCCATAAATACCTACATGCGTGCACACAAGCGTGCACACACCGGGGTGAAGTACTGTTGATGTACCGCTTTGTGCTCTTCCTGCTCCTTCCTTGATACATTGGATAAATTGCTGAGCTAGTCTGCAGTCTACGGTATCACCTTACAGAGAAACTTACCAGTGCAACCTGTGCACTATGGACTTTGGTATTTGATATACTGATCATAATTTGTACTATTTTCTTTACTTAGGACCTGTTTTGCATGTGATAACAGCTACAAACACTAAGCCCCATCCCTTTTGGACAAATCCCATAAAAACCAACATGCGTGCACTCAAGCATGCGTGCACCGGGTCGGCGCTGCTGCAGTCAGCGAGGGGTTATCATTGGGTTTTGTGTTTAAATAATATTATCTAACTCCTCAAACAGCCACACTGCTCATGCGTCGTGGTCTCTATACTTTGGGAACTGATATGCTGTCACCTCAACAAACTCAATTTACAAGACATAAACATAAGTTTTCTGATAACACCCCACGAAGGCGTACTTGAGTCAACTCACGTTCGTCCTCCGCGTTCCAAGCATCTAGAATGCCTATTGTTGACAAATCAGAATACTGATATCCGGCTATATTGCTGCAAAAAGGGTGTACGCTCGCCTTCCACTTCAGTTATCCCTCAAGGTGCCCTTAACGACCCTGGCACAGCTCCTGTGGTTAAAATCATCAACAAGATCAATTCAACTGTTACAGCTATTGATAATGTAGCACCCAACCCATTAGGAACCAGAGAGAATGTACTTGTTAAATTTGGTGATAAAGATCAGCTGACGCAAACTTTGGATAATGCGATGAACAAGCAGAACTCTTTTAATGTCGTAAAATGCTCCTCTATTACTACACCTTGCAACATTTGGCTGTCTGACATCCTGGTGCTACAAAATGCACAGACTGCCCCAGTTTTGCCCACATCAGTGGAAAAAGAATCAGGCAAATTTGTTACATTATCCCCGTGCTCCCCGAACATCCTAGATGATTCGGTAGTAATTGATCTTAAATCTAATGGCTCCTGAAAATCTTTCTTGCTCTCCAGACCTTTTCCCTAATATAAGCCAAGAAGAATCAGTACTAGCTTTATCTTTTATAGCACCAAACCCCACGCAAACTTAACACTCACTCCTCCATAATCAGTTCTCCAACGGTTTTGGCCTCGTCGAACAAACTAATCGAAATCACCCTCAATGCTATGAACACAGCCCTGAATTCACTTTCAACGTTTTTTGAATCCCTCGACGCCAACTAAGCTATCAAGGTGCCCAACTCAATACGATTATAGCATGGCAGAAAGCTTATGACATCTGACACATCCAAAAAGCAGGAGTCGACTTTACATCTGTTAATATTAACTGTGATTCTAAGTTTGGAAATGTTCAATGCACCACGCTCAACGTTTTACAGGTACTGTGCCTTTCATCCCGAACAACTTATGATCCGGTACATGCCCCATGGCTTTACCATTCATAGGACAAATATTACTTACTGAGCCTCCTGAAATGAAGTCCTTAGAGACTTCTCTGAACCAGAATCAATCATTAAAAGACCGAACCAATGTATCTTCCCATGCATGCGATGTTGTGATGTTTCCACAAAATGTGCTTACACGATTTTTACCGCTTCTGACCATAGACAAAAAAAACTCAAAAATAAGCCTAAAACCCTACCACTTCCCAAGAAAAAAAACCAAAACATAAGGTCAGTGAAGTCATCATCACACTCTGCAACCAAACATTTCTTTAAAATTGCTTAATAGTGAGAAAAAGGCTCTATGCTAGCTTCTAATGCTATCTCTAAAAAGTATATCCAGCGCTCAAGTGAAGAAGCCCAAAGCTAATGAGTCAAAAAATACTTGCATACCATATGCTCTGCTGGATGCACATATTGTAGCTGCTGCTGACCTACAGAAGTAAGAAAATAAAAAAACCTGGCACCACAAACACAGTTAAAGAAAAGAAAATGAATACCTGACGCCACAATATCTGAGGAGCAAGCAATTGATCTTCGTCGTCATGAGATCAGAAAGGCAGTTGATGCCTACAGGGCCTCTCAAAAATGTCAACCTTCTTTTAGATCATCAAACTCTGGAAAAGGGCAGACTCCAAATTTGAGTCTAATTATGCTTGAGGAACGGCATACAACTTAACCACTGACTGTGTCATATTCAGCAGCAGTGGAAATGATTAATCAAGTCGATCAAAAAAATAAATCAGCAGAGACCTTATTACCGCTCCCAAAGCATTAGCCTGCTGCACCTAGTGACAGCACTAACAGAAATTTTGAAATTCAAAATATAATTGAGCAATATTTGGCTACCCATTCCATCGATACAAAAAAACAATTACAACCCGTGGTGAGTGACCTCATAGCTGGTACAATGCCCGCCTCAGATTTCGAAACCTATTCACAAAACTCATTAAAAATCAAACCAGAACCGAATTGTGAAACAAGTGCTCTCACTCCACTAGTGTCACAAGCCATCAAAACTAGCACTAATGATCAATCTCGAGCACAAAGTAGAAAATCCGCTATACACTCACTCTATATTCGATGTCAACCAGCCACTTTCCCTAAATATGATTTGAACCGAGGGAGGGTAATGGCTATTTTCTCAGATCTACCCTCGTTGACAGATGTTAGTTCTGGTGATAATGATCAAGTAGAGTTTACCAATGAGAGAGATTTGGGTGTAGCCAGACTATGGAATAAATCTTGACTTGTCCTAAATACCATCTGGTTGGCTAAAACACAACTCTTTACATGGGTTTTGAACTTTCTTTTGGAAATCTGTCAGCTCATGATAACCTAATCCTTTTCTAAAATTACAACAACAGTCCAATTGAGGATGATGAACCATGTTGGAATAGCTCCACTCGCTTGACCAGGTAATATTTACGAGGTGCTGCAGGAAAAGATGGAGGGTATGTTAGGTAGTGGGATAACTGCAAAAACGGATGCTATGAAACCTGTAGTGTTTACGCTTGCAGCCCTAAAGTACTCCAATCTCTGGTATTGGTGTGATTCTACCTGGCTATTTGCGGTTCCATGTAATAATGTCGCCACAAAACTCTCGCCATGCAAAAATATCGCCGAAAAATGGCCGTTTTTTGTGGCGACATTATTGCATGGACCATGCGGGGGACACCCCCGCAACCCTCAAACTTATTTTTTTCTTTTTTTAAAAAAAAATGTTTTTTTCTTTTTTTGCCCCTGTCCCCATATATATGGTCACCCATATAATATCGCCGCAACCTTTTCCTGGCGATATTATTTACGGCGACCATATACATGGGGATAATATTACCTGATACCCTATTTGCCTGGCCAACGACCTTGGGTTTGTATTTCTCTCAGAAGGTAAAGTCCAAGGTTGTTTAGCTATCAACGCTGCAGGAACCTGGTTGTCTGCTGGTTGTTATGTAGATTATCACACACTGCACATGATCCAGGGCACGGTGATGCACATGAGGTAGGAAAAACAAAGAAAATTAGGCAAAGACGCTCGGGGGAAAGCAAGCGCATTATAGGAACTGCAAGCAACGGCAGTCACGTCAATCACGGCCGTTACGCATTAAGGAGAGGACCTAAGAGGGTCGCACGATGTGCAGCCATTTTAGGGAACTGCATCTGGGTTGTCATGACAACTAATTTGTAATTATTATACGGAGTGCAATACACACACTCCGTACTGCCGAATAAACAATAAACGCAAATCTCTCTCTGCAAACACGAAAGACTGTTTCCCAAGAACTATATGACCACTGCCCATTAAAATTAAGCACTAAATTCACAGACAAGGCTGGAAGATAACAAATATATATTTCAAAGTACACACCAGTTTCATGTGACAATTAGATCTGCTAAAGATATTAAAGCATGCTGTGAAAAAGGCAATTTTATGTGTTACTATTTAATCTTTCAAGGAAGATTATGAATGGATATGAACATTAAAGCCTTCAAGTAAATACACAACCAGCCTACAGAATGCAACATATCACAGCACCTGCACAATTTCTTCCACTACCCGTCAACCCCACGCGCCCATGGAAACAATGGGTGGACGGTTTTCAGGTGTATTTGAGAGCCTTAGGTGGGGGGAAATATAATGATGACCTTAAAGATGCCACCCTACTCAATTGCATAGGTGTAGAAGGATTAAGGATCTTCAGAGCGCTCCCTGAACTTGAGGAAACACATAGTGGAGACAACAATCGCAAGTTTGAAAATGCCTTGGGGAAATTGGCAAAACATTTTGGAAACAAAACAAATAATGTATTAGAAAGATACAGATTTGTTTCCAGACTCCAATTAAAGGGAGAATCAATAGATGCTTATATGGCAGCTTTAAGAAGTCTCATGTCAACCTGCAAGGTCACTGGTATCAATGAAGAATATTTGAGAGACCAATTAGTGTTGAATGTGGCAGACTCGCGCATACAACAGAGGTTATGGCAAACTAAAGATCCGTCACTTGAACAAGCTGTGGAGATTGCCAGGACTATGGAACTGGGTGATCGATGTATGAAGGAGAGATTTGAAAAAAATGAAGAAAAAGAAATTAAAATGCTAAAAGAAGAAGCAAGAGAAGAATCGGAAGATGCAATGGTGGCCATGATAAAAACAAAAACATGTCAACCAATAATTCTTGAGCTAACTCAAAAAGTGGGAGAGACACTGCAGGCAGGAATCAGATGCAACCCAGAGAGATGGGGTATAGGAATCAAGTTCAAAATCACTGTCACAAATGTGGTTGGTACAAGCACAACGATGCAGAGAAAGATTGCCCAGATGCAGCAGTAGAATCCTATAAATGTGGCCATATAGGCCATTTTTCCAAAGTGTGCAGGAATGTCCGAGGAAGAGAAGGAAGATTTGGCAGACATTCATTTAATGTCAACAGAAATACAAGGAATGCTGTAAGAGTAACTGATGAAGATACTGGTCCTGACAATATGCTGACAGTCAGGAGTAATGATAGTCAACAAATACAAATACTCACAGTTACCGACATAGGAGAAAAAAAAGGACCGTGGGTTAACATGAAAATAAATGGTATATCATTGCCCATAATGGTAGATACTGGATCTCCATATACCATGGTTGATGTCAATACACTTGTTTAAGTATTATCAGGCAATATACAAAATGTACAAAGCACAGGAGTGAGAGCGACAGGGTATGGCAAAACCCCCTTTGAGATCATTGGATGTACTTGAGTGAAATTGTGTTTTCATGAGAGAGAAACATATTGCAAATTATATGTGGCAAAAAATGGATCATCAGTGGTAGGATGGGAAGAACAAGCTGTATTACGCATCATAATTCATCCAGGAGAAGAAGTTCCCATCCTAAGTGTTTTGAAGGATAATAATGACATCAAAGCCACATTAGCCAAACAATTTCCCAAAGTGTTCTGTGAAAAAATAGGACTGTTGAAAGGGTTCCAACACAAGATTATCTTAAAGAAAGGTGCGAAACCTATAACACATAAAGTGAGTGAAAATCCCATTGGCACAAAGTATGCATTGAAGAAGGAACCTTCGAGATTGTGTGAAGAAAACATAATAGAATCCATGGAGAGTTCTGAGTGGTTGGCCCCTATAGTTCTGGTAAAGAAACCCAATGGCTCCATAAGGATGTGCGTGGATCTCAGAGATCTTAACAAAAATATCTGGATAGACAGACATCCTCTCCCAAATATAGGCAAATTGCTCATGACCATGAAACCAGCTAACATTTTCAGCACCTTAGATTTGTCTTCGGCATATCATCAAATAGCATTGGAAAATGAGTCGAAAAATTAACATTTTTAACATCATTTGCCACTCCACTTGGTGCATTTATGTTTAAGAGGATGTCATTTGGCCTGGCTTCCACTGCAGCAGTGTTTCAAAGATTAATGTCTATATTGTTTGGTGGCCTAAAAGGCATACACTGCTTTGAGGATGATATTTTAATTTCGGCCAACACAGAAGAGGAACATGATGCAAAACTCATGGGTGTATTACAAGTAATACAGAAGAATGGTCTCATATTGAAACTAGACAAATGCAAAATCAGATACGACAAAGTAACGTATTTAGATCATTCGATTAATGCGGATGGTATCAGTCCAAAGAAAGAATTGATGAACACCATTTTGGCCATAACCGAACCAGATCAGCTGAGAAGCTTCCTGGGCATGAAGGAATATGATTCCAAGTTTGTGAGCGATTATACCAATCAAACTAAAAATATGAGGGATCTTATGAAGAAGTCCGCAAACTTCATATGGACAAATAAGTGCAAAAGTGAATTTGAAGAAATTAAGGTCAACATCAATAAAGCTCCGTCATTAGGTATGTTTTACTGCAAAGCCACAACTATAATTTCAGTTGATGCCAGCAAAATAGGGTTGGGTGGCATTTTGGAACAAATACAAGATAAAGGTTTGGTGATAATAGTATTTGCATCAAGAGTTCTGAGAGATGCACAATTGAACTACTCCACTATAGAAAGAGAAGCTTTGGGAGTGAAATGGATACTGGAACATTTTAGGAACTTGGTATGGGGATTACCAGTGATCCTTAAAACTGACCACGAACCATTGGTACATGTGTTATCGTCGAAGACACCACATTTGATATCTCTGAGAATTAGATGATGGATTCTTGACATAATGCAGTATAACATTTGCATATTCTATACTTCTGGAAAATTTAATTTTGTGGCTGATTGCTTCTCAAGATTGCCAATAGAATGCACAGATATCAATGGTGAGAAGGAGAATGAGTTGGGAAGTGATGACATCATTGCCACCATAAACCCTTGTGTGACAAAAGAAGAATGGAAAAACATAGCTGACAGTGATGTGGAACAAAGACTTATCAGAGAAGCAATAGAACATGACTGGTACAATTGTGACCAAAGTTTAAGAGACTATGCCCAAATAAGAGAAGAAATTTGGATGGATTCAGAACACATGTAGAGGTGATCATGTCATCCCTCCAACAGGCATAAGAGAAAATAATAATTGCATTGCCCATGAAGGACACTTAGGAAGGAATTTGACCAAGAGAAGAGTAAGAAGTATATATTGGTGGTCTGGGTTGTGAAGTGATGTGGAAGAGAAAGTCACGAACTGCGTTGCATGTGCCACAAATGATAAAACCAAATTAGTAAGAACAACACCTCTACAACCTGTTGAAATTCCTGACAAAGTGTGGTCCAAATTGGCTATAGATATCATGGGACCATATGAGAATTTGGATGCTGTGAAAATATACATTGTGGTTTTGGTGGACTACACTTCGAAATGGGTTGAGTGGGGAATTGTAGAAGAAAGTGTCACCACTACTAAAGTTTTGAATTTCTTAAGTGAAATCTTCAGCAGAGAGGGTGATCCGAAAGAATTATTATCAGATAATGGACCACAATTTATATCATTGGAATTCCAGACGTTCTTACAAGAGAGAGCTCTTCGCCACATAAGAACGTCACCTCACCATCCCATTGCAAACGGACTTGTTGAGAGAATTAATAAGTTTGTGAAAGGAATAATTCAATTGTCTATAGCTAATTCCATATCATGGAGAGAGGCTCTCAAAGAAGCGCTTTGTATGTATAGGACAACTCCACATTCCACTAAAGAAATGGAGCCTTTTACGATGATGAAGAAATACAAAGAATATTATGATCGCAGAAATGCAGTGAAAGAGAGTGTTTAAAAGAGGAGATTGGGTTTGTGTTAAAGAACCTAAAAAAACTATGAAGGGTGAATCTAGTTTCAAACCACCACAGAGGATAGAAAGCAGTTCTGGCAAATCGGTTGTGATGGAAGATGGAAAGAAATGGTCCATTGATGACCGTGTGTGGGTGCAAAATGATGATGAGAGGCCAAGTACTAGTGGAAACAGCAACTGTGCACCATGGAATCGCACTGACTCTGGTTGGGATTGCATTGACTCTACAAAATCAAGTGATATTCATAGTACATGTATCAAAGAGTCAGATAATACTGGAGGAACCTATGCCAGTGGATTATCCAAAAGAAACAGCAGAATTATACAACATTTTAAAAAGGACTATGTGTATTATTGATGACACTTATGATGACTCTTCAGTGCTTTCACATGTATCCTTTTCAGAATAGTTTGGTATTCACGTTAATACTGTGTGGTATTAAGTTTATTGTTAATGCATATGTATTTCTATCAGCTTAATTTCCTGTTTTATCTTTCTATGCAACAAAATATTTCCATATTATAAGAAAGGGGGATGTTATGTAGATTATCACACACTGCGCGTGGTGATGCGTAGTGTGTGGAATAGGGATAAAGACGTGAGCAGTGGTGTTGCTCCGTTAGTGTGGTGGGTAAGTAGGCAGCTTGCCGCTATGTGCACAAATTAAATTGTGTGACTAATATGAAAAGCAGGGAGCTGAGGATGCGAGTAGATTGGAAGGGGAGGAGATGGTTGGTTGAGAGGGAAATGATGGGTTCTGGCTGTTTCTTCAGTGTTGGAGTATTTGATTGTGGCCCCTGATGGCAAGCTTTCTTCTGTCCTGGTTTAAGTGGAAGGGGTTTGGCAAGATTGACCAAAATGAGGCCAATCACCCATGCTTCTTGGCTGAGGCTTGGTGTACTGGTCCATTGATATCCATTCATATCCATGACAGCCTGGAAAAGCGACTCAAATGTGCATGATCTCCATGTGTTTCTGAAAGACTGTTATTTCATGTTATTTCATACACACTAGGCGGAACAGGCCCCGCCTAGTCTCTACTGTTACTGCATGCAGTAATGGACACTGTGTTTGGTGGTATTACGTCATAATGAAACTATAGGAGCATAATAATGTGGAAACTTTCGAACTGGACTATCTTAGAAACATGAGCTCTTAAAGGGAAAGTTGATTGCTGCTAGTTTGTACTTTGTTAGTTCAGATGAATATTGAGTGTTGAGGGAGAAAGCTTGAGATTTCATGTGCATTATTCTTTGTTTAATGTTTTATGTATTAGCGGAAGTGCCCCGAGACTAAAATGTTATTGCTGTTGCTTTCTCTACATTAAATAAGAAGAATGAACATGAGTTGGCAAAAGGTTTGACATTAACCGCACAATCTGTGCATTCTAAAAATAAGTTTGGTGTAATGATCCTTCAGCATTTTTAAACTGTGAACATTCATTTGCATATGTAATAAATTGTCACTGGTTCATGCAAGATTGAAAATCAAGCCACAAATAGACAGTGGCAGTTTTTAATTAATTATGTGCATTATTTTGTAAGTATTCCATTTATATGATACAATCAAAGAATAACACGTCAGTCAGAACAGAAAACAACTGCATGGTATCCCCAACAACCACAGGAAATCCTGTGCAATGAATAAAGGCCACAGTATTATTTCCATTCAGACAGACATGAATCCCATCCTTTTAATAAACCCAGAAAACCCTCTGCTTCATGAAAACATGCTAGGGGTAAGTGAGCCAGAGCCTATTTCAGCAACACAAGGGAATGTTGCTCCTCATTTTAAATGTTGACCCTCACCTCACCTTATCTATGATTTGATACCCTGGGCTTCATTACGAGTCTGGCGGTAACCCTGCCGGTGATAACGGCAGCTGACTTCCCGGTAACACTGGGGCATTAAAACCCCGGTGGCCGGGAAGTCAGGCGCCGGCAATTTTGTAAGTCCCCATTCCATAGGGGACTCCATGGGAATGGGGATCGCGGAAGCACTGGCCCTGTTTGCAACGGTGCTTCTGTGAAACTCTACGAGCTGGTGCCGGTCTGCCTGCCAGGTCTGACCCGCAGAGTGGTAGTGTGCCGGTCTGGTAACAACGGTGCTGGTAGGCTTACGGGCTCTGTTGTTACCGGACTGGCACACTTGTAATGAAGTCCACTCTCTGTAACTAACTGCTGCCCAGTTCACAAAGCGGAAGCTGGCATGATGGTATTGTCAGTCATGGACTGGATGAGCTATTTGTTCAGAGATAACAGTTGGACATGACTATACTGCCCCTTAACCTTATATGGGGTTGCATCACAACGCAGCCCATGCCTCGTATTGCATCACTAATAGCAGGGTTGCTGCTTCACTGACCATTGAACCCCTCTGAGCCAATGAGAGCTTTATTTGAGTACCATTCACCACTGACAAAACCACTATTGGTGCATTAATTCAGTCAGGAAACCATTCACTCGTAAGTGCCCCCAAAGCTTTAAGCGTTGTTGGAAAATGAAGATGGGGTAAGATTGTGTCTGGGGAGAATTATAGTTCACGTGTAGGTTGAGTGGATTTATGGGGTCTTCAAGAGTGGAAGGGTAAAAGAGATAAGAAGGTAGTTTGTCCCGGAGATCGGCATAGATGCAATGCCCTTGACAGGGAGCCCGAAAGAGAAGATGATGTCTAGTGACTATTGGAATGAATAAGACCACATCAGCGGCATATGAAGTTGAGTTTGCTGAAGGTGAGAGTGTTGCCTGACTCTCCACCCACGTGTTGGAATCTCCTGCAGCAATGGAGGTGCTAGACAGTTCAAAGATTTGCACATGATGGACATTAAGGTCCTCGCTAAAGGATGATGCACTATAAGGTGGCCTGTAAACGACATCTATAAAAATAGCATCCTGTGCATAAGGAAGTCCTTTGTTGAACATAGGATTATGTGAAGATGGCCACTGTCCACTTTCCAGTTTTGGCAGAGAATGCAGGAGTTTTCAGATAGTTTAACTATTGAGCTGATGTCATGGTTGGCTAATCAAAGTTCCATGATGGAGTCATCATAAGGTTGGTGATAAGGGCCAATTATTGTACGCACATTTACCAGACCTATGTGGAGTTGTTTGACGTAGTCGTTTCCAAAATGGAGGATGAAGCAAAAAATGATGTGTGGGCAGAAAGGTGTGAGTTACGTATGCAGAGCTACAGCCAAGAGGTTGATGGAACAGGTTTAATTAGTGTTACATCCATGACTAGAGGATGAAGATTTTAAGGCAAAGCACTTGGGTCTAAGGGAGTGTGTGACTTCATTGTAGATAAGAGGCTTAGTAACAAAGAAAGCAAAGGCTTTGAAATGCAATTCTGGAGGAGGGGCTGATAGATGCCAGGTGAGCAACAAGCATAATATCCATATAACCCTGTAGCTCAGTTCCATTCGCTGGCATGACGGAGGTACTTGTTTTGATAACACTGGAAACAGGTTAATTGAATTAAATCCTAGTGCAGAACTCTTGATCAGTAAGGTTGAAATGACCAGATTGTAGAAAGTAACAGATTACAGATCAGGCCAGGGCTCTGATAGTGCTTCTAAAAACTCAGAGCTATAACACCAAATTGTTAGGCATGCTCGACCTCTGTGCTCCATAGCAGGTGTTATAGTGAATAACAAACCATTCCAAGATGGTCCCTAGTTTGGGTTGATTAGTCGCTTTTCTCTTTTGGATGAGGAAGCAGAAATAAGCAGAGATGAGGCAGTTGCTGTGACTTACCTCTGCACTGACTGGTCCGAGAATCTATGTTCAAGAGGGTAGCTTCCTTTGCTGTGGTGCCCAGCTGCCAGCAGTGCACAGCCATCATCATATATTTACTGAACACACGTGCAGGAATCTGCGAGTGTCTGTCATGCCTCTGCTGTGTGATGGGCTGGGTCCTGCCCCCACTGTGGGAACGAGGCTCCCAAAGGGCTGAGCATTACAACATAAGCAGTTCTATGGCTAGAAAGTGAGGAGGGGGCCTCTTCACTACAAACCAGAAATTGGCGCCTCAGAAGGTACTCAGAGCTGGCTATGCATTTTACAGAGCTCCCAGGTGTGGTGTGGTGTTTGGAATGCAGGGCACCTGCAGGAGAGGCTGGTATGAGGGAAAGAGACACTAGTGAAGATGTTATCAAGTAACCTACAGCATCAGGTCTTCACTGCTTTGCATCAGCTTTCTTTGGTCCTACCATGCTGTTTCCAGCTTGGCTCCTATCCTATTAATAGATTTACTGATGAATTGAAACTCAAGTTTTGCAAATACATTGACAAAAAATGCAGTGTTTCCAAGACAGTGGGCCTCATTTCGAATTTGGTGGTTCTGGGTGGTAAATCCACACTGATACCACCAAACTGTATTACCGTTACCGGCACTCAGTCCAGCGGTATTACTGAATGCCGGCAAGTGTTGTAAATCCCCATTCCAAGACTCCATGGGGGGACTTGCTGGTAATGCTGGCGATTTTTGCTGGTAAGGCACCTGACTTACATCCAGCTATTAGCTGGATGTAAATCAGGTGCCCGGCTCGCAAACTTGTACTTTGCTGGTGCGGTAACATGCTGGTAAATGGAATTAGCGGCACATTATTACTGCACTGGCAAGGGTATATCAAGCCCCAGTGTTATAGCTGCACGCTTGCTATAATCTAATCTTTCAAAATATTGTAATGTTGTGCCATAAGAAACGCTGAACATAAAACAACCAAACTCTTACGACACAGGAAGAATTGTGCCCCACTAGTAAAATGGCAATCACAAAGCCTGTGCCAGAAGTAACATTACAATCCATGCTATGTTCTGTGATAGTAGATAAAGGGCCTGATTCACAGAGCGCTTTCCTATGGGAATCATAATGTGTCTTCCTCAGTTACTATGTTAAGGAACACAACAAAATATGTTTTCTGCCAGAAAACAAATTACCGTAAGGACTGCAGTCTTCATATGCCTGGTTGCTGTCATCATATACCAGAGTGATGTCAATATATGTATTTCTCAAATATTTCAGGGAATTTCCTTTAATATCAAAGTTCAGATCGATATGGCAGGGTGCTGCTAATAATATAATTCTTCTTCTTAAATATTAACAATGCCAGAACACTGATCATTATTTAATGGATTGCCATTAATATAAGAGACACAGTTTGCAAAAAGAATGCGTGGCTGCTAAAAGATAAAAAAAAAAAAAAAACCTCTGTGGCCACAGTGCCTGCCTGTACTACCAAGGAGGTACAGTGGTAGCCTAGAAACGCCCCCAAACTCGTAAAGGGCTCCGCTACCATCAGGTACTGTCTCTATGAGATCCTTGCTGATGCACGTTCTGGGCAATAGTGCAGAAAAGCTCCGGGATCCCCCCTCACACGAACACTGAGATTGAGGGCTCATTTCAAAACTGAGGTTACGGGGTTCGCTTGGTCAGGCATACGGTGGACACAAGCTACCACCAGCATCCATTAATATTTGTCATTGCTAGTGGGTTTGCATGTAAAATTACATTTCACCTCCAAAGTGAGCCAACAGCATTGAAAGACTGTGTCTGAAACAAATACTGTCAATATGAACACAAACATCCGTTTCAAGTTTGTGACATTATATGTCAACAGAGGTATGCTACATAATATCCAAGACTGGCACAACAGTATGAGCATTACCATCAAGGGGTGGCAAGATGAGGGGCATTTTAGTGGGTTCGGCATAGCATCTTAAGGACGTACAGCATGAGAATAAATGCACGCTGGTATTGATGATTCTAAGCAACTAACTGTGCTCCAAATTTAAAAGTCTGTTTATGTAGAAAGTGAACGAAATGCTGGATGCAGGTCACTATCTTGCTAGTGAGCTAATGTTTGAGCTAATGTTCAATTGTCCGAATTTTATTTGTGAATCCACAGATTTCAGCTAAAAGTAGTTTATATGTGTTTACCACAATTGCAGGTATAATCGAGGGGGTGTAATACAAGTCCAGAAAGGTCCATCTAGGTCAGAGGTCTGCAGCATGTTGCTCTCTAGATGTTTTGGGCTACACTTTCCATGAGCCTTCACCATACACTATGGTGACTAGGGCTGATCGGAGTTGTGGGCCAAAACATCTGGAGAGCCAAAGGTTGCATGCCCCTGCTCTGGCTACCAGCCCTGCACATCATAAAGTGCGAAGATAATGAAATGTATGGACCATCCATTCCATCAATTGAGACATGAATGACCCCGTTTTCCTTTTCTCTTGTTTTAACTTTAAGTGTAAACATTGCAATTTGACATGTTAAAGATAACTTTTAAAACCCGCACACTTTGATAAATGTAGCTGTTTCATAAAAACACCTCAGAAATATTGCCCAGTGTTAGGGATGCATTGTCTCAAGCAAGCTCCACCCCAGCTTTTGTTTAACAACTTTAGCTTCATTAACACTTGTGCAAGATTTTTGCAGAGACAGGCTTTCACATATTCTACCTCTGCTCCCTATTCCTCAGCCAAGCTCCCGATTTACTGTGCAAGATCTTATTAAACCGTGTGGGCATGAGATGGATGGATGTTTCGTTGTGACACATATCTGTAAGCTTTACATCAATCTAACTTGTGTTAACTTCACTGTGCTTCTGGCAGTTCTGGATTACCAAATAGGCAAAGTAGGCACCGGCCTATGGGCCCCACTCCTTTTAGGGGCCACGCGACAACGGATCAAAATAATATTGATTTGATCTTGAAAGAAAATTACAATCAAGCTTTCTTAAATTGTTTCCAAAAGATAGAAAAAAATGTATCAACTCCAAGAAACACAAACTTTCCATTAAAGAATCAATAGAGAAAATACTGTATTAATGTAACGTACCCATTAACAAATTAAAGTACATAAACCAGATACATCAGATTCACATAACAGTTTGTCTCTTTAAAGCTCATCTTCTGGAGCTGTCAGTTTATAAAAAAATCTGGTGCAAACTACGTACGTGATATGTAATGTACAGCAGTGATGGTCATCCCCATCTAGGCCGATGTGCAGACTACTTAGTTCATCCCACTAGAGAACTGCGCACGCACAGGAAACCTCCACAAATGAAGCTTTCTGTGAGTTAGTGTGTCGCGAGATTACCCGCTGACTTCCGACCCTACTAGAATATTCGTGAGTAGAAGCTTTGCGAACACAGGTGAGCATATATACCGGACGTCTGCATTACTGTAAGTGAGCTTTTCTGAGTTATAATGAAGTGTGCTTAACTTCGCTGTCTAATTTAACAGAACTAATGTATCTTGTTCAGGCACTTTTACTCATTTTTGGCTGAGACTTAAGAATTCCTTCATTTTCTTGAACAAAGCGTAAATATTGTGTGCCATCGCTCTTTTGTAGACTCATTATGTCGTCGCACGAGTTAAAGTTATTTGCGAGGGGGGCCCCGAAATTTCGACTGCCAAGGGGCCTCTACAGGGTTTAATCTGGCACTGGTTCCTGGGATTCCCATTTTTGAAGTGGATTTATATCCCACTGACACAGCCCTGATGACGGCCCTCCCAAATGAGTCGAGGAGCTTTGTTTGCCAGATAATTGAATTTCTCAGAGAAAACGTCCATCGTACCTGGTGACTAAATTCTTGTTATGCATGTCTTTACCAAACTCAATTCAGTTGAGAAATTAACCCTAGAGAGTGGCACTCTCTGCACTTACCCCAGTCTTAACTAACTGGGTGCACTTGATCCCCCCCTCGTGACCCTCTTGCACTTGCTCGATCCGTAAGCACTGCGACTGAATATCATATGTCTGTTTCTCCCTTGTCTTCACCCCTTAATTGCACTGTTAAACTGCAGAATAGCCGCCAGGCCTGTTTGTTATCTCCCAAACTGTTAAATGTATGCTCTACGCACTTACTCTGCCTGTGCAGACTAGTATCGTCTCTGAATTTCAAGGGCTCTTAGCGACTGTTTGTTTTTTCACCATGTTCCTACCCTCCTTCAGTGCTTTGAAACACTTGCTTGTGTATAGGTGCTATATAAATAAACAATACCATACCATACCTATACTGCTACAACATTTTGTTTAAATAAACTGGCCTAGATCTCCACCTAACAAACTCATTTCTTGACAGGGACATGCAACACTTTGCATAGCTGTCAGAATTGCAGTCAAATAAAGCTGGGTGGAAATGGAAACCTGAAAAGTAAAATTAACAACCGCTGGCATACCCAAAAGCTTTAGATTCTGTGTAGGCATGGTCTAAATAGTTGCCAGGCATTGTCATTATAATTCTACATGGCCACAAGATGTCAAAAGCTGGCAAATGGTGTGAGCAAGGGTGTCCAGTAATAGTTTCGAAAACAAAGGATCGAATGCCCTTTTTTTTAAACCAAGACCGAAAACAAAAAATTCGAATGCTTTTTTATTTATTTATATATTTCTTAGTTTAGTATGCATAAAAAAGTTTTTTTTTAAAAAAGAAACCAAGGGGTTGGGGGAGCCCCCTTAAAAAGAAAACCCTAAAAAAAAGAAAAAGCATTTGAAACTTTTTTTTCTTCACTTTTGGTGTCGAAAAAAAAGCATTCAATCCTTTGCATTTCGAACAAGTCACCTACAACCGTGAGCAAGAGCCAAAACGGTTAGCTTTGCCAATGCTTGTGTGATAAGGACTTTAGTGCAGTGTAGCGTTCTTAGAAGTGGAAGTGTACTTCCCTCCTACCCCTTCCCCTAGAAAGGGAGAAGGGGCCGTAGGGAAGTACAATGTCTCAAGTCAAAGATGACAACATACATCGTTGAACGAGCTACAGTAGTAAAATGGCCTTTATCACGATGAGTTGGGTTGGATTCTCCTGCCCATGCGGAAGATCTCCGAGTGACGTATTCAACACCCATGAGTATATGACTGGCAGATTGCAAGTGACCTAGGTAGCGATAGAGCAACTGGACACAAAGAAACAAGAGGGCACTAAAGCTCCTGCCAATATTATCTCATTTTCATCAATGAAAGATGGGGTAATAATATAAGCATAAATAAGGCTATAAATGCAAAAGGTTTTGAACAAACACAAACTTGTATTGATAAAATATAACTGTATATTTGAACAGATATAATTCTTTCTACAAAAAACAAATCAGGTTCAACAAGATTTTTATGTTAGCTAATATATGTATATATTTGTGTACCTGATTCTACTGAGACACATGATACAATATTGAGGCTGTCTCCTTCTTCAAAACACCTTGCTGGTTGTGTTTCTTTAAGCCACGGACTTGTTTTATTCTGCATTTGATGTAGAAAATTGTTGTGTTCTGCAGAGTTTCAATGGATTGGAACACTAACACAACATGATTATTTCATGACCCTGTTTTAGGAGCAAGAAGGGTTTCCACTTTTTCATGTCCGCAAAATGTGAAGTGTGACAGCACATTCAAAGAGCTCTGGTGTTCAGGAGACACTATAGCAGTGCAATTTTGAGTACGGCAAATGAGTGGGAACATTTGAAGGCACATATCTGTCTGCGGTACAATTACAATGTGCACTTATATATACAGGGAAGAAAAATGCTCTTTTGTTTGCAAAAGAACATTCAATAGATAAGAATTCATTATCTTTTTTTGGGATCATTTTTATTTAAAATGTTCATATATAACAACAATAAAAATAAGAATACTCGTGATAATTACAAAAGAAACAACATACCAACAGTTCTTTTAAATACAACACATCAACCATGTAGCAATGAACCCCCATACAAAATTCCCACCTTATACCCAAATCACAATGTAACACACACACAACAATACACACATACAAACAAAACTACCACAACATAAACTCCCCCCTAAAACCCTACGATTTTTCAATCCAATTTACTCACACTTCACCCAAATAATTCATTGAAGGATTCCCAGCTTTCACAATAGTCAGACTCTCGATGAAGCCGATAAGCATGAGACTTTTCATATCTCGATAATATGCGCATATCCACCAACCAACCATCAATACATGTTTTTTCGTGATTTCCATACCTTCATAATATGTTTTATTGCTGTCATTAGCGCCCTATTGATCCAATCAGAAGCACCACAAATTCTCAAACTTTTACTGTCATTTGAGAGAAAAATCACAGATTTAAAATTTTGTGGAAATGAATCTCCCAGCACTAAATCCATCCAATCCAGAACATCCTTCCAGAAGGTAAGTACTCTTTCACACTCCCACAACATATGTAAATAAGTCCCTGTTAAACGACTACACCCCCAACACAAATCTGAATCTATCAAGCCCCTCGCCTTCATCTTCACTGGAGTCCAATAAATGCACCCTAAGATTCGCTGATGAATATATCTTAAATTCAAATCCATTTTATCTCTCACCGTCATCCTTCAAGCATTATCCCAGTCTTTCACAGATAAATCACTCCCCAATTCAGTCACCACTTCATACGTAAAGTCTCCCAAGAAACCCGCATACATTCCTGTACAGGTATCATTTTAGTAAACGTGGAGACTACATTTGGAGCAGCACCAAATAATACACACACTGTGGTTTGTCAATCAATGGTTCACCGAGCATTTGATATCTTTCCGAGATTAACTGCTTCAAACATCTACACCTTTCAATTTCCCTATTACTCAATCCAAATCTGAGTATCAGTTCCCCAAATGTAATCATTTGATCATTCTCCCACACATCTCCCAATCTCAAAATCCCTTTGTTAGCCCATCCCTTCCAATACAACATTCTGTTTCCGATCTGCAAACCCGGATTCAACCAAATGGAAGTAGTACTATAAAGGAACACAGTCTCACCACTTCCTTCAATCATCGATACCAAAGTAGATTTTGTAACTTCTAACACTTCAATCTTTAACTTCGATCTCTGTAACTTTCCATATGAATACAAACAATCAATGGGTAAAGGATCCAACTTTTCCTTTTCCATCCGAAGCCAAAATGGATCTGGATATCCATCCTCCCTAAAATAATAAGCCTTTTTTAATAGAAAACCGTTATAATAATTTTCCAATAATGGGTATCCAAAATCCCCATCCCTAACACTACGCGCCAAAATAAATCTTGGTATCTTTGGTTTTTTCCCACGCCCCACAGAAATTCCATAAAATTCCTATCAATACGTTTCAGACAAGAATTCATATTTGACAGGAAGCAGTGAGCTACTTACAATGGGGTGAGTTTGAATGACATTCTGACAAGGTTGTGTGGAGTAAATTCAACAGTCACCAGGGACAATACATTGGTGGACTTACATTAGACATGCAGGTAGGTGGTACGGCTAGCTAGTTTAGGGATGTGACCATGATGGAAGAAGTGTTAGAATGGAGGCAGAGAAAGCGAGGGACAGAGGCAGGTTAGAGGCAAGGGAAAAATGCTAGCTCAAAGGTAGAAGAGAGTGTTTAGGATGATAACTCAGGTGAGGAGGAAGGCTTTCAATTTAGCTTTGAACAAATCGGTGTGGACTGTTTCTCGGCTGCCCGGGGGAAGAAAATCCCAAGCAAATGGAGCATGAAGAAAGAAGGAGTGGAAGCGATAGGATGCATAGGGAGTGTGAGGAGCCACATGGGTAGTCAAGGAGGCATAGCAGAGATTATGAGAAAGCTTGTAGAGTTGGATAGAGGAGGATAGATACGGTGGTGCCTTCCCATTGATAGATTTGTGAACCAGGAGAAGACATTTAAATTTGGCTCTGTTTTGCATCATCAGCCATCCAACCTGTGACGATAAGAGGAAGAAGGCATGAAGTGAGGGAATTCAGGGAGAATTCTGGTAGATAGGTTAATGGAACAGAAAACATAGTTGGGGAGACCTAAGAGAATGCTGGCAGAGTTGTCCAATTTAGCGAAAACAAGAGTAGTTAAGCGATGCTTGCAGTGTTGAAAGGATAGAGATGCCCCTTTTATATGTATTTAAGGGTCTTTCAAAGTTGTGTGGATGTGTATGGTATGAGTCTAGCGCATGAACGTGGGTGTACATATGGAGCATGCCCAGGTACATTGTTGTAATGTTCGGAGGTACAGTAGGGAAGACAGTGCAAGCAGAAGTGGACTTTGTAGACCAGAAATTCAACTTTGATCTATGTCGAGTGGAATCTGTTGTCTAAGGTATTTTCAATCAGATTTGGAGCACTGGAGGAAGAAGCAAACATCCTGTGTGTCTGTTAATCTGAGCCTTGCCTGTTCACGTCACTGAATAATGCCCTGAAGAGATTGGAATGGTATTGCAAGCTTAATTCAATCATGTCGATGATTTAAGCTCAGAATCTTCATGTGGGATCGCCACACATATTGTTCTGCAAATATGAAACATGGCCACTACTAAGTTAGTCTCTAATGAAAAACGAAATCTCGGTCTAATAACATAGAACTTCAAGGGTATTTACATGAGACCAAAAGCAGGAGACCTATCACTCAATGGTCTTTCCCAAAGCTGACCTGAATTTTGCAAGGCCTCTGACAAACATAGAATATCATGTTTCAATGTGGACACTAACCTCTTGGAATGCCCACAATTGCATTGTGTTCTGTATGGTTCATTTGTCTGGAGGTTTGAAGAGTTTGAATCTGTAGCTGGCTTTGACAGCACCAGGCATCTTACAAATTGTGAAGCGTACTTTGACATGGCTGTGGGATTTTATATTATACTGTAATATTCCTTTTAAGCAAAAGGCTTTCTATAAATAAAAGGTTATCGTCACAAAAACTAAATAGGGTTTAATGGCCATTGCCAGCCTAATCAAGGCCTCTTTATAAATGACTGATTTACCACAATCAATTGCACAATTACCTGCTGGCTCATACCTCCCCTGACTTCCGTATCTGATGTTATGAGATGATGTTCATTAATATTATTCCCCCATTTACATCAAAAGAAACCCGATTATTGTGATTTAATGGGCAGGCCAGATTTAGACCCCCACGAGGCGCTCCATTGAACATTTGCAAACAGCACAAGCACTATGGAACTGTAACTTAACCGTGTGCACCTATCCTAGTACATAAAGATGAAACTGCAACAAAGGCTCAATGAGAAGCAGGACTTCCTCCATTGCCTACTTGAATTCCAGTGCCTCAGCAGAGAGCAGCCACCGTGACTTTGCTGCTGCTCTTCTCCCCAGTCCTTATGTTAATGGTGTCTGTCAGTTTCTAGTGACCGACTACCATGCTTGCACCCTAAACACGTTATAGGTTCACTATATGAAACTGGATCTTTCATCAAGCACACACAGACATATGTCTTGGTGTGTGAAGTTGAGGGGCAGACTTTCAGAATCCCACACAAAATAGAAAGAGTGAAATATATGTAGAGAGAAGAGAAAGAGGGCCATACCAAGAGGGATAATGAAGGAGGGAGGAACTAAACACGAATAGATTATTATTATTATTATGGTCGATATAGGTATCGGGTGTAAGGCAAAAGGAAGTGAGGACACTGGAAGAATGGAAAATGTATGATTGTCCCATCAGTCACCACGCTACCTTCTGTTATGCAGGATAGGGAGGCATTATGCAATCTACTTGATTCTATTTTCCTTATTTCCTCTTCATGGTTGGTCAACCCTAGTTCTTCCCTGCCTTTTTTCTCACATCTGTCATACCCTCTCCACAGTGTACCACTCTGTGCCTGTTCCAACTCAGTTCATCATCTAAAGCTACATGGGGCGGTCCCCCCCCGACCACTTTAAATGGTTCAAAGCACACAGATTGCCCTAAACGCAACTGAAATCACTTCCAGGTGCTTAACAAACCACCCAGACCTTCATCTGCATCTGCATGACACCTTCTCACATCACATACTTGCTTATATGCATATGGATAATTGTGTAGCCTCTCTATTAGGAGTCCCGCCATACCATCTCCAGCAAAGTTTCATGAAAACCCTGGAGAACCCATCCCAGCATGTGATCAATGGAAGGACTTGTCATTTTTCCAGTGGTTTTCAATGATATTATTGGAAAATCAGAGGTATTCAGTCCCTGAATAAAACTGAAGGATGGCGTGGCACCAATCGTACACAAAGTTAAACGGGTCCTTTTTAGTGTGAGGGATACAGTGAATCTAGAGCTAAGGAAATTGTGTTCAGAAGGAATCATAGACCATTTCATTTGAGTGAGTGGCTATTGCCTATAGTGATAACACAGAGACTTGATAACACATAGGACTCTCCTTCCGTTCTCATCTTTCTTGACCTTTCCTCTGTCTTTGATACGTCAATGATGCCACCCTTATAAATCGGCTCTGTGATAACCTTGGCATCACAGACTTGGCACTGGACTGGTTACCTCCTTCCTCTCTGGCCAACCTTCCCAGGTTCAACTGGGCCTTTTTCTCTCCACCATCACATTCTCCTCCTGTAGCATCCCTCAGGGCTCTGTTCTCTCACCGCAGCTCTTAAAATGTCTAGCTTCCCCCTGTAGCCCATTTAATCTTTACCTTCTCTCCTCACTTCCAGTGTTATGCAGACGACACACTGCTCTGCTTCAAGTTTCCCTCCACTTCCTTCTCTCCTTCCTCTCTTATTCCTGGGTGTCTAACTGCCATTCAGGTATGGTGTGCTTCCAATGATCTCTGCCTTAAGGCCACATAGGGCCTCATTACACGGAAGGCGGTAATGGTTAATGGCCACCGTTAATGGTAACGGTGACCGTTAACCATTACCGCCTTACTACGAGGTCCCTTAGCGGGTTGGTTCTTTAACGCCTGCTTTTTGCAGGCGTTAAAAACCAACCCGCTAAGGGACCTCGGAGCTAATTATGGCACCGCAAAATTGCGGTGCTGTAATTAGCGCCTTCCCCATTCCCATAGAGCCCTATGGGGCAGAAATGGGAATGGGGAAGGGCAATGGTGGAAGGGGGATTTACCGCCCCTCCAACCGTGTAATGAGGCCCTAAGACTGTTATCTTTCTCATTCAAACCCCTGCTCCCTCCTTCCTTCCTACTTTCTGCCCCCCTCCATGGGTCCCCTCACCCTCCTGTGAGGCAAAAAACTGTGGTGTCATCTTCGACTCCTCTCTCTCCTTCTCTCCTCACCTGGCAGACCTTGCCAAGGAGGCCCACTTTCAGCTGCACCTCCTCAGAGGGATTCTCCCTTTCCTGACCTTCCCCCAGAAACTAATTGTCTCCAGAGTACTGGTCCTCTCTAGGCTGGACTACTGTAACAGCCTCTTCCGCAATCTGCCTAATTCTCCCCCTAGCCCCCTTCAGAAAAGGACTGTAAGACTTATCCCTGGCCTCAAGCCCTGTGAGCGCATCTTTCAGCCCTAAAATCTCTCCACTGGCTCCAGGTTGTTGCGAGGATCAAGTGCAAGACCCTCTACATCAATTAACAAGGCTTTCTGGAGCCTGGGAACCCGCTACCTACAAATCTCGCTCCCTAAATACCTCCCTGCTATAGCCGTTCGGTCTTCTAGCTCCAACTCTCTGCAGCTCAGACCTTTTCCAAGCAGAGAGCGATGAGTAGATCTCTCTCTTCCGCAGGAGCCTCCCTCTGAAATGGCCTCCCTGCACCTCTCAGGCTTCAGCCGGATGCCCTTAAGTTCCAGAAGCTTCTCAAGAGCCTCCTTTTCTCCTCTTCCTTCCTTCTCCCCCTCCTCTACTAATGTCCCCCTCTGCTGCATTTTTGACTGGCTGCCTGGTTCCCTCTGTGTTATACAGGGCACCAGTCCCACCTCGACCAGTCTCCCCAAGCACTTGGTTCTCCCCACACCCCCCTCAAAACTGCACTTGCCCTACCAGTATCCCTCTCTCTGTACTAGCCTGGTGGGCCTACACCCTTACTGAGCCCGGTCCAGCACCATCCACACACTTAGCATGTGGACCCTCATTCCCTACACTCCCTACTTTCCCCTGGCACTTGTCCACCTGGCCTCTCCTTAGCACTCGGCTAGCCCAGGGGCCCTCTTACTCCCCTTCCCTACCCCCCAGCACTTGCATACTCTTCATTCTTCCCTCCCCACCTCCCCACTCCCCTGCACTTCTCGTTATTGCACTTGCACGTTCCAAAGGACTCAAGACCTAGTAGTATTGTTTTTGTGATTCTTCATCCCTGTTCCCCCCTCCCACTCTTTTGACCTGTGGCACCTTGAAACACCATTTACTGTATAGGTGCATTATAAATATGTGCATGCGTGGACCTGTGTGATGTTAATAAAGCAATATGGGTAGACAGGTGCCCTCTTCACAATAGAAATGGCATGTTGACTACAAATGGGGAAGAGGAGGCCATTTATTATCTTTTGTATATCATCAAATAGATGTACACCCTGATTCTTGACATATTACCCTTGTAGGGGCTTACCAGTGCAACTACATGCAGGTCATGTACAGTGTGTTTCCTGGGAAGAGGGGCATACAATGTTTTCAGGACGGGTTTGTGGTGTGTGCCGGTCTCTGGTTACTGACTGCACGGCGGCGGTGGATTTTGAACAGCTTTTTCTTCCGACTGCATTTCAGGCGACCTCTGTTCCTGGGGCTCACCTTATACAGTCTGAGAATTAGGAATGCACGACATGTGACGACCTCCCGTGTTTGAGTGTATTGTGCACCTTCAGCCTTAGAGACCGGCATAGGCTTCTCGTTGGTCTCGTGATGGGTCCTTCATGCGAACTATGAAGATTATGTCTCTACAGAATGACTCATTAGAGTTTCTATATGTTTCCTCAATTGGTTTGCTGATGGATTCATTCTTGCTACCTATTTGTGGACTTTACAAGTGAAGAAGTAGACAATCGATGAACATAAGGATTGCAATTCTTCACAGATGAAGATTAAGTACATGGAGGAGAACTAAGATGTCCTTCCATTAATATTAATGCCGATTTATTTGCATATACCAGTTTCATACTAGTCCTGATTAAGACGATTGTCAGCTCGTTCCTCTCAATTTAGAGAGGCATGACCTAGACAATTATATTTTGTCAAAACTACGGAATCATTTTGATACCTTGAAATATAGATCAGTGAATACAAGGTACCAGTAATTGACTATTAGGTTTGAAATGGTTTGTTTTATTGAACTTAGCACTTTATGACTTATTGCACTTGAAACTTCTTTGAAAATATCTATTTGTATAATAGAACATTTTATGATTATACTTATATGCAATTTTGACACTTTGGCCCTCATTACAACCCTGGCGTTAAGGTGTTAACGGCACCGCAAAAGGTGGCAGCGCCGTTAACCCCTTAACGCCTGATTACGAGGTCCCTTTGCGGGTTGGCGATTTTAACGCCTGCTTTTTGCAGGCGTTAAAATCCAACCCGCAAAGGGACCTTGGTGCTAAGTACGGTACCGCAATTTGCGGCACCGTACTTAGCGCCTTCCCCATTTCCATTGAGCCCTATGGGGCAAAAATGGGAATGGGGAAGGGCAATGGCGGCATGGGGAATTACCGCCCCGCCAACCTCGGAATGCGGCGGTAATTCCCCATTCCGCCATGGCGGAGTCGGTAAGTTACCGGCATGGACCATGGTGCTATTAGCGCTAATGAGGGCCTTTGTGTGTTGATTGAACATTGCAACTATTTGCACTTATTTAGGGTTTTACACGCGACCTAGTCCTTAGTTGGAACAAGACTATTTCCATATTACACTGTTCCTAAACCTCAACTGCAATGGGGTTTAGTTGGATGTAAGTACATATATTTACAATATCCCATTTATTACATCCAAGTGGCAAATACAGTTCTTGAAATTTTCGCGGATATGCACTTCATTTTTGGAATAATTTTTATCCTATGAATTTACACTTATTTTTATTACCTATTATGTGTTATTGCGTGTGTTTTATCATGGTGATATGTGATTATTAAAATATGAATGTTTTATACCATCCTTGACCTAGTCTACCCCCTTCTTTTTTTGCATTATTGAAGTCGAACTATTTATTGACTAACGTTATAATAGTTATTTTCCGTGCGACCACTTTCCTGCTTTTTTCGTTTTCCTTTTGCTCCCCGGGTCCACGCTGTAGGGGTCACTCATCCTTTGGTCATTATATTAGTGAAGCATGGAACAGGGCCATGGAAGAGGAAAAAGAAATGAATGGGGTCAACTCATATTCTAAGATGGGATGGCTCAATAAACCTGAGTATGAGGTGGCATACACTATGGTCAGAGATGAGTTAAGACCGTGTGAATGGGGGTTGACTGAGAAAAGAGAATCGTATTCCTCCTCAGGCAGTGAGACAAAAAATTGTGCACAATGGCCATGAAGCATGTTTGGGCCTCAGTCCTATGAAACGAAGACTAAGAGAACAGTGTTGGTGGCCAGGAATGGATGGCATGGTGGAGCTGTACATAAAGAAGTGTCATACATGTGCTGAAAGTGTTAAAATGAAGAGATTAGCCTCAGTGCCCTTATATCTAATCGGTGTCCCACTGGAGGTGTGGGAGAAGCTAAGGATAGTGGTTGTGGGTCTGATGGAGTTATTGGGCGATGACTGTAGATATTTAACTGCGTTGGTGGACTATACATACCGATGGTTTGAACAAAAGTTTGATCCTATGGTAAATACGAAGATTGTGATTGACTTTTTGCTAGCAGTGTGTGCTAGAGAAGGTTTCCCAAAATCCATCGTCATTTATAATGGTGCGCAGTTTGTAACAGAGATGTGTAATCTTTTAACAATGCATGTCGTTGTAAATCTAAGAACGTCATTATATTATCCCCAAGGCAATGGCTTGATGGAGATGGTAAATTAATTAATTTAGGGGTCTGCAATTGGCTTTGGTGAGAGAGTGGCCCTGGGAACAGGTATTGTGGGAGATAAATGCAGCTTATGGTGACACCCTTTATCCAGCCACGTAATACTCCCCATTTTGATGATGAGGCAAAGAGTCATGAGGTCAGATGTCTGCCCCCCTTCCCCATGGTTAGGGGGACGCGAGAAATAATGCTAGATGAATGTCAAAGAATACAGGGGGGGGCACACGTATCAATCTGTGAACAAGTGGAGGTATGATTAGAGAAGGTGTCGTGCAGGTGTTTTAAATGCAGTTCCTGGTGATTGGGTAGGGTCTGGAAGCCATTTCAGGTGAGAAAAGGGTAATCTGTGTACTTTGAACCATGTAAAGTGGTGTGGGGTGGATCGTACCACATGATTTTTGATGATGTATGACGTTGGAACAGGCGCAGAGTAGTAAAGGGTGGAGATGGTATGGAAGATGCGATAATAAGGCAGGTAATACCTATGGTTGACCAACCATGAAGAGGAAGGAATGGAAATGGAGTCAAGGAGATTGCATACTGCCCCACTGTCCTTCAGAAGGGAAGTTAGTGAGGTGTCTGATGGTAAGAAAGATCCTTGCAGCGACAGGGTCAGAACACCTCCTAGTAGGGGGAGTTACTACACTAAGGATTGAGAACAGCATTTGGAATATGAAATCAGTATGTTCACACGAGGATGCATGTGAAAGATAACAAATATGTATCTTTATGATAACTTGTCTTAAATGCTACAAATTGTTAGCTATGCATATGAGTTTGTCTGATTGCTACACCGTGCACACCCTTGTTATCACATACGTATTCTGACAGTACTCTCTCTTTTGAAAGGTTCTAAATTCTTGGTTTTGTATACAAGTTGACAGATACACCCTACATAATCTTGTTATGCATTTCTGCACATTTCGGGAAGGGCATATGTTGTGATGTGGAACTCGACTTAAGTCGGTTAATTGACAAGGCTCTGGAAGGTGGTTAGGGGATGGTAAGAACTCGAATGAAGATGGTGCAGGGTTTTCTTTACAAAAAAACGTGGCAGAGTAAATAACTTACCAATTATTGTGCCTCATTTCAGCGAGATACAGCGAGAGGAGAGGGGGAGGGAGGGAGAGCGAGAGAGAGAGAGAGACAGAGAGAGAGAGAGAGAGAGAGAGAGAGCAATGCTCAAGGAGTGAGAAAAGAAACATGAATAAAGGAAGAATGTGAGGGCAAAGGAAAAGGGGACACAGAGATGTAAAGTGTAGAGGAAAATGAAAGCAGAATAGGGGAAGAGAGGAAGAGAGGAAGACAGAAGGGAGAGGAAAGGAAGATGAGAAGTAAGGGCGAACAAGGACATTGATAGAATGGAAGGAGAAATGATGAGATGAGAAGAAAGAAAACAAGGACAACTTAAATCGGAAGGATAGGTGGGTGTGTAGATGGATGAATACACGTATACATACCACATGGATGGGTAAAGGGAGCATGGATGAATGGACAGAAAATACAAGGAGAATAGTCGGAAGGGTGAATAAAGTGTGACTGCGTGGGTGGGTAACACGTGAATGGCTGGGTGGACTATTGGATGGATAATTATGCATAGAAGGAAATGTAGATTTCATGGTTGAGGGGTTGCAATTAAAAGAGGGTATATGGATGGGGATGGAGCTGGCATGGACAGGCTTATCAATGGATAGGAGGTTGCATGGATGCATGCAGAAAAAAGGCAGGCACCTGCTGGTGCAAGCTCTGGGCCAGGACCACGGTGTGACCTTTGTCCTCCTGCTCCACCTGTCACTGAGTAATGACGTGACTGGGAGCTTGTGGGAGTGCGGCTGGCAATGTTCACCTATGGCATGTGCCATGGTGTGTTAGTTTACATCTTTAACAATGCATATGTTACATGTATTGATTTCTCGTTTCTGGTTTTGCAATCAAGTGCCCTGCTGTTGTAGCCCACCCTGTGTATTTCAACAACATATAATTTGCTTCGAGGTACCAGGCCGAGCATTGCTGTCTGGTGGGCTACACTGGAGCACTGTCGCATCGCTAAAGATGCCACCCTCATCCTTAGCCACTGCATGCTATTGTAGGAAGGGGCACTGCTCCCGAGCTGTGGCAGGCAATACATGTGGTCTCCCATGACAGCCTGCAGATCACACTCGATAAATATTTGATCGTTGTGGTTTATGAGGTGAGTCACCTGACCAAGCTGACCAATGGCCATCTGGGGTGTGAGGAAGTAAGAAGAACAGAGGAGTTTCTGCCGCTGTTGCCAACATTTGAGACTTCATGTGGTGTGTTGGACTGCAGCTAGTCTAGAGGCGGTGAAGAGACATGGGACCTTCTGACCAATGGGTGTAACTCCTCTCCCGGGGGTGGTTCTTCACTCCTTCTCGGTGGTTCTTCACTCCTTCTCTGCTTCTTATTGGTGACGATGATGACAGCAGCATAAAATATCTCCCTTGGCCCAACTCGCGTTAGCAGCCGCGGGAGAGTTGCCGAGAGCCTGATGTTCTGTCAGTCAAGAAGCTTCATGCCATGTGTGATAGAAATAATGCCTTGAGCCTGCTGCCCAGTCAGTGTATTTGGATTCACAGGCCCCTCCTTGTATCACTGTATACTTAGCCCAGCCATTCAGAGGTAGTGGAAGTACATTTGCCCCTTACAGTTGTCTGGTATTTTCAAGAAATTTGATCCAATGTGTTGATCAACTGCAATGGGCAGGCCTGGGTAAGTAAAGATCATTCTAGATGGGTAGCTGTAAACAACCAGAATAAATTCCGCTCAAGTGTTCAAGTTCACCTCTGACAGACACCCAGACTGAAGCTAGAGTGCTCTGTGATGTCGCTCGGATCTCAGTGTTGAAAAGCAAATTACCCCATTGTTGTTAGGTGTCCATCTTATGTTGTGTAGTTTCCTGTCAGCTTCCCTTTCCATACCCTGTGCTTTCCCTATGGACAATCAGCAAAAGTGGTGAATATAGGAGGCACGTCTTGATCTATTGTCACCCTCCTTCCCTCTCCACAGGACCTGGACCCCAGGGAGCAAGACACAATGTGAGGTTGTGCCAGTGGAATATGACTTCTGGTGGAAGATGCAACATTTTGAAACATCTTTATGATCTGATGAAGATTTTGAAAACCATCCAACTCAAAAGTGCTAAGAGCATTCCCCAAGTCACCCAAACACACATACCAGTTATCCATTCCATTCGGGAGACAGTGGTCCAGTCCTGGTTTTAACTTTGAATTCTGGGGCATGTAGTCTAGGGTTTATAACAGGAAATCTAAGACTATAATCCCCAGAATACAAAACGAAGTCCAGGGTTTATAACAGGAAAATCTAAAACAGGAAAATCTAAGACTACAAGTCCCAGAATGCAAAACTAAAATCCGGATTGGACTGATGTCTCCCGAATGGAATGGATAATGTTGACGTGTTTCAAAGGTCATCGTGTAATGTAGGCAGGGTGAAACATTCAACATGTGAGATTCCCCAATCTGCAAGATAGTGTCCGATGCATTCATTCATCTAGGAACAAACCTTCAATCAGACCGTCCCAGAAATGCATTGCTTAGGGCAGTACTGTGTGTAGAGCCTCATCACCCAAGATCAGGTTAACTATAATGCAACACTGCACATTTGGGACGGCCGAGGCGTTTCTTGAAGCCTGGCACTTCAGCCCAAAGCGTTGAATCCTCTCGCGGTCCGCCCCCTGCCATTATGCTTTCCTGCCAGGAGCAGAGGGAGAACCTAGCTGCTATCAGGCTCCTGGTAAGAAATGTTAATGTCTCCCAGTGTATGCAGCTCACACTTTAGACAAGAAGTCGGGCATAATAAAATAGAGGTTTGCGCAGAAATTCAAATGCATGTTGAATATTAAGTGGCTGACACAGATTTGTGTTAAGTAGCAGCACCTGTCATGGATCTGTTTCCAAACTGAGAAACAGGAGGACGCTCCTTGCGTATAAGGCAGGCCTCGTGCGTGGCAAGATTCTATGAGCAAAACTTCGAGTTTTGGGGCTTATGTAAATATATAGGTAGTGGCAGTGGATAAAGGAGGGAGGGCAGGTCTATGCTCGAACTGAAAGAAATACTAGTAAAATATGGACCCCCCAAATGATATTGCACATAGGTATCTAGTGTATGAGTCTTATTGGAATATAAATCCATTATTCATTGTCTAGGTTCCTTTTCATTTCAGTATCCTTACTGTCCCAAGCAATACATTTCTCTATCTAGGGTCAAACTGTCAAAAAGCAATAAGATCGTTTTTACATAAAAATGCCATTGTTTTGTTATAAACAAAAAAAATAAAGGAAAAAGGTCCCACAGAGCTTACTGATAACGTTCACCTTTAAATTAAATGATAAAGATGTTAAAAAACCCCAATATGGGATTGAGGTGACGTGTCCCAAACATAGCCAACAAAGTCTTGCAACATTGCATTCTGGGAAGGTGCTGCATGGATGCGCTAGACCACCGGTGAAAGGCCCGAGGTTAAACGTGATCTGCATAGGTAGTTTATGCCTTAGCTCACACACACACACACACACACATCATTGGAGTAGATGCATAGCTGGGTGCTCTACCAGAATACGGAGGGAAAGGTGATAATGTGATTATTATTCCAGCTTTATTTAGAAAAGGTCACACCATTTTTTGTACTTCTAAAAAATGAACAGCAGTGCCCTGGGGGTAAAAAAAAAAACAAGGGTTCTTTTGAAAATGTCCTCATACAGTGGGTACCATGTATCTATAGGGTATTGTGGTATTTAAAGGCGCTAAGGTCAACGTGTGCATGTCAGTAAATACTGAATAGCTGGGCTGTTTCACTCTCTTAGTGACTAAAAATAACCTCCAGGCCCTGACCCTAGAGTTTCTATAGGTGGATAGTAGTCCTTCACTTCCTTTTGTAAGTATCAGGAAATATTGCTGACCATGCCAGTTACTCTTAGCTATGATGCTAGAGAGGCATGATTGTATTAATGGTGTAGAGATGAGCAGAAGGGCGGTGCCCTGCCACCACCAATTATGGAGCTGCCAGGGTGGCATATCAAAGGAAATCTGAGTGCTGTAGCGACCCGCTTGGCAGAATGCTACTGTGCTGGATTCAGTTGCGTCATATCTGGATCCCATTTGTGCATGCAGTGCCTCAACCTGCACGTGCCTAATGGTCAATGCAAAGTCAGGGGATCTTGACTTCTCTTGCCTTGTATTGCCCATTTAGATGCTTCCTGGGGTACTGCAGAGGCACTTTTGTCCTAGGTGGTGGGTGTGGAATGCTTCATGGGGCGCTGGCCTCACAGTCCCAGTACACACACAGGAATCAGGATTCAGAGACAGGAGCTTCCTGCCTGCAAACATGCTGATGGAAGCTTAGGGTGGCATGCACATCTGAGGCGGCCTGGCAAAGCAGCAAAATAAAAATAATTGGAGGGGATCGGGCTCAGGCAAGGGTGATATGTATGGAGGAGTCCAGTATCGTGGATGTGTATTTGGCAATGCTTTATACAATAGTGCAGAGACAACGGGCATGTGAAATTAGGGCAAGTGGCGGTTCACTGTGCCTGTGTGGTGATCAAAAGCTAGCAATCATGCCCGCACTAAGGTCAGAAGGGAGTAGACTAGCAAGTTAGAGTGCAATCACAAACAGACGTCGGTGAGTTCATTAGAAGTTAGTAGAGATGATGCCCATACACCCCAAGCAAGCTAAGAGAGGGGTAGAGGGCCATGGAGAAAGGCCATTGGTAACAGTCGATGTGCGCGTGACTTTCTCTAATAAAGGTGTCAGAATCGACGAAGAGCGCTAGCTGTGCGCAATAGTAGCCAGCCACGAACCCAAGGTGGTACCGAGAGAACCGGCTTTCAAGGCCTTACCTTGTACAAGGGGGTATGATGTATGCTGGTGTATTTGATACTGCTGGTGCTGTTCGCAGGGCAAATGTTGGCAATATGATGACTTGACCAGATTGGATACGTCAATAGTGTTACAAAGGATAGCGGGCAAGGACGCCCTCCGTGCCCGGACAGGCCCAGACAGGGGAGGACATCCTTTGTCGGAGTCCTTCACCGGGGGCCGGCATTGCCTGCCATCTCCCATCCTCAGGCTGGGTAAATCCTGCCGATAGCCAATGTGCCACCAGCAGGGCCGGAAATAGGGCCCAGCAAAGCCCTTTCATAAGAAGCGAAGTCGCGGCCACCATTTTTGAACGTATTATGCCGACAAACTCTTTACATTATTGCACAACAGCAATAAATAAAGAAAAATGTGTCCCAGAACCCTACTTCACGTGAACAGTGTCTGACCCAGTACACCAGTCACCCTTTGGAAGGTCCCATAAAGTTCAATATGTCAACACAAGAACTCCACTTTTCACCTACACTTCAAAAATATATCTCTGTTCTTCACCCATGGAAGTAAAAGCAGGAACACAATCACCTATAGCGGACCAGTGACACTAAAGAACCACTTGAGTGACCCCTGATGAACCCTAAGGGAAATATTATTAACTATTGAAATCCCTCAAGGCTGAAATAGAACAAAAGAAAAAAACAGGTTAGGAATGAAAGCATCTTGGATGGAATAATACTCCGCTCCGTGATATTGAAACAATGGCACAGCACTCTGTCATCATAGCTTCTAGCAATTCTGATCTTAAAGTCTAGCAAACACGCCTTCTATTTTGCATGTTCAAAGCCGAGCAAGCACCAGAGCAGAAGAATGCGCCATAGTAGATATTGTGAAATATGTCATCATTGTGCCATTATGCTGACTGGAAGCTCTCGTCCAGACATGCCTCGCCCTATAGAGGATACTGCACGCTCTAGAAGAATGAGTCCCATACATGGAAGCATCAACCACCACCTAGGACAAAAAACATTTAAACCATCAAGCAACAATTAATGAAAAAAAGAGTTGGGAGAAAGACGTCATCATCTGCCTGTTTCATGGAACGTTTTCCTATGGGATTGCCCCATTATAAAACACTTCCATGAATCAGGCCCCATGTCTTTTGGAAAAGCAGTCATATTTTAGGAGAAAACACACAATCAGGGAAAGCAGGGCCCTCTATCCCCAGTGGAGTGCCTTTGCTGAAAATGTTTGGAGGGGGGGGGCATGACATCTGAAGAAAAGGTGTCCCAGCGAAATGAATGGGGACAAAATGGTGTGCCTTGAAAGTTGGGGGGGACAAACACCCCTGTTCCCCCCTAAAATTACGCCCATGTCTATCCCTCTCGAACCGACAACAAATATGAAAAATGATGCACTGTTAAATCGTTTAGAAACGCGTCTAAATGAAACTGGGTCCAACATTATAGACACTTTTGTTTAGGAAACATTGAAGCTGAAAATACACCACCTGAATTGCATCAGCCTCAGTGACACAAAATTCCCATGCAGAGCTGTAGGACCACAGAGTGTGTAGGGTCTAAGAAACCCCATGTGAGATTTGAAGCTTGAGATGAAATACCTCTGGCTGGCCAACAATCCTTGACAACCAGTCTTTCTATCGAATGGAACAAATCAGATTCTAGGAGATACTGAGAAATGTCTCACTTGGCAGAAAGATCGAACATTCTAGAAGAATGAGGCACATTACCACTGTCTGACTCAGAGTCAGATGGCACCAGGCTTGAGATGCCCACCAGGGTTCTAAGTATTATTCCAAGTCGTTTGAGGCGGCTCCTCCCAAAAACCACCCTTTTTAGCCATCCTGGAGCGGCCTCCAAAGGGTGGATGTTCATGCCCATCAGGGAGAGGTACCCCCGAATCTTCCTTAGAACTGCTGCCCCACCCTGCTTCCACTCTGCTCCCATGCCCCACCTTCACGGTCTGAAGCAAACACGCCCCTCTGGTCCACCCGCCACACTTATCAGCTATCGCACTGGCATGATTTCAGCAAACACACACACACACACACACATGGTGCTCAGAATGAAAGACACAGCCTCATTTACCCCTTGTCACCATGGTTGCAACACTTTATCTATTGCCTCTCTTTCTGGCTTTCAGTTGTAACATAATGGTTGCTGGGCATGAGATGCCAAAAGATCTAACTGAAAAGGTCTCCTAGTGCTCCAAAGGCATTGGAACACCTTGTGGCCAAGAGGCCAGTCACTCGGATCTGAGCACTGATGCGAAAACCCCACTGTGTTTTCCTGGAAGGTACCCTCTGTTTGCCTTTATTTGATGAAGTAGGCTTTCCAACAGTGTTGCGCCAGAAACATTTGGTGACAGAAGAAATATTGTCGATTTGAAGGCGAATAAACACCGACAACGATCTTCTGTGAGGCAGCCTACCACAAAAGAACCAGCAAGAAACTCTACAAATGCTGAATTGTATTATCCCTGCCTCTAATTTTATAAGAAAGGACCCAACATTCTTAATCAAAATGCCCTTTCCTCTAGGATCCTAGCAAGCGGGAACGCTGTATCTCAGTCCACCAGAACATGTGTATGTTTGCAAGTGTTTTCCAGCCCCGGCTGATAGGGAGAGTGAATAACTTTGTTAAATTTTTTTTTTAAAACATACAATCAGTGGCCTTTCTCGGTGTGTCAAAAAATGCATTAAAATGTATTTTATCGTAAACTGTACTTCTGCACTAAAGCCTGATATATATATATATATATATATATATATATATATATATATATATATATATATATATATATATATATATATATATATATATATTTATATTGATAGCTGAAGATCCCTAGACTCTCCCGTGACAGACTGCACTGTACAGGCCCCACTTTCTCTGCCGCTTACTGCAGACCGCTGTTTACAGGCCTTTCAACAGCTATACACTTTGATTTACTATAAAACATTTCTTCTATTTTTGTTCTTTTGTATTTTATCCTTGACATTTTAATAATGTGCATATGCAAGCACTGAATGCATTATTGCTTCTCTTGTGAGTCACAGCAGTATCTTCTCCTCTGAAATACCGCTGCTCCCAATCATTGCAAGGCTTTTATGAAGGCAGAGGGGTGTATGATGTTTGCAGCTCATGCTCTGTGAAGGGTATTCATGGGGAAAAGCAGGGGACATAATAACACGTGTATGCATTACCAGAGAGAGCGTCAAGGCTTTAGTACTGATTATACTAACGCTGGCAGGTCAGGTTCCCTTCCATAGTCATTTCCAGCTTTCTTGGTGGGTCGCTTGCTTGTGTGGGAATCCAAAGGCTAAACTAAAAATCCTTCCTGGTAAGATTGTATGAATTTCCTCTAAGTCTTCAGCACATTCTTTTGTGAGCAAGAGAAAGGACCCAGTAGGGCTTCTCTTCTAGAACAAGAGAAATCATTTGAAAGTCAATGGGCCTCATTACGAGTTTGGAGGCAGCCATGCCCTTAATAAGGGCATGGCTGCCTCCAAACTCAGGTTTGGGTCCGTGGTCCCTGAATGGGGAAATACCTGGCCATTCGGACCTTGGAGGGCCCGGTATTTCCCCATTCAGGGAACCCAGACCCAGACCATCGCCATTCCCATTTGAGCCCCCATAGGGCTGAAAGGGAATGGGGAGCATGCTAACAACAGGCCTGTTAATGACAGGCCTGTTAGCATGCTGGGCCGAGCGGGTCCCGAAGCGGCCCTTGTAATAGGGCATATGGGGTTAACGGCTCCGGCACCTTTAACAGTGCCGTTAACCTTTTACCATCCACCTCATAATGAGGCCCAATATTTTGGCCAGCACAGATACTCTAGTAGTAGAGTGCATTCAAAAGCTGTCCAAATGTCTTCTGGGCTTCAACAATGATCTTAACTCAAAACGTCATGGAGAGCTGCAAGATATCCTCCTTGAAAGCAAACAACCAGCTCTGTTCCTGTTGATTAGAGATTTAAACCAATTGGGTGGAAGGAGTCAATTCCTTCTTCTACAGCCCTAAAATGTAATGCTTCAAACTGTAGCATTAGACAAGACTGCTTGGCTAGTGGACGAGGGGGAATCACCAGAAATATTAAAAGGTTGTTCTCCTGGTCAACCAAAAACACCAACATTGGGGGCCATTACGAGTGAGGCGGCAAGGGGTTAACGGTGCTGTTAAAGGTTCCGGAGCCGTCAACCCCTTACCGCCTCATTATGAGTTCTGCTCGCGGGACCTGCTAAGGCCGCTTGGTAAAACCAGGCATCCTTAGCGGGTCCCGCTAGCAGACCAGGGTGTTAACAATGGGCCCGTTATCAACGGGGCCCTTGTTAGCACCCTCCCCATTCCCATTGAGCCCTATGGGGGCTCGAATGGGAATGGGGATGGGTTCCTTGAATGAGGAATTACCGGGCCCTCCAAGGTCGGAATGGCCAGGTAATTCCTCATTCAAGGAACCCGGACCCGTTACCCGGTAAGGGGGTAGCCATGCCGCTAATAGCGGCATGGTTACCTCCTGACTCGTAATGACCCCCATTGTCTTTATTTCCCTGGTAGTCTGAAGCATTCCAGCTTTGGGGGAGGAAGGATTTCCTTCCATCATCAACCCTGTAAGATAGAGCGGTCTCTTAAGAGCCATGGACTTCACCTGTGTGAGCCAGGGGTTCAGGCTGCATTCTCTTCTGTTCACTCGCTTTCATGGTTTCACCTATCCAGTCGATGCAGACCTGCTCCCTGAGAGCCAGATGCTATTGGAAGTGACAAGGATAGGGCCTGTTGACATGGTGTAGCCAGATGAGGGCTCTTATTCCTGGCTTAATACAGGAGACAAGAGGAATTTGGTCTCTCATCCTTTCAATACAATTCTTCAAAATGTTTCTGCAAAAATAATCGTTTAAGATGGTCATGCTTGCTCAGAGGCCCTGCAGCAAGCATAATGGCTTCATGCATTTTATGCTTATTTTATGGTTATTATGCAGGATTACTTCCACATAACTATAGACCAAACTCATAGGAAGTCCTTCTATTTAATGGAAACAGTAAAGCACGACCAGCACTGAGTTGCCCACTTTGGCCTGTGTGCTCTCTGTGTCCGTAAATAAAGGAATTGAGAGAAGAGGTGACTTCTCCCTGTCACAAGAGAGATATTAGAACAAGTTCTCACAAGACTACTGAGCTCAGTCCCTGGCAAGATCGAGAAATCTCGGGCCTGCTAAGGGCTGTTGGTGAAGGCTTAAGCTCAGAAGAGCAACCCCCTGCTGGTGGATGATAATAACATGGTCTGACAACTACCCAGCCAAGGGGAAGTAATACTTGCTAAGATGCCCCAAGGTAATATAATACATTGGCAAGAAGGAGGCAGAAATAGTTGCTGGTAGCTGTGTGCTGTCATCGCATCAACGAGTATGGGAAAGCAACCCAGAGGGAGGCAAGAAGCCAGGAAGAAAGCCAACGGAAATCAAGAAGCATGGCACTATGTTCTTGGAACTGAAATGCCAGGAATCATGCTGGGGCACTAAATATCTGAAAATGTAAGTGAACCAAGTAGTGATATTGGTGCTATATCCTCGAGACTTTGTCCATTAGAGCGGCGAAACAGACTAGGGCAAGGAGTTCAATTAGATAGGTCCGTCCCCCAGGCTGGATCTCCATCTTGACACTTTGAAAATAGTTGTACCATTGAAAGACTTTTAAGTAAAATATAAACTTTTATATAACATTTTGATTATGTCACGTGTCATGTTGTTCTCACCATGTCAAATTACTTATCCTTTTGGATGGCCTGAATAGGCTAGGTACAAGAACAAATGCCCACAATGTTGTTGCTCTGGCTTTGTCAGCTGCTTGAAATGTTCTAAGAGGTGTACACCTAGCCCTTTTGCTATGTAAGTTGTTGGAAATCATTTCAAAGGCATTACCCCAGCCTCTTGACTTTTTCGTGTTTTGAACAGTTCTCAGAGGCATACACCTAGCCACTTTGCTTAACTAGTGATCAATATTGTGGCTAATAGACCACCAGTGCGATCTCCTGCTATGGTACCGACATTGAAAGTAGCGCTGATTAATGCACAGTCTGCTATAAAAAATGCTGTGGCATTAAATGAAGTCATATCTACTATGAAGCTGGATATGCTCTTCAAAACTGAATCATGGTTCACGGATAGTAGCACTACCTATTTCCACCTTTTAGTACCTGAATCATTTCAGATCAAATGGCATAACAGAGTAAACCAGAAAAGAGGCGGCGTGGCCATTCTGACTAGATGCTCAACCTTCAACTCTCTTGACTGGGATTCTATATCTCCATCCCCCAACAAAGCCTATTGTTTGCTACTTTTTTATAGACCCCCTGGTTCAGTTGCCCTTTTTTTAGATACCCTGGATGTCTATTAGGGGTCAGAAGCCCTCCATTATGCAAAGTTGATTATCCTCGGCGACTTCAATATTTGATGCAATGTTCTTGAAGAAGCCCACTGTAAACATCTTTATGATATTATGTAGATCCATGACTTATATCTCCTAGCTAACCTACCTACACATACTGGGGGTCACTGCTCGGCCCCTCTGCTCTATCAAGGGTTAAGACTATGTGAACCTGAAATAACCTCTTTGAGTTGGTCAGATCATTCCATAGTATTTTTGTTAATTCCTATTACTCATCTCTCTCAGTCACAAACTATATCTACCACCGGGCTACTGCTTTGCTGAAAGAAATACCGTGATCATATTTCCAGTACAGAATTATTGCAGGACTTACCTTATGTGCAATCTACCACTAAGTTCAACAAACTCTATTATAGTCTTATGTCACACTTACAATCTAACTAAAAATATTGCCCCCCTCTTAAATATATTAAAAAAACTCTGGAGGAATAACAATCAGTGGTATAGTTGCAGTTTGAAAGGTCTTAGGGAATGTTATAGAAAAAAGGAAAAGTTATGGCTTCAGACTAGAAGCATAGCTAATCGCCAGGTGGCTAGATTGGCCTCAGAGGCATACAAAAGAAAGATTATGCTTGCAAAATCCTTCTCCTTGCAAAAAGAAACCAATCTAGCCAAAACCAGACCTAAAGCAAGGTTTCTGGACATAAGAAATGTCACCAATCCAGAATGTATTAATGCAAGTTGGCCAACTTCATTTAAAACGGCTAAGGAGTTTAATCTTTTTTTTTTGGGACAAAATCAAAATCATTAAAGATAATGATCTACTGATTTTGTTCCTACACTAGTAAAAAATGGCCAACTGAATATGGGAACGTCAGGTCCTAAATTCACGTTCTCTCCTGTTGGAATTGAGGACATTGTTCATTTACAGGGTAAGCTTAAGCCCACCAATTTGGGATATGACCCGATCCCAGCTTATTTGGCCAAGCAGCATGCTAATGCACTCGGTGTGGCTATACAAACTGTGGTAAAGGCTTCACTGGCACAAAGTTGCATCCCTTTGTACTTAAAGAAATCATACATTACATCACTGCTGAAAAAAACGACATTGGACCACAAAACTCTTTCCAATTACCGTCCAATAGCTGGTCTCAAGTGGTCTGCTAACATTTTAGAAAAGATTGTGATCAGTCAATTGCAGAGTTATGTGGAAGAACATAACATTCTGGATCCTTTTCAGTTGGGATTCAGACCGGGCCATGGCACTGAGAAAACCCTTATGGCAGTCTGAGACTATCTACTGGTTGGTGCCGACGAATAACATATAAGCATTCTCGGTCATGCTGGACCTGTGGGCGGCCTTTGGCACATTCGATTTTGAGTTTCTCATTTCCGGGCTGTCATAGGTGGCGCAGGTATCAGATGAAAATCTGGAATGGTTTGTGTCCTTTCTAACTAATCGTATTCAGCAGGTCAAAGTTGGGGCCTATCTTTCAGATTCCACTCTACCTGTGGAGTACGGGGAGCCTCAGGGATCCTTGTTGTCCCTGTTGCTGTTCAACATTTATATTCGTCCATTGTTGAATATTTTCTCTGACTTTGCTCTGTCCTATCACTCATATGCCGATGACACCCAATTCTATGTAGGACTCAAACAACCGTTGGAGGCAATAGATCAAGTTTTATCCTGTGCAAATACAATTAAAAGCTGGATGCTGGAAAACAAACTCCAGTTCAATCCATCAAAGACAGAGGTCACTGTACTTGGTTCTAAGAGAAGGGTAATGAGTGCCCTACAATGCATTCTGTGTCCTTATCTATTTGGGCTTCCTACTAAATTTTCGGATGCAGTAAAAAAGCTTGGCTGTATCTGGCAGCGGAGTATGGACTGTGGTCTTCATGTTAGCCAGACGGTGAAACCGTACATTGCCAACTCAATCTGATAAAGCCTGTTTTATCTTTCATCACTGAAAAGGACTGCCCAGCTGTGGTTGGTATACTCACTAATTCAAAACTAGATCAGCACAATGCTCTTCTTATGGGTGTTCAAAAATTTCAAATCAAGAGATTTCACTTTGCTCAGAATTCTGCTTTTAGGTTGATTTTTTCCTTGCCAAGAAAGGGAACTGTTTGGCAATATCGGAAGAGCCTCCACTGGCTCCCAATACATCAGAGAATTCTGTTAAAGGTCCTAGGTTTGGTCTTTAAGTGCATTCATGGTCATGCTCCAGCATAGCTGACTTCAAAAATACAAACTTATTGCCCACATCGACTACTTTGATACACGGACCAGTGCCTTCTGACAGCTCCGCTTGTTAAAACAACAACCTGTGGAGACAGGCAGTTCTCTTACTTTGGACCTCGGTCCTGGAACTCTTGTCTGTTTGATCTTCGACAGACTGAGTCATTGACTATCTCTAGGAAGCAATTAAAAACCTATCTCTTAATGTAATCTGTACTTCCAACTTTGAGAGCCTCATGTGATAGTTCTTTGTAGTTTATGCAAATTGCTATCATAACATCAGCGCCTAGATGTAGTTTCTGCTTGGACCCTATGGGGTTTGCGCGTTACAAATGTAAATCAAATCAAAATCAAATCAAACAATAGCAGTAGAGGTGGTTTATTTATTTTTATTTATTTTTTATTTAGTTATTCAGTTTTTATAATGTGCCTATAAACAATGTGTTTCAAGGCGCAACACGACTAGAGGGGACAAGGATGAAAAAAAAAGATAAACGGTCTTACTAGGCCTTGTTATATTTGGATTGTGCAAGTGAAGTAAACGGAAGTGCAGGGGAGAGGGGAGGGGTAGGGGAAAGTGCAAGAGTGTTAAGCGAGTGCCAGGGGAGGCTACTTGGGCAGAGCCCAGGGAGAAGAGTGCAGCGGCAGAAGGTCCATGTGCTAAGTGTGAGGTATGGGAAAGGAAATTCTTTGGGGGTGCAAGCCCAGCCAGGGTAGTGCAGGGAAAGGGTGCCCAGAAGGGCAAGTGCAGGTTGGGGGTGACGGAGTCAGAGGAGACCAAGTGCAAGGGTAGACTGGTAGGGGAGGGCCTGGTTCCCTGTAAGAATCTGAAGGAACCAGTCAAGAGGCAGAGGGGGAACATTAGCAGGGGAGGGGGTGAGGGAAGAAAGAAGAGAAAAAGAGGGTCTTGAAAATCTTCTGGAATTTAAGGCGATCCGGCTCAAGTCTGAGAGGGGCAGGGAGGCCATTCCAGAGGGAGGCACCTGCGGAGGAGAGAGATCTACTGCCCACTCTCTGCTTCGAGAAGCATCTGTTCTGCAGAGAGTTGGAGCTAGAAGACAGAAGGGCTCTGGTAGAGAGGTAATTAGGGTGAGAGAGTTGGATGTAGCGGGGTCCCAGGCCCCAGAAAGCCTTGTGGATGATGCAGCAGGTTTTGAACTTGATCTTTGCACCAACTGGGAGCCAGTGGATGCATTTTGGGCCTGGAGAGATGCGGTCCCTGGGCTTGAGGCAAAGAATAAGACTTGCAGTCCTATTCTGGATTAGTTGAAGGGGGCGAAGGGAGGAGTAAGGTAGGTTGGGGAAGAGGCTGTTACAGTAGTCCAGCATGGAGAGGGCCACAGCTCTGGCGACATTGATCTTCTGGCGGAAGGTGAGGTAAAGGCAGAATGCCTCTGAGGAGGTGCAACTGAAAGTGGGTCTTCATGGCAAGGTCTGTGATGTGAGGAGATATGATATGATATGATAAGTAATTTATAAAATGCCTGTACATGTGTTTCTTGGTGCGAGAGAAGGAGAGAGGGGAGTCGAAGATGACACCAAGGTTTTTTGCCTCTTAGGAGGGTACGGAGATGGAGCCCATGGAGGGTGGGCAGAGTGTAGGAGGGAAGGAGAGAGCTGGTGTCCCAATGAGAAGGATCTCAGTCTTACTGGCTTTAAGGCAGAGATCGTTAGCAGAGCAACATGCCTGAATAGCAGAAAGACAGTCAGGAATGAGAAAAGGAAAAGGAAGAGGATTAGGAAGTGGAGGGAGCTTGAAGGAGAGTTGCGTGCCATCCGCATAACACTGGAGTTAGGAGAAAAGGCAGAGATCAAGTGGGTTAGCGGGGCAAGGCAGATGTTGAAAAGCTAAGGTGAGAGAATAAAGCCCTGAGGGACACCACAGGTGGATAGTGAGATGAAAGAGAGAAAAGGGCCCATTTGTACCTGGGAAGGTTGTTCATAGAGGAAGGAGGTCAGCCGGTCCTCCCAGAGCCAGGTCTGTGATGTCAAGGGTATCATGGAGCCGATTTATAAGGGTGGCATGATTGACGATATCAAAGGCAGAGGAAGGATGAGAACAGAAGGAGAGTTGGAATCGAGATTAGAGAGAAAATCTTCACAGGTGTTCAGGAGTACAGTCTATGGTAAGGGGTTAACAACGCTGGTAAGGATGCTGGTGTCGTTAACCCCTTACCACTGCATTCTGAGGTCATTTAACGAGTCCCGCTAAGGGCGGCAGGGGTCCTTTAACGGGCCCGTTATTAGCTCCCTCCCCATTCCCATTGAGCCCTATGGGGGCTTGAATGGGAATGGGGATGCCTTCCCTGAAGGGTGAAATACTGTGTCCTCCAAGGTTGGAATGACCCGGTAAGTCCCCATTCAGGGAACCTGGACCCGGACCCGAGTTTGGGGGCAGCCATGCCGCTATTACCTCCAAACTCATAATAAGGCCCTATGTGCCTATGTCATGGAGACAACCAACAGATTCAGTGTGGTGGATAAGCTGGGAGATGGCCAGTTTCTGCAAGGGTTTTCCCAGGAAGGGCGTAATGTAGATAGTGTGGTAGTTAGCCAGACAGGAAGGGTCGGAAGAAAGATTTGTGAGGAGAGGGTCACAAAGGTGTGCTTAAGGAATGACGGGAAGGATCCAGTGGCAAAGGAGTGATTGAAGAAATCAGCAAGGCTGGAGCAAGAGAGACCATGTTGTCCTTGATAGTTCTGGAGGAGCAGGGGAGCACCTGTTTGGATGAGACTTTCATAGAGCTGACCTGTCTAAAAACCTCATCATGAAATATGAAAGAGAAAGAGGAGAATATGAGGGAAAAGGAGAGGGGGGCTAGAGGCTTGAGAGCGGGTGAGGGAGAAGGGTATGGTGTAGAAAAGAGAGAGGACAGGATGTCCTGAGTTTTAGTAATGAAGTGAGAAGCAAGAGAAGTGCAGAGGTCCAGGGAAGGCAGAGAAGAAATGGAGACGGCAGAGGATTGGCAAGTTCTTTGCAGATTTTGAAAAGTTCAGCTGTGTTGTTAGTGGCCCCAGAGATGCGGGCTTGGATATTGGTCCTCTTCTTTGAGCCGATGGAAAGACTGTATTGCTTTTGGAGCAGGTGGCAGGCCAGTTTGTCAGAGGATGTGCTCTAAGCCTGCCACATCTGCTCAGCTGCTCTGCACTTGCGTTTCAGAGAGGCCAGGTCAGAGCCCTACCAGAAGATGTGCATGGAGGCAGGTTTCATGTGGATCCTCATGACAGGAGCAAGGATGTCCAGAATGTTGTAGATGGAGAGTTGAAGGTTAGTAAGGGCTCTGGCAGAGTGAGAGTCAGTGGCAGGAGTAGGAGGGAGAGTGAAGGTGGCGACAAAAGCAGAAACGCATAATTGCTTCATTGGACGAATGACAGTGAAGGACACTGGCAGTACAGGCGGTGGCTTAGCTGGGGGACCCAAGAGATCCAGGTGAGAGGACAGGAGAGCATGATCAGGCCAGAAGAGAGCAGTAATGAGAGGGTTGTAGATGGGGATGTCTGCAGAGATGAGAGCATCCAAGGTGTGTCCGGCTGAGTGCTTTGGACCAGAGGGAAGAATGGAGAGGGAAAGAGAGTCGCAGTGGTTGCAGAAGTCCAGAGGCTGCATCAGGGCAGTCAAGGTGAATATTAAAGTCTCAGAGGAGGAAAAGCTTGGAGCTAGAGCACAGGAGAGAAGAAGTGAGGTCAGCCCATTCTGAGAGGAAGAGGGAGACCTGGCCAGGGGACCTCTAGATGCTGGCCAGAGTCAGAGAGAGGACAGGAGAGACATCAAGCCTGAAGACAAGGCATTCGAAAGAGGACTAGGCCTCAGTGCGTATGATGGTAGCAAGGACCCACACAGAAGATCAGGGCCACTCCGCACCCAGACCGGTTAGGCCTGGGCTTGGAGAGGATCTTTTAGCCCTCAAGGGGGAGAGTGTCAAAACTTGTGACAGAGCTTGGAGTGAACCATGTCTTGGTGAGAACAAGGACGTCGGTTTTGAGGTCTTCACAGAGGTGGCAGTTATCAGAGGAGTGTTTGATGGCAGAGCGAGAGTTGAAGGTAGCTAGGTGGAACCGGTTGCCACGCTTGAAGGTCTTCCGAGGAGGGGTACAGGAGTGTGGTACACCCATTGGAGGTGGAAGAGGAGGGGCCAGAAGGGTGGCAGAAGGAGGAGTGGCAGGAGAAGGGAGGAAGTTGATGAGATGGAAGACACCTATCAAGAAGGAGGAGGTTGGGCTGAGAGCCCTGGACCAAGACCGTTCCATTTAGGTAGACATTATTGATGGTACTACAGGCAGGAAGGATGCCACATGTACTTCCCAACAGGTGGCCCCATTAATGATCGAGGAAGAGAAAGGTGAGAGCACTGCAACCAGATGGGGACTCCAAAGGTCTTTATAGGGAACGACAAAGAGGATGTCAGGGAAAGTCTGCCTGGAAGAAGCGTTCACATAGTTGTCAGAAATGGGCAGTCCGGGATTAGGGACCAAGCAATCCTTCTTGAACTTTTCCTACCAGACTTCGACAGAGGGATAGGAAAGGTGATAGAATAGCAGTTAGAGGAGATAGGGGAGATAGAGAGAACCATAGAGGGAGAGTTGGGAGAGAAAGAACGGGGGGAGGGAAGGAGGCAGAACTGCAGTGCACAACTCCGAACCACACCACACAGCAAAGCAACAATCAGAATCAGGTGAAAGGCATACGTCACATCAGACAGCAGAAAAGGAAGACACCTAGATGTGAGTTATCAGGATAGAGGGAACATCCTAGATAGAGGGATAGAGGGGAAAAAAGCCTAATTTATAAACACAACAGCAGATGTAAAAACACACAGATTCGACTTTCCTACGGAGAGGGGGGAAAGCCGATTTTTTAAACACAACAACAGATGTAAAAACACACAGATTTGACTTTCCTAAAGGAGGGTAAGCCCAAAAAGGCTAACTAATACAATTCATCTAGTGCCAGGTATGGATAACAAACTGTGACAAGCAGCAGACTGCAAAGTTAGCTAAAAGGAGTAATAAAAGAGGAGGGACAGTTAAATAGGCAGCAGAAGTGGCTGTTCCCCCTGCCCGCACCTTTCTTACCTTGTCAGTCACTGCTGGTTGACGGCTGCGCATCATGCTCCCATGGCGAACACCGGCAAACACCCTCTGGAACTGCTATTGTCAGAGCTGCCCCTTGCCTCAGGCCCTTAGCCAAGGGGTCTGCAATGGGCAGGGGTCTGCCCTAAGGGGTGCACATAAATAGGGAAGCTTGCCCAATCAGGGTTCTGTGGAGGGGTGGGAGGGAACCAGGGGGAGGAGGAAGAGGAAGGCATTGGACAGCGAAGGCCATGATTCAGTGATAGTACAATTTAGCACACAAGGAGAAAATTTTAAAAAAATATAGTGGCAGGAGCACAAGAATGAAGGCTTCTAATCACTGCAGCTCCAGATACATAGAAAGTGAGACACGCCGAGCGGCAACAAGTTACAACCTCAGTGGTGAGCAAACAAGGGCAGCACACCCAATCATGGGACTGGGGAGGGATGGGAGGTGTGAGAGAACCAGAAGGGAGGAGAAAGAGGAAGGGATCATGCAGCAAAGGCCACAATGTGGCGATAGTACAATTCAGCACACAAGGGAGTCCATTTAAAAAAAATATAGTAGCACAAGAATGGAGGTTTCTACTCACCGCAGCTCCAGATAGATGGAAAGTGAGACATGCCGAGAGACAACAAGGCTACACCCTCAGTGGTGTATAAAACAAGGGCAGCAAGCCCAATCGGGGGTCTGGGGAGTGGTGGGAGGCAGGAGGGAACCAGAAGGGAGGAGGAAGACGAAGGGATTGGGCAGTGAAGTCCACGATGCAGTCATAGGACAATTTAGCACACAAGGGGGTCACATTTTTAAACATATAGTGGTGGGAGTACAAGAATGGAGGTTTCTACTCCCCACAGCTCCAGATAGAAAGAAAGTGAGCCGTGCCGAGCTGGCTCTTCAGCCTCAGGTCCTTGTGGCATCTAATTGTCCTCACCCATTTCTCTGACTCCTCTCATGTGGTCTCCAAGGAGGCCTGCCACTTGAGGGGGTCGAGCTGTCTTTCTTACTCCAACTGATATTTGTGATGTCATCTTTGATGTCCTAGGTGTTAGTCTTAGCAGTGCAAGGTGGTGGCGCGAGTTATGGTTGCTTAGCTTACCATAACTGGCGAATTACAGGGCTTTTTCGATTTTACTTGTAACCATAACATCCTTTTAAGAACGTTTTTTTACTGAATTTCATAGGTTTTTAGTAGCGCCGCAACTTAACCATAACGTCCCTTTAACAACGTTTTTTCAGTGAATTTCAAAGGTTTTTAGTGTGGAACTTAACCATAACATCCCCTTAACAAAGTTTTTACATTGAATTTCATAGGTTTTTATGAGTGCAACTTAACCATAACGTCCCTTTAACAAAGTTTTTTCATTGAATTTCATGGGCTTTTACCATTGTGTCTATTTTCCTACAACTTACTAATATCATACTTACCCAATATAGCAATATTTGTGTCCAATTTACAAAGTGTCACCTTAAAACTCTGCCATTTCCCACCTTCTAGAATAATTTTTAACACTTCTATACACTTTTTGCAACCATTTCAACTAGTTTTGCATCCGTGGATGTCTACGAACATTGGACTTCATTGCGGACCTTCCAGACAGTGCCACATGACCATACGCTGGCGCGCGGCATTATGACGTGTCCGAGAACCTGTCCGCACTTCATGATAAGATGTGTGCTTCGCGGACAGTTCGGAAATGCATTTACTACTGATCTAGGAACTTTCAACTTCAAAATTTCCCTTGCACAGCTCCAACACCTATTCCTACTCATTATCCATTAACAATCTAGTACACAGTACATACTTTTAGCAAAACTGCTATTTATCTTAAAATGGCATCAACTATTGCCATCCCTCCTCCCCAAGAGCCACCACCACTGCTTTAATTAAGGAGCATGAAAAGCACTGCCCCCTACCTTAGAAATAACACACACTCAACATTTCCCCCTGTCCACCTAACCCTCGATATTAGTGTTTGGTGCCTCTTCCATCATTTCCTCCCCACATTTCGTTCTTAGCTCTCCTGCCAAAAAAATGCATCCAAAAACAACAAAAGAAATATTCCTTTCGGAACCACCTTTCACAGTTAAAAAATAGAACTAAAAAAAAAAAAACTTATAGACTCCATCTACTTTATATTTCTCAGTAAAGTACATAGACTAAATAAGATTTTCCAACATTTCCATTTGCATTTTGTGTTATGCTAATGGGAATATTGTAGCGTTCATCCTCCGTTCCAGGGCTGGAACGGTGGGTACCGGCCCGGCAGCCCAAGTTATCAGCCCAAGCAAAGCAAGGGTGGATAATGAGGTCTCTGGACCATTATCCCCCCCATTCCACCCCCTGTAATGGGGGATGAAGGCCATTAGCGCCGTTGGTTCCCAAAGCGGGAACCCGGGGTGCGGAAAAAAAGCATTTTTCTTCCTACCCCGGGACTCCCTCGGCATCCCGGTGTAGGAAGGAAAAGCCTTTTGCAAGATGGCCACCATCGAAACGGAAGGTGAGGTTCCATACAGAACCCCTCTTCGCTTTCCATGGAAGCCTGTTTCCAAGATGGCAACCATGGAAAGGGAAGGCAGAGTTCCACACAGGGCCCCTCTTCGCTTTCCATGGAAGCCTGTTTCAAAGATGACCGCCATGGAAAGGGAAGGCAGGGTTCCATGCAGGGCCCCTCTTTGCTTTCCATGGAAGCCTGTAGAAGGCGAAAAGAGAACCCTGTCACCTTATTACATGAGCACATTTTTCTTCCCTTTCAAATCTATCACAATTTCAAATAACTTCACCACAAAGCCAGTCCCAGGTGGACATGGCCACTTTAACCCCATGTGTTGTCCCTCGTGGTCATGGCCAGTAGCCAGATTGTCTAGATCATGACCTTATTCCATGACCTGGACAATCTGGCCACTGCCCATGGCCACAGGCTACACCTCAGTCACCAAAGATATAGCACTATTTTTTGTACCTACATTATGACACTTGTCAAAAAATAAAACACGGGCACATTTGCAAAACCATGCTTTCAGGTCCTTGCCAATGCTCCTTACAAAGGTTTGCTGGAAATCCACCTACGTTTTATTTTTTCAAAAGTGTCAAATGTATGCACATACAATCGTCATATAACCTAGCCCCCACTTGCCAAAATCCATTCAGACTTTACGAAAACATTTATATCTAGATTTATAATCTGTTTGCAAACCTTTGTTTAGATTCGTCAAATGGCACCTAATTTATAAGCCTTTACATAATTTTGGCACCCCCCCTCTAGTTTTGCCCCCCCTTGACAGAATCCCACCAAACCTTGCAATCTCGTTCGGGATCAGGTCAGGAATATAATTGCTTGTATTTTCATTAAGTAGCACCAAAGTTATAAGCCATCCAAAAACTGCCCCCAAACATCTGAAGTGTCCCCAAACTTCACAGAACTGTTCGTGAAAATCTGAACCGTTTGCAGACTTTTGCGGCAAAAAACACCCATTGTTTTGTTTCTTGCAGCCATATCCCATCTCATCTTCATCACCCCTCACCTACCCAGAGATTATTTGATACGTTTGACAAGTGCAATGTTGTGTTTTTTAATATGTTTTTACCGCGATGTCCGCAGACACCGGCCGCTGTCTGCGAATCCAATATGGAGGGCTTTTCCAAAAATGTGACGCACCTCACGCTTCATCCCAGCCAATCAGCAAACACGTTGCGTGTCCGCAGACATGACGCAAACCGATTAACCAATCAGTGTCCTGTTCGCGAAAGTGTGTCCGCGGAGCGGACATAGATATCACTAATTTTTTTAGACCTACGTTTTGGTCATTTAAAAAAAAACCTACTGTATGCTTTCGGGACCAATCCGCCACTCCTGCCGCAAATTTGGTGAAAATCCGTCCAGCGGTGTGGGCTGTAGGCGCAACAGATATGTTTTCTCCCTTCAGTCTATGGGAAAAAAATAAATGTTGGGACCCGCCCTATAACTTTGCCCCTCCTGGACCAAACCTCACCAAACACACCAAACTTTGCAAAGAACTGGTTGTCCAGGGAGAGCAAAGTTATAAGCCGCTCAAAAAGTGCTCTTCTTATGGGTTTAGCAACTTAACCATAACTACATGGTCGCTACCGCAGGCCATGGAATGAAAAATATATAAATATATATATATTTAGGTTCCCCTCATCATGCCCCTCTTGATAAAATAACTCCCGTCCCAGCATGAGGTTGCAGGTTCGAACTGTGGTTTTTCCCAATTTATTCAAACATTTTAACAGTTATCAACCCTAAATGATCTATGCTAAGGTATCCCCTCCCCAACTTTGAACTTCAGTAGATTTTCTGGGGAACTAAAACACATTTTAGGTTGCAGCTCGAGTTCCCATGGTAGAATTGTAATAAGAATGACACCAGCAGATCAGCCTTGTGCTAAACTTTACCCTGGAATTTGAAAGATCTTTGTGTGACTTATTGTTCCTGAGAAAATCATTAAATTGTGATTCTATATATAACCCTATGGCAAAGTATATTATATACATATTTTGACCTTACTTGTACATTAGGCTTTGTTTCACAGCTGAGCATTAACTTTGGACATCTGATTCCATTGTTGACTCTGGCCTGGTGTAAAACCATTTATCACTCTTGCTAAGTCAGAGATCTGCAGGAGTGACCTTATCTTACATGCCACATGGTATACTGTTTGGTCTCTCAGCATTTTGAGGCAGTTCTGCAACATGTTGTTTGTCATTGAAGTCCTGGCTACACCATGAAACACATTTTAAAATAATGCCTTTTTCCACTAAAGGGTCTTCTGTTGGTCTATGGGGTAATTGTTAACCGCATAAAAGCCTTAGATCAGCACAAGTTGGATGTGCAGAAACTTCAGAGAGATTTGACTTTCCGTTAAAGAGCCCCTGATGGGGAAGGGGAAAATGTTGTATGGGCGAGCCCAGCCTTTCTCTGTGCACATAAACTGATGTTTGAATGTTGCCATTACATTATAAATTAGACACACCAAGACAGAAGGAATTTCTGTTCCTTTCTCTGTATGTTGTATAGGTAAACCCTGTCAACTTCCTTGTACTCCTTCAAGGTTTGAGGTCGTAGTACGATTTAGTTCTTTGAGCTGACTTTTCTAAATTGCACTGCACATAAGCAAAAACATGCTGGAAGTGCTTCCTCAGGTTGTCAGTGTACTCATGAGTAGTGTATGCATTAATCAGTGTCGGCTCTCGGCTCCTGTGTTCTAAAGAGCAGATGCCGAGGTAATACCATTTTCCATCCGGTCATAAGCTCAAATGGAGACATTTTAGTTGCAGAAGATGTTGTAGACCTAATAGCCATCAGAACAAGCAGTAATCAAATGTCCCAACTGGATCCAGAGTCAGCCACAAACTTCTTCAGTATGCTTACAATTATTTTGTTGTATCTCTCAACCCCTCCGCTCGATGGAGTGGTAGGCGATGTGGAGTCTTCTCTTTACCCATATGATATCCCACATCTTGGTCATCAATTCACTGGTAAAATGACTTCCTTGGTCCAACTCAATCCTCTGCGGGAGGCCTAAATGAGAGAATATGTGGTTGATCATTAGTGCCAAAACTCTGGACCCCGGCTAAATAAGTCAGCAGGGAGGGCTGCACACCCGATTACTGCTTGTCATGATAGCTATTAGGTCTACACCATCTTCTGCAGCTAATGATGAATTCACATTGTTGGTGCATATATTAGACTTATGTTCATTCCATCTTATCCTTGCTCATTGTTTGGTTTCACTAACATAGTAAATGCTGCATGGACACCTAATGCATTAAATCACATTTTCTGAAACACAAGTGGCAAAGTCTTTGAGTCTGATTTTCTCAACTGTATGTGGATGAAAAACTACAGGGCCTTTAGTCATTTTGCCATTTCAGCAATTCAAGCATGGGTGCCCTGTCTCCGTGTTTTGGCAATAATGGGTGTATGATCCCTATTGTGAACACGCAGGTCCCTTAGGTTCTCACTTATTTGGTAAGCAAAGACAGGTGAATCTGGAAACAGGTGTTTAGTTCTCTCATTGCTCATCAGAATGTTCCAGTGTCTGTTGATGCTTTATTTAAGCCTGTGGCTTTGTAGGGAGAATTTAGAGACAAAGACCAACGGGGGAGTCGTTTTCTTGGGTCTTGATTGCAAATTTCTGTGCATGGTCAGTTTACAGCTTTTTCAATGGCTACCTAAAGATCTTGTGTGTGATATACCCTCTCTTGAAATTTCTGTGTCAGTTTGTTGAACTCAGTCCTGCATTCATCCGGATCGCTCAAAATTGTTTTGATCCTCAACAGCTGCCCATATGGAAGGTTTCTCAGTGTGTTGGATGGGTGAAAGCTCATCCGATGGAGTCGGTAGTTCCTGTCGACGGTCTTTGTGTAGAGCGCGGTTCTTTGGCAGCACCTATAGAATCCTCATTTTTTTTATATCAATCACTATCAACAGCAACTAATTGTGAAGATAGTATTTACCCCCTGTAGTATCCGCTCACACTTGTAATGTGTGTGTTGATCATTACCACAGCAGCTGTCTCTGGCCTACAATTCGGGGCAGGAAGGCATTCACAGCACTTTGTAAACAAGCATGTTAGGGTTAGCATGCACTTGTTTCCTCTAGAGGAGCGAATCACTGGCCAGATGAAATAAATGTGCAAATCTGACCAAGGCAGTGTCCTTACCCTTTTGTGTAGGGAAACTCTGTGTGTGGGGGAATTTGGTGGAAATTGTGCACACACAAGACATCCCTTTAAATAAAGGCTGAGGCCCTGGCTCAAAAATGGCCAGTATGCAACTTGACACAAAATGTTCAATGTTGTTTGAAACTGCCTATGACAGGCAGTGCTGCAACTTGGGCATGATTCAACATCAGGTTCCAGAATGAGGTAGGTACCACCTACTGGTCCATCCAGATAGGGATCTCCGTACCAAGAACCCATCTTATATTCAAAACATTTTGGAAAATGTCATCAATACCCGTAGATCCTCTTTACCGGGATAATCTGACTCACAAATTCTTCAATGCGTCGATAGAGTTTTCCAATAATGGGGTCTTCTTTTTGTGCAGTGATCAAATATGCATCTGGGGCATTTTTACTCCAAGAGGCAGTTGAGAGTTCACTGTTTGCATGAGTTTGAGACCTTGTTACAGCTGTGATTTGGATTTCACATAAAAGGTATTCCGTCTCTATGAACTCCCCCTGCAGAGCTATGTCTTGAGCTCTTAAAGCATCAGCTACATAGGTCAGGTTTCCCCTTTCAATCAAGTCCGGCATGGCCTTATACAGGAAAATGTTTACCTCATTTCTGGAGTTTATGTATCCAAAGGGCATTCAGGTCCAATGATGCCTACCTTCCATGTATATTGCTGCCCCCAAAGGTATAGGCAAGATTATATTGTTCCTTACATTTAATGTTCTGTCTTTCCTTAATTCTGAGGGTAATGATGAATTGTCACACCTGTCCTGAGATGGTGACCCCTTCTCCAATTGATCTTCAACTACATATGACAGCAATTGAGATGGTGGAATGCAATTTCTGTGTTGGCAAAGTCCATGGGGTTAGCCCCCAGTCATGACGATACTTTGTTGTTGATTAGATCCGGACTAATTACGAATCGATTTTGTATGCCACTAGCCAAACAAAAGTCAGAAGGGATGGCTCTAACAACCCAACAATTGTGTTCTATAATTTTGCTGCCAATGGACATTTTTTGCATATACTTGCTAGGCAGGACATGTTTCCAGACCCACCTCCCATTTATCATTCAATTTAAATGTGGGAGTGGTTTGAATTTTTGGACTTTCCTGATTAATTATTTGCTTTTTCAATTATTCACACACACTCCGGAGAGAACTGGCTCCTGCCCCTAATTTATCTGAATGGGGAAAGACAAGTGTTCACCCTTTCTCTTCAAGATTTGGATTTGTGGTAAAGTTTCAATTATTTCCTTCCAGTGTTAAGCAGAACTTGGAACTGGGAGGAAAGTTGATTTTCAAGAATTGAGAAGGGTTCCCATCACCAGTTTGTTCTCCTACAGAGATGACAGTGATATCTGGGACTTGATTGTAATGGAAGTAAAATTCCACTTGCTCGGAACGTTGTTTGATTAAATGGTACTCTTTTTTAGTTTTATAGGCTGGTTAGTCTGGGTCCTGAGGGCTGTGTTCACACAGGCGATCAGAGGTGATAACCTCTGAAGGAGATTGTTTCCCAGTAAACAAGGTATGACCTCTGGAGTCACAACTATCACTGTGTGTTTTAACCAATGTCGCCCAATTTTTATTTCTAGATCCGCAGTACCTTTGATGGAAATATCATTCCCATTGAACATTTTGGAGTTATTCAGGAAGAGGTATGAGGGGAATCTGATGACTCTTCCCCTTCCTAAATTCAGTTGGTCAAAAGCCTTTTTGGACAGGAGAGTAGCTTGGGATCCAGTATCCACCAGAGCCGATAATTCCGATATTTGCCAGCTCAGCAGTCATTTTCATGATATTGAATTTCGTCACGGTTTGATCTTGGGTGATTTTTACTGTTGATGACTGGGACTCTGTAGGAAAAAAAGTACATCTGACAATTTGCGTACTTGGGAAATCCTCTTTCTCTTCAGATGCTACTCCCTTTGATTTCCCACTGTTCCTCTTGTTATCATTTTATCATTTTACTTGGTATGTTCCCTTATATATATCAGGTGGTAGTAAAGTGCCAGAAATTATACCCTCACACAGCTTTTCCATTTCTGTCCCAGAAAGGCAATTCAGAATCTGCATCGTTTGCCGTTGCATTCTGTTGATTTTCACCTGACATTCTGGTGTAGATCCTTAATTGCTCCTTATTCCCAAAATTGGATCCTCATCTAGGCCTTCAGGATATGATATGATATGATATGGCACTTATAACCCGCCTATACACAAGTGTTTCAAGGCGCGAGGACTGGATGAGGATCATTTCATGAATCCTTTCATGCATTTCCCCTTAGTTTCACTTTGGATTTCTTGCAGACGTTCACAAAATGTCCCAATGTACCACTTCTGTTACATTTCTGTCATGACATGGGCATGTTATGGATGAGACTACATGATCAATTAACCAGATCAAAAACATATCCTCTTGCAGAAGCTGTTTTTATTTTTGTCTCTACATTTACTTTTCATAAGGGATGTGTTCCTATTCTTTGTTCTTGACACTTTCTCCCCTTCCATAATTATATTGTTTACATTCAATTTCTTATTACCATCCATCTTGTGTGTTCTACAGAGGTGCTAATATTTGTCAGCTTTCATCAACGCTTCCTGATATTCATTTACACCTTCACCTGCCTCCAGTCCACTCGAGGCAGGTAAATCTCTGTAAATGTCCTGACAAGTTCTTCTCAGCGAATGCATTAATAAGCGTGTATTTGTCCTTTTTACTGATATGTACTCATTGTCAGTAGCTTCCATAGCATCTCCCCAAATCCGCAAATATCAATGGTTATTCAGATTTGGCTAGAAAGCACTGAAAAGGGGCAGCTGATACACATTGCATGACAGTTGTACAGTTATACACTGTCACCTATGACCACAGGAAGGATGAACACACATGATGTGCAATAGTATATTCACAATTTCTCTTTAACCTTTGTTGTTATTCTGTGCAATTAAACATTTTCCAGTGATAATCAAAGTGAAATCAAATGTTTTTGTGCCCTACAGTGACACTTCATTAGGACAGTAACAATTAGAGCTATAGACAAAACATAGACAAAAGGACAAACGAGAAATGTGACTGTAACTAATCGTATCTAATTGTGTATGAAAATATAGTTTCAGTCCTACTTTGGTCTGATCAATGAGTGCAATATCGCCGGCATATCCTAACCAAAGGGTATGCCCTTCTAATTTAGGAGGAAAATTGTGAGCCAATGACAAAGCCTCATGTAAATCAGCCAACATGCACCTGTGTTTTAGTCCATTGTTCGTAAACATGGGTTTAGTAAGAGCACCAGCATTATCAGGTCTCCCTTTAACTGTGGTCTTGGAAAACAATGGACCATGCAAAGTCAGCCTTTATGGGGGCCCTATGTATGCAACTTACTCCAAACCGAGGCCTCCCTTGCTGATGATATTGTGTTAATTGATCAGACCGTAATAGAACTGAAACATTTCCTAAATGCTTTGCCTGTATATTCTGTAAGCAACGTTCTCAGAAAAAGAATTATGTTAAAACTAACATAATGGCAATTGGTAAGAATGCTAGCAAAGCAAATCAAAATTCTTGTCTTACAGATGACCAACACATTGATCTGGTCAATTCTTTCAAATATTTGGAGGCTACCACAAGCAATAATAATTTGGAAGCAAATATTAAAGATGTGGTCCGTCCTAGAGCAATGAGAAAACCCATGACTGCTAAGAAATTCATCAGCACCGGGGGTTTCTCTATATCTGGTCTAATACAAATATACAATAAATTATATTATGCCCCGTTTGCTCTAGAGCTTGGACACCTACCTCACAGCAACATTAAACATTTTTGAAGGCCAAATCTGGAGGACCACATTAGAACTTTGTTATAGCTTCCCTATACAGGCTTTTGGGATGGAACTAAGGTTAATTCCAATACAAATGATGTTGGAGATCAAGAAGAGCATGCATGCTATAGTTAGAAATGCTCACTGCCCCTGATGACCTCATTATGTGTCTGTTTGGGAGTATGCTGGGGCTGAAATCTCCTAAGACTAAGGCTCTGCATGTGTTTACTCTTGACCGTGTGCATTTTCACACCAAGACTGACAGTGTAAGCTGACATTGGGATATATGCTATATGTAAACAGCTAAAATTGAAAGCACTATTATGGGATCTTAGCTGCAAAATTATTAATATTGCTGCAAATGTTACATTAGCTGAATATTGTAAGCAAGATTTTAACTTTATAAGACCATAACATTATTTTTCTTTGGTCCCTAACATCAGGCATGGCAGATTTAGCTTGATGTTGAGATTTAATCAACTTTCTTCACTAATGATTACCAGACCTAGACAAATGATCCTTAGACTTGAACGATTCTGCAGAATTTTTAAATCTCAAATTGAATTGGATACACAGAGGCATATACTCATGCAATGGTTATGCTTGAGGTCATGTTATATGCCATCTTTGTACATAATGTGCACAACATCAAATCAAATACATTTTCGGCATGTTGTGCCTCTGGAACATATATAGCCCTCTCAATTTCCTTATGTAGAATATGGGCCATTGCCATGAACTTTATCAATGAATTATAATAATGGAATATATGTGTTTTCTTTACAAAACATTATAGTTAAGAATTAAATATGCAATTTATTTTAGGCATAGAAAGCATGGAAAAAAAGTATTTTGTCTGATTGTTTTTGATATTGTATAATACTATTTTATTTGATGAGATGGAGTATGTATTGTGTGAAAAGTTTAGAATAAAATAATAAAAATGTAATAAATCGGAAAAACAATACTATATTCAGCATACCATGTGTATTCAGGAAAATATATGAAGCCACAAGTCACGTACCAGGTGCTGTGAACAAACTTAGAAAAGGTTCTACAAAACAGTATCTAGAAGGAGCATGGAAGAGAGCATACCTAGTGGGTCCAAGCACTGTAAAAGGGATTTTCAACAGTGCTGATTGGAGTTGGGCCCGTGTCTCAGGATGCTGTCAAAATGAATGATACATTTTGACTTTTTCAATACGGGAATAATGATGGTGACCAAAGAAATACTAAATACATCTGGTAAAATGAGTTAGTAATAGTATGTTTTTTGAAAAGCTGTTTAATATGGTATTGGTCATCAGGTTTGGAAATGAGTATGAATAATGCATTTTACCACCATGTACAGTTGAAATAGCCCAAACGTAGGTGCAGGAAACTAGAGTTTGAGTAATGAAGTGGAAAGAAATACTGAATTTTGTAGTTCAGATCTCCTAAGAGAAATACAAAACCGAGGGTCAGCAATGTACATATTAATCATATAAATTAATATTAAATATCTGTAAAGCTGTATATTGGCACAATTAGAATACTAAATAGAAATGTAACAAGTCTGCAGGTTTTTCCTGAAATTAAATAATAAGGGAAGAACTCAGCAGTTTGCTTTGTAGATAATGATAGGAGTGGAAGAAGGATCAAGATAGTAAGGTACGATCTGGAAAGAGCTAAGGTGATGATGACAGTGATGTCCACCGGGCTGATAGAAATAAAGACTCAATTGCAGCCCCGATAAAAACCACTGAATGATGCAATTGATGGACTAAGCTGCATCATCCATGTGCCTTTGTCATATAATAATTAAAAGAGGAAAACGAATTGAAAATATGCACAATGAAAAGTTGTTGTGGAATACTGCCCGTAACGGTTTTGTTCAAATGAAATGATAAGCGAAGAAGAACAGAGGTATGTGCTGTCAATAGTAATAGAAAGCGAAAAAGGACAAACTAAGGTCCAATCTAAGATGTGAAAGACAATGATGCTAGGGATTGCAATGGAGATTATAAAATGGGGAAAGGATTCCAAACCTGCTAGAACACCACAATGATGCCAAATTGGTGACATGAGCATTATTCTATTAGTGCTATTAGTGTTAAAAAAATGGGCTAAAGATAAGAAATAATTTTGAAGGTTTCAACAATGAGAGATAATCAAACCAAGGGTTCAAGCATTGTGGAATAACATCCTACAACGTCATGGGTTGGTAGACATGAATTGGACAGCAGAATACAGACTGATGAATGGTTGTTTACAGGAGAGCCTATGGTGGTGTTGAGCTTTGTTGGGCTGATCCAAAGGAGCAGCACTCTTTACTTTATAGTAAAGAGGCAGAAGATGAGGTCCAGCATTTATACTGAAGTAACTTAAAGGTAAAGGAGATGCCAAGCATGTGTTACCTATGGAATAAGTGCAAAGGGAACATATTAATAAAGCGTTTAAGAATATTGAATAGATTGTTAGCTATGAAGAGGGGTTATGTTGACAAGAAAAACAGATAGTCACATCAGCTCTAGTTGCAGCAACACTATATGGGAACAGTGGATGGAACTATATGGATAACTCAAGATAATTCTGTTAGCAATAGTAATTCACAATACATTAAGTCCCGGGTTGGTTAGATAAATAGATAGTACCCTGGAACCATATTCAGGGGATAGTGTGCAACACACCCTAAGTGTTAATGCATGCTGTTTCTTTTTTAAAAGTTGTATGGTTCCATTGCCCCCTCTGGGGTGGGGTTGTACATGCTCAACGGTGAAGAATCTGAGCTCATCAGTCTTGGAGTCAAGGTGTTCCTCTGTTCAATGTGTGGCAACAGTTTATGGCTTGTCGTGATTCCTTGTGTTACCAATCCATTTATTTAAGTCTGTCCTTTAAGGCCTGTATTGTGCAGAAAACATATTTAGTATGGCAGATACAGTATATTACATTTTTTTGTTTAGATGATAAAGGAGTTCATAAAGGTGGATTATCTCTTATGTTTGTCCAAATAGAACTTTGAAGCTTTAAATGAAATTTATGATGTGTTTTCTGACAACCATTTGCCACACCAGAAGCAACCAATTATCAAAGTTGAAAGTCATGTATTTATGTGTTTTAGGAGTTTTCAAAACAACATGGACCGACTGTATTCTTAAACACATTGGCTTTTCTGTATGTGATTGAGAGATGTACTGTTATATTTGTTTTGATTCTCTCAACCATTTTGCATATATACCAATGTATATTTATAATGAGGTTAATATCTCTGGTGTTGGAATTGAAATGCATGATCACACTGATTATATTTTGGTTTTTGCCATGTGGAATTATTGTCTTATTGTTTTTCTCAAGTGTATATTTTCTTTCAATTGTGGTTGCTCCTGGCAATGCTTGCAGTAGAGATTTATTTCCATAAACTCATATAAGAAATCTTTTCAAGGAGTCACCTGTATGTCTCCAAAGTTCTTTGTGTCTGCTGCAATTTCTTTTGAGGCATAGAAGTCCTCCAACAGGGATGTTCCTGATGAGTTTCGTAGGATGACCGCTGTGCACATGTAAATAGAATTGCCTAAAGTAGATTTCCTGAAAAGTGTTGTTTGCAATATGTTTCCTCTTTTATATTTTGCAAGGCCCAAAAGGGTGTTTCATGTGTCACTTGTTAGTAGGGTGAGTTTGAAGTTGGAATCATTGTCATTAAGTTAATAAACACAGTGTTTCAAAGAGTTTTCATCGCCATTCCATATGATTCAAATATCAACGATGTAGAGCCCGAAGAGTACACCATTGTTATTCAGAAATGATTTGCGCTGCCAAGGAACTTGATGTTCAAAATGACCTGTGAGGAGTTTTGCAAATGGGAGGCATATTTACACATTGCTGTACCTTGGATTAGCCTCTATAGAAGATAATTGAAGCTAAAAAAAGTTATAGTTCAATGCAAACTTGATCATGTTGATGATCCTTGAATTTTGCGTCATGTACAAAGCTGGTCTTGTTTGTAGAAAAAAAGCAGTGATTGCTATATCTAGGTTGTATTTTATACTGGTATTAAGAGATGTCACATCTAGTTTTGTAGCCTGTATGTCTTGGACCAAGGTATAGTATGTCCTTGGTATCTTTTATATAAGATGCTGGTGAGACCACTAGTAGTTGCAAACATTGAGAAATAGAGTGTGAGGCTGTTTCCGAACCCTTATGTATTTCTGGGATCATATATAGATTTGAAGTGGCAGAATGTTTACATTACAGGTATTTTAATTAATCTTAGTTTAGACGACCCAGTGTTGCCTACCCCTGTAGTTTGGCATGTCATTATTCTGTCAGTTCTTGGATGTGATTTGTTTGAGGTTGTTGGTATGTTTGTCCATCCAATAATTCTCTGTTGTTTTCATTTATCTAGTACTCTGTATCCATTATGACACGGTTGCCTCCTTTATTTGCCTGTCTAATTGTGATGGATTCATCCTTTCTGAGCCCTTTCAAGGCAGGTTTTCAATATATGATCGATTGCTTTTGTTAACTAGTTTGTGTTTGTTTGTGATCTTTAGGGCAACTCTTGGAAAAGATCTATCACGTTTTCAGGGCTAAATGCCAGTGTACAATGAGATGCTTCTCTTAGACCATTTTTTGATTAATAGTAGTATCAATGCCATTGTAGGTAAATCTAAATGATCCTAGTCAGTCAGATTAATTAGTGTCTTCAATGTCCTTGACGGAGCGATCTTAGATGGCATCTAATTTGAAAAACCTTTTTAATGTTAGGTTTTGTCAATACTTGAAAATGTCTACTTCCGCTATGATGTAGCAATTTTCCATGAGGGAACAAAGGACTTTTACTGTGAAGAACTCACTCTTTGATGCGCATTAGTGTTATTATTGATTTGTTAGAAATCAACGTATCTTATTATGGTTGCTCTTGTCTGTCTGCCATTAAAATTTGGTTTCATACAGCATTTCTTTTCCTCCACAGTGGCTAGCCAGGGCTCTGTGCAGGGATTGCTATTTATACCTTTTTTGTGTCCTGAGAGATAACTTGTTTCTTGGGTGATATCAGTCAGTTTTGATGATATACGCTCCCAAGGCCCCTAAAACAGGGCTTTTTGCAGCAGGTATCTGTCCTGGATATGTCCTTGTTGTATGTGCTTTTGTGTTCACTGGACATTTGGAAGATACTACCCACTAATTTCAGTACTTGCCGATTGCCTGTAAGTACTAGAAAACTCCTATACAGGTATAGATTTGTTTGTAGGAACATTGAGCAAATGCCATTTTATGATCAGTGCTATACTTTGATCACTCTACACTGACTACAGGCATGCAAACTAAATCCCTTCCACTCTTTCCTTTTATTGCATATACACATCTTTAAAGTGCATTTAACGTTTCTCCACCTTTATCTTCTATTCTCTTCTGCTGACATTTTCTTTTCTATAGCAGAGAAATGTCTGGATACCTGAGATGGGGGCCCAATACCCCACTCTCCAGATAAGCCATGCTGCTGTTAGAGCACCACTGTGATAACTGCTGCAGTAGAAAAACATGGTAACATAACAAAATCTCTTAGCTCTATTTTACTATTTGAAATTTTCTGGTTACTCTGGTTCGCATCTGTTTATTATTTAACCATAATATCACAGTTATTACATTTGGCCTCTGCATTTTGCTATAATGTGTTTTAGTCTGTTAAGGCCTGCTTCATCTTTCTCATCTCACTTGGCAGTATTCTTTATGAACATTCTTATTATATTTTTAGAAGAATTTGGCAGGGTTTTAACCATCCTTTCAATATTTCAGCATCATCTTCTTCAAGGGAGAACATGCAGATGAGTAAACAGTGCAACATGGTCTACCTCCAGCTATTTTTGTAGAGTAGTAGTCTCCCACCAGTGTCACACTATCATGAAAGAGTTTTTAATGCATTGTTCCTCTGACCATAGAACGATGCCATGCACAATACATGAGCTTGTGCTCTGCTGGTAGTAGGTGCCAATAAAAGTGATGTCACAATGAATCATATGCTGTTTTGGCAGGCTGCATAGGGCTATACTAAGGGGTCAATTGATGACTGATCTTAGATGAAGCATGCTCTGTGCATGAGATGATTTCCCCCTCTGATAGAGTAAGATCTGGGAGATTGATCTCAAAGGCTGTGCGACAGAATACGCAGTTTCTCTTTCAAATGTGTTGTAATTCTGTGTAATATATTCACACATTTGTCAACATTCAATCGGTGTGCACACGCGGCATGCCATACATTGAACCTTTTCCAGGAATACAGCAATGTGAGGTATAAAGAAAGAAAACAAGAGAAAAGTAAAGAGGAGAATGTGACGGTAGCTAGACAAAACACATAGAGTACAAAAACAACACCCAACAAAAGACTAATCCCAATGAATGCACAGCATAACTCACACTAGTGAGGTAATGTTAAAGGATGCCAGACTATGGGGGTCATTCCGAGGTTGGAGGTAAGTAACTGTCCTTACCGGCATGGCGCAAATAGCATGTCCGTGTAGTCACGAGCCCGCTAATAGAGGGCTATTATGACTTTGCGGGCACGAGCTTTGTGCCATGCCGGTAAGTGCATTACCGACATGCCATAAAAGGCCCGAAAAAGGCCCTCAGCGGCATCATGTACAGCGCAGATTGCATGAACCAATGCGGCATTAGCGGTCACCGCTAATATCGGTGACTGCTAATAACTGTCACCGTAAACAAGCAGAACCAGAAGTAGCGTCATCGCGCAGGAACGGGAAGGAGCACGGCGGCCATCTTTAAAAACACAATCAATTGCCATCCTCAGCAGCCAGGACCTGTTGGATACTGCTGTTCATGAAAACTCATCCTCCAATATACCACTATGCCAAAGGTTGTAAAGAAGGGTGCCTCTCGACAGCGCAAGGAGCGCTTCAATGAAGATGAGCTGGCCATGCTAGCTGAGACCCTGCAAGAGCATGCTGACATTGTGTTTGCCCAGAGCATGAAGAGGGAGTCCATTATACGCAAAAAAGAGATCTGGGCACTTGTGGCGCAGAAAGTAAGCGCAGTCTGGAACACCCCACGCACCATAAAAGACTGCAGGAAGCGGTGGGACGACTTGTAGCCGCGAGTACGCAGCATACTCTCTACCAACAGGAGCCAGGCAATGACTCAGGTGGAGGAGCTAGCTCCCCCATAAAGCTGGCCCGATGTGAGGACATCTTTGCTAGCCTGATTGGCATGGAGGGCATAGAAGGTGTTGGTAACATGGAGTGTGGTGCCACAACATCGGCGGATGGAGGTGAATGTCTTAAGAAAAAACTGTAATGCAGAGTCTGATGAAAGTCCACCAATATGTCTGTCCAAAGAGGCAAGCCATGGCCCAACACAACACATTCCCAGCAGAGTTGTCGGGCGCATCACAGACAAATGCAGTTGCCTGCAGCAAGGCAATGCCGTACCTGACACATACCACACAAAGATGTAAATGGCATGGCCCACAATGATCAGTAAAGGATGAAACCCAAGAGCCAAAAAGCCTAGATGGCTGAAAATTATGCTATGGCTCACAGTAATCAGTAGGCGAATAAACCCAGGAGCCAAGACCTTAGTAAGGAAGATGGAGGATTAGGGCAAATACCGTATTGTCAATTATAAAGCAGGGGCAGCGACAAGACAATTTAAGAGAAATGGATACTTATAAAAAGGTTAAACCACACTGCTAGTAAGAAATGTATGTATGGTAAAAAAAACACATAATCAGAACACTTATCGCTATTTATACAACATATTTAAGATAAGTTGTACCCAGGGCATTGTGGTGACCACAGTGAACTGGACAAAGACTGGTGGAGCTGTGAGTTCGTCCGCGACCGATGGAGCCGTGGCAAAGCTATCACTTTGTCGGGCGGATGTTGCGGAAAAGCAGGGTCGCTGAGATTAGCATCTACACAAGGTGATCGGCACTTGGCGGAATGGCAGGGAGCCGTTACGAAGCACACCTTGGAAACTGGCTCGTAGCAAAGGGGCCGAAGGCGAATTGTACATTGGTGCTTGATTTATAGAAAAAGCACCTCTTTCAAGTTGAAAGAATCACGTGACATAACGGTCACGTGATACCGGAAGACTCTTTAAAAACAGGACAGGAAGCCCGGCATAAGCGAACGAGAACTCCGTACCAAAGTAAGGAAGGCACATTAAGGACGCTGTAAGAAGAAACAGGTAAGATACTACACCGCGGGATAAATGGAAATGGGCGGTTAGGAAATGGAAGGGATGTGACCTCGGGAAGGGGAGAAAGTGTTTTTTTATCTTCAACTCCCTTGAAAGCAAATAGGACATATTAGTCCTTGTGATGTTGTGTTTGTTCCCTACCGACTATAGCGAATCAGCCGGTGCAGTGGAATTAAAAATATGTTCAAGACGTGTGCCATCAGATTTAGATGAGAACCTGTAGTCCATAGCCCAGCTAGACGCAGGAAATAACACCCGGTCTGGGAACTGCCTAAAGACAATAAAGGTAAAAAATGTAATGAAAACTAGAAAATGTAACAGCAGTGCCTCCATTTCCTCTGTGTGGATTAGGAGTTGTTTTTAGATCCGTCTAACTTCTAGTTTTTTTGTGTTCACTAGTACTGTAGCTGATCAGCCAAAGCAGTTGGGTCAGTAACAACATAGAGACTTGCACCCTCTAATCTAGAGGTTGAATCACAGTTCATAGCCTGCGAAACGAAGGGAACACCACCCAGTCTTGGTACGGTCCAAAGACGGTAAGGGTTTTTTTGGCCTTAAGGTGTCCATTTTTCGAATAGAAGTTAATGAGATGGATATCAAAAATTAAGGCTTGGCTGGATATATAGAAATGCAATTAGGCTGAGAACATGAGCCCGGATATTTTTGTATTTATCCTTTATAGCCCCCAGAAGATTGTGAAAGGTGTAATAACTGGAAGAAGAGGAGAGTTCCTGAGAATTAATCATTTGAGAAAGTAGTACAGCTGCAACTATGCAACTGAAATTTGGACATCTGGGTAAGAAGACAGGTTTGTTTTGCATGTGGGTAATTAGGAAGATAGATCTTCTAGGTAATAGATCCAATTCAACCTAGAACTTTTTGACATCATTGAGGCATCGTGGGACCTTGCCAAGTTGAGTGCTGGTGCGCCAATATATGGTGTGGAATGCATAATAACCAGTAGGTGACCTGATAAGAGGAAACTGAATAGCGATAAAAGAGAAAGAAATATTAATGAGACTGAATCATGTTAAGCCTGTGACTTGTACCAAGAGTGGGAACGTCATTGATAGATGTATAGGAGGAGTTTACAAGTTAATGATTCCCTCCTGCTGTGAAGTTATACATAGTGAGTTGTATGTAATAAAATATACAACGTGGATGTATCGAACAATAAAAGTCGATTGTCCTTTACTTGTTTTCCCACAGATATTCATTCAGTGTTTTAGCTTGAAGATAGGAACAAAAGAAGGGGCGGGGTGTGGATCCCCCGATGGTTCCAAGAAGACAATTGTATATCACAAATGAATGTGGTTTTTACCACTGATGAATTTCCGATAAACAATTATTAACAGTTAAAGGAAAGAAACATGTTGGGAGCATGGTTGAATGCAGTGTGAATGATTGGAATGAGTGGAGTGAGCACTGAGAAGTTTTAAGCGGTATGGCCTAAGGTGGGCTGTCTCATTTAGAGGGGGTCTAATCTATGATCCAGGTTGTGAATTGATTTAACAAGATAATTAAAACATTGATGAATTAAGATACCATGACAAATTTTGATAATGCAGTACTTAAATGTGGAAAGTATAATGTCTGTTTTAGATTGTTGTATACACATTTTTGAGATAAAATAGGAGTGTATACTTTGTTTTATGAATTTATGTTTTAGAGTGAAACAAATAAAAAGATATTTTTGATACATAAAAAATAGTATGTGATGAGTTAATGTATAATATACACATACAAGCTAATAGACACGAATGATTGAGGGAAAACAAGTGACCCTGTGAATATAATATATTGTGCCAAAGTGTAGAGGGCTGTTCACACGTGGTCTAGAGAAATATTTCCTCTAGTCTTTCGGATGTTGTAAGGGATAAGTTACACTGCATACAGGCCCCAACAAATATGCATGTCACATACCATACTTCTTCCCCAACATGAGGACCCCGCCGTATGCCGGCATCACCCACCCATGTAGCAAACAACGTATTCATCCAAACTCAAATGCCTATTACCCTCGATTGTGTAGATGATCAATTGTACAAATGTATGTATGATGCCTATCAAACCATCACTCATGCCGTCTCTCTCTTCGACCCCCACAGGCTCAGACCATGACAGCGATGCACAGGACTCACCCCCACAGCAAACCGCAACCCGGAAGAGGGCCCGGGATGAGGCCAACAGGCCTTCCACCCCAAAGGGCCAACCCAAGGCCCACCGTGCACCACCATTGAAACCCCCTCAAGTTGCCAGGGCACCGGTGCTGCCAAGGGCTGTTGAGGCGGAAGCGCCAACAACTGTAGCACTGCCACAGGAAACAGCTTAAGCTCCACACTGGGCAGAGTCCAGTTTGGTTGGGGAGGTGTCAGCCACAGCACCCCAGGCTGTGGAGGAGGCACAGGAAGAGGTGTGGGTGCCCGTGGAGGACGATTCCTCCGAACTGCCCCGCACACCCTGTCCACTGCCACCCCCCCAAATCACATCTCTGGAGTCATACCACGGCATCACCTCGGAGCAGTCTGGGGGGAAGTTAAATCAAGGGGCCATGAGTCCCATAGTGGAGAGCAGTGAGGCCAAACATGAGACCCAAACACTGTCCACCACCACAGGTGCACCGGCAGGGCCGCAGCGTTATGAGGAGCTGACTGCCCTTGTGCGGCAGTTCATGGATGACAATGCCCAGGTAAGACAGGAGTGGCAGGAAAACATCACCTCTCTAGGCAAGACAATTACTGACAACACCGCCTCCATGGGCAAGATATTCGCAGACAATACTAGCCGGCTGTGTGAGGAGGTATCCGCCCTGCGGCAGGTACTCAGCCCTCTCTCCAACTATCATGTCACCCTCTGCAGCCATGTGTGTCAGTAATATTGTGCAATCACTGACTGACCCACAGCACGTCCTTCCTGTGCATCGGCACTGCAATGATGTGCAGCCACTTCTTCATCCCCTTCATCATCACCAGGTGGCTGCAGTTCAATGTCAGGGGGCAGGGGCACGTTGCGTCGGATACACATGTTGTGCAGCATGACACATGCCTTGATCATTTTTGCCACCTCTCATGCCTGTAGAGGAGTGCCCCACCCGACGGGCTAAGGCAGCAAAACCATGCACTCAACAGGCCAAAGGTCTGGTCAATGACCACACGGGTGTGGGATCGATAGTAGTCCTCCTCATGCCTGTTCTGTGGGTTATCGGGCAGGGGTGAGGAGCCACGTCATCATGGGCTAGCCACTGTCACTGGCATTGGAGGCAAAAAAAAGGTATATGTCAGTCGATTCATGATGGACAGCTTTGCTAGTCACACATGCCGGCAGATTATCGTTGGCCACATGCACATGTCCCTGGTTGTATGCATGCCATTTTTAGGCCCTCAATGTGTCCTGTGCCATGGAATAATGGTGTGGGTTGCATCTTCAAGATGATACAGGGTGTGCTCTGCCGTCTTGTTGCTCATGCATTGTGTACGCATACAGCTGTGTCCGTGTCCATTTAGTGATGTGTAGTGTTCTGCAGGATTTTCTGATGGGGAGCATTGGCAGTAGGCTCTGCAATGTTAGGCATTTAGCGCTGACTTTTCCCATGGTTATATGCAGCATTCCTGTGGTTGATCCGGGATATTGGGCACAACAATGTGTGATGGTCTTGCTGGCGTCGCATACCATCTGCACCTTGATGGAGTGGTATTGCTTGCGGTTGTGGTACACCACCGCCATGGCATGCAGGGCCACCAACTCCACGTGGGTGCAGTCAAGGGCACCTATACAATTTGGCATGCCTGCCAGTGCATGAAGGCCAACTTTTGTTTCAAGAATCTCCTGGGGAGTCCGTGGTAGGGATATGTATTCCGTTGTGTGCTTGAGGAGGGCATCCAGCACTTGCTTCAGAATGTGAGAAGATAAGGGTGGTGATATGCCATGCATTTGCCCCACTGTGTGCTGGTAGGTGCCTGTGGAAAGGAATTGGAGCACAGACACTGCCTTCAGTAGAGGGGGGATGGCGGGGTGTATTTCAATGAGGCTGACACTGTCGTCGTGTATCATGTCCATGATGGTGAGGGGGCGTGGCCAGCACCCGTGCTGTGAAGTCAGACTCCTGTTGACGCCGTCCGACTAACACGAACCGTCTGCGCACCCCTGGGACACTTGACATCGTGGAACGGATAAGGCGAATCGTTTGCCTCCGGCCTGCTGTCCGATCCATGCTGAAGCGCTGGAAGACTGCGGGACCCGAGGACCACAGCACCGGGGTACCAACACTGCCGAAATCTGAAGCAGAACTCTGGGTAGAAAAGATACGGGAAGCGCCGGACGTCTGAGAAGCGGGATTCCCAGCCGGCTGCACTGGTGCGCAGAGCGGGGAGAAGACACCAGCAACGGCCGCGCAAACAGAAGGTGAGGCGGCGAGGCATCCTGAGACGTTGAGTGCACACCCAGGCGCGGAAGCAGAGAAGAAGCGCCCCCCCCACGCACTGTACAACTAAGAGCGAGGCATCCCGTTGGACCGGTGGGCCATTGGGGCCAACCCGCTCGCCCCACGGACACAGGCTGGAGGCCCCCAGTGAGGAAGTGGAGCTCACGCAGCGCACGCAGCCCCCCAGGAACCGGGGAGACTGCAGCTCAGATGCTGGGAAGGCCCCGTAGCGGGCGGTGGACCCCGGTTGCCCACACCAAGGCATTCGTTGACTGCCCCGCCCAGCTGCAGCCGCGGAGCCCAGATCCAGCCCAGACAGGGCCCGAGCGCCGTTGGGGGAAGCCATCCTCCCTGCAATCCAGTAGTAGACAGGAACAGCACCCACTGGGAACCCTGTGTGACTGGTGGGCTGGAAGGGCTGATCCGCTCGTCCCACGAACACGGGCCGGGGGGGCCCCAGCAGGGGGGTGGAGCTCACACAACGCATGAAGGCCCCCAGGAACCGGGGAGATTACAGCTAAGATGCTAGGGGGGCCCTGCAGCGGGTAGTGGGCCTAGGTTGCCCACGCCAAGATATTTGAGGACTAACCCGCCCGGCTGCAACCGCAAAGCCCCAGAGTCCAGATCCAAACCAAAAAGGGCCCCAGTGCCATTAAGGGAAGTCACCCTCTCCGCTATCTAACAACAAACAGAAACAGCACTCACTGGGTAAACGTGGCAACATCAGGTTCACTGGTGGGGCAAAGAAGACATATCCCAGAAGCAGGGACCGGCTAAAGCTGAGAGAAGGGACCTCCTGGGCGACCCCCCAACCATTAGATCTGAACATCAAGATAGAGAAATTGGTCGCACCATCTGCAGCGGTGGGACAGGACTCTTGAGACCAACAAACTGCTGAGAGCCACACCTAGCCAGATCAAACAGCCAGATTCACGAGGGGTATACCCCCAAACAATTGACCTGCAAATAAGAGCGACTGGTGGGGGCGATTATTGGTGCACCTGAACCGCCTAACTTTGATTCGCTAGCGGATGCCACCTAAAGGGTCGTACCTGGCACGGAAAGCACTGAAACACGAAATAGAGGCTGCAGGCGAGATCCGCACACCGCACAGACCTGACCCAGAAACAAGAAATGCCTCCCCCCAAAAGTAAACCGAAGTTGGTCACAATGGACTCCTTCACCACAATCAGGCCTCCAAGTCAACCACAACAGGACCAGGAAACCCCTGCAGAACCGTCCCAACAGGGAGAGGACCTTCGACATACACAAGTTTTGCAAGCAATAGCGGCCCTCCGCACATCTCTCGAAGGGAGGATGGAAGAGATGAAATCGGATATACAACTCATGCGCCAGGACGCCCGCAATCTAACTGAAAGAGTCACGGCGACAGAAACTACCCTGCAGGATAATGTGGATAGTACTCGAGATCTCAAGATAACGGTCCATGATTTAGAACAGAGAGTGGCAAGGCTGGCGGCGCGCTCTGAGGAAGCAGAAGGTCGTGCCCGCCGAAATAACATTCGCATACTGGGGGTCCCTGAAGACTTGGAAGGCCCAGACCCGACAGACTTTATCGAAACATTGCTGCTACAGGAAATTGGACCGGGAAGTCTCTCCCAGGTGTTCTCTGTAGAAAGGGCCCACAGATCCCTCCAGAAGCGCCCCCTGCCCAGATCACACCCACGCCCAATTATTGCTAAAATCCTAAATTTCCGGGACCGGGAAACAATATTGCGGTTCTCCAGAGAAGGGGGTGAGATCAAGAGAAAAGGTTCGACAATAGTTATATACCCCGATTATACCCCTACAGTGCAACGAGCGAGGAACTCCTTCATTCGAATCAAAGCCAGACTGAGGAAACTCAATTTAAAATATATGCTTCTCTACCCGTCACGCCTTAAGATCCTCTACAAAGGAAAAGCAGTATTTCTAGAATCCCCAGCAGCAGCAAACATGTGGCTTGAACATAATAACCTGTCTGATGACAAGGAAGATCCACTAAGATTAGACCAGGGCTGACTGCACGTCAGCTGCGAGGCGAAAAGAAAATGGCTTCTCCCACATGAAGACAGACAGCAGACAAATACACTACAACGGAGTTTTAATGAGAACTAAGCTAAATCGGACACAAGCTCGGAGGAACACACGAGCGAAAAAAAGCCACCCACCCCACAAGAAACTGAGTAGGCAGTTTGCTTACTCACAACCTGATCCAGAAGGCCAGGAGTGGCCTGGAAGGCTCGGGATCCCCTGAGCGTTGCAAGTTGAAAGCAACTGCCAGGATTGGTCAAGGTGGTTGGTTTGTTTTCTTTTTTTCCCCATTCAAGGCAATGGGAGTTACTCAAGTTAAAAAATCTCCTACAAGTGAACCAAAAGATACTGAGGAAAGTGGACAGGAGGGGATAAGGCTGAGGTTGGGCGAACCTACTGCAGACACCGATAGGTGCCGGACTGAATCAGAGATAGCTTGTTTGACCTGATATGGCATCTAAGGTTAAAATAAAGATAATGATCTGGAATGTGAGGGGCCTGGGATCCGACCTACGTCGGAACAGAATCAAGTCCTATTTGAACAGGAAAAGAGTGCAAATTGCGCTGTTACAAGAGACACACTGCACGGCGGACTCCCTGGCTAGACTGGGGGAACATTGGGGAGGACAAGGTGTGGGCACTACTTACTCCAGATATGCAAGAGGGGTGTGCACTTGGATCCATCCCCAACTCCCATTCCACTTAATCAGGTCTGAGACTGACCCTGAGGGCAGGTATGTAATATTGTGGGGCCGACTGGAACAAGAAGAGATATGCATAGTAAACTCTTACCTCCCCAATACCAACATTCCAGCACACTTGAACTCTATGTATGCCAAAATCGCACCATACAGACATGGTATCTTTTTCTGGGGGGGAGACTTTAATTGTGTCCACGATATGAAACTTGACAGGTCCCAGCCCCACCCAAAAGGCCCCTCATCAGCAACAACAGCCCTGGCCTTATTAACAGACAGTTTGAACCTGGCGGACACCTGGAGAGAACGTCATCCTAACCTCCGAGGTTATACATACTTCTCCTCCCCGCATGATCTTCACACGAGGATAGATTATATCTTTATAGGCAAAGAGCACCTGTCACAACTAGAAGAAGCACAACACTTAGGAAGAACCATTTCTGACCACTCGCCGCTCCTAATAGAATGGAATCAAGCTGGCCCCAGACCCCCTATCCCTATGTGGAGAATGCCGGTGGACGCCCTAGGTGACCCGGCGTTCAAGGAAGAACTGCAGGAATTTATAGACAGCTTTATTGAAAAGAACACTGGTAGCGTTGCCCACCTGAGCACGATGTGGGATGCCCTAAAAGTAGTGACGAGGGGGGAGATCATTACGAAGGCTGGGGGCATTAGGAAACAATTAAGGGGTGAACTAGATCAGTGGGACCGACAGGTAGAGAAACTTGAAGCAGCCCCGGTGAACACCCACCAAAGAGAAGATAACCTCAAAATACTCAGAGCTAAATGCACCTCATCATGGGATAGACTAGCTAAATTTGACTATGTCACCAGAACTAACAGAACGCACATAGAAGCCGATAAACCAGGTAGAATCCTGGCCTGGCTATGCAGGCAAGAACACCCCAGACATACAATCACCATGATACAGGCTGAAGATGGCACGGTAGTGCAGACACAGCAAGACATAAACGAAACCTTCAAGGGCTTCTATGAACACCTCTATTCTCACAAGAACCAGCTTCCCCGAGATCAAATCATAGATACCCTGGAGGAAGTAGGACTCCCTAAAATGACCCCTGAGCAGGCCGAAGCCCTAGATGCAGATATTACAACAGAGGACATAACGGAGGCTATTCAGTCACTGGCCACCGGCAAGACCCCTGGGAGTGATGGGCTACCCACTGAGTTCTATAAGGCTTACAAGACCTCCCTGACGGCCCTGTTACATGAGGTCTTTCAGGAAGCACATGAGAGAGGGATATTACCTTACAGTATGAGGGAGACCCTGCTGATTCCGATCATTAAGCCCAATAAGCCTGCCGACAAATGCGACTCCTATCGCCCAATAGCCATGCTTAATCATGATGTGAAAATGCTAACAACGGTATTAGCGAATAGGCTGGCTAAAATAATAGGGGCTATAGTGCACGAAGATCAGTGTGGCTTCATACCAGGCCGGAACACGACCATGAACCTACGGAGAGTACAAAAGATTATTGCTCAGACGGATGCTACCACTGAGACTTATGCACTGTTGTCCCTTGATGCCATCAAGTCGTTTGATTCTATATTTTGGGAGTGGCTGGTGGCGGTTCTAGAGGGTTTTGGTTTCGGCCCGGGGTTTATGAGGTGGATTAAGATACTTTACACCAAGCCTAGGGCCAGAGTAAAAACAGGTAAACACATATATGAGACCTGGGACATATGTAGGGGCACTAGACAGGGATGCCCACTCTCCCCCATGCTTTATGTATTAGGACTGGAACCTATTGCTACATATTTTCGAAAACAATTTTTTGACGCCGGGATACGGCTTGGAGGAATAGACCATATTATATCTCTCTACGCAGATGACGTACTATTGTATGTCAGAGACCCACATATCAATGTGCCCACGATGCTAGACGTCTTAGACAACTTTGCAAAGTTTTCAGGTATACAATTTAGCAGGGCAAAGTCTAGCCTATTCCCTCTGGCAGGCCTCAAGACGCAAGATGCAACAGAACTGCCTGTGGTAGGTATACAATGGGAGCTGACCTCATTCAAATATTTAGGGATACACATAATGCATACCCCTACACTAACGCACGACCACAACACGAAGTCTGCTATCCCTGTCTTGAGGAAATCCATGAACTTCTGGCCGAAAGTCCCCCTATCCATGATGGGTAGAGCCGCAATAGTTAAAATGATTGTCCTTCCTAGATTCTTATATGGGTTCCAAAATATACATTTCTACATCAATGCGCCTTTTTTCCGCCTGTTAGAGAAGATACTTCGAGATTTCCTGTAGGGGAAAGGGAGACGTAAAATAGCACTCGCCACCCTGATGCTACCATACACCCAAGGAGGAATCCAACTCCCAAACTTCGAAAAATATTATCTGGCTGCACAGCCCAGTTTTGTCACCAAATGGCTAGCAGATGAAGTCACATCTGAGACGCCACTGCTGCAGTCTTTAGTATCCCCGTTGCGTATGAAAGAACTTATCTGGGCTCCCAATCACCTGATGCGTGATGCCCCCTTCATGGCCACCCTGGAACGAAACATTTGGCGTAGGACAGAAACCCTTATCTGTGCTAGGCGCCAGTAGTCCCCGGACATTCCTCTGATCTCGGACCTATGCCGATCTGTAGTGGATTTACATCACCTCAGACACTGGGAAAAGAAAGGGACATACTCATGGGGGGACCTGTATGTAGATGGGGCTTTTAAAGATTTTGAAACACTTCAGGAAATGGATGGTGTCCACGTAGGCCAGTTCCTCTGGTATCAAAGGATGAGAACCACAGCACGAACCAAGTGGACGTCATGGCCGGAGGAGCCGGAATCAAACCCCCTGATTACATTATTGTATGCCCTAGGTGAAGGTTGGAAGCCGGTGTCTCAGATCTATGGCCACCTAAGTGACGTCCCCAACCCACGGAGTGCCGATTTGAAAAGCAAATGGGAAACGGACATGGGCCGAGAAATGACAGATGGAGAATGGGAGAGGGCTTTGACATTTCCCAAAACTGTCTCTAGAAACCATAGATTTTGTCAAATACAACTCAACCTGCTTCACCGAACATACTTAACCCCATCCAGGCTGGCAAAGTTCAATAAATTGCCGCACTCTAATTGTACATGGTGCGGAATGGACAATGCGGACTTAATCCATATGTTCTGGCTGTGCACTAAGACGCAGTCCCTGTGGACCGACATACAGCAGACAAGCGACAACCTTGGGGTGACCAGGTATAAATGGACCCCAGAGGAATGCCTATTGGGCACATACACTAGACCGGCCAAACTCAAGCACCTTGCCAGAATAATGGACATTATGTGTATACTCGCAAAGAGGACAATTGCAATGTCCTGGAAGAAAACAGCTGGGCCCCAACAAAAAATTTGGCACAAAGAACTGAAGCGATGGGTAAGAGCAGAAACAACAGCCTGGGAGGGCAGTGTAGCCAGATCTACAGATGACTCGAGCATGACCCTGGAGGCCTGGAAGGAACTCACAGGCTCCCTGTTTTACCCCTCAGACGACAAGCCCCCATGAACTGGGACAAACCCACCCAAGGCGGAATTACGAACCGAATCAGTAGAACCTAAGTCTAGCCGGCCGCTACCATACTGGGCCCTCACAGGCACAGCCCCCCCTTTGTCCCCTCCTCCAGACCAGCCGGGTCCCTCCCGGATCCACCAAATGTCAATTGCTCAACGGAAAGAACACTGGGAGATAGTTAATGTTGTAATGTTAATTGTTAATGTTTTATGATGAAACGCTCATTATCCTCTAATCACGGGCATTTATTGTCCTGTAACTGTATTAAATAACAAATGCCAATAAACAAATTTGAAAATAAATCATGTCCACGATGGTGTTGATGGTGTCCCGATCCAGACGGTACAGGGTGTGGTTCTGCTCTGGGGTTGGGTTGAAAGGACTGGCTCTGATGTTTGGGATTAGGGGCTGCCTGAGTGGTTACGCTGGCTGCACTGGTGGGGCATGCTGGGCCTCTCCACCCTCCTTCTCCTGCTGCGTCTCCTCTGTGGTGCCTGCTGTTGCTGTTGTTGTTGTTGCTGGTGTTGCAATGCAAGCATGTCCTCCAGCTCAAGTATTGCTACTACTATTAGAATAATATTGGTGTGGAAAGGGGTGTGGTATGTGGGTGAGCTCCTTTAGTACAGGCCCAGACTCCATTGCCTCCACCTGTGCTGATAGTGTGCACCTGTGGCAGTTGGGAACACTGCACATAGCATTTTACGGTTGGTCAGCGATGCCGGTATTTACGGCATGCCGGTATCCACTATTTGCGCCTTCATGATGCCGGTATTTGCTTGTCCACCTGACTTGTGATTTACTCCCATTAGCGGCATGCCGCTATTGCCGGTTTGATGGGATGCGTGCCCGCGCCCATGCCGCTATTAGAGGCACCGATATTTACGGTGCCGCTAATAGTGGATTGGCAGGTCGGAATAGCCCGGAGAGGTAAGCGATGCCGGCAATCCTTTACCGGTATCGTTTTTCCCTTACTTCCAACCTCAGAATGACCCCCTATATGTTGGCTACCCACACCATGTACAGCGCTGTTATGGAGAAAAGGGCGACCTGCCCTTTAAGGGAAAGTGAAACCAGGAATGGGAGAGGGATGGGTGGGAGGAAAGGAGGGAGAAGGGAAAGGGGAAGCCAGTTTGCAAAGGAGAATAAAGGTGTTAAGACATGCTTTGGTGCATGCGTGAACCTTGAGCGAGTGGGCCCGCAGGACACAACAACTGGCGACGAGCACAGCGACCCGCGCTGCCGTCCCTGGAGGAAGGGACTAGCAAATCCTGGCACGGCAAGGAAGACTGTGCTGGAACAGGTGCGTGGTGGTGCCACTGAAGGTGGAAGGCCCTGCGGCGCTGCCGGCGAGGCAAACCGGTGAAGAGGACCGGTGCCCCCGGTGCCCGCCCGTGTGGGAGGAGACCTGCTGAGAGGTCAGCTATGCGGACCGAACAGCTCGAGGAGGAGGAAGGACCCGCGACACCACCAGTGAAGAGGACCAGGCTGCGGGATCCCAGGAAGAGTGTGTGCAGCTGCCTGTAAGGACCAGCCTGCAGCGGAGGACGTCTGGCAGCACAGCAGCAACAAGGGACTGCACTGCTGTGACGACAGAGGACAGAGTACACGTGTGGCGCAACATCAGCTCGCCCGGGAAGGTACATCGATGGCTGGAGGAATGGCCATGTGAGCAGAGACTATAGGCCGGCAGGAGGAGACCCGGTGAGAACGGTGACACGGCGTTAGACCCACTTGAAAGCGAGGATCTATTAATAGCTGGGGCAGACATAACCCCCATAATAAGGCCACTTGAAAGCGAGGATCAATCAAGAGCTGGGGCAGATAAAATCTCCATTATAAGGCCACTTGAAAGCGACGATCAATTAAGAGCTGGGGCAGAGACAATCCTCATCATAAGGCCACTTGAAAGCGAGGATCAATCGAGAGCGGGGGCAGATACAATCCCCATTATAAAGCCACTTGAAAGCGAGGACTAGCCCGGTGCCACAGCCAACCTGATTACAAATAAGGACACTTATACATGAGGATCAGCTCTCGTTAATAGTGCACCGGGCCCACAAGCCCAGCAACCGGCCAGACAACCACAAGCAAAGGGAAGCCGAGGCAGCCCACCAGCCTAGACCTGCAACAGTACTGTAGTTCCAACCACCACAAAGAAGTCAGCCCGACTTCACCTAATCCAAAATGTCACAATCAGATAATGCAGCAGTAGATGGCGCTGTGCAACCCACACCGGGGGTAACCCCAACAAACCCCATATCATTCCTATGCTGCCCAACCCCTTTCTCGCTAGAACCACAAGAAAACCAGGGCGAGAGATGGCAAGAATGGATGGACGAATTCAAAGAATTTATGAGAGCTGTGGGTAACCAAAACGCACCAAATAAACTGGACATCTTCACCAACTTAGTAGGGAAAGACATCAAGAGCGTCATCAAAATGATACCGCTCCCGGAGAGAACTACTTATCAGCGACTCATTGACGCCATCAACACCCGCCTAGTCATAGTACCAAACAGAGACTACGAATGATACACTTTCAACCAGTGCACCCAGGTACCCCATGAGACAATAGGACAGTTCATCCTACGTCTCCAAAGAAAAATAACATATTGCGACTTTGCAAATTTCAACGATGACAAATCTATCCGGTTAAGAGTCATAGAAGGGTGTTTGTCCTCCAAATTCCGGAAACACCTACTAAAAAAGCCCCTTCCCCTCCAAGAGATAGCAGAACTGGCAAGGATTTATGAGCATGTCGACGTCCAAGCCGCCAACATGGAGAACCCAAAGAAACTGGGCATGGTAGCCGCCATCACCACCAACCCACAAGGGCAGGCCCACCAACCGAACACAGCGTCTCGACAAGACTCATGGAACACTAGTTGAACACTAGTTGAACACAACCAGACAGACAGTGCTACCGTAGTAGGTTTGAGATTCCCCACAAAGGACATTGCCCAGCAATTGGTCGGATGTGCATGAGGTGTGGCCAAGAAAATCATTTTCAGAGCATGTGTCGGGAAAGAACCCCACAACTTCAAGCTTACAAGCCCCCTAACCAACTAACACAAAGACGATACAAAACAACAAGGCCACTCAATATGCGGTCCTACCCTGAGAGAGACTCCAACAGAAATAACGCTCCCAGGAACCCCACGCGCCCCGGATTCATCCGAGCCGTTGAGAACCTACAAATGGAGCCAGTAAATGAAATATACAACAACCTGGAACAAAGCTATCACGGACAGACTACTCTGCTGAAGAACCAAGATGGGAGTTCAATGCCCGAGACCCATATGAAAATCCTCCCGCCGCAGAACTGTCACCGGGGATGGAACAATACCCTGAATAAACGATCGATACAGCAGGGAATATGTTTGCCTCATATCCGACTTATCCGATGACAGTGCAGCACCCAGAGTGACGGTCCATTTAGGAGGAGTCAACACACCCTTCCTTATCGACACCGGTGCAACGGTCAACGTAATGAACCAGAGGACTAACGAAGCCCTCGAAGAAGCATATCCCTTACAACCGTCACAAGCCCACATCTTCCAGTGCGGCGCAACCATCCCACTGATTTCCAAATGTCAGTTCCTGTGCGACCTGGTACATCGAGGAAGAAGAGTACCAACAATGATCCACGTCATCCTCAGCCCAGTAACAGGGAGATGTCTCCTGAGCCATAAAACAGCCATTGCGCTACAACTAATAGACATCCACTACGATCAGTCAGAGACAATTCAAGGATTCCCACCAAAATGCCCAATCAATACAGGCCACGTCCCAGAGGACACTCAACCTGGAAACACTGAAGACCACATTCCCCAACCTGTTCAAGGGCGTCGGCATGTTAAAAGACACTGTGATCAAGTTACACATTGACCCCTCTCTAAGGCCCATACCACAACATCCTAGAAGGATTGGATTTCATTTACAAGCCAAGGTAACACACGAGTTGCAGTTACTACTCGACAATTACATCATCGAGAGAGCCGAAGGACCCACCCCGTGGGTATCTCCTCTCATAGTCGTCCCCAAGGCAGATGGACGACTCTGCATCTGTGTTGACATGAGAATTCCCAACACAGCCATCCAATGGGAGAGACATCCAGGTCCAAACATCGAGGATATGTTAGTGAGGCTTAACCAAGCCACCAGGTTCTCAAAGCTGGACCTAAACCAAGGCTATCACCAGCTAGTCATTGCTCCGGAATCAAGACCAATAACAACCTTCACGACACATGAAGGCCTGTTCCACTACAAAAGGCTGAACTTCGGCATATCATCAGCGGCCGAAATATTCCAAGAGACCATTTGCAGACTGATCAGCCCAGTGACGCACGCTTTCAATTACAGTGACGATATATTAGTCTTGGGAGTCACGCAGGCCCAACATGATGAGGCGCTGACCCAGGTATGCCACATCCTCCAGGAAGATCGTCTCACTCTCAGTGGGCTCAAGAGTGAAGTCAAAAAACACAGCCTGTGCTTCTTTGGCCACATTTTCTCGGACCAAGGCATCAGAGCGGACACCGACAAAATAAGTGCCATAGTCAACCTAACCAGTCTGATAGATATGTCTGAACAACGCTTGTTTCTGGGGATGGCAGGATATTGTGCACAATATCTCCCCCACTATGCGACCCTCACCAACCCCTTATGACAATTGCTCAAGAAAGACCAACCCTTCGTCTGGGAGGAGCAATCCCAACACGCATTCTCTGTGATCAAACAGGAGCTGGCAACCAATCGTCAGCTCGCATACTTCAACCCACAATGGGACATGGGAATAACCGTGGATGCCAGTCCCGTAGGCCTGGGAGCCATATTAGCCCAACCCAATCTGTTACAGAACACAGAAACAAACGTGGTGGAGTAGGCCAGTCGGGCGTTGAACCCTATTGAGCAAGCCTACTCTCAGGCAGAACGTAAGAGCCTGGCGGCAGTCTGGGCATGCGATAATTTCCACCACTTTATCATTGGAAGGACCTTTGTATTGATCACCGATCACCAAGCCCTGCTCGCCCTTGTTAAAGACTCCAACCAAGCAGTCCCACTAAGTCAGTGCCTTGTCTGGGATTGCTCAAGGGAAGCCCTTATTTATATATTTTTATGTCCAGTTTGTGTACTCTGGATGACAACCCTTATATAACACCCCTCTCTTAGAATCCCCCTGACCCCACTGAGCTAAGAAGTAAGTTTGTTTTGCAAATTTAAAAGGTTTATTTGAGAATTAAACAATATATATATATCGCACTTTTATAATAAATTAATAATTGATATCACACTTAGACATATGAGCAGTAATCAGCAATGGATGAGGTGATACTAGCACGCTGGTTTAATTACTTAGGAGTAGTATATAGGATAAGGTAGCTGAGAATGCTTTATATGGTACAAGGAAATGCAAGGTGGAAAAGAAGCAACACAGGAATAAACTTGATATGATTTCAGCAAAACATAATATAATCACTTTTCCCCTTTTGGCAATTCACCCCCCTCTATGCAATGTAAGGAGGTGGAAGTGACACACACAGCCTTCAGGAATACAATCACAGTACAATCCCAATTCAGTTCCCCCCTAGCAAGCTTAGATCAACAGGGATGATTTTAAACACAGGCAAAATACTTTAAAAGTGGTATGCAAAGAAGTGAAAAATATGCTAAAATGATTTTAATTCCCTCTAGAGGTTCAGGGTGGGTGACAGCTACTTTGTATTAGTTCAGGATCACTTTAGCAATGCTCTATGAATGATTGTCAGATGGCAAACCATTTTCAGCAAAGGAAAGCAAGGAGCTGCTATTTTGACACGTGAAGAAATTTAGCCAAATCGCAGAAATGTTTTGAGTGCATCGAACGCGATTACGGAAACAGTATAATGAATAGAAAGTCGGTTCTGGGTTCGTTGGAAAGCCCAGAATCTTAGCAGTAAGATGAAAGTTAAATTACGTTCCTAGGACAAATGGTTCCGGAGATACGGACGATTTCGTGAAGGTAGATTCTCAAAAGAAAAGTCAAGCTCAGAATGACAGATGACAGTTTTGCAGATTTAAAGTCACAGAAGGACACACAATGCTATGGTGTAGTTCTAGATAGGTTAAAATAGTTTGAATTAGATTATTTTAAAGTAAGAGATTGGGTTTTGCACAGTTCTGACGGTACTCACACTATATTTTGGACAGGAATGCGACTTCGCCACGGATCGGGTCAGGATTGGACTGCGGTTCCCTCGCCACGGACGGTCGCTGCCTGGTTCTGCTTACAGCGATCTGGGTCAGCTCTGCTAGCGGCACTGCACAGCGGTCTGGATCTCTGGTTCTGGCAAAAGTTCTTGGTACTGCACGGCGGTCTGGTCTCTGGTTCCGGGTACAGCTCTGCTTTCTGGGTGTTTCTGGCACAGGGTTTTAGGCCAGAATCAAACAGCTCAGCCCGGCTGTTTAACTCTGATATGCCTCTTGGAAGTCTGGGGTGAATCAGTTTGCAAAAGATTTTGAGGCCTGCTGACAAATTCTGAAGTCTGTATTCAAAGTTCTGGTCTCTGTCTGGATGTGGAGTTGTCTGTCAAAATGCTCCGCAGAAAGTGAAAAAGAAAATCCTATCTGGCTTTCAGTGGCTCTTTTTATGTGTTTACAAAGTGGGTGGGTCGGCTAATTCTGCATGCCCAACCCTCTCAAGATTTGATAGGCCAAAGGATTCTTTGGTCCCTGATTTGAGAAAGGATAGTGTGTCAGAGTGATGTCAGCCATTTACGATCTATTGAAGAAACGCCCCTTTGCTTTTACCTTAGAAATCATTTTTCATAACTACACATATTTCCCAGATACACAGTTGTTTGACATTACATGTACATATTACAGATTACTTAAGGTACATTCTGGCCCAACTCTGATCTTCCTGGGGGCTTGCATTAAAAAATGATAACTTATTTTCGTTTTTAGTTGATTTACCAATATCGGATGTTTACCAAAAATGGCACACATGTACACCGCCTTTCTACCCATATTCCATTAATTTACTAGGTCTCTAGCATAAACCCAGTGTCTGTAATATCAATAAATAGCGGGGTTTTGCCTCAGAACATGGTACAAAGTTGAATCAAGTCTTGAATTGTGGGTACATTTCTTAGATTAAGGATCTCCAAATTGCACATTTTTGTAAGCTTAATACAATATTTTAGAAGCATTTAACTTAAACATATATTTGCTGCAATATGATTCCACAAAAGTGTCTGAGCCCACCCCCAGAAACTGATTATGTCAGGAAACACATGTCTCTCCTTCCAGGCAGGGCTCTGTTTACAGTCTACACTAAAAATCAACATACCCCATTCGATTGCAAGAGTCTATTGTGTCGGCTGAGGTTAGCAGGCCAGGCGGCCACTCTGCATTTGGTTAGCATGTCCCTGTGATCTCCTGGCTTCTTGTGTGTAGTTCTGAGGTGAGAAGGTGTTTAAAAAATGTTTAATTAACCAAAAAGGCTTTGAAGTTTCCAGCTGTCTCAGGAGGCTGATTAGCTTCTGAAGTAGCAGTTCTCCTGTCAGAGTTTAGACCGCTAGCGCCGGTTTGTGGACAAAGCTGGTACTGCACCCCCATGATTTTAGCAACTTTTTGACATCAAGAAAATGAATTCCCAACAGCTCTGGGTTGCTTTTGGCAATCAGCCTTGCCATTCCCAATGGTTTGAGGCTACTGTGTGTGTAGCCCAATAGTGGTTTTAGGCAGTGCCCTCCTGTGCTCACAACATAGGCAAAAATGGGTGGCAGCCTATTCTTCATGTTTTCCCTGTGCATTTTCTGGGGAGTTCTGCCCATCATGATGTTTTCAATGCCAGTAATGCACAGTTTTTGTGGTAGGGCTCGGTTGCATGGGTAAAACATCCCACACCCTATTTGGTAAACCCAGGATAAAGAGGCCACCATGCATTGAATGGTGGGGCATTCGCCTCCAGGAGTATGATTACACCATTGTCCACAAGCCTGGAGGCAAAGCCAATCCAGCCGATTACCAATCGAGACACCCAGACAAGCCCCCGGACACTGAGATGCAAGGTGAAGCTGAGGAATACATTGCATACCTGTCCTTGAACGCCCTTCCCCCAGCGATCACAAGACAATTCATAGAACGAAGCAGAGCCAACCCCACGATAAGAGCGGCCATCAGGTGGCAACGGGCAGCCACGGAACACTTTCAACCGGGGGAGGGGGAGGAAGCAGACAGAAGAGACCTGTCAAGAATGGCGAAAATACATGGCAAATAGGCCACAACAAGCCAAGGAGTGCTATTGAGAGGAAATCGACTAGTAGCCCCCAAAAGTCTAAGGAAACCCCTTGTCATGATTGCACATGAGGGACACCGGGGAATAGCAAACACAAAGAAGGTACTACACAATCAAGTCTGGTTCCCGCATATGGACACCATCGTCGAGGACATATTGAGACACTGTGACCCATGCCAGATAAATGCGACAAGCTCACCCCCATGTCCACTCCAGACTGTCCCCCTTCCTGAGGGACCATGGCAACGAGTAGCACTTGAATTCTACACCCCACTAGAGGAAGGAGGTCAACTCCTAGTGTTGATTGATGAGTACACAAGATTCCCCCTGGTGAAACATGTACAATCCACAGCATTCCACCATGTCGTAGCCATAGTGGACGAGCTGTTCAGTGAATGGGGCATCCTCAACATTGTGAAGACTGATAATGGCCCACCCTTTCAGGGACAAAAGTTCGCAGAACATCTTGGGTTCCACCATCAGAGAATCACGCCACTGTGGCCACAGGCCAATGGCATGGTGGAGCGCTTCATGGCAAACATCAAGCGGACGTGCCAGAAAGCGGTAACTGACCAAACCTCCATGCCTCAAGCCATCTCTCAGATGCTACGGAGCTATCGACATACACCCCATGAGGCGACCGGCCGGACCCAAGCAGAGTTCATGATCAGATATAAGCCGCAAACCAGACTGCCACAGCTAGAAGACTATATCCCGGAAGAGGATGCCGAAATAAGGAAACGCGAGGCAGAGTAAAGGAAGAAAGCTAAGGAGTGGGCCAATCAGAAACGAAGAGCCAGGGAACCACAAATTCATGCAGGTGAGACTGTGCTGGTCAGACAAGCACAGAACAGGAAAACGGACTCCCGATACAGACCCGAGCCCCTGATAGTTACAGAAGACAAAGGGCCGATGAGCACTGCCATCAGAGACCACGGAGAAATAACAAGGAACTTATCGTTCTTTCGAAAGATGTTCCAAGAAGACCCGGAAAATGACACACCCCTCGAGGAGGAAGAGCTGGAAAGCCCGGAGATGCCCCCCGAGCCACCTGAGGATTCTCCACCACAGGCTCCGGATGAAAATATAAGTCACTCCTCTGGTCGACCTCAGTGACCCTCAAGGAGACCCACATGTCTCATTGAAGATATGTAGACACTGGACTTGCATGATAAGTAAAGGGGGGGTGTTATGGAGAAAAGGGGGATGTGCCCTTTAAGGGAAAGTGAAACCAGGAACGGGAGAGGGGGGGCGGGAGGAAGGGAGGGGGACGGGAAAGGGGATGCCAGTTTGTAAAGGAGAACAATGGGTTGTAGACGAAGGTGGCACCAGAGGACTCTGCTGTTTATTCACAATAAAACACGTGCTACTCCCGAAAAAACAAGCACTTTCCACACACAATCTCTAGACTCCCTCTAACACTCTAATTCACTGTCTTGCATGCACATTCATCACACAGTAGCACTTGCTCTCACCAACCAATGCCTCAGCTTTTCCTTAATTACTCTCAACATTCCAGCCCACCGTTGTTCCCTCTGATGGTCTTTACTAACTCCTTCTCCTCAGGCCTAACTTGAACAACCCACAACTTACTGTTTCCTGGCGCCCCTCGTGTACTCTCCTCACTTTTCCCATTGTATCACTGGCCCTGACCAAGCGGGTCCTTTCTTCCCCACCCAGGAGGTGTTAGAAACACTGGAAGTTACAAATAGAGGGCCATCACTCACCCCTTCTTTCTTCAAACAGAGCCTGCATTTCAAAATGTCCAAGTTCATGTTGTACGGCATGGTGTGGCTTTCCTCAAGGTAAGCAAAGTCTTATTGAGCAGTTGCCACTCTGTTATAATTTTCCCCAGTGGTCTAGCTTGGACCCAGTGGTTTTGCTGCTCCCCATACTGGCGCTGGGGAGCGGTGCACAGTGCTGCGGAAAGCCAAATAGAACTCTTGTTCTTCTCTTGCTGGTGCTCTCTCTCCGCATAGACTCTGTTGCTACAGTCACTGCATGCAGGTTGCGTGGGGTGCTGATGGGTTGCAGTGCTGTGGGTGGTTTCTCTGAACGATTACTGGCTCACTTGTGTGGCTCTAGAAAAGAAAGAGCAAACTTGGTCAGTACTTTCTTCCAGAGGTAGCGAGTGATGCAAGTTGGTTCTGCACATACACAAATAGGCAGTTGGGGAGGGGACAGGGGCTGCGGCCCTCTCAACGGCCAATGTCCCCCTCTGAGGTAGAACTGGCTCTGGATTTCACCCTGATAGTCCTTTCACCCAGAATGAGAGGAGATTCTATCCCCTCATAATAAGGTCAATTTACTGATTCTAGCATACAACCCTTTTATCACAGGCATATTTGTCTAAAATAAATATCTGTGGTCATTCTTATGTTTCCAAAATGCTCTTTGATTTCATGCAAAGCATGCTGCAACCCTCACTGGTATTATTTATCCCTTTACTCTTTCTCATACAGCTATTTCAAAAGAGTACAGTACGAGTTTACCAGATTGCCCATCTAGGAATTATAACCTTGTCATAAAATAACGTTCTTCTAGGTTTTGATAATGTGCTTTGATCAGTAAAACAAAGTATAACGCTCTGTATTATGACTGCTATATAAACTGTCAGTGATCATTAAGAAAACACAGTCTCTCTCCCCATCCGGCTTCATGATATCTGTTTTTATCTCTGGTCATGCTGCACTGGGTGGTCTTCCCGGCAACATTACTCTTATGGACATAGAAAGAGGCAGAGCTATAGCATAAAACAGAGAGAGGAACGGAGAGAAGGGAGAGTGTGAGACACAGGGATACAAAGAGAGAAAGTATGAGAGAGATTATGAGAGAGCGACAGAGAGAGGGACAGAAAGAGAGAGGGAGCTAATGAGAGAGTGAGTGTGATGGAGAGAGAGCGAGAAAGAGAAACTTTGAGAGAGCTGGAGAGAGAGAGAGAGAGAGAGAGAGAGAGAGAGAGAGAGAGAGAGAGAGTTATTGTCGCGTGATTTGCGAGGTAAAGTTCGCATTCCATGAATGTATCATTATTGCATGCTTCTTTACCCCTTGGACAGGGTGTTTCTGAAAAAGGCTCAAGAAATAGGTGACACGGGGTAGGGGCAATGAGGTCGCACACAACAACAAACTCATAGCTGGGAAAATGTCAAAATGGTGCCTTTTTATCTAGGGGCGTTCTTTTTGTTGTTCTTGTTGATGTTATTCGCCAACTCTTTGTGGAAAACATCCAATCAAACATGTTGATACCTTCTCATCTGCAATTCTACTGGTATACACGGTACGTCCATCACTTTTTTGCTGCTGTGACAATATCATTACTGTCACTCAAATGAGTGGCCCTGTCTCTTTTCAGTGGCCTTGACCGGAACAGAGCCTGCACCACCGCGCCAGCATCTTCACGTGCCAGTGTCCTGCATGGTGCACGTGGATTTCTGCAGCAGCTGCATCATCCCACTGATGTGTCCTCCTTGCTTCTGGGTCACAAGATACTGTTTTCGCAGTTGCTGCATTTGCTTGCTTTCCCAGATGAATGAATGCGTTTTCTCGCATATATAACTTTTGGTCTGCGTTCATAATGTGGCGAGAAGACATTTCATGCCGTTTATTACAACTATAATGGCAAACACAACAGATGCAATGTGTTCAATGACAGAATCCTGCGTGCACCGTCATTTTCCACAAACACAAACAGTGTTAGCACATTTGTAGGCTTCTGTTTTCCGTTTTTTCGGGAGTAGCACGTGTTTTATTGTGAATAAACAGCAGAGTCCTCTGGTGCCACCTTAGTCTACAACCCATTGTGCAGTTTGCCTGGCAGTACCAGATGAGGCTTACAAAGCAGCCATTTAAGAGGACTGCGAGCCGGCGCTGTGCTGTAGTTGTGATTAGAGATGCACACAGGTAGGGACTGGGAACCAAAGAGGCCCTGGAAATAATGTTCAAAATGGACCCACATCACACATTTTCTGCAAGCCCAGACCTTTTCATATGAGAAAATGTGGCAATAAATGCATGGTTCATGGATTTGTTTGCACTGTAAATAGGGACATTGCGGTCCATTCTGCGTGCAAATCACCCTCTGTTGATTCATGGAATCGACTTTTCAGGAGTTGTGCGGACCTTGCGGGGACTTTGCGCAGGTCTGGCACGTTTCTGCGAGCAGTGGAGCACCTTGCACCAAACTCCACGCAGTGTGGGTCGGGCCTGCGAAGAGATCTAATTAAGGGGCGGAACATGCATATTCCCCATTCTCCACACAGAATGAGGAAGAACAAGGCATTACAAGGGCGTTTGGAGGGACGGCCTGTACGAGGAAATTACACTCCCAGCACCACGCAATAACAAGCGTATTCATGGATCTGACCACGCAACATCACGTCGGGGGAATCAACATGCAAAGCTCCGGATCACACTTCCACATGAAAGCAGGCGTAGGACCCTAATCACATAGGAATCACTGCACAAAGATACAGTCCGATCAGGAATTTAGGGGTGCATGCATGCAGTTGGGGTGCCGTTCGCACTTAGGGGTGCACGTATGCAGATTAGCGGCGTACAGCCACGGTTTACGGGGGTTCGCACACAGATTGACCAGAGAATTACCTGGTTATTTGAAAATAGTATTCATGTTGTCAGGGTGCTGTTAACAGTTCCGCGGGACCCCATGTAGTGTTGCCGAGGTGCTGGCTTGGTTGTGGGGGAACCCATCAGTGGAGTGCATGAGTTTGCAGCTGAGGAGCCTGCAAAGGTTGTATGTGGCTGGATTTGCTTTACGTGGGGGCATTCAGACCGTTACTTGTGCATACGTTTACTTTGCAGAAAACATTCCATGAATATGCGGAGCGCCCACAAAATTGTATGCGCACAGGGACGCGCAAAGCCGTTCTCGACGTTGGGACTTTGCAAGATCAATGCGCACCTTTCCATGAATTGAGCCCAAAATAAGTTACCACACAAAAGAGGGCCGGGGTACAGAGGCCTACCAGGAAATCTCCAGAGTTTGCTATGGGCCAGTCCACCCTTGGATGCACATATTAGGTCTGGATTGCAGTAGGGCAGTGCTGGTCGTGTCTCTGCCACTTTTCCTGTTTGGAGAAAACAGTATTTACATTTCTCGAGGCAAAGTGAGAATGGATAGTTATCTTTGGACGTATTTGGTGTTGAGTACAAACTATAAGGGAGGTGCAGGGCCTAATTCATAGACCTTTTGCCAATGAGGTTTTGCATCATGAAATGCTTCTGTGAATTAGGCCTGCTGCGTTTCCAACCAATGCGTGCATCTCGCTTCTTTTCACTCCCACCAAAAGGCAGGAAGTACAAACACACCAAAGACACGGACAAGTTGAAAGATGTTCGTTTTAAGCGGGAGGGCCAACACTACTCTTCAACTTGAGTCACAACATAACCTTCACTCTCATTCCTCTACCTGCAGGGAATGTGTGTTTCTAAATTTCTTCTGAGTTTTGAACAGGTGCCATTGCTGAAGAGGCGGGATGGAGATTTCTCCTGCACTCTCTCATGTGTTAGGAGGCGTGGGGGCGTTGGTGAGCCCCACGCTGTCACACACTCATGCGCTCAACGTTCACACAAGGAGACACGCCGGAGACGTGTTGCCATTCAGGTCCCCGACGCAAACTGCCGGTGGGCCGTATTTATTTTCTAAAGCGCATGCGTGAGCCTCGTTCCCGCTCGCACATGCGCACACTGGCGTATTACTACGCAACATCCCTCCTTTTTCCCCCAAACAGTAAACATGAACAAACATTAGAACTAACAGTGCTCTATTACAACTTTAACTGTCAATGCGGCACTGATTACGAGGCAGGGTCCATAATAAAGTCTTGGAACCTCTGCGGCGGCTTGCGCCCCGCCCGGCTCGGGTACCTGCGTGCTTCAGCCTGAGGCACATCGTGTGTCCCTTGAGTCTCTGGCGGTTCATCGTGTCTCAGTGGTGATCCTGCGTCCTGCTCTGGGTCTTGGGAGACGGTCTCTTCCGAGCTCGCATCTCCGATGCGCTTGAAGAATGAGACGTTCCTGGTGACTGTTCCTCGTGCATTGGCGGCGGTGACCATAGATCCTTTGACATGTGTCACTCCCAGTGGCTGCGTTTCGTATGGTAGCGACAACTTTCCATCCGGTCTCCTGTTTCGCACCAGCACGGTGTCTCCCACGGCAATCTCCTTCTCTGGGAGTCCCCTCCGGGTGGTCTCTCTCTCATTCTGAGTGGCTCTCTCCGCTTGTACCTGTTTGCCATCGATTTCTCCTGGATGTCGACCTTCAATTTCCAGTAGCAACCCTCTTGACACCTGCTTGAAGAGCGCCTCTGCCGGAGCGACCCCGGTGGACCGATGCAGGGTCGAGCGGTACTCTCGAAGAAAGTCAAATAGGTTGCGTCGGAGATCTTTACCCCCATTCATTGATATGTGGAACAATTTGTTGAGCGTTCCCATAAAACGCTCTACTTCGCCATTTGCTCTTGGCCAGAGGGGGGTGTCTTTTCAATGTTTTATCCCTCTTTCCTCAGAATAGCACGCAAATTGTTGCCCTTGGAATGGGGCACCATTGTCCGAGCATATCTCCAGGGGAAACCCATGTGTGGCGAACATCTTCTCTAAAGCCATGATGGTGTGGTCACTGGCTTTGGACTCAACTAGCTCCACTTCTGGATAGGGTGACCACTGGTCTGTCACCACCAGAAAGTATATTCCACGGCCTGTGGACCCAAAGTCGGCATGTACCGTCCCCCATTGCTGATCACTTCTTACCATGGTCTGGATCGGCGGGCCCCTCTCCACCGGACTTGCAGCTTGGCAGGGAACACAGTTTTTTACAAACTCCTCCACTCTGCTTTCCAACTCCGGGAACCAGACTTTCAATCTCAGACGTGCTTTCATCTTGGCCATCCCCTGGTGCCCATTATGGGCGAGATGTAAGACCTTGTCAACCAATGTTCTTGGAATCACAATCTGGTGACCCCTCAGCAGGAGGCCATCCTCAGCTACAGTCAACTCATGACGCGCTTTCCAGAGAACTTGCAGGTTTTTTTGAGCCCCCATGTTCTTCCGGGAGTTGTCTTGAAGGACCTCATGCCACTCACCACTCGCTATCGCATGTCTGTTCTTTATGAATGTCTCATCCATGTTGGATTCCTCCGCGATTACCTGGCGGGCCAGGGCGACGGGCAGCGCTGATTTGACTGCCAGGTGTACGGCCTCCATGCAGTCTGCCACCTCTAAAGAGTCTCTGGGCCTCCCAGCACCCGGGTGGCGGGACAGATAGTCCGCAGGGTTAAGTGTTCCTGGCCAATACAGTAATTTGACACCGTACTCCATTAGGGAAAGCATCCATCTTTCTATGCGAGGTGGTGGTTTGGACGAGGTCCCCGATAAAATCGGGATGAGTGGTTTGTGATCCGTCACTATGACGACTGGTTTCCCCAGAACGTAAATCCGGAAGTGCTTGCACCCCCATAGTATGGCCAAGGCTTCTCGCTCAATCTTGGAGTATCGCCTCTCTGTCTCGGTGAGGGCTTTGCTTGCATAGGCAATGGGTCTCATGGTCCCTCCGCCTGCATGAGGACCGCTCCCAGGCCTACTGGGCTGGCGTCGACCACAATTTCTGACTCACGGTCAGGGTTAAAATATGCCATGGTCTCCTGTCCTGATAGGGCGTTCTTGATGTCGTCGAACGCCCTCTGCTCTTTTCCGCTCCAGTTCCAAGCAACATCGTTCCTGGTGAGCGCTCTTAAGGGTTCCGATACCGAAGCTATGTCGCGGATGAAGCGACCACAATAATTTACCATCCCCAGGAAACTTCTAATTTCCGCTGGAGATGTGGGTGGGGCGGCTTCTCGGATGTCTTTCACTTTTTCTGGATCGGGGGAGATACCCCCAGCATGGAAAACAAATCCAAAAAATTCCAATCTGTCCTTCAGGAACTCACACTTTTCTTTGTGTAGTGTTAGACCGAGAGCGCGCAGCCTTTCAAGGGTGTTCTCTAGGTGCTTTAAATGTTCAGCCTCCGATCTGGCAAAGACCAGGATGTCGTCCGACATGTTGATCACCCCCTTGAGTCCTGACAGGGCCCCTCTGATGGCATTTTGGAAGACCTCTGCCGCGGATGAGACCCCAAAACTGAGCCTTTTGTATTGATATAACCCCTCATGAGTCGTAAAGGTTGTAATGTATCTTGACTCGGGGTGTAGCTCTAACTGGTGATATCCAGATCTCAAGTCCAGTTTCGCGAACACTTTCGCTCCCTGGAGTTCCCCAACAATATCATCCAAGGTGGGCGTGATGTGACGTTCCCTCTTGATTGCCACATTGGGTAGCCTCATGTCCACGCAGATACATACTGCACCTGGCTGTTTAGGCTTTGGGGCCACTACAATTGGAGAGACCCACGGGGTGGGGCCTTCCACCCTTTCAATGATGTCTCGGTCAATCAAGGACTGCAACTCTTTCTCCACCTGTGCTCTCAGATGGAACGGGATGCGGCCGGTGTTTGAGCGCTGTCGGTCTCACCGACCCGTCTATGTGAAGACGTATCGGATCAGCTTTCAGTTTTCCTATGCCTCTAAAGATGGTCTCGAACCGTTGCAGTAGACTCTCCGGGTCAGCGCAGTAGACCGCAAATGAGAAGTGCACGATGCTTAGCGCTTCAGCTGCGGCGCAACTTAGAAGGGAGTGCGGGCTCACGCTTGTGATGAAGAATCTTGCTTTAATTTTGTTCTGTCCATGAGTAACTGGGGCTACGAACACACCTTGGATGGGGAGAGGTGTGTGTCCTCCAAAAGCGTATATACGTGCCGTGGATTCTGCCAATCCTGGTGGACCAGGCAGTGCATTGTAGTATTCAGTCACTAGCACGCAGACGGATGCTCCAGTGTCTATTAGGACTGGCGTGGGTGTTTCCCCAATGTTTACTGTGCACGTGGGCTGTCATCTTTTTCCTGGGCCCTTGGCGATGCTGGAAATAAAGAAGATTTTGTCTTCCTCTTCCTCTTCTTCCGTGATGTTTAAATCTTGCATGCCTTGTTCGACGGACGACACTCCCCTTATTCTCCGAGTGTTACCTCTGCCAACCCTCTCAGGTCCTCTCGATGCCGCAACTGGTGTCTTTGCTCTGCACACCCTAGCATAATGTCCTGGTGTGCCACACCAGCCACAGACTCTTGATTTGGCGGGACACTCGTCCACGTGAGGCAGGTCATACCCACAGTACTGGCATGATGGAGCATTGCTATGCACTGTGGGGTTGTCTCCACGTCTTGGCACCCATCTTGCCTTCCCCGTTGCAGAGCGTCCGACTGCGAAAGCCTCTTCTTCCTTTTTCACATGCGTGGCCACGTCCGTTTTCACCCCCCTGGCATCAGCCAGTTCGTATGCTCTCCCCGTGTCCAAGATTTGTTGCAGGGTCAGTCCAGGTTCTCTCAAGACCTGTCTCCGCAGTTTCCCAGAGCTACACCCTTGCAACAACTGGTTTCGAACCATCTTCTCTTCGTTTCCCCATCTACAGGAGCTTGCTAGATGTCGGAGTCGCGCACAAAACTTGTCCAGTGACTCGTCTTCACGTTGCTTCTCCGCACACATGACAAACCTGTTAAAGTCTACGTTTGCCATGGGAAGAAAATAGTCCCTGAGCGCTTGTTTCACTGCGTCATATGTGGCAACTGGGATGTTCAGAGAGTCATAAATCTTGTGGACCTCCACTCCTGCTGAGTACACCATGATGGCGATCTTCTCTGCATCATCCGTGACTCCCGAGGCCATGAAAAACATCTCTAGCCTTTTTACCCACAGGAGCCATTTTGGTCCCAACTTGGATGGAGGGCCCGTGGTATCAAATTCGGGCATGGGAGCTAGTGTACTGTTCATCCTGCGTGGGACAGGGGCAACGGCGCCTTCGTGTTCATCTTCCTCCCCCATCCTGGCGTATGGTACTCACAGGAGACCGCTGGACACCTTATGCAGCGGGTGATCTGGTCTGCTGGGTCCACTTGTGATGTGGTGCTTTCTCCCTGCACCCCTTCTCTTCTTACTTCATGTGCCACAGCCCTGCAGCTGCAAGAGCTGTGGGGGTTCCAAAAATTGATGTTAGGCTATGCAAAGTGCAGGTGGCGCACGAGCACCCTCACGGGCCGCTACCACTGCACTTCACGTGCGACCTAAAATGGCCGCCGGCCACACGCGTAGGTCCGTGTCGACACGGAGCAACGTTCGCCTCCTCGAACGCTGTCGGAGCGGAGGACTGCTCCCACGCCATCCTCGTCGCCAGTGTTAGGAGGCGTGGGGGCGTTGGTGGGCCCCACGCTGTCACACACTCATGCGCTCCACGTTCACACAAGGAGACACGCCAGAGACGTGTTGCCATTCAGGTCCCCGGCGCGAACTGCCGGCGGGCCGTATTTATTAACTTGAGTCACAACATAACCTTCACTCTCATTCCTCTACCTACAGGGAATGTGTGTTTCTAAATTTCTTCTGAGTTTTGAACAGGTGCCATTGCTGAAGAGGCGGGATGGAGATTTCTCCTGCACTCTCTCATGGAAGTAGTTATCTACCCCTCCATCCGCGTGCCAGTGGGCTGCTCATGTAACCAAAGTTCTGCATTGTACAGAATTTATTTTGTTATAATTATTGAGGGAACAGGCTGTTTCACCCAGAAATGCTTACGAAAGTAAATCCACATTTGGCAGGTCAATCACGATTAGGTGCGATACATTAGTGGAAGAATTAGTTAGTAACTGATTGGGGAGTGTTAGGAAATAAATGGTTCTGGCAGACGCAAGGGGGGGCTCACTATACACAGGGTGGTATATACAATGGGATTAGGAGTGGGGTAATCAGGCAGCGGAAAGTGTGGGAGGAAGTCGATCGTGGCCTTTCTTGGTTAAGGATGTGAAGCTGTAGTGCAGATTTGAATGGGTGGATAGCAGTAGCATTTTATTTTTTAACATGGACTGGAAGGGAGTTCCAGTGAGAGGGACAGAAGGGAAAGGGAGCAGACGCCAGGGGAGGCACAGGGTGGCTGGGAGACGCAGAGATCAGGGAGTCTATCAAAGCAGAGGATGTGAAGAGGGGAGTAGCAGTAGAAAGTGTTAGAAAGGTAGGTGGGAGCAAGCTCATGCAGGGATTTGAACACAGGTAGTAGGAATTTAAAGCGGGACCAGGTTTTCGTTGAATGTCAAGGCGCATGCTGGCAGTGTTTTGAGGTGGGGAAGAGCAGAGAAAATTGTGTAGAGTACTGGTGGCAATGCAGAGGTAGAAGTAATGGTGGGGGAGTTTGGGGTGGCTATTGAAAAAGACCTCCAAGGGCTTAGCGGAGAAGGAGACTAGGTCTGGTGGAAAAGAGATGATTGAAGGAAGGAGAGCATTGAATTCGGAGTATCCATCAGGGAGACCCCTTTGAAATGCAAAGAACCCTTAGGTCCCTAGTACAAAAACACAGGAAGACTAGCAGCTTAGAACATTTGAAGTGAGCCTTTGCATTTTCAAGGAGTCTTTTATAAACATTGAAAGAGAGCTCAAAACGGTGGAATGAAATGGCCATCATTTAATCCTTTTCAATGATCTTAGAATAGACATTGTGGAGTAGAGGGCATTATTCCTGGGTGCTCAGCTTTTGACCAGACACAAAAGCTTCCCCTACTTAATGACATTACCAGCACTTTCGAAATGAAAATTAGGGACCAGACTGATGCTTTCAGTTATCATTCTAAGGCAGTTGCCTTTTTGCAGGAGTAAATGCCATGGCCCACAATCTGTTTGATAATCACGTGGGCGTATGTGGTGGACTTTTCAGAATGCTTATTTAATTATTTATTTGGAAGCTCTTTCATCTTGTACTTATTCTGTCCTAGTGCCAGCAGTGGTGTGCTCTGCAAATGTTGGTCTTCAGAAGCTGTTGTCCCACAAAGAGTTTCTAAGGTTTGAACTTTACTTTACTGGCGGCACTTAGGCCTTAACAGTCTTTGTGTCATATGTGCATTAATAGACGCTGTAAGATGTTGAATGATGCACGAGTGCCTCCTGCACTTACCTGAGCATGCCAGACCTAATGTGCTCTCTTAGAGCTGACACCTCTTTACATGGCAGCCCCTGGCGAGGGCCTGGATTCTACAGGCTGCATCTCACGTCCACTGGGGGGCACTTGTCCGCCAGTACCTGATGGTCCTCTCAGCCTAGCAAACAATTCTGTCAATATTCCAGAGATGCAGATACATGGCCATGAGCCACCCGACCTGGATGTAAAGTACCATAATTATTTGTTAGGACCCTTTCATCTCCACATTGCTGGGGGTGCCATGGCCAACGTGGACAATTATTTTTTCTCTGAAATGACCTCCGTTTTGTTGTCAGTTTAGATGGGGCTGCAGGAGACAATTCTCTGCCAATTCGTTTTTGAGATTTGTAATATGCTAGAGATACACCAGTTTCTATTGAGGGAGGTGGGAAGGACTTTCATCAGTTGATTGCCATCCTCCATATTGGTGGAGGCTAGAAGTAGAGTTGTATCATTCTGTTTGTGTACACTCTTACCGCAGCATTATGGCCACACATGTATTCTATTCAGGTGGCTGTTTATTCTAGATAGAAAATAATTGTTTCCCCTTGCTTGTATGTCCGTGTCATCCCATGTATTATATGTGGTTCCCCACACTGGTGTTTATCCCCATTGCTAATAGAGTTGGATGCAGATGTGATACCTGATTTCTGATCAGATACAATTATCATAAGACTTACATAGGTGTGAGATAGGTATTGTGCAATGTAAGAGGTGTGCACATGCCCGTGAAGAAGGGACAAGTGCTGCCTCTTGTGAAAACAAATAGGATTAGAGATGACATTTCTAGAGAAGACACACCTGCTTGATTGTGCTACAGCAGAGACATAAATGCAATTACTAAATACTGGGTTATGTTTAATTCAGAAAGCGTGGCCACAGAATAATCAACAACGTACCCTCTTCGAAATCTGCATGGAGATAGAAAGAATTTGTAGAATGTTTCTTAACAACTTGCCCCAGTTGGTTAACCCGGTATTTAGTAATTGCATTTATTTCTCTGCTTTCAGGATTTGGAATACTTGTTGACTTGGTGAGCTTTTTGGCGTGACTCGCCATTTTTGTTTTATCTTCTTTACACCATTTTAGGGTGTGGTCATTTGGTTCCTTTAATCTTTCCATCATATTTCCTCTCTTCCAAGATCTATTAGGTTCTGTAAATTAATTAACAGATTTAACTCGCCACTAGACCTTTATATTTCATTTGTCTATTGGCTGTGTTTGGAAAATGGGGTGCATGCCTCTCAACCCCCACCTTTACCTATCAGCAATTTGCTCAGATATGTCACAATACACCTACTTCAATTTCTCTGTTCTTGGGGGTTTCTCCCACTATTTTTCATTCTTACTTTCAAAATTGTACGGTTGAATCTTTAATCTTAATGCCAATGTCCTTGTTTTTGCATATGCCCGCTTCCACAATACCTCTCTTCTGGCATTTGCCAATCGTTATGTACTCTGATTGTTTTTTGTTGTTTTGGTTCAATATTCAATGCATCATGTGACTTTGTGTGAATCTGTCTCACACACATTGATTATGTTTTGACATGTGGGCATTCTATATGTCTAATATGGTTATGTTGATTCTTTGTCTAATTGTCAATGTACTAACAGCCTTTAGGACGACCCAGAAACACATGTCGGCTGAAGAATTTTGCTAATGGGACAATTAATATTTGATTGATAATATTGTACATTGCTGGCAAACTGTATTTAATTTGACAACAATCTATACTGAGTTAATTTTATCACAACTTGTTTCTAAGATAATTTACTGGGTTGAGCGCTGACAACAAAGACCCAATTTCTGTCCTTTATTCTAATTAAAAAATATGCAACATGTCAGGATGATGAGTTACTTAGGCAATTGATGAAAATGCATGCAGAAATAAAAAACAGTGAGTGCAAAGGTGCAATTAGTATTATAGTGTACAAAGCTAGGATACTAGGAATTTTGAGAATACGCAAGTAAGCTCTTAGGTCAACGACTTAGGAAGCTGCATGATTATGGACAGTAAAAGGACGCTAAACAAATTACTGACAATATGTACATAAATAAAAGCTGCAAAAAATATTAAACTGAGATACATACATATGGTACAAAAGCCCATGTAGACAGATTTCTATTGTATGTGCAACTTCCCCAGGTGGATGCTAAAAAACTCTTCTAGGCCCAGTTACACATAAAGAAACACAAATGACCTACAGTTTCATAAAACCTTTCAAGTGCCTGGCTTGGATTATTTCCTTCTTGTGTTACATTCTATGCCGTCATAATTTATAGTTCCAATTCTCCAAGTCATCTTCACCAAGCTCTTCACCATTGGCAAATACGAGATTGATGATTTATGCCCACATATCATTGATTCTCACGTCACCTAAACCAGGAGCTGAGTCTGCAAATAGAAGACCTGTTTCATGGCTCGAGGTAGATCTGAAAACACTGACTAACATACTCATACTGCATCTTGAGGCAATTATCCCCAAGAAATCCGCCCTACCCAAGCAGGATTTGTCAGGAGACGACACACAGGCCATATAATATTCAGGGCCTCTTGAATTTGATTGATATACATGATAAAAGTGACCCTCACATAGAAGTGATTAGCCTCAATAGAGGGAAGTATATTGAGTGGATAAGCTTGTTTTTTTCTTAGTAAAATCCTCAAAGCATTTGGGTTCCCACTTCCATCTTCAGGGTTGATTGTGTCCCTTCAATGAACTAAGGCTAGGGTGATAGCAAATGGCAAGATTTTGGAGGAATTTGCTCTGGAGAGAGGCACCCGGTAGGGTTACCTCATATTGCCTACCCCTTTTTCACTAGGCCATTGAGCCTTTATTACAAAGCATTTGTTTGGACCCATGCATAATGCATGTAAGAGCAGAGGTGAGTAGGATCATAAGATTCTGGCCTATGTGGTTGATGTTCTTCTCCTCCTTTCATCATCATTGTTGTCACTCTGACACACTTTGTAGACTCTTTAGTTGATTCAGTACCATCACGCAGTGTTGGGCTATTAGTTCAAAATAGAAGCTTTGACTTGCCTATTTTGAAGAAAATGTGGTTTATAAATTGTGAGTGACTGGGTAGTGAGGTGGAAACGTGATGCATTTAAATATCTGGGAAAGTATTTATCTCCTGATGTGGAGAAAGTCATGAGCCTCAACCTGGAAATTCTTATTAAGAAGGTGAAGATTGACATGGACCAATGGGCTGCCTTAAACCTCACAACATAGTGCAACATACCTGTGAATGAAATTAACACTTATACTAATTGCGGTTCAATCCCCTACCAGGTCAGCAAGAGAGGTCTGAAGGTGATACAAAGGCTATTAGGTGTGTTCCTATGAGGTCCTGGTAAAAGGGGAAGGTTCTCCTGGAAAACACTGCCTACATCGGTTAGGTCTGTGGCTTTGGATTTCCATAACTGTACATGTACAAACCAGTGTTTGCTCTGCATCGCTTGTCAGATATGTTGAATAGTGATGGGACACATCTGTGGATACACATCAAGAAGGAGCTTCTAGCACAAAATGACATGGTAAATTGTCTTCTTGTCAATAGGCTTCTGGGGATTGTTCGATAGGACAAGGGTCAGGACAGAGAAATTTAGGATATGGACAGAATTAGTTAGGGACATTAAGATAATATGGTACATTGAATTAAAAGCCCAGAATCTGGAATAACCCATTCGTATTGGTTGGCCATGAGCACAAAATGTATTGGACTATCTGGGCAAACATAGGGATTTTGTATATGGAGCAATTACGGAATGGGAGATATATACATGGCTACCGTAATTTAAATTTAAATGTAAATTGGTCCTTGTGACACGGCCAAGATATAATATACTAAAGAATGCTTAGGAATGCTCTCGTACACATTGACATCTCATGTCTAGACAACATCTTACTTTTGGCAATCATCTCTGCCAGCTCATGATGAACATAAATCTTTATCTTGGTACTGAAGAAGGGTGTATTGTACACATACTCCGTGGATTGTAAAGCCAAATGGTTGATCGAGCTGGGCTAAGATATTTCTGACAATGAGTGATTTGGGATTTTGTTCACGCGTGGCTCGACTTTAGATCAGAGTCTCTAATTGATGCTACCAAGGATGTACATTAAAAGAATGTAGACAAAAAGATCGAATTGCAAAATACTGAGGCCCACTCTTCCGCATTTTGCAATTCAAGCTTTTAGTTTTTGCTTTTTTTCCCCCTGCGTTGTTTCTGTATGCGGGGACACTCCCGCAAGCCCCAAACTCGAAAATATGAAGTAGGAGTGTGGGGGACACCCCTGCAACCTCCACTCACCTACCTCCGTATTTTCAGATTCAGTATTTTATACCTATGCCGAATGCTGCAAAACTGTATCTACGACCCTCTCAGGCACTTTTGAGAGTTTACTGCTCTCCCCAAAAGGTACCATATTAGGACTAAAGCTTGATAACTTGTGTTGGATATGCAAACACAATGGCACAAACCTGTCACATATGTTTTGGGACTGAAGTAAATCCAAGAACTTCTGGGACAAAATGTTTGCATGAGTGAACATGGTTCTAGATTGCGATCTATTGATGGGAGTGCATGGACAGTACCATGAAACTATGAAACTAGATTCATGGGGAAGAGAGAATTCCTTTTAGTTCGCAATAAAGTCTTTTTTTGTCTTTGGAAAACAACAGATTCCCATAAAATTGAAGCTCTACCTATGGGAAATTCCAATTCAAACACACAAATTCTTACAGGAAATTTGAATTGATATGGAAAGCTTTTCTATAAGTATATGTTTAAACTTTCTTGAGAAACAGGTGAACAAATGCTTCTATCCATGTACTGTGTGGTCTCTTCTCTCATGTTCTCCCCAGCTGCTTTAACTTATTCTCTACCCACCTCCACCTTGCCCCCCTTTGCGGTCCCAACTGGTCTCTGCCCTATGCTTATGTTCTTGTGCGTGTAGTCCTCGATTCACGGTGTACATCCTCACCCTGGTCGTACCCTCATTGTGATCATGTGCATAAACATACTGTTAGCAGGGTCACTTACACTGGAAAATATGTAGAAGCAGTCAACCAGTGAAGCTGCTATAGATACTCCAAACATTATTTATGTAAAGTACCTCTCTAATTTGGCTGGCTGTTACCTTGAAAACTGATTATTTTCTGTTGTGTTTCCACGTTTGTAAAAATGAAAACTCCAACAAAGGTGTTTTAGAACAGAGAGGAGGGAGTCAAGTTGATGGGTGGGGAAGATTTTCTGGATGTTGCAGTCTCCAAAGGGAGCTATTGGGCTTTTGTAGGAATGGAAAGAAGGAGGATGTTCCGATCAGAGAAGGAGCCTGTGGGCCAAGAAATAAGAGGAATGGTGAAAGGGGTGGGCAGGATGTATAGGGTGACAGGTGGAAGAAAAGCCAGATGGTTGAAGGATCATTGGGATGGGCCCTGTGATAATTAGGCCAACCCACACCTCCTTTGGCAACATGGCAGAATAAGTGTTTAATGTATTTACGGTAGTGGAGACAAGGGGAGTGATCCAAGTCTCAATGAGTCCCATACCTCAGGAACTCTTTGTTAATTGAAAGGTGGCATGCAGAGAGTGATCCTTCTTTTCTGCTGTGGTTGGGATATAGTTTATATGTTTTTCCTCCTATCACATAGATTCCCAGAGTCCCCAGTTCTGCATGAGTTGGGTTTTCATTAGCTTCGATGTCATAATCTTTTGTACTTGCCAGCAGCCGCTACATTTGAAGTACATAATGTGGCTTTTCCTACACCTATTTCTCATATTACTTTAAAGAAAACAATAGCAGAAATTATACATTGACTACAGAGAACTAGATTCGATTCATGACATGGGCTCCTTAAGCACCTTAAATATCTCTCAGCAACTACTTCTGAATGCAGAAGATATATAGATATGGAGGTCATACTAATTGCACAGAACATCTGTGATGCACAGGCATGGAGATATGGTGTGCGCAGATACACCACATCCAGTATATCCGTTCTCAAGTATGTCATACATCAAAAATTACTTTTGTTTACATGTACATATGGATGGAAATAAATATTCAGAATTGAAGATCCTAGAATGGTACCAGTCGCAATTGCAATTAATTAGAGAAATAAACTCATTATATATATATACACAGCTATTGAAACTGATAGAGATAATTTTCAGTTTTGCAATTCCATCAAGTACATGTGCTGCTTTTACCTTACATTTATTATTAATAGAGCAAAGATGTGACTTGCAATTTGACACTTTCTTTTGTGAAACATCATCATTTGATCAACAAATCCCTTTTTCGTTGTGTCAAAAACAACCAAGACAGCCATGGACATAAGAGAATGAATCAATCTCCTGACTACACCTCTAATTCTGGATCAGTATTAAGGCCAACCCAAGCTACCTGAAGCCAAAGAATGCATCTACATTCTAATCTAGCTAATTAAAACAATAGGGTTCCTCCCCTTTTTTGGGTTTGCTATGTGTTTAATCCCAATACATTTCAAAGGGAGATAACAGTGTGGCTGTTTCCTAAAGTAGTGCGATGCTTTGGCTATTTTTCATCAATATCATAAATTGCTAAAATGTGTTTAGCAGTGTGTGTCTTAAGAGGATACACATATGGTGCTGTCCACATTAATCTCAGGGTACAAACATTTCAAAATGGAGACTATATTCTGTGTGGGACAAATAATTAAATAACATATATTTTCATTAGATGAAATATTACACTTAGAAATGGCAGTTGCAGTAATGGCAGCTTGAGAGCTTTGCTCCTGGCCAGGCAGTCTTGCTAATATAATATATTATATAATATGGCAGATGCTCCTTCCTCCAGGAGATCAAGAGTTAGGAGTAAAGATGAAGAGGGACTTGCTGACGCTCCAAATGGAGACTCCCAGCCATCAAAGAGAGTTAGAGATCAGAATGTAAAGAGCGTGATTGGAGCCTGGCCTGAAGGTCAGTCAGCTGAGGATTATCTGACAGAAATCATGGATGGAGTTGTGCGGTCTATAGGGAAGATTTAACAGATGTGTTGTAAATGAAAAAAAGATAAATCCATGGTAAAGAAGCGCACTGAAGAGTTGGAAGGCAGGGTCTCTGGATCTGAAGATAGATTACTGGCCTTGGAGATAAGAGTATCAACCCTGTCAGGGCTTTTGGAAACAGTCAACACAAGGATCTCTGAGCAAGAACATTATAGTAGAAGATCTAATCTGAGGATTACTGGTTTGCCAGGGGGTGTGGAGAATGGTCGTCCTATTGATTTTCTACAGAAGGTGCTACCAAAGCTGTTGGACCTACCACCAGAGAAGGTATTGGAAATGGAGCATGCACACCATACTCTTGCCCCTAAACCTAGAATTGGTCAACCCCCACGTGCCTTTCTGTGTAGGAAATGCCGTTGAGAATATCCTGGGAAATAGGCGTTCTTAAGTGGGGTGAAAGGTGCACTATTATGTTATTTAATTACTTCAGTAAAGAGATAGTGGCACAGAGAAAACTATCTTCAGAGGCTAAAAGGCTTGCAAGAGGTAAAAAAAGTTTCCTACTCTATGGTTTACCCAGCTGTTTTAAGAGTCACAGTGGATGGAGAGGAACACTATTTTTCAGATCACCTGTTTTTAAGCTCCAGCAGGACAAAATACTAAGAAGATGTAAGCAGAGTTTATGTGAATCCGAGTGATCCGACCGCGGCTGATTAGGCTGCGGTCAGAATGTTCGCATGAGAAAGGTGCGAACTACCAAAAGTTTGCACCTTTCTCATGCGAACATACGTACTACGGGAGCTGCAGGGGGTGTCCCCCGCAAATGAAGTATAGTGAGTGGAGTGTTGCGGGGAACAACCCCCATTTTTTCATTTTCTTTTTTACGGGTGTGCTGCGGGGGTGTACCTCGCAACACCCCGCTCACATTATAGTGAGTATTATAGTGAGCGGGGTGTTGCGGGGGACACCTCCGCAGTTTTTTTTAAAATTATACTTATCTGCAATGCTACCACCAAAAGGTACAAACTTTTGGTGTTTGAACCTTTGGTGGTAGCATTTGTAGAACTTTTGGTCATTATGACCATTTGTTTGCTGTAAAATCGACCTAACCCGTTTATGTCCACAGAAATCTCCTACATTTTTATTTTATAACTTTTAATTAACTTTTAAGCAAGAAAAGGGTTCAAATGGAGATGTTCACTTTTATAACTGTGAAACTGCCATTGTAAAACAACATGTTTAATGAACATCCCGAACTGAGCATGACGTTTGCAGTGGTCCTTTCCTTTAATGCACTGTATCAGGAAGTTTAGCATGGCAGCGGCTGAAATGGCTTCATAAAGGTTCCTGGAATTCCTTTCACTCGGATGACGCCATCAGCACTTAGAGATTATCACGGAGGCATGGAGAAGTGCGCTCTGTTTTATATCTTATACCTGATTGTGATGCGTGCTGCCCTGGATGTCAGCGTTCCATGGAGTGCCTGTCGGAGAGAATCCAGTAAGAAATGGGGTATGTGTTTGCGAGGCATGACTCACAGTTTATAAACTTTTGTACTTTGGCCCTGCTGCCTCCTCCTCTAACTCTTGACTCTGCAGGTGCTTTGGAAATGAGGGCCAAAAGCATGCGAGGTACGTTAAGTAACACTGTCATAGAACGGGATATTGTACAGTGTTAGGTAAAGATTTGGGGTGGTACCCTTAGGGTGCACTACAACATCCTTAGCAACCTTTGGTATAAGTCTGCACTACACAGGTTGGTAGTGGTGTAGAGCAGCCAGACTTATCTCAAGAGGGGTCAATGTGAGCTGTCGAGTAGTTACTAAAAGATTCACAGTGACAAGTATTCAAACAAACGCTTACACTCAAGGTTTCTTGATAAAACAATTATTTATTTATTTACCGGTCATTTGAATAAGCCTTCTTTAGAAGGGAGCAAAATAATCATAACGCACAAATACCTTCAAAATACATACTGTTCATTTCTAAATCAGCAAACACCCATTTGGGATGTCACGCAGACACTTCCTCCTCCCTTAGGTGACCTCAATAGTTTAGGACACTGTGGACATTGATATATCACTGGTAGCATTTAGAATAATACTGGGATGAGTGTCAAAGAAAAGGTTATTAGAACAAACAAGAGATCACAAATATTCTTAAGCAGGCAAATACTTTTCAACCCTCCCCAATGTCATAGGAGAGAAGAGTCTTTCAGTGAAACTGGCTAAGCCAAAGTCAATGGGCAAATGTCTACGTACCTGAAGTACTTCTTGGAGGCAAGTAAGAAAGGTCTTTGCACCATATTTTAGAAGTCGTTGATGAAAAAGAAGAATCAATGTAGGGCCACAAGCTGTTGGGTGTGTGAGGCAAAGAAACAAATCTACAACAAGAGGTAAGTTCTCTTAGACTTTACAGTACCTTTAGTTAGAAGAAATTGCAGCAGATGTTCCTGTGCAGCTCTGCAGATCCTGGTGTTCCTGGGCCTCAGTTGTGGGGACAAGAGGGAGGACTTCTGGGGAATCCTGCACTGCAATGGGACGGTCACCGACAGAACCGCCAATCTTCAAACAAGTGGCAATTCGGTGTTTCAGCTCCACGTGTCTTCTGCAAACAGCACACCGTGGTTCCTGGCTGTCAAGATGGGCTTTCCTTGCATCTGGGGTCCAGCACTCTGTTGAGGTGGCTCACACTCAGTCAGTCCTGTTTCCTGGGAGTCCGGAGGAACTTCCTGGACCTCTTAGCCAGCTTAAAAGCAACACACATGAACTGGTGTTCCTCTCCCTGGCTCTTCGGTTCCAGCAGCAACTGCAGTTGAAGTGCAACCAGCTTCGAGAGGATGTCCAGGTGGCTTACTTTTGAGTTGATTGGTCCCACCAACTCAAAGGGAGAAGTCGTCCTTGCAAGGGCTACTTTGTCGATACGAATTTGGAGTTTCCGCAAAGCAGCAGGGCTTAACTGCGCAAACCAACGGTCCAGAATTTGCAGAATTCATCCTCTTCAAGTTCTTCTTCTAATTCCTTCATTCAGTGGTCGACTCTGCCTTCCAAGCCAAAAAGCCTCACCTTTTATGCAGGTTTCTCCCATTCATTCCAGCCCAGCAGGGTGGCTGTCCTTGCCAGACAGACAGCTGGCCAATCACCTAGGAGTGCATTCCTGTTTCCTAGGAGACTATGCACAGGGAGTTTCGGGCACCTTCGTCACTTCCTGCCCCCACCAAACACCCTGGAGCCAGAGGTGGGCTTCACTTGTGAATCCTGCCAAAGACAAAATGAATAAAGGGACCAAACCTGGTTTGGTGCGCAGAGTAAATCCCAAGAAGGTCCATTCCACAGAGAAATGGCAAAAAAAGAAGACAAGTGCCATTTTGACAAAAATGGCACCCAAGGGTGCTTTACTGCAGCTGCAAACGCAGCCCACGGTAAAGACCACCAAGGTAGTAAAAAGTAAACCACTCTCATCAGCCATTCATTGAGGAAAGGGTAACATAACATTGTTATATGAGAAGCTAGACAAAGGGGATACTATGTAACCCCTCCAGCACCCTATTGTTATCCAAGAGAAAGGTATTTAAACCTTTGGGAAAATCTGAAAGACTGCCCTGTGACACTGCACTGAAGGTGCTGTGTGACAATGCAAAAAGATGCCTATGGAGTTTGTCAGACTCCAAAAACCAAAAGAAACACAGAGTTAAAATCACATGAAAATACATGAGAGAGTGGGAAAAAGGGTCTCACTCTCTCCAGGTAAAAATGAAAAAATCCTAGAGCCCAGAAAAAGAGCTGGTGTTCTCTAACGTAGAGAGGAATTAGCACATGTGTGAGAATTCTCCCTAACATTCACCCTCCTCCCCCCAAGACTAAGGGACAGGAGGATTTAATCCACCCCGGGATAAATCTCCTTTGTCCAGTCATCATACTTTCTGGAGAGATCATCAGCATTTTGGTGATTACACCCTGACCTGTGTTCTATAGTAAAATTAAAACCCCCGAAGGCTGATAGACCATCTTAATAATTTAAGATTTCCCTCCTTCATTTGCATTAACCATCTCAAGGGCTGGTGGTCTGTTTGAATTACAAAAGTAGATCCATACAAGTATGGCCTACATTTCTTCAAAGACCACACAATGGAAAAACATTCACATTCTATGGTTGTGCACATTATTTCAGGGTCCTTCAGTTTTCTACTGATGAAGCAGATAGGGTGTTCCCTGCCTTTCTCATCCAGCTGACTCAGAACTGCACCTATACCTTTATTGGAAGCGTCAGTTTGTACAATAAAGTATTGGTTGTAGTCAGGAGCTCTCAAGACTGGAACTTGACAAAGGGCTTTCTTAAGTAATGCCTTACTGCACTCCTCATTTCACCTGACTTTGTTGGGGAATTCTTGGGGAATTCGGGGAAGGAGATCACATTTAAGGGAGAAGCTATGGGCCCATAGTTCTCAATGAAGTTCCTATAGTAACATGTGAGACATAGGAAGGCTCCCACTTGGGTATGAGTAGTACGGGTGGCCCAGCCTTGTACAGCTTGTACTTTGCTAGGCAATGGCCTTATTTCACCACCTCCTACCTCCTGTCCAAGGTAGACCACTTTACTCTGACCAATTTGACATTTACTTGCCTTTATGGTCAGATTGGCCTGCTCAAGAGCCAGCAACACATATCCTAGGTGGTCAATGTGTTCTTTCCAAGTAGGGATGAACACAAAATTGGCAGGCTAACCACTGTGACACTGCTAATGAACTTTTCAAAAACACTTCCAAAAAATACAAAGATGTTGTATTCAATGCCAAATCCCAAGCGTATAATCACCTAATATCTGACGCCAACTCTCAATCCAAAAAACTCTTTACCGTCTTTAAGGGACTCACAGATCCTCCTATCTCCACTGACGCGATCGTTAAAGATGAAGCATGGTGCACTAGCATTCAAGCTGCCAAGCTAAAAAAAATAGACCATCTACAAAATAAAATTCTTGACCATTACAATGCTTTACTGAAACAGAACCAGTCAATACATACACTGACCATCAGCAAAACTATCAACTTCACAAAATTTGCTTTCAAAGACATCTCAGAAATAGAAATCAAAGACATCCTCAAACACTTGACTCCATCACAATGCAAAGGCAATGTATGCCCCCCTAAGATCATTAAGGAGTGTGCCGAGCCACTTGCTCCACTCATTACCGCCTTCATCAATGCCTCATTTAAGACAGGCATTGTCGCTGACAGCCTTAAAGAGGCCTGGGCGCGCCCCCTCTTAAACAAGCCATCACTAGGCCCCCCATAGCCTAACAACTACTGGCCTATAACAACCATCCCATTCCTTCTCAAAATATTAGACAAGGCTGTGCACAGCCAGATCCAACTCAGGAAATAGACAGTCGGGATTCTGCAAAGGGCACGGAACCGAAACCGCCCTGCTGGATCTAAAGAATCAAATTACCCAAATCCGGACAATGGCAATCCCGCCCACTTTATCCTCCTAGACCTTTCAACGGCGTTCAATCTTGTTAATCATAAAACCATCACTGCACACCCCACGCACTCAGCACACTTTTCCGATCAAGCAACTTCTTGTATCACCTCGTTCTCAGAAGGAAGAGCAATGAAAGTCTTCTCTAATACGGCCAATGCAGCCGCCACATCATACACTGCAGTGTCCCACAGGGATCCTGTACTGCTCCTACGCTATACAATCTCTTCACAAAGCCTCTTTTCGATAAACTTGACGCACTTGAGATCGCATATACAAACTATGCTGACGATACCCAGGTGCTCCTTCCTTTAACAGGCTCATATCACCAAGACGCTACAGCCCTAAGGCAAATCTACTCCACTATTCAAGTCTGGATTGCCACTAACGGCCTGTTCCTCAATGGGGACAAGACTGAGATTCTTATTCTTAGCCAAAAGGCCACTCTAGCCAAGCTAGACTGTCTTTACTCCAACTTCAACATCGACAACTGCATCATCCCAGTTCTATCCTCTGTTAAAACATTAGGGGTCTGCATTGATCCTACATTGTCTATGAACAAGCAAGTCAGCGCTATTGTCTCTGCATCTGCCTTAAGTACTAAATTCATCAACGCCTTTAAACCCTTCTTAACTAAGGAAAATTGTCTCTCAATAGACAGAACAACCATAGGTGCAAAGCTTGACTACTGCAATGCGCTCTTAGCTGGCACTGCCTTAAGAAACAATAACAGACTCCAAATCACCCAAAAGAACATACTAAGAGCAGCCTTAAGCATTCCAAAAAGAGACCAGATCTCACAAGCAAGACAGTCTGCTCACTGGCTCCCAGTCAAAGAACGCATCACATTCAAAATTCTCATGACCACACACAAATGCATCAACCACACAACTCCTCTGTATCTTTCAGACAAACTCTACAGATGCACCTCAACCTGGCCCATCAGAACATGCCACACCAACCAACTCACTGAACCGTGCATCAACAGGGCCAAAGCAGGAGGGATAGGCTTCCCATATTTAGCCCCAAAACTCTGGAATGCGCTCCCCACTGCCTTCAGAGCAGACACTTCTCCCACTGCCTTTAGAAAAAAACCTTAAAACTGCTCTCTTTAACTAAAACGCTTGCTACTATCTGCTTTACAAACTGTCCATTGCAAATTGTACAAAAAGTATGCCTGTATGTGTTTTTCTTTTGTAACTAAGTTCTGATCACTCTCTGTAACAAGCGCCATGATGCTCTTGGGCTGCTCCGTGCTCTACAAATATGAATAAATAATAATAATAATAACACTGCAATGTCATCCAAGTATGCCATGCAGAAGTCCTCCATCCCATTCAGAACATGATTTACAATCCTTTGGAATGTAGCAGGTGAATTCTTTAATTCAAAAGGCATAAGCCTATATTGGTAGAGGCCTCCAGGGGTTGAAAATGCAGTTTTCTCCTTGGCATGGTATTTGTATTTTGTTTATTTGTATAGCGTGCCTGGCCCAAAGCATCTGGGCGCATATCTTAAGTTACAATTAGACATTTATAGACAGAGTAAGGGTAAAATAACAATGAGGAGTGTACGAAGCATGAAATACAACAAATGAGTGGCTGGTCTTTATACGGTCAGGGTTACAAAATTACATACAGGTAATATACAGTAAAGCGGCCACAATGCACGCCAGGGAAATATAACATCAAGGTGTTGAGTCTTAAGTAGCGCGATTGTTTTGAGCTGAGAGCCACAGTTTGGCTTTACTCTTGAAAGATTGAAAGGAGGGTTCTGCTGTAAGGGGATTGGGCAAGGTATTCCATAATTTGGTAGCTACGACCGGGAAACTCACCCCGCCAGCTTTCTGAAGTTTGAACCTGGGGCGGGAGAGGCAATGGGCTTGGGCAGCTCTCTGCAGTCGGGTAGAGGTGTGGGATGTGAGTCGGTTGACAAGGTATGTGGGAGCCTGGTTGGCCAGGCACTTGTGGGGGAGTGCAAGAGCTTTCAAGGAGTTTCTCTGTGCTACCGAGAGCCAGTGTAGATTACATCTATGGTCAGAGATGTGCTGATTCCTAGGAATATTTAAGGCAGCCCTGATAGAATTGTTCTGTGTGACCTGAACTTTATTTAAGGTGCATTGGCTAGTCCCTAGATAGAGGGCATTGCAGTAGTCAATCTTTGACATAATAAGTGTTCTGCAAGCTGTGGTGAGTTTGCACGTATAAGCAGAAGCTGAACTAACAGCTTTGGTTTGTCTAGACAGTGAAAGTGTAGAGTCAAGGTTGATACCTACATTTTTTGTGTCATTGGACACCTTGATGGTGTTGCCGTCAATGGTGAACGACTTGAATGAGGGATCTAGTTTGTTAAGACATTGATGGGATCCCAGGATAAGGAGTTCCATCTTATCGTCATTGAGGCCAAGTTCACATTGTGCCATCCACGCCTGAATAACCAGATATACGTCATTCAAGGTTTTAGTGTCCACTGCGTGGTCACCTGTGATAGGGATGAGTATCTGGGTGTCATCGCCATAATTAGTGTAGGTGACTCCCAGATAATCAAGAATATCGAAGAATGGTCTGTTGAACACGTTATAGAGTGTCGGTGACACACAAGATCCTTGAGGTGCAGTGAATGGGTGAAGGCTCAGCTGATGCTGGCAGGGAGAACACCCGCATAGATCTATTATCGAGGAAAGATCTAATCCAAGAGGTGGCAGAGTCAGAAGTGGGCAGCTGATTTGCGGGCAGAGGATTTGGTGGTTAACCAAATCGAAAGCTGGTGAAAGATCTAGTAGAAGTAGCAGGGCCAGTTTCCCATTATCTTTCAGCTCCTCAATCTGAGTTTTTAAATCAATGAGGGCAGTTTCGGTACCATGCCTAGGCCGGATGCAAGATTGCCTAAGGCCAAGGAGTTTGTTAGATTCCAAGTAATCCTGGATCTGCAGATAAGCAGCGCGGTCCAGTATTTTGAGCATGAATGGAACCGTGGTAATGGGCCTGTAATTCATAGGTATGCTCGGATCGAGGGTGGGTTTTTTGAGAAGGGGGATGACCCAAGCCTCCTTAAGGGTGCCCGGGACGATGTCTGTTTTGAAGGACACATTTATGTAGGCAGTGATAAGCGGGGCTAGATCATGTGTGGCCTCCTTAATGATAGGGGCTGGGCAGGTATCGCCTTGGCAGTTGGACGGATTGAGCTTGTTAATGATGCATTCAACCTCAGTGATGGTGAGTGGAGAGAATCTGAAGGGTTTATAAGTAGGAGTGGTAGGGGTGTTCGTGCTAGTGGGGAGGTTGAGCTGCTGGTCTATCTGAAGGCAGTTTTGTTTGGCGTTGATTTTGCATTGGAGAGTGGCGTTTTTGTCCAAGAGGGCTTTTTGTGTGTTCGAACACCTTGTGCTATCTTTGGTGCAAGAGTCAGGGGGAGTTACGGGGGATTCAAGTTCTTTTAGAATCTTGAACGGCTCTTTGGTGTTAGAATCCACTTGCATAATGCGCTTGTTGTCTTTATTTGCTTGGAAGATAGCCTCTTTATAGTTAAGGGATGCTATGAAAAGACTGTCCTTGTTGGCATCAGAAGGATGACTTTTCCAGTGGGCTTCAGCGTTTCATTTTTCTTTTCGTAGCACTCTCAAGTGTGGCGTAAACCAAGAGTTGAGATGTGCACGTGGTTTTGGTTGCCTAAGTTTGATTGGGGCAATGGAGTTCATTGCTTTGGGCATAACATGGTTATAGATATCAACTAATACTGTGGGGTCAGAGCATGATAAAGCAGCTTTCTTTAGGGTGGGAAGGATAAGTGGGAGTAGTTTATCACTTGTTATGTCCCTTTTATTTCTAGTGCGCAAAGCGGGGGCAATATCATGTTTAGGGCCTGGGTCGTTGGCTTTGATATTAAAGGTGATTGTGTGATGGTCCGACCAAGCGCAGGGTGAATTGGACTGTAAGTTTATACTGCAGTTTGAATCAACTAACCAGTCAAGTGTTCTTCTCTTGTTGTGAGTGGGTTCTAGAATGGGGTGGGAGAAGCCCAGATCAGTTAGAGTGTTGACAATGGCTGCGGCATTAGGGTCATTGGGGTCTTTGAGGCCCAGGTTAAAATCCCCAAGTAGGATAATTTGAGATTTAGTTTTAGATTTGACCACTAGTAAGGACCTATTGTCATCAGTGAAGATGGTGACAGGTCCAGGCTACCTATAGATGAGATGTAAGGTGGCAGTTTGGTTGGGTGAATGGGAAGTTTGACTGAAGGTAGCTCTGCTGATGGAATCTGTTGATTGGGAATAGCTCTGAAGCCGAGTGAACTTTTGTGGATAAAGGCGACTCCGCCGCCTTTCGATTGATTGGTGTTGTGGTCGCATCGGATGATAGAAAGATCAGATCTGATGGTCAGTCAGAGCTATTTGCCAATAGCCTGAGGTTAGGTCAAATGGACTGAGGAACTTGGCTGAACCAAGTTTCTCCACCAGCTCATCTGTCCTAGGTAAAGGATGAGCATGGGTCATGGTGACTGCATTAAGAGCTCTATAGTCCACACAGAATCTCAACTCCTTGGATCCTGCCTTTGGCACTAGTACAACAGGACTAGGCCATGGACTTGTAGATGGCTCAATAACCCCAAGATCAAGCATCTTGTTGACCTCTTCCTTTATGTGGATTTGTACATGGTCTGACATCCTGTAACCCCCGTTTTTAACAGGGAGACAGTCACCAGTGAGTATATCATGCTGGACCCAAGGGGTCAAGCCTGGTGATAGTAAAAGCAGAGGGGCAAACTAATTTAACAGAATCTTGCACTACTCCTGTTGTTCCAGAGTCAGATCAGAAGAGAGATTTACTCCTTCTATCTTTCCATCTAAAGCTGTCCCCTGAGGAGGTCAGGCAGAGGTTCACTCTCCTCCTCCTCCTGAGCAGAGGCTAGAGGCAAAGCTCCCAATTCTGGTCTAGAGACAAAGGCCTTTAGGCAGTTGGTAATTGACCTCTCCAAGTTTACCTAAAACCTTGAAGGGTCGAATCCATTTGTCCTGTAAGGCCATCTGCATTGTAGGTACCATAACTAGAACTAGCTGGTCGAAATTTAAACTCAACCATGTTGGCCTTCTGGTCATGCCAGTGTTTCACCAGAGCTTGACCTGCTTTCAAGTTATCAGAAGCTTCTGTCATCATGTGTCTCATTCTCCTTCGGAGACCTAACACATAGTAAGTGACTCTCACTGGCTTGAGGGAAGGGGCACTCTCCAACCCTTCCTTGATTAGGGCCAATGGACCTCTAATCGGATGACCATAGAGAAGCTCAAAGGGGCTGAAGCCAACCCCTTCCTGACGGACTTCTCTATAAGCAAAGAGAAGGCATGGCAGTAGAAGGTCCCACTTTCTTCTAAGGGGTTCCTCTAAAGCCCCTATCATGCTCTTCGTAGTTATGTTAAACCTCTCTACCAATCCATTGGTTTGGGATGGTAGGCTGTTGAGAACTTGTAGTTCACTTCACAGTTTTTACACATGGCTTGCATGTAGTGGGACATACAATTGGTCACCCTGTCTTAGCCACTGCCTGAGCAGTAACAGTCCTCATAGGTATAGCTTTAGTATACCTGGTAGCATGGTCTACCACAACCAATATAACTTGGTGGCCTGAAGATGTGGGAGGGTCTAAGGAACCAACAATGTCAATCCCTACCTTCTTAAAAGGGACTCCCACTACTTGGGGGCACCAAAGGTGCCACTTTCTTTGCTCCTCTCTTGCCAGAAGTCTGACAAATGTGACAGCTTCTACGGTACTTATATACATCAGAACCCATCTTGGGCCAGTATAAATATAGAGAAACACTTTCTTTGGTCTTCTTAAAACTTAAGTGACCACCAAAAGGAATCTCAAGGGCTATCTGTAGAAACTAATGTCTCACCTCCTGAGGCACTACAAGTCTTCTGTAGTCCCCTGGGCTAGACTCTATAGTCTCACTGTAGAGGAGGGCATCCTCCCAGTACAGCCTTTGCTTCCCTGGCTCTTGCCCTTCCACCTGGAAAGCTGCCTGTTGGCGAAGTCCTTCAAGAATAGGATACTCTCATTGACCTCTGCTGAAGTCTGCCCTACAGGGGCCACCTTCTGCAAGCAAAGTCTGCAGCTCAGGATGGTCTTTAGGATCCAGATCTCCAGCAGGGGGAAGGGCTTCTTCCAGCTCTGAGTCCTCAGTAGCTGATTCACCATCCTCTGGTTGAAAGTCACACTCATCCTCAGCTGGTGTAGGAGTGTGACTTGGGACTGTCATCTTGGCGATGTCCTGGTTTTGTGCAAAGGAGTGCTACTTTTCTTCTGTCCTGAGACCTTGTGTTTCCCCTTTGTCTCTTTCTTCCTGGAATCAGAAGGTTGTTCTTCCTGTGGACTGGGAGTTATAGGGATCTCAGTAACTTCTCATTGAGAGCCATTCAAGGTGAGCTCTCTGGCCTTCCTAGTATACTGCTGCTTCCTTTTCCTGGGAGGCTTGGGGGTGCTTGACACAACTCCAAGAGCTTTTAAGTCATTCCCAAACAGGGCTCTCCCACGCATCTCATTTTGTACACTGATAGGTATTCTTACAGTCATATTGTTGCATTTGATGAGAGCTGGTAGTATTGGAACCATCTGGATAGGGCCTCCAACAAGCTTAGTGGGGCCTTTGGGTGCCTTAGCAACATCCTCAGGTTTGATAAAGGTTTCATCCACCACTGTAATGCTGGCCCCAGTGTCTCTAATGGCAGGGGATTCCTTACCATTCACAAGTACACTGTCCTTGTAATATTCTTTGGTATTATCTGGAATAGATTTATATACATCTAAATTCTGCTGTTCCCACAGACCAGGGGATACTAAAGAAACACTGGCAGAGACTCCCATGGGGGTCTTCAGCCAATAGATGAAATTTTACACTTGCTATATGAAATTCTCAATCAGGGATGAATGCTAAGGAGGCAGTGTAGACCCCTGAAGGTTCACCCTTGCATCTGGGATCCCCTTTCACATGGTCAGTTGACGCACAAGCATAACATTTTCCAAATGTTTTGACAAATAGAGGCTTCTGCTGACCTCCCTCTGGTTTAGCACCAGAGGTTTCACTAGACTGACCTGGTTTCCCATGTAGCTTAACCTTCTTATGTTTTTGGCCCTATTTTGGATGGGAGGATTTACAATTCTATTTGTCATCTTTCTTGTGCTGCTTCCCCTCATCCTTTTTGTGAGTGGCCCCAGAATCTTGGTAAGTGGCCCTGTTGGCAACCCACAAGTCAGCAGCCTTTGCTATCTTCTTGGGATCAATCTCTTTAGAGTCAGCCAAGTGCTGTCTCAGCTCAGGAGAGCACACATCTAAAATAGATTCCAACAAAAATAGATTTCTCATTCCTTCAAAGGAGTTCACTCTGTAACCCTTAATCCAACCATCTAAGTTTTTCAAACATTTACACACCCAGGTAGCCCAATGGGCACCATCAGTCTTTTTGAGGGTCCTAAACCTCTTAAGGTACTGGAAAGGAGTTTCCCCAATTCTAGCTATCAAGGATAGCTTCACATTCCAATCTTTCAAGTTCCCCCACCTCCATTACAGCATCCTGTGCAACCTGGGGGAGCCTAGACAAAAGCCAAGGAATCAACTGATTCCCTGTGAGACCCTGACTCCCATGATTATATCCAACAGCACCCAACCAATACAAAATATCAAGTTTCACATCATACATACTCTCTGCTTCTTTGGGCAGGCGAGGCCTCTTTGGACTGGAAGACCTAGAGGACCCTGGGATAGAAATGTTTTCAAGAGAAATGCTGCATTTCTAGTTCCCTGAGTTTGATGCCCTGATGTTTGGTTTCAGCTTGGACTTGCGATCTTTTGAACTCTAATTCAAGTCTCATTTTCTCACGAAACACACATTCTGGACTCAGTGATGGACCGTGTGGGGTTCCAGTGGATGCAAGTTGAGGCAAAAGGGCCTGTTGAGGTAAAGAGGGGCTCTCTTCCTGAGACTCCTTTCCCTCCTCTAAGACATTAGAGTTAGACTCTGAATCAACATCCTCGTTATCAGTTTCCACATTTTCTTGGTTAGTAGGTGTGACAGGCCTACTGCCCAGACTTTGCTGATTAAACAATCTTGCAATCAATTCATTTTTCTTTCCTTTAACAGGGAGACTCTTGACTTTACACATTTCTTTCAGTTGATCTACTGTTAAAATTATCAGGGCTTCCTGACTGAAGTTAACCATATTTGGCATGTATCAATTGCTGTTCTAGTGGAGCTTTGCTTTGTGAAGGTTTTAGTTGAACAAAAAGCAAAGCAAATGCTCAATGTAACAACTCTACAATAAAGCCTCACCGCTTTGCCACCAGTGTTAGGTAAAGATTTGGGGTAGTACCCTTAGGGTGCAGTACAACAACCCTAGCCTCCTGGCAATAGGACCCAACCTTTGATATAAGTTTGAACTACATAGGTTGGTAGTGTGGTAGAGCAGCCAGGCTTATCTCAAGAGGGGTCAATGCAAGCTGTAGAGTGGTTACTCAAAGATTCACAGTGACAAGTATTCATACAAATGCTTACACTCAAGGTTTCTTGATAAACAATTATCAGGGTAATTCATAGAAATTCGCACAAAAATGGCGCACGCGGCTGGCGCACAGTGTCCCCGTGCGATACACTGCACCAGCCGCGTGCGAAAAAATCATTTTCATCGCACAGCGTATTCATGGATTTTAGCCTCCGAAACCAGCCGTGGCGCAGAGTGGCGCAGCGACCCTGCAGCAGCGCCAGTTACGCCCCCAAGAACGCCCTCGCGCAAGGAAAAGCCTTAAAAAAAAAAACCCAAATCATTGCAAAGGGCTGCGCTAACCCTGGACCAGTTCACAGGGCTGGCAAACAGCAAACGCCAAGCGGGGAACGTGTATTTCAGTGGTTCGCGGGAAGTCCCACACGCGATTGTCCTGGGTATGTGTACATCAGGGGTGCGTGGGAAGTAACACACGTGATTCCATCAGGGCACGTGTATTCCAGGGGTGCGCGGAAGTATCACACGCAAAAACAGCAGGGTACGTGTATTCCAGGGGTGCGCGGGAAGTATCACACGCAGAAGCAGCAGGGTACGTGTATTTCAGGTGTGCGCGGGAAGTATCACACGCAAAAGCAGCAGGGTACGTGTATTTCAGGGGTGCACGGGAAGTATCACACGCGATTCCATCAGGGTACGTGTATTCCAGGGGTGCGCGGGAAGTATCACACGCAAAAGCAGCAGGGTACGTGTATTTCAGGGGTGCGCAGGAAGTATCACACGCGAATCCATCAGGGTACGTGTATTCCAGGGGTGCGCGGGGAGCACCACATGTGAATTGCACGTGTGGGTCCTTCCAGGTGTTCCCTCTACACCCTCCACGGCCCCTGCAGGTGGCTCACACCACAGGGGCCTACCCTGCACATGTCCCGCAGGCACCTCATCCACCATGGCCATGCCCCCCAGCCAACCCACATGTCACCTTGCACTACTGCCCACCAACGGATTTCCCCCTGCATCCCCAGCCACCAGGGGCAGCCTCCACCAGGCCCCCACTCATGTCCAACTCATGTCTCCCACCACCCCCACCCCCCAGCCACCAGGGGCACCCTCCACCAGGCCCCCACTCATGTCTACCATCACCCCCACGCCCCAGCAGTGCAGGGGCAGCCTCCACCAGGCCGCCACTCATGTCTCCCACCACCCCCACCCCCCAGCCACCAGGGGCAGCCTCCACCAGGCCCCCACTGATGTCCAACTCATGTCTCCCACCACCCCCACCCCCCAGCCACCAGGGGCACCCTCCACCAGGCCCCCACTCATGTCTACCATCACCCCCACCCCCCAGCAGTGCAGGGGCAGCCTCCACCAGGCCCCCACTCATGTCCAACTCATGTCTCCCACCACCCCCACCACCCAGCGACCAGGGGCACCCTCCACCAGGCCCCCACTCATGTCTACCATCACCCCCACCCCCCAGCAGTGCAGGGGCAACCTCCACCAGGCCCCCACTCATGTCTACCACCGCCCCCACCCCCCAGCAGTGCAGGGGCAGCCTCCACCAGGCCCCCACTAATGTCTCCCATCACCCCCACACCCCAGCCACCAGGGGCAGCCTCCACCAGGCCCCCACTCATGTCTCCCAAAACCCCCACCCCCTAGCAGTGCAGGGGCAGCCTCCACTAGGCCCCCACTCATGTCTCCCACCACTCCCACCCCCCAGCCACCAGGGGCACCCTCCACCAGGCCCCCATTCATGTCTACCACCACCCCCACTCCCCAGCAGTGCAGGGGCAGCCTCCACCAGGCCCCCACTCATGTGTCCCACCCCCCCCCCCAGCAGTGCAGGGGCAGCCTCCACCATTTCCCCACTCATGTCTACCATCACCCCCCAGCAGTGCAGGGGCAGCCTCCACCAGTCCCCACTCATGTCTACCACCACCCCCACCCCCCCAACCACCAGGGGCAGCCTCCACCAGGCCCCCACTCATGTCCAACTCATGTCTCCCTGCACCCCCACCCCCCAGCCACTAGGGGCACCCTCCACCAGGCCCCCACTCATGTCTACCACCACCCCCAGCCACCAGGGGCACCCTCCACCAGGCCCCCACTCATGTCTACCACCACCCCCACCCCCCAGCCACCAGGGGCACCCTCCACCAGGCCCCCACTCATGTCTCCCACCACCCCCACCCCCCAGCAGTGCAGGGGCAGCCTCTACCAGGCCCCCACTCATGTCTCCCATCACCCCCAACCCCCAGCCACCAGGGGCAGCCTCCACCAGGCCCCCACTCATGTCTCCCACCACCCCCACCCCCCAGCAGTGCAGGGGCAGCCTCCACCAGGCCCCCACTCATGTCCCCATGCACCCGCACGCCCCAGCCACCAGGGGCACCCTCCACCAGGCCCCCACTCATGTCTACCATCACCCCCACCCTCAGCAGTGCAGGTGCAGCCTCCACCAGGCCCCCACTCATGACTACCACCACCCCCACCCCCCAGCAGTGCAGGGGCACCCTCCACCAGGCCCCCACTCATGTCTCCCACCACCCCCACCCCCCAGCAGTGCAGAGGCAGCCTCCACCAGGCCCCCACTCATGTCCCCCTGCACCCCCACCCCCCAGCAGTGCAGGGGCAGCCTCCACCAGGCCCCCACTCATGTCCCCCTGCACCCCCACCCCCCAGCATCCAGGGGCACCCTCCACCAGGCCCCCACTCATGTCTACCACCACGCCCACCCCCAGCCACCAGGGGCAGCCTCCACCAGGCCCCCACTCATGTCCCCCTGACCCCCACCCCACAGCAGTGCAGGGGCAGCCTCCACCAGGCCCCCACTCATGTCTACCACCACCCCCACCCCCCAGCCACCAGGGGCAGCCTCCACCAGGCCCCCACTCATGTACCCCTGCACCCCCACGCCCCAGCGTCCAGGGGCACCCTCCACCAGGCCCCCACTCATGTCCAACTCATGTCTCCCACCACCCCACCCCCCAGCCGCCAGGGGCACCCTCCATCAGGCCCCCACTCATGTCTACCTTCACCCCCACCCCCCAGCAGTGCAGGGGCAGCCTCCACCAGGCCCCCACTCATGTCCCTGTTAGGGAGAATTCTCTGTTTAGGCTGAATTTCCGAACCTAGTGAGTCCCCCAGCAGCTTTGCTGGATTTCGGGAGTTTGTTTTTTCCATCCTGCCAAGAGTGAGACTCTTTTCTCCCACTCTTGGACATGTATGTGTGTGTAATTCCTTTGAAATGTCAATGTGTTCAATGGGCTATGGGGTCTTTTACTCCATAGGGTCTCATATGTTTTTCTATGTGTGTTACACCGCACCCTACGTGCCGTAACACTGGGGCGTCCTAGCGGACCTCCACCATAGACTCCATACCCGGGACTGACTACTGTCTCCCCGGGCATGTAAAGTCACCATTGGCTTTACTAGACCTAAATTTACTAACAGGACTAGTACAAACCATCTTATTGTGGACGTACTAGTAGGGGTAATTTGATTACTCCTGGACCTGTTACTCGAGGGGGCACTGTCCCGTCCCCCCTCGTCGAGTTTTGGCTGGTGGCAGGGGAAACTACTTGTTATGTTCGACCCCGGACATAACCCTATGGGATTCGTCCCATTGTTGGAGATTGATACTTTTTCTCGTTAATCTCTAACATACCACCGATCTACTTATCTTAAATAAGTTTATCGGATGGTATTTTCTGTCAGAACTCGGTTTGAAAAATGGCGTCTGTGTTCGTCTCTGTGACTCCTAAACCAAAGGTCGAGCCCTTTGTTCCACTTTTGGCGGGCTCTGTACAGAGACCCTCCAAAGTGGTGCCATTCTGTCTAGGTTACCACAGGGGTGTGGGAGGGGGTTTAGGCACCCTGGACCGAGTTGCCTTGCCTACTCCGGTCGCACTCTGGAGTGATTTGCCCAAGTGGTGAGCCTTCCCGCTCACCACTTAGCATGTGTTGATTGACAGCTAGGCTGAATGAATGGGGGTTTTCTGCATAAAAGCAGGGCTTTTGGGACTGGATCTTCAGAAGTCGCCACAGGACCTAAGAATCCGACGAGGGTAACGCTGAGCCGACCTGCACGACGACACCTCCGGTGGAGCCCTGCGGATCCGACTCACCACTTCCCGACGACAGAGGAGATCTCCCTGCCGGAGAGTCTCTTCCCCTGGCTGGTGGGAACAACCAGCCCCCTTTGCTTTTTATTCGCCTCAGGACACAGTGGTCGAATTGCCCGTGCAGAGCACCCCGGCAACCGAGTAGCCACTACCCCTGTACCGCGACCAAAAGGTGGTGCCTTGTGACGGAGCACTCCGAGGCTGGTCTCTTCCCTTGTGGTGCACCGGACTTCCTTTTTCTTCGATGACGAGAACCTCTCTACTCTTGGCAAAGAACCGACGTGCATCCACCACCAGGAACATCTGCCCCCGCTGGAGCTGCCCTCCACAATAAGGTACCGTGTCCGCCTGGCTTCCCGTTCGATCGGATTGAGCGAGGTGTCTTAATCCTCTCCTTTCCGTTGGGTCACCTCCAAGCTTTTCTCATTTATAGTTCTGAACTGGTTCAACCTGCCGATAACAATTTGCTACTCAGACTTGAATGCATCTCCACTAGAGACTTTTTGGGACATCGCGCCTTGCCTCTCTCCGAGTGGGCCTGGCCTCTGAACTTCATGATCTATTGTGATTCTTGCCTTCCTGCCTTGCATTTTATTCGCGAAGGATTGAACTGTGTTGATTTCATGACCTGCCTATCTTTTTCTCTCCCATCCTAACTAATGTTCGAGTGTCATCTAGGTTGAGGTATACACCTCTGTCTGAAAATAATTGATACCGGTAGAACCTAGAGTTGTCGAAATATTGCTAGGGGGATTGATCGTTTTCTACTCTGTAGAGTAATTGTGTTTGATTTGTTTGCCGCGATTTGCCTTAGTGTTTTTCATAGATGTTCTGTTATAAATACATACCTTAATATTTTTACACTAAGCCTCGTTGCGTGTTTTCTTGTCTTGCTGTGCAGAATTGCCCTATTTTGTATACTCCACATACTGCTCAACTTTTCTTGAGAGAAGTCTGACTGCTCAGCCACAGCTACCACGTGAATCTGTGTGGTGCAGACTGCTACCAAGTGGGTTTACTGCCAAACACCTGTAGTCCTAAATCTTTTGCAATGGTCCCAGAGGGAACTGCACAGGTTTCCGTCTAACACTGGTGTACAGCGGTGGGATTTGTATCGATTATACAGTTTAGAGTGCTTTTCGACACTGTAGGATAACTAACCACAAAACTTTGCACAAAAAGCAACTTTCAAAAAACATGTCTACGATGGAAACTTACAGCCAAGAGTCCTTGTCAGGTGAAAATACTGAGAGTCTGCGAGCTCTCTGTAGGCAAGAGAATCTTTCTGTAAGAGGCAAGAAGTTAGAACTAATCGAGAGATTGCTGGCGAACCAAAGTCTGGTTACTGGTTCAGAGGAACCAATATCTCCAGCGACTGTAGATAACAGTGATGGTGTTGATCTGAATCGTAATTCTGATGGTAGCGATGAAGAGGCTGACGAGGACGGAGAGGCTAACGAAACTGTCTCCCCAGCTCCTCTAACCGCCTTACCAGTTGTGTCTATGGGGCCCAAACCTGGTCCCACAAGTAACCCTGCTTATTTTGAACTTGAAAAAATGAAGCTCGAACTAGAATACAAACGGTTCTTGGCTCAATCTGAACGAAACCAAGAGCTCGAGTTCAGACGGATGAATGCCAAGGCTGAGCAGAAGCAAGCTGAGTTAAGACTCAGGGAAATAGAACTTAATCAAGAGTTAGAGATGAAAAAGTTGTCTATGGAAAATGCTTCTCTCTCCTCTGGTTCCTCTAGGAGCTCCAGTCCCAAAAGACCCCGGATGCCGAAGGAATTAGTGGGTATGTATGAACCGAGATTGGATGTGTTGGATTGGTTGAAACTGTTTGAATACAATCATGGGCTCCAGGACATCACCGGGAATGCTTTACTTCCCTGGTTGTTCTCTAGGCTCTCTCCTGTTGCGACTGATGTGGTAATGGAGTTGGGGGAGGCGGATAAGACGGATTACGAAAGTGTGAAACTAGCTTTAATAGCTATATTCGGGAAGACCCCTTCCCAGTATCTTAAGAGGTTTAGAACCCTCAAAAAGCATGATGGTTCGCCTTGGGCTACCTGGGTGAGTGAAGGGTTGAAAAACCTAGAGGGATGGATTAAGGGTTACAAAGTGAACACATATGAGGGTATGAGGAATCTTTTTATGTTGGAGTCTATTTATGATGCCTGTTCTCCTGAGCTCAGACAGCTCTTGGCTGATTCAAAGGAATTGGATTCCCGGGCACTAGCTAAGGCTGCTGACTTGTGGGTTGCCAACAGGGCTACTCATAAGGATTCTGGGGCAACTCAGAAAAAGGATGAGGGAGAACAGCCTAAAAAAGACTCAAAAGAGAATTCTAATAACTCACATTCCAAAGAGGGCCCCAAACAAAACCAGAAGGGTAAGCCATCGGGAAAACCAGAGCAGAATAGTGTATCTTCTGGTGCCAAACCGTAAGGAGGTCAGAACAAGCTACCATTCCAGAAAGTATTCGGTAAATGCTTTGTTTGTGGCTCGACTGACCACGTGAAAGGAGATCCCAGATGTAAGGGTAAACCTTCAGGGGTCCAGCTTGATGCCTGTTCTCCTGAGCTCAGACAGCTCTTGGCTGATTCAAAGGAATTGGATTCCCGGGCACTAGCTAAGGCTGCTGACTTGTGGGTTGCCAACAGGGCTACTCATAAGGATTCTGGGGCAACTCAGAAAAAGGATGAGGGAGAACAGCCTAAAAAAGACTCAAAAGAGAATTCTAATAACTCACATTCCAAAGAGGGCCCCAAACAAAACCAGAAGGGTAAGCCATCGGGAAAACCAGAGCAGAATAGTGTATCTTCTGGTGCCAAACCGTAAGGAGGTCAGAACAAGCCACCATTCCAGAAAGTATTCGGTAAATGCTTTGTTTGTGGCTCGACTGACCACGTGAAAGGAGATCCCAGATGTAAGGGTAAACCTTCAGGGGTCCAGCTTGTCTCGTTAGCCTTCGCTCCAGAGGAGGAAGTCCAAATGGCAAGTGGAAACTTTCTACTGCTTGCTGACGAACCCATTGGAGTCTCAGCCAGCGTTTCTTTAGTATCTCTGGGGTTGTGGGAACAACAGAATTTAGATGTCTATAATTCTATCCCCGATAATACTAAAGAGTATTATAAGGAAAGTGTCCAGGTGAATGGTCAGGAGACTCCTGCCATTAGGGACTCTGGGGCCAGCATAACTGTGGTGGATAAATCATTTTTTCAGGCCGAGGATGTGGCTAAGGCACCCAAACGCCTCACCAAGTTAGCTGGAGGGCCTGTGCAGATGCTTCCCCAATTACCAGTTCTCATCCAGTGTAACAACATGACTGTGAAGATACCTGTCAGCATACGGAGTGAGGTACCAGGACGCGTACTGTTGGGTAACGATTTAAAAACTCTCTGAGTTGTATCGCATACTCCCAGACCTCCTAGTAAACGGTTAAAGGAGCTAACCAGTCCTGCAAGAGAGAGGACCATGCGCGGTACTCTCGGGGAGATGATGAAGAAAGAAATCACTCCTGCTCCACTGGAATTGTCGGCCGCTGTCTCCACGACATCAGAAGCAAAAGGGAAACCTAAGGCTTCTATCCCGAAACCAGCAGCCAGCATTCCAGAGCAGCCAACACGGACTTCCCCCCGGTTGTCCAAAGTTACACCCGTAACTCCACCTCCAGCCGAGGCTGAGAGGGAGGTACGACCTTGTGTGGTAGAATTAGACTCTGAGGAAGAGCTAATGGAAGGCCAGGAACTCATCAGAGATCTGGATCCTGTTGACCATCCTGAGCTGCAGTCTTTACTGGCAGAAGGTGGACCCAGCAGGGCAGACTTCAGTAAGGGACAGAGAGAATGTCCAACTCTGGAAGGTCTTCGCCACCAGGCAGAAGCTCAGGCTGAAGGGCAAGAGCCTGGGAAATACAGGTTGCACTGGGAAGATGGCCTCTTCTACAGTGAACCGACCGAGTCTGCACCTGGAGACTACAAATGACTTGTAGTACCCCAAGAGAACAGACCACAGTTCTTGCAGTTAGCCCACGAGATTCCTTTGGCTGGTCACTTGAGTTTCAAGAAGCCTAAGGAAAGGCTCTCTCTCTACTTCTATTGGCCAAAGATGGGGGCCGAAGTAGAAAAACACTGCAGGAGCTGCCACACCTGCCAGATCTCTGGTAAGGTTTGCTCCAAGAATGTGGCACCTTTAGTACCTCTCCCAGTTGTGGGAGTCCCATTTGAGAGAGTAGGGATTGACATCGTTGGTCCCCTTGATCCTCCAACCTCCTCAGGCAACAGGTTTATCCTTGTTGTAGTAGACCATGCTACTAGGTATCCTGAGGCAATTCCTATGAGGACTGTTACGGCTCCGGCTGTGGCTAAGGCCCTCCTTGGTATTTTTACTAGGGTCGGGTTTCCTAAGGAAGTAATCTCTGGGTCAAACTTTATGTCCCACTGCATGAAAGCCATGTGGAAAACCTGTGGAGTTACTTACAAGTTCTCAACAGCCTACCACCCACAAACCAACGGGTTGGTAGAACGGTTCAACCGAACCATGAAGAGCATGATAGGTGCTTTAGAGGAACCCCTTAAGCGTAAGTGGGACCTTCTACTGCCATGCCTTCTCTTTGCTTATAGAGAAGTCCCTCAGGAGGGAGTAGGTTACTCTCCCTTCAAACTACTCTATGGTCATCCCGTCAGAGGTCCATTGGCCCTGATTAAGGAGGGGTTGGAGAGTGCTCCTTCCCCCAAGCCAGTCAGAGTGACTGACTACGTGATAGGTCTCCGGAGGAGAATGTCACACATGATGACGGAAGCAAGCGATAACTTGAAAGCTGGACAAGCATTGGTCAAGCACTGGCACGATCAAAAGGCTAACATGGTTGAGTTCGCTCAAGACCAGCTCATTCTCGTTATGATCCCAACAAGGCAGAGGGCCTTGCAAGATAAGTGGATGGGACCCTTCCGAGTAGTGGGTAAACTCGGAGAGGTTAACTATCTGGTGGACTTGGGCAATCCCAAGGAGTCTCCGACAGTCTTTCACACCAACCGACTTAAAGCGTATGTCTCACGACCTGATGTAGGAGCGTTGCTTCTAGCATCATCCGAGGAAGAAGAAGAGAGTGAAGCTCTTCCGGATCTCCTCCGAGGCTTTCCTTTAGATGAAAAAATTGAAGGAGTAAATCTCTCCTCCAATCTGACACCCGAGCAACAAGAAGAGTGCAAATCCATGTTGAATCAGTTTGCCTCTCTGTTCTCGCTTTCACCAGGCTTGACCCCTTGGGGCCAGCACGACATACTCACTGGTGACTGTCTGCCCGTCAAAAGCAGAGGATACCGCACGTCAGAAAACGTACGAACCCACATCAAAGGTGAGGTCAGCAAGATGCTCGATCTCGGGGTGATAGAGCCCTCTACTAGTCCATGGTCAAGCCCAGTTGTGTTAGTACCAAATTCCGGATCTAAAGAACTTAGATTCTGCATGCATTATAGAGCTCTTAATGCAGTCACCAAGACTGATGCCCACCCTTTGCCAAGAACAGATGAGTTGGTGGATAAACTTGGCGCCGCCAAGTTCCTCAGCACATTTGACTTGATGTCAGGCTATTGGCAAATAGCCCTGACAGACCATGCCAAGGAGAAAACTGCATTTTCTACCCCCGTTGGCTTATACCAGTTTAAGGTAATGCCTTTTGGACTGAAGAATGCACCTGCTACGTTTCAACGGATGGTAAACCAGGTTCTGAATGGAATGGAGGACTTCTGCATGGCATACTTGGATGACATCGCAGTGTTCAGCCATTCCTGGGAAGAACATGTAACCCACCTGAGAGATGTTTTGCAGGCTCTTGGACGAGCCAATCTGACCATAAAGGCGAGTAAATGCCAAATTGGACAGAGTAAGGTAGTCTATCTTGGGCATGAGGTAGGCGGTGGAGAAATAAGGCCTTTGCTCAGTAAGATTGAAGCTGTGCAAAATTGGACAACACCGACTACTCAAACCCAGGTGAGAGCCTTCCTAGGCCTCACTGGGTATTACAGGAATTTCATAGAGAACTATGGGACCATAGCTTCTCCACTGAATGTCATCTCCTCTCCCAAATTTCCTAAAAAGGTTAAATGGAACGAGGAGTGCAATCAGGCTTTTGAAAACCTGAAAAAGTCTCTTTGCCAAGCCCCAGTACTCAGATCTCCTGATTACCGCCAACACTTCATTGTGCAGACAGATGCTTCAAATGTAGGAATAGGTGCCATACTCAGTCAACTGGATGGGAAAGGTAGGGAGCACCCTGTTTGCTTCATCAGCCGCAAGCTGAAGGATCCTGAAACAAGGTGGGCAACAATCAAAAGAGAGTGCTTTGCTATCGTGTGGGCTCTGAAGAAGTTTAGGCCGTACTTGTATGGTTCTACTTTTGTCATTCAGACTGACCACCAACCCTTGAGATGGTTAATGCAAATGAAAGGGGAAAACCCAAAACTATTGAGATGGTCGATCTGCCTGCAAGGGTTTGATTTCACCATTGAGCACAGGTCAGGATGTCACCACCAAAATGCTGATGGCCTCTCTAGGATGTATGTCATCGACTAGAGGTATGAGATTCATCCAGGAGTGGATTAAATCCTCCTGTCCCTCAGTCTGGGGGGTGGGGGGGCGAGTGTTAGGGAGAATTCTCTGTTTAGGCTGAATTTCCTAACCTAGTGAGTCCCCCAGCAGCTTTGCTGGATTTCGGGAGTTTGTTTTTTCCATCCTGCCAAGAGTGAGACTCTTTTCTCCCACTCTTGGACATGTATGTGTGTGTAATTCCTTTGAAATGTCAATGTGTTCGATTGGCTATGGGGTCTTTTACTCCATAGGGTCTCATTTGTTTTTCTATGTGTGTTACACCGCACCCTACGTGCCGTAACACTTGGGCGTCCTAGCGGACCTCCACCATAGACTCCATACCCGGGGACTGACTACTGTCTTCCCGGGCATGTAAAGTCACCATTGGCTTTACTAGACCTAAATTTACTAACAGGACTAGTACAAACCATCTTATTGTGGACATACTAGTAGGGGTAATTTGATTACTCCTGGACCTGTTACTCGAGGGGGCACTGTCCCGTCCCCCCTCGTCGAGTTTTGGCTGGTGGCAGTGGAAACTACTTGTTATGTTCGACCCCGGACATAACCCTATGGGATTCGTCCCATTGTTGGAGATTGATACTTTTTCTCGTTAATCTCTAACGTACCACCGATCTACTTATCTTAAATAAGTTTATCGGATGGTATTTTCTGCCAGAACTCGGTTTGAAAAATGGCGTCTGTGTTCGTCTCTGTGACTCCTAAACCAAAGGTCGAGCCCTTTGTTCCACTTTTGGCGGGCTCTGTACAGAGACCTTCCAAAGTGGTGCCATTCTGTCTGGGTTACCACAGGGGTGTGAGAGGGGGTTTAGGCACCCTGGACCGAGTTGCCTTGCCAACTCCGGTCACACTCTGGAGTGATTGGCCCAAGTGGTGAGCCTTCCCACTCACCACTTAGCATGTGTTGATTGACAGCTAGGCTGAATGAATGGGGGTTTTCTGCATAAAAGCAGGGCTTTTGGGACTGGATCTTCAGAAGTCGCCACAGGACCTAAGAATCTGACGAGGGTAACGCTGAGCCGACCTGCACGACGACACCTCCGGTGGAGCCCTGCGGAACCGACTCACCACTTCCCGACGACAGAGGAGATCTCCCTGCCGGAGAGTCACTTCCCCTGGCTGGTGGGAACAACCAGCCCCCTTTGCTTTTTATTCGCCTCAGGACGCAGTGGTCGAATTGCCCGTGCAGAGCACCCCGGCAACCGGGTAGCCACTACTCCTGTACCGCGACCAAAAGGTGGTGCCTTGTGACGGAGCACTCCACGGCTGGTCTCTTCCCTGGTGGTGCACCGGACTTCCTTTTTCTTCAACGACGAGAACCTCTCTACTCTTGGCAAAGACCCGACGTGCATCCACCACCAGGAACATCTGCCCCCGCCGGAGCTGCCCTCCACAATAAGGTACCGTGTCCGCCTGGCTTCCCTTTCGATCGGATTGAGCGTGGTGTCTTAATCCTCTCCTTTCCGTTGGGTCGCCTCCAAGCTTTTCTCATTTATAGTTCTGAACTGGTTCAACCTGCCAATAACAATTTGCTACTAAGACTTGAATGCATCTCCACTAGAGACTTTTTGGGACATTGCGCCTTGCCTCTCTCCGAGTGGGCCTGGCCTCTGAACTTCATGATCTATTGTGATTCTTGCCTTCCTGCCTTGCATTTTATTCGCGAAGGATTGAACTGTGTTGATTTCATGACCTGCCTATCTTTTTCTCTCCCATCCAAACTAATGTTCGAGTGTCATCTAGGTTGAGGTATACACCTCTGTCTGAAAATAAGTGATACCGGTAGAACCTAGAGTTGTCGAAATATTGCTAGGGGGATTGATCGTTTTCTACTCCGTAGAGTAATTGTGTTTGATTTGTTTGCCGTGATTTGCCTTAGTGTTTTTCATAGATGTTCTGTTATAAATAAATACCTTAATATCTTTACACTAAGCCTCGTTGCGTGTTTGCTTGTCTTGCTGTGCAGAATTGCCCTATTTTGTATACTCCACATACTGCACAACTTTTCTTGAGAGAAGTCTGACTGCTCAGCCACAGCTACCACATGAATCTGTGTGGTGCAGACTGCTACCAAGTGGGTTCACCGCCAACGCCTGTAGTCCTAAATCTTTTGCAGTGGTCCCAGAGGGAACTGCACAGGTTTCCGCCTAACAGTCCCCCACTCATGTCCCCCTGCATCCCCACCCCCAAGCAGTGCAGGGGCAGCCTCCACCAGGCCCCCACTCATGTCTCCCACCACCCCACCCCCCAGCAGTGCAGGGGCAGCCTCCACCAGGCCCCCACTCATGTCCCCCACCACCCCCACCCCCCAGCTGTCATGATGCCTGCCTCCAAGGAGCCAATCCAGGCCCGGCACCCTCAGAGACAGGCACCATGCATTCAAGGGAAGTCCCAGCAGCCCCAGATGGGGGCCCTTTGAACTAAGTCCTGGCGCTGTTGGCGTCAGGTCATAGGGGACATCAGTCCTGGCGCCATCGGCGCCAGGCTCATACAGAAGTAGGTTGGGAGTAGTGCTTGGTGTAAACTTACCTGTGCAGACCATGCTGCAACTTCCAAAACTAGAAGGAACTATTTTTCTAGGGACTACTTGATCTCTAGGGTGTGACCGGTGGAGGAATACATATTTCTGGGGGAAGAATACATACCTGGAACTACTTGAAAGGCTATTTAAGCCACACCCAAGCAGCAGACCACGCTTCGCGTTGTTCTGCACTTAGCAGCTGGACGCTCACCGTGCCTGCTCCTGCCTTGGTCCTCCATCACGCCTGCCAGCATCCTGGAAACACCTAAAGAAGAAAAGGGAAGAGAACAGGGGAAAACAAGAACCTTACCTGATACATCTGTACTCCGGATTCTGCACGCCGACAATCCTGCAAAGAAGGCAAACATTTTAAACGCACATCGCGTCGCGCGCAGCACGCCGCATTTCACTCACCTGCACGTTGCGTTTTCGAGTCCTGTGATGTCCATCCGGAGCTTCCACCGCCATCCAGCACCTATTGGAAGAAAGGAGAAAGAGAGGTGAGAAGGGAAACACGAATCTAAGTAGAACTTACCTGTGGTTCAATTCCCTCTCCGCCTTCGGGTTTGTGCCATACCTTCGGCATCTCAGCACCCCGGCCCCTAAGGGGAAAAGAAACAGACATTGTATTAGTGAGAGCATTTGAGAACATTAGCAATACGCTCACTCAAGACTTACCCATTTGCAAGAGAGACACAGCAGCTCTTTTCCGGTCGGAGCCTTACCTCCGGCATTGCCGTACCCCGGCCCTTATGGGGAAAAATACATTGGACATTAAAGGAGATACTTAAAACTGCAAAGGAATCTCTCATCGGAATTCTTACCAGAATTTGGCTTCATCCAAATCGCCTGCAGCCCGGAATCTTCTCCAGCACCTGCGAAAGAAAAGAACAGATGAGTGAATATAAACCCAAACTTGCCATGAACATTTGCGGTACGACGGGAATGGACAAACTAGTTTAAACTCATCAATCCAGTGAAGTAACTGGAATCACAACGCACCCCTGCATCAGAAGCAGGATGGAGAGCTCGTCATTTTGGTCCCTAAGGTGAGTCTTCGCAGGGAATCCCAAAAGGGTTTCACGGAGGGAGAGAAGGGAAGTGGGAGGTCGGAACATCACCTGCAGACTATTAACCCTTCCTTTTCACACACAGTGGGATATTCCTCCGAGCCAGAAAAGCCAGGTTGGGGAATCCAGTCCAGTCCATCTTCCGGGTCTTACGCATCTCTGCAGAAGAGGTCACAGCAGTCCCAGCCACACCCGCGCCTCCGTGGGAGCCAGGTGAGCGTTACAGAACGCGAAGCCTACCCATACTTTCCCACCCAGGCGCCATGGAGACTTCCGAGACAGACCAACTGGCCCAATTATTGGGGGAATTAAAGGACCACTAACTCAGAAAGAACGAGAAAGAAGAAGACAAAAACAATTATGTCTTTACTGTGGAGCTTCTGGACACTTCCTGCGGGATTGCCCGGTAAAACCACCTAAGAAGGTGGTTGGAGCCACAGGCAGTAATCTTCCAGAACCTGATTCGGGAAACGACCAAGCCCGACAAGTGTAGAGGTCCGCTTGCCGAGCGTGAAGACAGACTCTTTGACCTCGCATTTCATCATGCCTATGGTCCTCATAGATCCAAAACAGCCTCAACGGTTGCATGGAATAAAAGCCTACCTCGACAGTGGGGCTATTGGAAATTATGTTGACCTTAAATTGGCTTCCAGGATTGGTCTCCCTCTCCGTCCAAAAACCACCAAGGATGTCATTACCACGGTTGATGGAACCGAAATTGCCTCCGAGCCGGTAACACACTCTACCACGGAAATGACACTGGTTGGCCAAGATGGCCATCGGGAAACCATAGTGTTTGACATAATCAAGGCTCCACAATTTCAGGTAATCTTAGGGATCCCTTGGTTAGAAACACATAATCCTCTAATTGACTGGCGAGCAAAGAGCATAACCTTCCCTGATTGTGCACAAAAGTGTTATCCAGTAAATCCACAGATGGGTCTAGCCTCAGTAACCTCCACAACAGTACCATTACCTTTTGAGTATCAAGACTTTCAAGACGTCTTCCAAAAGGAACAGGCCAACACCTTACCTCCTCACCGTCCATATGATTGTCAGATCGACCTGGTACCCAATGCTCAACCGCCTTGTAGTAAAATCTATGCCCTTACTGAACCAGAGAACCTTCATTTGTGACAGTATTGGATCAGTACCTTGCCAATGGTTTTATTCGCCCGTCAAAGTCACCTGCTTCCTCAGCTCTATTCTTCGTACCGAAAAAAGAAGGCGACCTTAGAACTTGCATTGACTACCGCGCCTTAAATCAGATAACGGTCAAGAATCGTTATCCTCTGCCCTTGATCCCTGAGCTCCTTGACCAGGTAAAAGATGCTTGTATCTATACTAAGTTAGATTTAAGGGGAGCTTACCACCTGGTGCGCGTCAGAGAAGGCGACGAATGGAAAACTGCCTTCCACACCAAATATGGACTCTTTGAGTGCCAGGTAATGCCTTTTCGGGTTGTGCAACGCACCTGCTGCCTTTCAATATTTTATGAATGACGTTTTTCGAGAACTCATCGATGTTTGTGTCATTGTATATATTAACGACATCCTGGTCTACTCCTCCTCGGAATCCGATCATCGAAAACATGTTAGAACTGTCTTGGAGAAACTGCGCCAGCACAAACTGTTTGCAAAACTTGAAAAATGCCTTTTTCATGTTACTGAAGTTGAGTTTCTCGGATTTGTCCTAACACCTAAAGGAGTTTGAATGGACTCACGGAAAGTGGATGCGATCCTCAAATGGCCGTCTCCTAGTTCTGTGAAAGGAGTTCAAAGTATGCTAGGTTTTGCCAATTTTTACAGAAGGTTTATCCCGGAATTTTCTCGAGTGGTTCAACCCATCACGGCGCTCCTACGAAAAAACAGACGCTTCGAGTGGTCTAAGGAGGCAGAACAAGCCTTTCAGGAACTAAAAACCAAATTCACCTCCGCACCTGTGTTAAAACATCCTCGTCCGGACCTCCCTTACGTTGTGGAAACCGACGCTTCTAGTTTAGCCACGGGGGCTGTCCTTTCTCAAAGGGATCCAGTTTCAAATCAACTACATCCCGTAGCCTTTTGGTCCAGGAAATGCTCGGCTCCTGAAGTGAACTACGGAATCACAGACAAGGAACTGTTGGCTATTAAGTCAGCTTTCAAAGCTTGGCGTCACTACCTGCTCGGCGCAAGACACACCGTTACAGTGATTACAGATCACAGGAACTTGCAATACTTGAAAACGGCCAAAGCTCAATCTTCTCGTCAACTCCGTTGGGCGCTGTTCTTTGCAGAATTTGACTTTATAATCACATATCGCCCGGGTTGCAAGAATGGCAAGGCAGACGCTCTATCTCGAATTGGAATGGGTGACATTGCCTCAAGTCTAGAGCCAGTTTTGATTATTCCCGAACAGTGGATTTTGGGTGTAATCTCTTCTCAAACTATTGAGGATGTTCAAGGTAGAGTTAAATTTCTTTTCGACGCTACAGCTTTACAAGAATGGAGCCAGAAAGGCTCAAACTATTCCATTAATAAGGATTTACCCTATTTCCCAGGGCGGTTATTTCTGCCTCACAAGGAATTGCAAGAACTCGTCTTAGCACATTATCATGATACACTAATGGAAGGACACCCGGGCATCGCTAAAACAGTGGAAAAGATCAAACGGCATTTCTGGCGGCCATCCTGGCGAAAGGATATTAAATCCTTTGTGATGACCTGCGGAGTGTGCGCCCAAAATAAAAGTCAGAAGCAAAAACCAGCCAGTCCTTTACGGCCCCTGGACATCCCTCCGGCACCGTGGCACACCTTAACGGTGGACTTTATAACTGACCTGCCTCCTAGTCATGGGTATAATACTATCCTGGTGATTGTAGACCTCTTCTCCAAGATGGCTCATTTTATCCAATTGAAGGGGTTGCCTTCAGCCCCCAGCTTAGCAAAGGAAGTTCTTGAAAATGTTGTTCGTTTACATGGCTTCCCATCCATATTGGTTTCTGATCGGGGAAGTCAATTTATTTCTCATTTCTGGAAAAGGTGTTGCCAAATGGCCCAAGTTGATGTGCGATTATCCACCAGTCACCATCCTCAAACTGATGGTCAAACCGAAAGAACAAACCAGACCCTGGAACAGTATCTGCGGTGTATGTTACCTCAATCTGAGGGTAATTGGAAGGACATTCTATGGATTGCCGAGTACGCGTACAACAATTCTGTGCATTCTGGAACGGGTCAGACTCCTTTCTATACCCTATTCGGCCATCATCCTAGGACTTCGGACCTTGAATCCCCTCAAAGCCTTGAAATGCCCGCCGTGGATCATTTACATGCCACAATAACCCAAGCCTTCAAGGAAGCAAAGACTCATTTACAACAAGCCAAAGAAAGGTACAAGGAAAATGCTGATTTACATCGAAGTAAAGTACCTCCTTACAAAGTAGGAGACCAAGTGTGGCTTGCAACTAGACATTTACCGCTTAAAGGTCCACAAACTTTTAACCCAAGATATATAGGGCCTTATCCAATCAAAGCTATCATTAACCCGGTAGCCTTCAAACTCGATCTGCCACCTAATATGCAAATCCATCCCGTTTTTCACGTATCACTGTTGAAACCAGTACCACCGGACACCAGGTTATGCAAACCACCAGAACCAATTCCAATAGATGGGGAATTGGAATTCGAAGTTAAGGACATATTGGATTCTAAGATGTCCAAGTCAAAACTCTTTTATCTGATTGATTGGAAAGGATATGGACCTCAGGAAAGATCTTGGGAACCAAGTGAGAATGTACATGCACCTCGACTAATACGGAATTTTCACCGGAAGTTCCCAAATAAACCGAGGCCTCCAGGTTGGACACCCTTGGGAGGGGCCTTGGGGGGAGGTACTGTCATGATGCCTGCCTCCAAGGAGCCAATCCAGGCCCGGCACCCTCAGAGACAGACACCATGCATTCAAGGGAAGTCCCAGCAGCCCCAGATGGGGGCCTTTTGGACTCAGTCCTGGCGCCGTTGGCGTCAGGCTCATAGGGGACATCAGTCCTGGCGCCAGGCTCATACAGAAGTAGGTTGGGAGTAGTGCTTGGTGTAAACTTACCTGTGCAGACCATGCTGCAACTTCCAAGACTGGAAGGAACTATTTCTCTAGGGACTACTTGATCTCTAGGGTGTGACCGGTGGAGGAATACATATTTCTGGTGGAAGAATACATACCTGGAACTACTTGAAAGGCTATTTAAGCCACACCCAAGTAGCAGACCACGCTTTGCGTTGTTCTGCACTTAGCAGCTGGACGCTCACCGTGCCTGCTCCTGCCTTGGTCCTCCATCACGCCTGCCAGCATCCTGGAAACACCTAAAGAAGAAAAGGGAAGAGAACAGGTGAAAACAAGAACCTTACCTGATACATCTGCACTCCGGATTCTGCACGCCGACAATCCTGCAAAGAAGGCAAATATTTTAAACGCGCATCGCGTCGCGCGCAGCACGCTGCATTTCACTCACCTGCACGTGGCGTTTTCGAGTCCTGCGACGTCCATCCGGAGCTTCCACCGCCATCCAGCACCTATTGGAAGGAAGGAGAAAGAGAGGTGAGAAGGGAAACACGAATTTAAGTAGAACTTACCTGTGGTTCAATTCCCTCTCCGCCTTCGGGTTTGTGCCATACCTTCGGCATCTCAGCACCCCGGCCCCTAAGGGGAAAAGAAACAGACATTGTATTAGTGAGAGCATGTGAGAACATTAGCAATACGCTCACTCAAGACTTACCCATTTGCAAGAGAGACACAGCAGCTCTTTTCGGGTCGGCGCCTTACCTCCGGCATTGCCGTACCCCGGCCCCTATGGGGAAAAAGACATTGGACATTAAAGGAGATACTTAAAACTGCAAAGGAATCTCTCATCGGAATTCTTACCAGAATTTGGCTTCATCCAAATCGCCTGCAGCCCGGAATCTTCTCCAGCACCTGCGAAAGAAAAGAACAGATGAGTGAATATAAACCCAAACTTGCCATAAACATTTGCGGTACGACGGGAATGGACAACATAGTTTAAACTCATCAATCCAGTGAAGTAACTGGAATCACAACGCACCCCTGCATCAGAAGCAGGATGGAGAGCTTGTCATTTTGGTCCCTAAGGTGAGTCTTCGCAGGGAATCCCAAAAGGGTTTCACGGAGGGAGAGAAGGGAAGTGGGAGGTCGGAACATCACCCGGAGACTATTAACCCTTCCTTTTCACACACAGTAGGATATTCCTCCGAGCCAGAAAAGCCAGGTTGGGGAATCCAGTCCAGTCCATCTTCCGGGTCTTACGCATCTCTGCAGAAGAGGTCACAGCAGTCCCAGCCACGCCCGCGCCTCCGTGGGAGCCAGGTGAGCGTTACACCAGCCACCAGGGGCACCCTCCACCAGGCCCTCACTAATGCTACCATCACCCCCACCCCCCAGCAGTGCAGGGGCAGCCTCCACCAGGCCCCCACTCATGTCCAACTCATGTCTCCGACCACCCCCACCCCCCAGCCACCAGGGGCACCCTCCACCAGGCCCCCACTCATGTCTACCTTCACCCCCACCCCCCAGCAGTTCAGGGGCAGCCTCCACCAGGCCCCCACTCATGTCTACCACCCCCCCACACCCCAGCAGTGCAGGTAGACATGAGTGGGGGCCTGGTGGAGGGTGCCCCTGGTGGCTGGGGGTGGGGGTGTTGGGAGACATGAGTTGAACATGAGTGGGGGCCTGGTGGAGGCTGCCTCTGCACTGCTGGGGGTGGGGGTGATAGTAGACATGAGGTGCCCTGGATGCTGGGGAGTGGGGGTGCAGGGGGACATGAGTGGCGGCCGGGTGGAGGCTGCCCCAGGATGCTGGGGGGTGGGGGTGCAGGGGGACATGAGTGGGGGTCTGGTGGAGGCTGCCCCTGCACTGCTGGGGGGTGGGGGCGATGGTAGACATGAGTGGGGGCCTGGTGGAGGCTGCCCCTGCACTGATGGGGGTGGGGGTGCAGGGGGACATGAGTGGGGGCCTGGTGGAAGGTGGCCCTGGATGCTGGGGCGGGTGCAGGGGGACATGAGTGGGGGCCTGGTGGAGGCTGCCCCTGCACTGCTGGGGGGTTGGGGTGCAGGGGGACATGAATGGGGGCCTGGTGGAGGCTGCCCCTGGTGGCTAGGGGGTGGGGGTGGTGGTAGACATGAGTGGGGGCCTGGTGGAGTGTGCCCCTGGATGATGGGGGGTGGATGGTGCAGGGGGGCATGAGTAGGGGCCTGGTGGAGGCTGCCCCTGCACTGCTGGGGGGTGTGGGTGCAGGGGACATGAGTGGGGGCCTGGTGGAGGCTGCCCCTGCACTGCTGGGGGGTATGGGTGGTGGGAGACATGACTGGGGGCCTGGTGGAGGGTGCCCCTGCACTGCTGGGGGTGGGGGTGGTGGTAGACATGAGTGGGGGCCTGGTGGAGGCTGCACCTGCACTGCTGGGCGGTGGGGGTGATGGTAGAAATGAGTGGGGTCCTGGTGGAGGGTGCCCCTGGATGCTGGGGGGTGGGGGTGCAGGGGGACATGAGTGGGAGCCTGGTGGAGGCTGCCCCTGCATTGCTGGGGGGTGGGGGTGGTGGGAGACATGAGTGGGGGCCTGGTGGAGGGTGCCCCTGGTGGCTGGGGGGGTGGGGGTGGTGGTAGACATGAGTGGGGGCCTGGTGGAGGCTGCACCTGCACTGCTGGGGGTGATGGTAGACATGAGTGGGGGCCTGGTGGAGGGTGCCCCTGGATGCTGGGGGTGGGAGACATGAGTGGGGGCCTGGTGGAGGGTGCCCCTGGATGCTGGGGGGTGGGGGTGGTGGGAGACATGAGTGGGGGCCTGGTGGAGGGTGCCCCTGGATGATGGGGGGTGGGGGTGCTGGGAGACGTGTTTGTGATCAGTAGTGCAAGGTGACATGTGGGTTGGCTGGGGGGCATGGCCATGGTGGATGGATTGCCTGTGGGACATGAGCAGGGGTCAGGGTAGTCCCCTGTGGTGTGAGCTGCCTGCAGGGGCCGTGGAGGGTGTAGAGGGAATACCTGGGAGGACCCACACAGCCAAATCACGTGTAGCATTCCCTGGCACCACCAAAATACACGCACCCTGCTGAAATCGCGTGTGAATCTTCCTGCGCACCTCGGAATACACGTACCCAAGCCAATCGCGTGTGGAACTTACCGCGCACCCCGAAGTACACGTACCCAGGACAATCGCGTGTGGAACTTCCCGTGCACCCCGAAACACACATACCCAGGCTAATCGCATGTGGAACTTCCCGTGCACCCCGTAGTACACGTTCCCAGGCTAATCGCGTGTGGGACTTCCCGCGCACCCCGTAGTACACGTACCCAGGCTAATTGCGTGTGGGACTTCTCGCGCACCCCGAAGTACACGTACCCAGGCCAATCGCGTGTGGAACTTCCTGAGCATCCCGAAGTACACGTACCCAGGCCAATCCCGTGTGGAACTTCCTGCGCACCCCGAAGTACACGTACCCAGGCCAATCGCGTGTGGAACTTCCCACGCACCCCGAAACACACGTACCCAGGCTAATCGCGTGTGGAACTTCCCGCGCACCCCGTAGTACACGTACCCAGGCTAATCGCGTGTGGGACTTCCCGCGCACCCCGAAGTACATGTACCCAGGCCAATCGCGTGTGGAACTTCCCACGCACCCCGAAGTACACGTACCCAGGTCAACCGCGTGTGGAACTTCCCGCGCACCCAGGAACACACGCACACGCTATTTTTCACACAGCGGGTGTCCGTGTTTGTCGGTACCCCTTTGCACCTCATTTGTCCTAGAGGGCCACTGTATGGACCATTCATCATGGCTGCATATGGGTGCTTTTTGTTATCGCACATTTTGGCGCACATTTTTTTCAGGCGCAGGGACGCTACCGCCTGCTTTCTTGTGGCATACTTGTTTGGCCCTATGCGCGTCTTTGACCCTGCGCTGGTTTGCCCTATTCGATTCCATGAATACGGGTTGTAGGCGAGCGTGTGGGCGTTCCGCACACTTGCCTCCTGTACTTCCCCCGTGACGCCCATATTTTCACGCGTCGTTCCCCATTCCGAGTGTTACGCCCCGTGTTCCGCCTACTTTTGTGATGTGCGCCGCGCTATGTGCGATTTCGCAGTGGCCGTGGCGCATGCTGTTGGATGACCTGTGCGCCGGCGTGCGCGGCGCTCATTTTCAGCGCACATCCAATGTTTTTCTCGCGCACGGACTTCCATGAATCGATGTGCGCTGGTTTTCCTGCGATTTTCGCACTTGCACTGCGATTTTCACGCTTTTACTGCGAATCGCACGTTTTGGCACCTCTGCGCGGGAATTTTCGGCGCACATTAATTCCATGACTCGACCCCTATGTATTTATATACCGGTCATTTGAAATCCAGCAGATGACTTCTGTTCCTGTGCAGCTCTGCAGATCCTGGTGTTCCTGGGCCTCAGTCATGGGGACAAGAGGGAGGACTTCTAGGGACTCCTGCACTGCAATGGGATGGTCACCGATAGTAACCAGCAATTTTCAAACAAGTGGCAATTGGGTGTTTCGGCTCCTCACGTCTACTGCAAACGGTACCACCATGGTTGCTGGCTGTCTAGATGGGCTTTCCTTGCATCTGGGGTCCAGCACTCTGTTGAGATGGCTCAGGCCCGGTCAGTCCTGCTTCCTGGGAGTCCGGAGGATCTTCCTGGAGCTCTTGGCCAGCTTAAAAGCAGCGTACACAAACTGGTGTTCCTCTCCCTAGCTCTTCGGTGCTAGCAGCAACTGCAGTGGAAGTGCAACCAGCTTTGAGAGGATGTCCAGGTGGCTTACTTTGGAGTTGATTGGCCCCACCAACTCAAAGGGAAAAGTCGTCCTTGCAGGGGCTTCTCTGTCGATACTAATTTGGAGTTTCAGCACAGCAGCAGGGCTTCACCGGGCAAACCAATGGTCCAGGAGTTGCAGCAGGCATCCTCTTCAAGTCCTTCTTCGGATTCCTTCGTCCAGTTGACTCTGCCTTCCAAGCCAAAAAGCCTTGCCTTTTATGCAGGTTTCTCCCATTCACTCCAGCTTGGTTGTCAATCACCCAGCAGGGTGGCTGTCCTTGCCAGACAGCCAGCCAGTCAATCACCTCGGAATGCATTCCTGTCTCCTAGGAGACTAAGCACAGGGAGTTTCGGGCACCTCCCTCACTTCCTGACTCCACCAGACACCCTGGAGCCACAGGCAAGCTTCACTCGTGAATCCCTGAATGAAGGGACCAAACCTGGTTTGGTGCACAGAGTAAATCCCAAGAAGGACCTTTCCAGAGAGAAATGGGGAAAAAAGAATACCAGGGCCATTTTGACAAAATTGGCACTCCAGGGTGCTTTACTATAGCTGTGAACCCAGCTTGTGGTAAAGACACACCATGGTAGTAAAAAGTAAACCACTGCCACCATCCATTCATCGAAGAAAGGGTAACATAAAATTGTAACATGGGAAGCTAGACAAAGGGGGTACTATGTAACCCCTCCAGCACCCTATTGTAAGATAGTGCGTGCTGGGTCTAGGAATTTACAATTGTAAGTAAAGTCAATTTCACTTTACTGCTCTTGGAAACAGTAGTTATCCAAGAGAAATGTATTTAAACATTTGGGGAAATCTGCAAGACTTCCCTGTGCCACTGCACTGAAGGTACTATGTGACACAATGCAAAAAGAGGCCTATGGAGTTTGTCAGACTCCAAAAACCAAAACAAACAGAGTTAAAATCACATGAAAATACATGAGAGAGTGGGAAAAAGGGTCTCACTTTCTCCAGGTAAAAATGAAAAAAAGTCCTAGAATCCAGCAAAAGAGCCTGGGGTCTCTAAGGTAGAGAGGAATTAGCACATTTCTGAGAATTCTCCCTAACATACGGAGGAGTCCTGAACACGAGTTGAGCAATGCTCGTGTATGAACGGATATTAGACTCACATTTAAATAGTGGATTGGAGTATAAAAGGCCAGCATTAGGCTGTGCAAGATATATAATGGATTAAAGCGCAATTGCCATAAGAGATCTCTGATTGAAACACTGCTATAGTTGAAGTGGGGTTCTTGCGCAATACAATGGTGCCTTATGTTTTGCTGAGAAACTGTCCTTTATGAGTGATGTCGGATTTTCTTGCAAATTGTGGTGCACGAAGGACTTGTTTGCTTTTACAAACAGAGATCACAATTTTTGTTAATAGTTTGATACTTCAGTCATTCAGCAGAGGATATATATAGCCGGAAAAACTTGCAGCCACCTTTTCAGTCATGTTTCCATTGTCAAACGCCTGCCCTTCATAAGTAACATTTGCTGTAGACAGAGCGCATTGCCGATTATTGAGTTTATGGTGTCAGTGACTTGTACGACCTTTCTTTTCATTGCTCTCTGTTGTTTCCAGCTACACTGTATGGGCGTGAGGACTTTTCAAACGCTTATGTGCTCAGCCACGATCTAGAATATAATAGCACTCATCCAATGCTACAGGAGTGACCATGGCTGTTGTATGGTTCTTGGCTTAAGTGTAGCTGAACAAAAGGAAAAAGGAGAAAAACAAATTGCTTTTTTTTTTATAGTTGTTGCTTTTAACAGATAATTATATTTATGTCTCAGAGTCCAAACTGCTACAGCGGATCTTTGGAGGCGCTGATTCCATGGATGCTTATATGATGGAAGATATAACTTGCTGTATTATTATTGCTTTGCATTGTGATGTGCTAGCAAGTTTGCGCTATGTGGCCTCTGCTGTCAATATGTTGCTGATAGATAGGATTTGTAATGTTTTGCTAATATTATATTTAAATTAAGAGGTTTAGCTAAAAGGGGAATTCATGTGTTTATTTATTTTAAACATGCTCTTCAGGAGTGGGGTATTTATTTGAATTGCTATGATAGCTTTGAGTTCTGTGAAGGGGGAAAATCTGTTGAGTAATGCCGCTCGTCTTTTGTGTAAATCAAGTGTGTAGGGTTGTTGGGTATCCATAAAATTTGAGATGGGTCCTGCTTGGCAGAATGAAAATATGATTGCTGGACAGTGATTGTAGCACAAATGTGGTTGTTGAATATGCACATGAAGAAATAGATACATTTTGTGTGGGTATGCGTATATGCATGAGTTGTAGGTATTTGGTCATAAAGATGGATGAAGCTGTTTGTGGGTGAATATGAAAATATACATTGGGCCTCATTACACGGAAGGCGGTAAGGGTTAACGGTCACCGGTAATGGTACCGGTGACCGTTAACCCTTACCGCCTTACTACGAGGTCCCTTTGCGGGTTGGTACTTTAACGCCTGGTTTTTGCAGGCGTTAAAAACCAACCCGCAAAGGGACCTTGGTGCTAATTACGGCACTGCAAATTTGCGGTACCGTAATTAGCACCTTCCCCATTCCCATTATGCCCAATGGGGCAAAAATGGGAATGGGGAAGGGCAATGGTGGAAGGGGGAATTACCGCTCCGCCAACCTTGGAATAGGGTGGTAATTCCCCTTTCCTCCAAGGCGGTGCCGGTAGTTTACCGCCATGGACCAAGGTGCTAATAGGTTTACCGCCTTCCGTGTAATGAGTCCCATTGACTTGGAACTAAAATCTTCTAAATGTACACTATTGGAGCTAAGCATGAGCTGTACAATTTTATATGGCTTTTATTGTATACATAGTTGCACAAAATGTTAAGGATTTGTTTATTAGGTCTCAGTCTGACAGATTATCTGGGTTTGTTACTCATATTTGGTTGTTGAGTAGTTGCTCTTTCATTACTGTATAGGTAATGTTAGTTCAAGTTATGTGGCACACCGAGCAAATATACAAGTTTAATTCTGTTTATAATGGTGAATATATTGACTCATATGCTCTTTCTTGTACTCTTTTTGGTTTATTTCTTTACTTTCACTATATCTGCTTTTGGTTTCAAGTTAAAACATTTATGATTTTGTTTATTTTCCTAGAATGCGATTTATTTGGGATAATTCTTGGGTGCAACGCCATTAAATGTCACTATTTGGCAAAAATGGAGGAAGAGAGAAAGGAGAAGAGGAGAAGGGAAGAAAAGGGTAGGAGATGGGTGGGAGAGAAGAAAATAAGAAATAACATGCACTCAATGTTGAAAGATTGCCAATGGATGCAGCTTGTTTCAGAGATCTTGTTTCATTGGAGATAATGTCGGCAAACATAACATTCATGGAATGTTAAGGGTGTGAATAATCCTATTAAGTGGAGGGAAATACTATCAATGATAGGTAGACGGAGGCCAGATATAGTATTTTTACAGGAGACCCATTTGAGACGAGATCAAGTAGGATATATTTTAAATGATTTATATGTAAAGGAGTTTTCGGTTTTTGAGTTATTTTTCAAGTAATTCCCACAGAGTATATATTCTTTTTAGGAGAGGCTTGAGATATAGAACTGATTGTGTATATATAGATCCGGAAGGGAGATATGTTGCACTAAATTTGCACATTGAGAATAGATACATGCCAAATTCTGAATATTTATGTGCCCAATGTGAATCAGGATGTTTTTTTTATAACGCTGGATGAAGTGCTGGACCAACTGGGTTGCACAGAGATTATAGTTTGGGGAGACTTCAATACCACAATTAAAATTAAAATGGATAAAACTACTCAGGCTAATTCTTATGTTGAGTTTAAAGCAAGAAAGGGACTTCTAAGATAATTAGATAAGTGGGATTTACATGACATTTGGCAAGATCTTAATGACTTTCATTCAATGGCACATGGTATGTCTTCATGTATTGATGTTTTACTTGTTAGTAGAAGCTTATGTAGGGACATTTGTAATGCTTCAATTGGAGATGTCGTATTGTTTGATCATGCTCCTATTATGTTGGAATTGGACGAGACTGCGAGTGGTTTGAGGTCTAGGAAGCAGAGATGTTTGAATATACAGTTGCACTCAGATTCTGAATTTGTCAAGCATATAGAAACAGAAATATCACTGTTTATAAAGGATAATTTGCATTCAGTAGACTCTATATGAGTGATTTGGGATGCATTGAAGGCAACATTGCGTGGTAAAATTATTAGTTTTGCATCACATCGGAAACGTCAACGGGAGAAGGTTATGTTCAAATTAGAGGATGAGTATAAAGCATGTGAAGTACACTATTGTGTCTGCCCAAATGAGGAAAATATGTTGGCTTTGACTCATGCGAAAAATGCCTTAGATTGTGAACTTCATCATAAGGAAGAGACACATCTATTCTATTCCAGGCAGGCTTTCTGGGAAAGGGGTGAAAGGTTGGGGGCCTTGTTAGCAAGCCGTGTACAGCAGAAAGAGAATAATAGGCAAGTACTTTTTATTGTTGCTAAAGGACGAACGATAAGGAGAAGGAATTTAGAAATGTGTGAGGAATTCAGCCAATATTATGCCTCTCTATACAAGGATGATGAAACAGTTTCTGAGTTGGAAATTAATACTTTTCTCAATAGACTTGAAATGCCATGCTTAAATGAACAGGAAAGATTGGGCCTAGATGCACCAATTGCAGATGAGGAAATTGAAAACTCAATCAGTATATCGGCAAATGGTAAATGTCTGGGCCTTGATGGCTTTCCAATAGAGTTTTATAAGACCTTTAGTCAGATCCTGTCACCTTTCCTTGTAAAATTATATGCAGAGATTTTGGATAATAAGGCGGTTGCTGAATCAATGCAGACTACATTAATAACGGTTATTCCAAAACCAGGTAAAAATCTTTCGATAAGTGAACATTTATAGCCTATTTCGTTTTTGAATGTTGATGTGAAACTCCTGGCGAAAATATTTGCTAGAAGATTAAATACCCTGCTTCCGAAGCTAGTTCATAAAAATCAGACAGGTTTTGTAAGTGGAACGAATAGTAATGGTAACTTGTGAGAATTGCTCAATGTTATTTACCTAAAGAGACACTCTGCGGAGGCGTATGCGGCAATCTGTATAGATGCAGAAAAGGCTTTTGATAGGGTAAGCTGGGTTTTTTTACATCAATTTTTTGCTTAAAATAAATTGTGGACCACTTTTCCTTAGACTTTTTAGACCCTTATATTGAGGTGCAAAAGCAACCGTAGCTGTTAATGGTAATCGTTAAGTGTTTTCAGATTCTGAAAGGAACTAGGCAGGGATGCCCTTTGTCCCTGCTACTGTTTGATCTATTTATTGAGCCTCTAGCCGTTATGCTTAGAAACCATCCAGATATAGTGGGTATTCTGTTTGGGGACTTTCTGTCAAAAGTACTTTTATAGGCAGATGACATCTCCCAAAAATGATTTAAGGACTTTGAGTCAGGAACACAAGTGGGTCTGGGTTTTAAAAAAAATGCTAAATTCTGAAAGTAAATCATTAACTGATTAACAAGTGTTTACAATTAGGTTAATTGTAATTCCAGATAGTTGTGTTTGCCCTATCACTACATACATTCATTACTGATGATTGAATTTGTCAAGAAAGTCACTGCTAGTAAACACACATTCCCAGAACAATGTTACCCAAGATCACAAGGCATTCCAGTGCAGCGCCATCAGTTCTTGTTGCCTATTGAAGGGTAACACAAAGTACAATGCAGTTGTTGGGGACAAACTCCCAGGTAGGCTTGAGGCCTAGTAGGAGTTTGCAGACTCTTGGAAGGCCCGAACACCTTCACCCAAAAAGGAACTTAGACCCAGCCAGACAGCAAATTCAAACTGAGGTTTATTACAGCCAACTCCAATAGGGATCAGTACAAGGATCGAATAAATCCAACAACATCTCAACATCCCTTGGCCCGCAGGCCAGTTTTGTATCCTGATTGAGTCACAGTGACTTCACAACCTGGGCCCCTCTCCAGAAAACCTATCACACTACTGGATTGGGTATTGAGTAGTAGTCCACCTATAGTGGACAATATACATGTTATTCTACTGGCTCTCTCATGTCAGGTGTCTGGCATGGTCCATCCCCAAATAACTATCTCTAAACAATGTTGTGGTATGAGGGTCTTACCATTGGTTCTTGCCCATTGCTACACACATCTAGGAGTCTGAACTGTGATTGGGTGGAGCTGATCTCCCCAGGCATGTGATCTGAAATGGTTCTCAGCTCTTGGTGTACCTTCTCAAGGTAACAAGAGTGACTATGTGTAATTTGTGTGCAAGACCTTAGACTATGAGAGTGCTTGTTCACATCGAGCAACAATTATCTCACGTTGTAACATCTTTGTTGCAAGCTTCTGTCTGGCGGCGTGAGATTAACTTTCTTTCCCAGTTTATGGTTTCGCTTCACCATCTGAGTTGGCCGGGTCACCTTTCAGAGACCATGATTTGGAGCTTCTACAGCTCTGAATTATGAGGAATTAGTTGCTTTTATTGCAGCTGGTGTTACTGTTGTTCAGGGAATGGAATGTCGTCCGTATCTGGTGGCCTTGACAGCGGGCCCTGTCTCACATATTTTGCTCTTGTCCAGCCTGAATTCGCCTCAGCTCAGCTCTTGCTGAGAGGCTTGTGGCCTGCTGTAATTTGCCTAAGCCATAGCATGGCTTCTACATGTTTGTGCTATTCTATATTCTTTATATGTAATTCACACTGGCCTATTAGGTCGCATAGGTGCTCCTGCAGTTCCATGAGGTTAATTACACGTAAGCATCTGCTAGCTATATTCAGGATCACTTGCTTCTTGCAGTTTCTGCGCTGCTGCGTTAAAGCTAATGACAAAATAATAAAAGCAAATGGCAATATGTATATGTATCTGTCCTCTAACTACAGAACTCTATGCCTCTGTTCTTCATGTATTCAAGTGTATGTGTTTGTGTCCCGATGTGCGCTTCCTGTCTAATGCTGCTACCTCGTGGTGTCTCTAATGTCATCAGTGGCTGTGACTCCTCAGCGCTTTAGTCAATACTGTCGATTCAGCTCTCTTTGGTTGCGGCCTGGGGCTCCCCCACCAGTCTGGGTAAGGCTTGTACCACACCTGGTCGGTAGGGCTGGCTGAGTGGGTACCACTCCACATACCTATCGATCATTGGAGCACTAGGAATTGGTCTGAAATAGTATGGGGGTTCACAATATCTTCTGCTCTTCTTCCACATCATGTACCTTATAGGAGGGGGAGGAGGGGGTGAATTTGGCCATCCCTCTTCACAGTCCACACTTAAGATCTAATCACACTAATCATAAATCACATCTAATTGACACCTGTATCGGGGCAAATACACTTATCTATGCTATTAAACACTATTACAAAAATGTTTAAAAAAACTGAGCCGTGCTTGTTTCTAATTCTAATGGTATTGTCTTTAATGTCATGGGTTCACAGTGCATTTTGTCCTTTTGGTGACCCGGGCAGAGATATACAAACTATGCAAATTTTTGGAGTGTGAGCCATGGGAGTGTGAGCTACACATTAGTGACCAGTGATGGATAACAACTGTGCATCACGTGAAAACAAAGACAAGTGTTATTACGTGGATAGACTGGCCTACAATTTATGTAGGCAGAAAATGCCTTAACTCTGGCAGTGTCCCGGTGAAACAGAATTTGGCACGCCCCCGGCATCAGCATACTTAAAAATGGTGGCGCCAGCCCATGCCTTGGTAGGGCTTAAGCCTCCCACTTTGAGGAGGTTGCAGAAGAAGACAGCACTCTGCCTTGATGTCCAAGTGCCAAACCCTGGGTACTGCTGAGAAATGGGTGCTTGCAAGATCCTGTCAGATTTCTCCTTTGAGAGAGCAGACTGTTTAAATGTAAACATCCATTAACATGGCAGCAGCAGCAAACATATACTGGCAGAAGACAGAAGCCCGCCCAGACAATAACAGTACCCTATGGTGACGAGCTTTCAGAATATCATCCAGCCACCCCTCAAAACAAGGTGAGGCTGGCTCCACCACTGCACCGCTCAGGGAGGCACCCTATGTAAAGGAAAAGCTCCCAGCACCTGCACAGGAAGCTTTTCTGTCATGACGACTAGGGCTGCCCCAGGAAACTCCCACATTTCCTTGAGAAGACTTGGCATGGGACTGAATGGAGAAATATCCAGCCTCACATCCTGTTTAAAAGGTGTCCAAATTGTTATATATATCTTGCAATTTACAGGCATTTTATTCCAACGGTGAGTATTGTGACCAACGAAAACAGCAGAGTCCAACTTGCATTACCCACTCAAAAGGCTTTATTGCTTAATCAATATCACAGTCATGTTTCAAAGTTTAAAGTGTGACCATTCGTATTAAGAATGCCCACAATTGTAAATTTGAAACATGACATCTGCATTCAAGCAAAAGCATTTAGGGAACATTAAAATGTTGTATGTTCCCAAAATGTCTGGGATTTTATTCAAAATGCCAGCATTGGCCATGACCCTGAGCCCCACCCTTCCCCTACCCCAAGGTGAAGGGGAAGCCCAGAATATTTATTTTGGGCAGAGGCAACTTATTTCAGTGAAAAGCCCCCCTCTCCAAAACAGAAACAGGGAGCTTTTCATTTAAATAGGGCACCGCCACCACACCACATCGGGGAATCCTTTCAAAGGAGCGCCTTGCACCGGCTGGAGAGCACAGCGCTTTTCATTTAAATAGGGTGCCACCACCAGACAGGTTGCCCATGCCTAAGGCCGGCACTGAATGTACACCAGTCTAGCCAAATCATGTTTTCCTTACCTTCGATGGACAGTTACTGTGCGCTATGGGTGAAGCAAAGATACGTTTTATTACGTGGATAAGCTGGCCTACACCCAATGTAGGCCAGCCTATCCACATAATAAGACTTCACTTACCATTTCTGCTTAACCTGTGATGCACGCTACTGTGTGCATCAAGTATACAGCAAAGACAAGTGTTATTATGTGGATACACTGGACTACATTCAATGTGGCTGGGGCTCTTCCCAAAACTGACAAAAAAGATGGAAGCAGTAGAACAATAATAAAAACGGACTGATTTGAAACAGCAAACAAAAGAAAATAACTAACGAGAGTGTGTCCGAATATGGGGATCAGTGCCCCATATTTCAAGAGGCAAGAGTAAAGATAGACGCTTCCATACTTGCACACACCAAAAAAATGAACTCTGATTTCATGCACTAAATGAAAGGATGGATCCTCAACAACATGTTGAGTGATTAGGCATTTTAACCCCAAAAATAGTGATACAAATTTGCTTACCCACATAATATCTAAAATACTGTATTAGCATTATTCTTTCAACTCTAAACCACCCTTTTGAGCAACAACTTTTCTCTTTGAAGTCATAGAGCCCCTCAGCCCCATGACATGGAGACCTCCAGCCTAGAGGCTTCCAAGTCATGGGGTGGAGGGAGCCCTTGGACTTCAAAACGAATCGTTTCTTTTTGAAGTCACTCTGCCTTCATAAAGAAATGCTTTCCATTATGGAAAACATTTCTTTATGAAGTCAGAGTGACTTAAAAAAGAAACTATTTCTTTTTTAAGTCCGAGGGGACCCCTTCCAGGACATGAGTCACAAAGCCCCCCGGACTGCGAGGGCTGCGTGGGGCCTCACTAAAATCATTAAGAAGCGGATTCAGAATTTTCCGGGCACGGTGGAATTTTGGCAACCTCAAATATAGTTCGTCCATGAAATATATTTAGAAAAACCTCGCACTTGAGTTAATGAGTGAAAATGTAATACTTTGAAACCTTTCCAGATTTTAAAGAGTCTTATGGCTCAGTCTAAATACACAAACACACACACATACATACACACAAACACACACCGCCCTGCAGCCCCACCCAGAGGCTATGCTGCCCCAGACATTGTGTGTTGTGCATCTCCCAGCACGGACATCTCCTGACACACTAAAAGACTGAGTATGTTTTGGGACTCAATCTGGCCCCTGCCCTCAGGTTCTGGGGATTTTGTCAACTTTCCACCCAAATTGCCTGAACTTGAGAACTGGCAGTATGTGGCATTGAAGGGCCTTGTTTTGGAACTTCCATCATCCCAATGCCGTACAGAGACACAGAGCCAAGTTAACTTTAACCTTCTTTATTCTGTCTCCAACTGAAACTGTAGCTTTCTTTCTTTGTCCCTCCCCAAAAGAGGAGAGCGGTGGACAGCGTCTAGCCAGTCAGGTGGTGCAGGGGTGACATTTTGGCCTAGGTGTTAAGCGGAGAGACTCCTGGAAGAGGTGGGTCTTGAGTTCTTTTCTGTATTGTAGGAGCCTGGGGTGAGTCTGATGGTGACCGGGAGGAGGTTCAATAGTCTTGGGGCTTAGGGAGAAAAGGCTTGTTTCCTCGTCCTTTCCTTTTAGAGCGGTGAATTTCAAGTCTGAATGTGCCCTGGCTTCTGATGGTGCACTATCTGCCAGAGATACTGAGTTTCTCTGCAAGTTAGCTGGGTGACTAGAGGGTGACTGCCTTATAGATGATGCAGCAAAACTTGAAGGTGATTCATGCATGCAGTGGGAGCCAGTGAAGGTCAATGAGGGCTGGGGTGATGTGGTTGTATCTGCGTCGACTCTTGATGAGGCATGCAGCCACCTGTAGGAGACTTCTCAGGGGCACAAGGGAGGGTGAAAGGAGGCCTTTGAGGAGGGCATTGCCCCCATCAAGGTGGGATAGGACCAGTGCTTAAACAGTGGTTCTAAAGATGTCCGGTGGGAGGAAGGGCCTGACTTTCCACAGGAGGGAGAGCTGTTACCAAGCTGTCTTAGTTTTCTTAGCTATGTGTGTCTTGAAGGAGAGGTGTTTGTTGATGTGGATCCCAAGGGACGTGGCGCAGGAGGTTAGCTCAGATGTGAAGCCCTCAGGGTTCATGGTTGATAGCCAGGTCTGTATGTTTGGGTGTTCAAGGTTGTTGTTGAGCAGTGGAAATTCAATCTTGTAGGGGTTGAGCTTCAAGTATGCACTGGACATCCAAGAGTGGCTCAGCAAGAGGTTGGTTTTGAGCCTGTGGATGTCCTTGATGGAGTCGATCTTGAAGTATAGCTGTGTGTCATCAGGGTATTGGTGGATGTGGATGTTGTGTGTGACAAGGAGGGCACCGAGCGGCTCCACGTATAGATTGAAGATCACTTGGGAGAGGATGGAACCCAGCGGTACTGCACAGGTGACAGGCAGCATTGGTGATCTAGAGTAGTCCTTCGGAACAAACTGCTGGCGGTTGGCGAGGTAGTACTTCAACCAGCATAGGACAAGGCTGCTGATCCCCATCTGCCGATGTAAGGTGTCCGTGAACACCTGGCGGTCTACTGAGTCGAAAGTGGCTGAGTGGTCGAGTTGAACCAGAAGACAGTGGTGGCCGTCATCAAGTGTGTTGAGGGCATCATGGCCATCTTTGTGTTTGCCATCTCTGTGCTGCACCTGGGTCTGGACCCGGATTGTTATGTTTGGAGATGATTTTCATGTATTTAATTTCCAGCTGGCACTTGTTTTGCCCTTCAGGGCACTACCGAAGGCTTAAATATTTTCTTTCGATAAGTATTCACCTTTTAGCTTATTTCAATTTCTGACTTGGTTGTAAACTGTGGCTGGTATACACTTTAGTTGCCATGGTTCATGGCGTATGCAGCCTGGATGGAGTATGAAATCTGGATCACGACTAAGCTGAAAGATGAATACTTATCGTAATAAAATAATTGAGCCTTGAGAATGTACGCTATGGGTTGAAACATGTCGGCTGTAAATTAAATATATGAACATTCAATAAAAATATTTAACAAATCAACAACCCATTGAAGAGGACTACTGAATCAGTTGAAGTCAACACAGCAAGGAACTAGTTAGCTACTTGTGTGGGGGTTAAATTAGTGCCAGAGAAGCAAACAGTTGCTTTGCTGTATTAATACAGGTGGCTTGTAGGTAGCTTGCTGCTGTATGAGAGGGTTGATTGCATGAGGAGTGTAAAATGGGGTGAGATGTACATGTTAGTTAATGGGGGAAAACAATAGTTAACTGCTTGGTTCCAGATTGAAGCCTTTGGTCTTATTGAGGTAATTAGATGTTTTCTCTGTATGTGTGGATTATTGATTTTCCAGTTTTCTTTAAAGGGTGCGAGAAGACATACCCACATGAATTTGATCTCCCTTAGACCTTAGCGGATTAATTGTGTATAGACTATTGCATGTTAATGATAGTATTGGTCTGATTCTGTTTAGAGGTCACATGGAGGCCTACTCAGTGTGATTTTTCATAATCCTTGTCTGACATACTGTGAACAGGTTCATGGCAATTTCATGTAACTAGATAGAGGGTCCTCTTTGATCATCAGTGTTTCTGAGACTGAGCACTCGCTTGGTTGAGGTTATTTTGTGCTGGTGTCATGCTGGTGTCAGTTGTAAAGGGGTTTTCTGAAGGGCAGCTGATTTCCGTCTACGCGTAGAGATCTTGGCATAGAATTCCAGTGTTTGGTTGAAACTAAGGAGAAGGAAGGTCCTCTGTAGTGTTTCTGGTTAAAGCTTGGCAGAGTTTTGGAGGCTATGTTGCTTCATCAGAGCTTTCTCAGTGGTTTGTAGAGGATGTAGAAGTCAGTCAACATATAATATAATATTTTATCTTCCTGGTATTCAAGGTTTCACTAGCTACTCATTTTGTTAATTGTGAGCCTTTCTATTGTCAGGAATGAGCCCAAAGTAAACCATCCACCATTTTAACAAATAGAGAGTGAATGAAGAAGTGTCATGTATCTGATGGCTACCAGGCTTTGAAACAATTAAAGAATGGCAAATACCATTTATATTGAGATTACAACAAAGCACATTTTCTATTGGAGATTTTTTTTAATGAACCTATCAATATTACTACATTTTATCAACTTCAGAAAGATGAAAGATGGCATTGACCTAACTAGGATTCAAGCCTGTGACCTGCTGATTAAGCAAATACCTCTGCAATTAGTGTTAAAGCCACCAAGTTGTAAACCCTACTAAAACTCTTACTACCCAGATTATAATTGGAATGAAGCAAGGCTTGTTGGATCTATGTTGCTTTATATTATGATAGGAGAATGTGTAGAGTGCACATACACCAAAGGTAGCTTCACACTGGGGATACAACAAAAAGGCTAGACAGAGAGAGAAAAAGAGTCTGAAGACTAGAAAAGATGGGTCTTGCGCAGGTGATGAAACTGTAAGTAGTCTTTAGTAGTCCTGCGTTGGAGTGGTAAGGCATTCTAGAGTTTGGCTGCTACGATACAAAAAGAGCAGCCGCCACTCCTGGTAAGATTAAACTGAGGGACTAAATTCAGGAAAGCCTCCTGGGAACTGAAGGGACTTCACTGGGACGTAAGGAGGTAACTTTGCCTGTAGACATTCTGCACCCAATCCGTGGAAAGCCTGGTGTACTGTACACAGAGATTTAAATGAGATGCGTTTGGGAACAGTAAGCCAGTGCAAAGAGCGGAGCATGGGAATGATGTGAGAACCATAAGACACACTCATGGCAACATGAGCTGCCATGTTTTGAAGAAGTTGAAAATGGCGAGTAAGAGACAGGGGCTGAGCAAGAAACAGAGAATTACAGTTATCAGTGTGACTTAAAACAGTAGCACAGAGGTGGGAAGGAAGCAAACAAAGGACCTTTCAAAGAACTTTAAGCTGGAAGTGACTGGCCCGGCAGATAAAGCTGAGATTTTGAAGCCAAGATTTTTCACCACTGATACAGGATTGGGGAAGGGGCCAAGTTCAGGCGGCCAGAAGGAAGAGGTCCAAAGAGAAAGAGAAGAGGAAATGGATGTGGGGACAACCACTAGTATCTCGGTCTTGTCATTCAAGATGATTCAATTTGAACCAGTTGCCACTCATCCATCCTCCGACCACCACCAAACAACCCCTAAAATGAGACGCCATGTCCGGCGAAGGTTATTTAAGCCGGACAATAACTTGCATGTCATCAGCATAGGAGTAGTGTAGAGGAGCAGACAAATGCCTCTGCAGGAAGCCCCACCCCTCTTCTAACTGTATGCTAGAAGCAAGAAATTCTGCCATGCTTGAAACCAGTAGTTATGACCATTCCGCAGCGAATATTCGAGAAAAGGTACCCACTGAGAAAACCCTATCTGATGCACCCTTGAAGAGATGACAACCTGCAGAAAATACAATTTGTTTAATAACTGTACAGATGCAGCAACACAAGTAGACTAGGTAATCTTAGAAGCTGGCTATAAGTAGTGAATAGTTTGCAGGCGAAACAGCCATTGTATAATATCAATGTCACAACTTTAGTAAGCTCAGACCAACAGAGAAAGAAGGATTAAGAGCTGTGTCGCAGCAAAATATTAGCTGAATTTTCGGACTTGAATGGTGAAGCTGTCTGGCCTGGTATAAAAGTTGAAGCAAGCCAAGGCCATTTATCTATTCTCAAGGCAGCAAACGTGAGAAGCTGAATCGCTCCTTATTAAGGTGCAAAGAAAGAACACCATGCAAGCCAATTTTTATTTAATTAAGTTATTTAATTATTGCAAAATCGATCAGATCGTGGTCTCCTATTACGTGAGCCAAGGATGAAAATAGAGTTGGACATTGCCTCCCAGAAACTATGATAGCATGTGCTCACCCTCCCTTATATTCCCAGAGGCACGGATACTTTGCAAGGCCAAGTTCAAAGTCAATCTTCATGACAGAAGGCATGGGTGATGAAAGACGTAGGGCTAATTGGGTGGGGAGGTAAAGTCATGTCCACCTCCTAGCACCTGGGTATGAGCTTAAGTGCTGCTAAGTGAGCCAAATTTTCCAGACTGGCACGAGCGTGCCAACCAATTAATAAGTGTCAAAGATGACTTGAACTCGAGGAGGGCATAAGCTGTCCACCTCACAGTAGATGTCCTATCACAACCCAACCCCTTATAGAAAGTATACTTAGATGTTCCCTGTGAACGTATCACAACCCTTCGTAGGTTTTTCTTATTTGCCACGTAGTATGACATCACGTATGATGAAATTTTTCTATAAATATATGATTTTTTTATGAAATGATTGAGAATGCTTGTGCGATGTCCTTTGATGTCCATTGCAACTCCCTGTTTTGGACAATTGATAATAAAACAAAAGAAAATGTGCCATCTTCCTGTGCTAGTTCCGTTATTTGGTGTAAGAGTTACTCTGCTTCCCATCCACTGCATGACACGCTCCCCCAAAGGGCCTTATGTTCAGTAGCATCTATATTCAAAGTTTGTGCATATGGTTCCAAAGGAGATCATTGGAAGAATTAGACAAACAGTCATTGAAGGGGTCCCAAATCAATACCTCTTATCTTCAAGATGGCAGCAGCTTTCTCCTGCATGTACGAAGAGTAACCCTATTGCTAACAGTCCACATTCTGCTGTATCCACATGATCCTATCTTCCTATCATGCCCACACTAAATCAACATGGTGGCCGTGGACATGAATCCCACCTTTCTCAACCTCTGAGAATAACTGCGCCATCATCACTCCCTCCACAATCTTTACCATAGCGAGCGTTCTTTTCTTCAGAAGGCAACAAGTAAAAGCCATCAGCAGAAGGTGAGACAAATTACTGAATTGATATGTGGAAATTACACGGTGTGCCGGGATCAGTGGATATGCTTTTAATAATGTTCTTATTTATGAGCTTTTACTGTGTCGAATGTATAATCCTAATGGTATCAGAGTCATTGAGATACTGGTTTTAAAAATATAAATATGTAAGGCGATCTCGTATTCAGGTGTTATTGCTCGAGGTCTTTATCCGTAGCCAGTTTGGATTCTTTGTTTGGTGAAATTCACTATAACAAGAAATTGTTCAGGGTGAGCAGTGGAGGAGAGGTTCATTTTGGTCCCTTTCGGGCAATTCTGTTAAGTTGAACAGCCTCGATGTGAACAGCGGCTCTCTCACTTCCATTTCTGTCCCTCAAACAGTGATAGAAATCTAACATTTTGCCATGTTCCAATGACGGCTACTCTAAAGGCCCATCCCAGTTAAATGCGCTTCCAGCACCCATGTTGATGCAGTGAGTGTGTCATACTTTAGTGTTGGGAGTGTGCTCCTGACACTACAGTATGCTGCGGGGGTTGGCCAGTGCAACCCTTGCGCTGCGTAGAGCCTCAGTAGAAGACAGAGGTGACCTTTATGAATGAGGGAACTTTTTCCCCAAAAATCGGGCATCTTAAAAAACCATCCTCCTTTGAGCTATTTTCGGATGCCCGATTTTGGGGGAATTGGACCCATAGAATACAAACATCTTGGTCTATACATTGAAGCATTAGTCTAGCAGCAGTGGCCTCATTTCAAGTGTAAATTAGTGAATTGTATTGGTTGCGTCGGTGGCCTAGTTTTACGAATGTATGGGATTCGGACAAGCAATGCTTGTCCCTCAGTCTCTAATGACACTTACGGCGACCCAAGCCCTTATCTACACAAAGTTGTATTAATGGTTCAAACTGTGGTGAAAAAAGCAGGAAGTGATGCAAATACATACAATGCCTTTGGAATGCTTTGTCTGGGCCTTGAGAATGAGATTTTCTTGTTGAATTACCAGTTGAAGCCAGGGTATGCTGGTCCTACGATTGGGCTGAATGCAGGTACCGCCGTGACTGCACCGCTTACCTCTGCTAATCCCAAGCTATGAGGAACAATGCAAAAGTGATGATTGCATGTGAAGAACAATGCCATTCATTTTCAGGATTTCAGGCTGAGCCTCCCACATGCCTAAATGCGATCTCTTCCGGCAGTTGGCCTTTTAGACAACGCGTTTAATAATCTTTAAGTATGTACTGTCCTTGCGGGGTCTTTAAACCTATTTAGCGTCAGCCCTTTAGCATTCGGCAAGATTGACGAGGTCCGCAAGCAGGGATTTTAATAATGTATGTCTTTATTAATCGCGCTTTACCTAGGGTCTCTCTTGGCGCAGTGCAGTGGAAGGAAACAAGGCAGAGACATAACTAAAACATAAGCACAGATGCTCTGAAATGCATGGATAAACAAATACGCCCTGGGTCTCTATTTAAGCCCTGCAGAGCTCAGCTGGCAAAGAGCTATGAAGTATTTGCAAAGCTGTGTACATGCAGGAGGAAGCCAGCTTTCTTGTGTTATTCACATTTTAAATGAGGAAACTATTCCCCGATCTCAACAGAGAGCCCGAGTGTCTAGAAAAGCCATGCACTGCCTAGGACGTGGTAAAGGGTTCGAGTGGGCTACCTGTCAGAACCTGCATGGAATATGTGGCCAATTGTGGCCCGTGGGTTGGGGAAATCTCCTCTTTTTGAGGTAACATCGAATGGCACCCAGGGGTGGTCTATGGCTGTGTTTTGGAAGAGTCAAACGTTGAACTACTCCTAGTGCACTCATAAAGTTTGACAGCAGCACATAGCTGCCATTTTCTCGGCCCACATACGCATGCAAATCTAGTATCCAGTGATAATAGAGAATACAATTAAAGAGAATGTTATAACTGAGAAACAAAAACAGAGAAAAAAAAAATCAACATTTTTTAAAAATAGATATGGGGTAAAACGGGTGGGAATGGGTTTGGGGTTGGTTTAAGCACATAGAAAAACAGGGGATCTAGGGGGTACACTGGTAATGGTTTCCGCTGAAAAAGCATTCTCTGTTATGTATTCTCTGTAATTCCATAGAACCTGCAAACCCCACATGGCCTCCAGATGTAGTTTTAACTCTCCACAAAGCTGGAGTTCACCATATTAAAAATATTCCAGTTTGTTGGTCCGACCATATGATTGTGATGTTTTCTATTCTCTCTGAGCATGTAGACCTGCAGAAAAATATACATATAAACTCTGTCATGTCTTGCAGCGAAAGACCTCTTGATGCAATTATAGGACCTCAATTAGTAGCAGATCTTCTGCCATCCACAGTGGGAAGAAACTGTGAAGAATATTATCAGACTAATATAGCCTCTGTGAAGAACTGCTGCGATGCTAGGGCACCCCTGGAACCTAGAGAGAAAAATAATAATAGGAACAATGCCTGGCGTTCAGAAGCCTTGAGAGAGCTAAAGCGGAATTATCGAAGGAAAGAAAAAAGTTGCGGAAAATGAAAAACGTATCTTCCTGCCATGATGCCAAAGAGGCACCGACAACTTACAAACAAGGAATTGTCCAGGCACAATCACAGTTTTTTCAATGTCAAATTACTTCATCAAAAAAATCGGTCCAAGGATTTATTTGCTACTATTAAGAACCTCTCCCTTCCATCTTGTGCTTCTTTTAAATGATCTCCTTCCTGCATCCTGGCAAATATGTTTAATGCTTTTTTTAATGATAAGGTTCACTCACAAACCATTACCACAATAATGCCGGACCTGAAGGGGGATTGTCCAAAGGTTTCTACTTCTTCGTCATCTACCTTCTCATTCTCACCGGCAGACTCAGAGGACATTGAGGCCTTGATTCTTAATTTGAAACCTACTAATCATGATTATGACCCTAAACCAGCTTGTCTGGCAGTACAAAATGAGTCATCTGTGAAAAATGTGTTGATGAATTTTGTGAATGCTTCCCTAACCCAGGGGATGGTGCCACAAGAACTAAAGAGATCGGTCATTACGCCCTTGCTGAAGAAAAAAAACCACACTGGATCATCGAGTGTTAGGAAACTACCACTCCATTGCAGGCCTGCCTTGGACAGCAAATATTTTGGAAAGAATAGTCACCACAAAGCTGCAGACTTACCTGGAGAAAAATGCAATCTCACATATCTTCCACTCCGGTTTTAGACCTGGCCATGGACTGAGTCCGCCATGGTGGCTGTATGGGATGACATTTTAAGGGCCACTGATGGAAGTGATCTGAGCATGCTGATCATGCTTGATTTGTCAGCGGCTTTTGACACGGTAGACTACGGTCAGCTACTTGAGAGACCTTTGATGGTTGGTCAGATCTTGGAGGACACCATGAAGTGGTTCTCCTCTTTTCTGTAACATAGGACCCAAGTATTGAAACTTTGAGCCTTGTATTCCAATGACCTGCCAGTCCTCTGTGGAGTTCCTCGGGGGTCATCACTGTCCCCTATACTATTTAATATTAATCTTTGCACCTTTTATGGACATTTTTTCAAGATTTAATCTGGATTATCATTCCTATGTGGATGATACATGAATTTATGTCAGATTAAAATCTGTTCCAGAAGCAACAGGCCCTGTTTTAGCTTGTGCTAATGCCATAAAAAATTAGATGATGGAAAGCAAGCTACAGCTTAATCCTAACAAAACAGAGGTAATAGTGTTTGGCCCAGAAATCTTCGTAAGGAACACCATACCACCTATCCCGGTCCTGCTATCTTTGATGCAAATACTTCTTTCTCCAGTAAAGTAAAACATCTTGGTTGCCTTTGGCAGGCATCGTTGGGCTATAGCGCGCAGGTCTCAGAGAAAGTGAAAGCTGTTTTTTATCAACTCAGGCTATGAAACCTATTCTACTGTTCATCCCAGAAATGGATTGGGTGGTGTTTGTGGGGCCCATGGTTAATTCGAGGCTCGGCTACTGTTGCACCCTTCTTTTGGGTGCCCCAGAAAGCCAATTACATTGTCTGCCGGTAGCCCAGAACGCTGCTGTCAGATTGATTTATAATCTCCCAAAATGTGCTTCCATCTCCATACATTGAGGGACATTGCACAGGCTTCCTGTCAGAAAAGGGATTGAGTTTAGAACATTGGGCCTCATTACGACCCTGGCGGTAAGGGGTTTACGCCAGCGTTAGCTGCGCCGACCCCTTACCGCCAATTACGAGGTCCCTTAGCGCCATGGAGGTTTTAACACCCGCTTTTAGTGGGTGTTAAAATCCATGGCGCTAAGGGACCATGGAGTTAATTACGCCACCGTAATTTACGGTGGCGTAATTAACGCCTTCCCCACTCCCATTATGCCCTATGGGGCAAAAATGGGAATGGGGAAGGGTAAATGGGGATTGGGGACTTACCGCCCCGCCAAGGTCGGAATGGGGCGGTAAGTCCGCCAACCACCATGGCGTAAACGTAGTTTACGCCATGGTGGTAAAGTGACGGCCCAGGCGGTAACTTACCGCCTGGGTATTGTGTTTGATTTACAAAAATCCAAAATTCAGCTCTATCAGCCCTCCCGAGCATTGTGTTAATTCAGCCAAAATCTGTTGGCCGTTCCCCCCTCTTATCACGCTACCAGGGAGGATCGTTGTTTCTCTATCAAAGGCCTTTGCCTTTGAGACTCACTCCGAGTTGAGTTGCAGAATGCCCTTTCTATTGTTGCTTTCTGCTCAAAGTTGAAAATGTTCCTGTTGGCTTGATTGACGAATTCAGTGATTATACTTAAACTGAGCAAGCATTATAACACCTGCGCCTAGATGCATGATTCCTGCTTGCTTCCGTAAGGATTTGCACTTAATAAATGTTAAATCAAACAATCCATTATTAAGTATTCGCTGTGTCATCGGACACCCACTGACCAGTATTTCACAGACTTTGATTTGGTTTTATGGGCTGGCCATCAGAGGCATACTATTGGATACAACTGAAAGCTACATCACACAATCCTGCCGAATGTGTTTGAGAATGCATCTTTCCATGCAGTTCTGTGCCACAATGGAGTTCCTGGTCCAGAGCATTCATGTGTGTATGCCATATGTGAGAGGTTTTCCTGTTCCCTCATGGTGTCCTGAGCTGCTGTAGTTTGTGAATATCTTCTGAACTCTTTTTCTGTGACCAATTGAGTCATTTCTCTACAAAAGCACCAAAGGTGAAATAATCAGCTGATGGCACGTGCATTAAATCAAATTCAAGGTGCGCTTCTCCTGCAGTAGAGCAGCCAATGAGGGGTGCTCATAGAGAAGCCCTTTACTTCATTCAGATTTAGCATATCTCAAGGCACATGGGGGGTGAAAGGAGATTTGGGGTCATGTAACTGTACCGATAAGTTATATTATAATATGTGATACCCCGAAATCACTAGAAACAGCCTTCCCCTCATAAGGCAGGCAATAATATCACACCCCAACTGGCTAGAGCCAAGGAATGAAAGGACAGGACATCTCACATCCTTATTCCCAACAAGGCATTCAAGGAAGAGAAACTTGGTACAGGCATTCATATCTTTCTCTGTATCATTATGATTGATTCAGGAAATAATGCAGCAGCACGCTGTGGAAACTCAGAACAGAAGCTGGCCTGCAGGATCAGTATTCTGAGCCCGGCAGAGCAGCGTGAGTTCTACACCAGGAATGAGATGGGGCAGTCCACATGAATCAATGACTACTGCCATGTTTCTCAAAGCAGCCAGCATTGTAGATCGCTCCTATGAAGCGGCCAATGGCCCCATGACCCAGGTTCGGTCCAGGGTCCTTTGCCATTTGCTGCTGCATGCAGGGAATCACCTCAATGCATGTAAAACAGCCCGGTCTGAGGATACGGTCAGGCTCTTACGCACAGATTCTAAAGGCTCAATAAAGGAGCCTGTTTGCCTTTCTCTATAAGCCCTGCTGTTCATGGTGAGAATGTGATGGAGGCCCTCAGCCCTTCTACATTCTGTTACATGATGAACACATAAAGGGACACTGCGCCATTTTCTACAGTTACCATGTTTCAAGGTCTCCTTATTTAATCCTAGTGTGCTGGCTTCCAATATAACTGGGATTCAAATTTAATTTTCTTGTCGTGTTTTTAAGTGTGTTCACACATTATCTCCTGCACACTTGTCCTCTTTAGTCTCTTTATATCACCCTCCTAGGGCTCTTTGCTATGCGTCTCATTTTCTTCTCTCTGTTCCTCGCCCCACTTTTGTTTATTTTCGTTCTTTCCAATTATTAGCTCCTAGACTGTGGAATTCTCTCCGTTTCATTATCAGTTCCTGTTCTAACACAGCTCTGTTCCAGAAATGCCTCAAACTTCCTTTTTTTTGAGTCTGTCTTTCCTCATAATGATTTCTCCTGACCTTTGGATTTGCCATGACTCTCGTTTTCTCTCATGCCTTGTTGTCGTTCACTATATTTTTGTGTTGTTTGAAATATGCACAGCACCGTGGAGAAAGGTGCAAAAGAAATGTTGTAAATGAAATTGTAAAATAAATGATGGATGCATAATAGAACAATCCACTGTTCGGTGCACCTGCCCCCCAATCGCATACTTGGAATTGTATGACATTCTTAATAATCCTTAATATTCTTGGCGATGCACAAAACAGGGCCTTTTAAAACTTGTGTGGCGTTCCTGTCATCGAAGCACACAACGGTGGCAGATAAACACAACCCACAGGTAGAATTGCCATTTTTTCAACCTTAGATATGACAAGCATGCTTTGGAACCTGGTGTGTCATGGTGCTTGTATAAGGCATTCAACAATGCAGGAACATAGCTGAGGAGTATGACGTAATACCATCATTCTGCTCATTTCATGGATCATGAGTGATCACAAATGACTTTACTTGCACCACAATCTTCCGCTCTGCTGTCACAATCCATCTCTCTCACTTTCTGAGCAGAAGAACACAAAGTATGGTTACATCTCTGCCAATAATTCCAGGCTTCCCCTTCCACCCACAAATGTGTCCCTGTGTTGTATACTATCTTGCAAGGATCAAAATCTTCCCAGCACAATGACAGTATTATTATTATCATTATTTTACTATGGTATTCACTGAGCGCCAACCTGGCTTTGGAAAGCAACGGAGCACTTTACAATCATAAGTGGAAGAGCACAGGGAAACTGGTAAAAAGGGAGCATGGAGCTATGAGCAGGGGAGGGTGGGCAATTGGCAGCAATGGATCTGCAAGCAACCAGGGAAGGAAATGGTAAGGAGCAGATCACAGAGTCTCTGGTAGGGTGGGCAGTGGAGGGTGTGTGGACCTCGGTGTTAGGAAGCAGCCATTACTTGAAGGGGAAGGTTGTTTGCTGTATCCTGAACTGTAGAAGTGATGGGATGAGTCTGATGCTGATGGGGAGGAGGTTCAAGTGTCTTGGGGAAAAGCCTGTTTTCTTGTTCTTTCCTTCCTGCACTGGTGAAGTTCACGTCTGCATACTTCCTTACTTCTGGTGGAACCTAGGCCTCTGGGGATGCTGGAATTCTCAGTGAGGTAGCTTGGGGACATCAGGGTGACAGCCTTATAGACGATGCAACAGGATTTAAAGATGATACACGCTTGCATCGGGGGCCAATGCAGTTCAATGAGGGTTGGGGATATGTGGGCCATGTAGAAGTCTGCTTAAGGTACAATCAACTGGTATAGCGAACAATACCTCCAGGCTAGGGATCTGAAATGAGTATGTGAGGGAAACATTCCCCAGTGAACCGTCTAAAGGATGATATAACCTGCTGCTTCAGGAAACTTGCTGTGTTCGTACAGAGGTCGGAAAGTTCAGTATACAAAATCACCTGTTAATTGGACGGGAATAGAAGATGCCTGAGCCAGTGGGCAGAGGTTATACAATATGTGTGCATCCCTGTCAGAGGACTTCCTTATATGCACTGCATCCAATATTCTGTGGATCGAGTGGTTGACAACTGCTGCTAGAACCAGCCTCCTCTTCAATTCCTCTTCACCTGGGGATTTTGTAGTCAGATGCCTTCCAGTGATCTGTAACTCAGGACCCTGAATAGATGACTTCTAATACCATGAGGCAGAATTGAAGGGGGTTGGTGGGAAGCTTGGGGTCAGAGACAAGCAGGTCCGCTTGTTGACCTTTTTGTTTCAGCTTGCCGGGACGTTCCATTGAGGATTGCGATCACTATATCGGCTCATGGTGTTTACTGCTGTTCAAGCAGTTTTGTTTCATGACATTTGAATTGGGCTCAAGTGTATATTCCTTCATTAATCAGGATTTTCCCTATTTTGACCTTTAATAAATACAGGTGGAGGCACTATATAGTAAATTCCTTTCTGACCCCCAGTTGACGTTCTAAGACCATCCCATGTGGGCCACCGCAACAGCAACCCTATTGTTCCGTTTGTTGTGGCCTCTTTCTCTTGTGCCATTGTTGTGATTTTAGACATTGTTTACAGGAAATGACCAGTACTTTATTCTGTTGTAATATCAGTTGCTGCTGAACCAGAAATATTTTGCACTTTTTAACCCCTGCTTTCCCTTACACTTACACATAACGCCATGGCTTCCCCCACCCCACGCAAACAAACAACTAGATGTAATATTGTGCATATGAGGTATGGGCTGCCCATCAACTCGCTGTTAAAAATTGAGAGGAGTTAAGTAGAACCGTTTAGAAAGGAACACAAATAGAAAATAGTTGGGGGCAAAGAGGTGAAAATATAGTGCTACTGGCTTGTAGCCAGTGCTTTTTGCCAAGTTAAATCATCCTTGGTTTGTATTGAGAAATGTAAACTTGTCCTACACTTTCGCATACGTCACCTTCTTAAGCACATAGATTATCAGTTACATTTATTTGGTAGATCAGCTGTCAAAGTTGGGCATACAGGAGCAGAATCATAGCAATTAATGATTACAGGGAAACACATGGGTGCAAGATCAGTGTGGTAAAACTACATTACAGCACCTGGGGCACAATTATAAAGGGATGCCTACGAGCAACATTGCAGTGAAGCACAGCTATAGTGGGCAAAAACACAGTGAAACAACTGGGAGTAGAATGACAGTGAGGCAAATGTACAGGGGCACGTGCGAGCAGAAACCCAGTGGGTCAAAGTTATAGTGTGGCATCTGGGAGCAAAATCAGAGTGGAGCAAGATAACCATGGGACACCCAGTGGGTCACCTGGATCAAAGTCACATTGGGACACCTAGGAGCAAACGGCACAGCTTCCAAATTACACTGTAAGATTCCCCCGTAACCTGTGGTGAATGACAAAGTCCATCTGGCCGAGGCACTGGTCACGGTCAAGAAGGATTATTTTAATAGTCATTCGATGCGCCCCCAGAGAAAGAAATTGCTCGAATAGAGTTGATCCAGAAGAGAGCTGACCAGGCTCAGAATACATGGTCACATCTCTTGAGCCAACGATTAGCTATTCATTCAGTACCACATTTACTTCAGAGTCCTTTGTATCAACATAGGAGCAATTTCGAACTCAGGACCCAAATACATTTCCAACCATGTTGTGAAACATATCGTCAAGAGAATGCTAAGACCCAGTACATTGAACACATTATCCCATATGTCAATCAGGAGGAAGACATTTGGGAAAAGAAGACTAGATTCAGAAGGTCCTGAACTCTCCAATGCCTACCAAATGAACTGTAATTTGATTCCAGCATCTTAAATTCAGAAGATCCCTAAAAGCTCTAATTCTTAAGAAGGACTTCTCTGAATGAGGAGTAGCAGCAACCCATACATCACATGACTTCGAATCTGCACTTGTCTGCATTGTTTTGAAATAATGTTTGCAACCAAGGTGGGACTCAGCTTTTTTCAAATATAACTTTGTTCTCTCCTGCACTCTCTCGTCAGCAATGCGTGCTGTTTAAAACATTTGCACATACCTGATTTGTCATAGTAATTGAAGATACAGCCGTGTCTTTGTCAATGAACAACTACAAATAGCAAAACCTTTGGTGTTGGGGATTTTTATTTCATACGTTTTCCACAAGTGATTGGTCATAGTAATTTAAATTGCAACCATTGGTTTGTAAATTAATAATTACAAAACACAAAACGTTTGACCTTGTCAACCCTGTTATTTTGGGAATGTGTACTCAGTGATTGGTCATAGTAATTGAAGCTATGACAATTTGCATGTCAATTAACAAGTACAAACACCAAACCCATTGCTTTGAAATACTAGTTATTTGGAGGTTGTTTTTACGTGATTGATTGTTTGTAGCTATTCAAGTTTCAACCATCTGTGTGTCAATGAATAATTACAAATTCCAACAATATTAGCTTTGCCAAAAATTATTTTGTAGATTTAGACAATATAATTGTTTATAGTAATTGAAGCTTTTGCTATTTGATGGTCAATGAACAACTGCAAATAGAAAAACTGTTCGCTTTGCCACTGTGTGTTATTTTGTATATTTTTCGAAGTAAGTGTTCATAGTATTTGAAGTTATAGCTATTTGTCAAAAAACAACTACAAATGCGAAATCGATTGCTTTTGCCAGTATTTTGTATTTTTTTGTATTTTATTTATTTGTATAGCGCTCAAAGCCTGAAGGCATCTGGCCGCATTTCTTTCATATACATAAGTTACAGGCTGTACAATAACACAGTTACATGTGATTGTTATATTTTAAATTTGTACATGTGTGATTGATCATAATAATTCAATTACGACCATTTGTTTGGCAATGAGCAACTACAAACACCAAATGATTACCTTTGCCAGTGCATATATTGTGACACTGCGATTGGTTATAGCAATGAAGGTATGACCATTTGTTTGCAATGAGCAACTACAAATCACAAAACCTTTTGCGTTGCCAATGCGTTTTCTTTCATACATTTTTACACCAGTTATTTGCTTTAATAATTTAAGCTGCAACGATTTGTTTGGCAAATTAACAATTACAAACTGCAAAATGGTTGGCTTTCCAAATGCTAGACATTCCTGACCTTTTCATTTAACTGATTTGCCATGGTAATTGAAGTCACAGCTATTTATGTGTCAATGTGTGAATGAACATATCAAAAGGCTAAACATTTGGCTTTGTCAACGCATTTTATTTTGTACATTTGTACAGAGTGATTGGTCATGGTAATTGAACCTACAACTATTTGTGAATGAACAACCACAATGGCAAAACTATTGCCTTTGCCAGTGCTTGTAATTTTTAAAATTTGTTATGCTTGTAATTTGTCCTAGTAATTGAAGGCCGCGGGAATTTTTGTCAATATAAAACTACAAACAACTAAATTATTGACTTTGCCAACGCCTGTTATTTCATGCATTTTTGGTCAGGTAATTGTTTGCGGTAATTGAAGTTATGACCATTTGTTTTTCACTGAATAACTACCAATACCAAAACTGTAGCCTTTGCCAATGCTTGCTATTTTGTGCATTTTCACACAAGTGATTGATCATAGTAATTGAAAGGATGGCCATTTGCTGGTCAATGAACATGAACGGCAAATGCCAAAACTATTGGCTTTGCCAATGTGTGTTACTTCATACATATTTACATAGTGATAGGTTGTAGTAACTGAAGCTAAAAACATTTGTTTATCAATGAATAACTGCACATTCAAAAACTATTTGCTTTGTTCATACTTCTTTTTATATACATATTATGCTCAGTGATTCCTCATAGTAATTGTATTTGAATTTCACTTTATAGTAAAGTGTACATTGTAAAGAGAATGTGGCTGTCGGATATATTTGAAGGTGTCTTGTGTATATTCTGCAATCTTTGGCACATTTTATCAGCGATTCTTCTTAGTAATTGCATTTGGAATTGTACTTCATATTAAGGGGGAAGCTTTTGAAGTGAAATCAGCTGTTGTTTACATTTCATATATTTGTACAACTTTTCCCATGAGTAATTCCTCGTAGTAACTGCGTTTTGAATTTGACCTCATAGCAAAGGGTACATTATGAGTTCCACATTGGTGCTGTAAGTGGCATTCGTATATTTTTACACTGCACTTATCAAGAATATACATACATTTGAATTAATTCTGAAGTTCACATTTTCTCTTAGGCTCCTGCATTTTTCAAAGGGTTTGCACCAAAACAAGTGGAGGGTATGCTCCAGATATATGCAAAATATAAGAAAACGTGGCGTGGAAAGTCTTGAGAAATCATACTCTGAAAATCCATTTTCCCTATGGAGATCTCCATTCCAAGCAACTGAGAAAAGACTGTTTTTACAACTTCTCATACATTTCCAACCAATGCATCGATTGTCCCAAAATGTGGCATGCTTGACGTACCGGTTCAAAAGTTATGGGGAAAGCTTTTTTTTCATTTTCCTGTGCAGACTTTGATGTAACCTTAACCATAGAGCAGCGATTGCAGCTCTATTGCTTGTATATATTTCTAAGGCTTGTGGATCTTTTTGGATTCACATGTTTTCGATAGGCCACCAACCAGTGGGTGGTCTGGAGCAATACAAGTTGCTTACTCCCAAAGTAAAAGTGAGGCATCAGCAACAGGTGTACATCTCTGACACTATTCCTACCCTGTGTATATAAGTAACCATGATCGTTCATGCATCGACATCCTCAGAATGTTTTCCTCCGCCAGTGGTTGTTCACAGAGAGCCAACACTTCTTTTTTGATGTGATTACCAACTCTGAACATCTTTCGATAGCATGAACTGACATAGATCATCATTCTGCTTACCAACAATAATCAACTTCAAGCATGCTTGATGCAGATCATCAACGTCGACCATCGAAAACATCCAACCATCTCAGGGCTTATATTAGGGACAGTGGTCAGTTGGCCAGGATTGCTCCCCTGGCTTCAAAAATGCTGCAAAAGCCCTACACATTTACCATTAGAGCTAATGTTAGTGCCACTTTTATACATGGGGAATACTCTGTTTAAATTCTGTCCAAAGTGAAGCACTCAATTGCCTTGGAATGACACACATACTGTGTCTAATCACTACCTTCCAATGGACCACAATGAAGAGAATTGTTCCTTTTGTAGGGGTTTGAAACCCGTAATTTCTAAAGAATACAGAACTAAACGCTGGGTGGGCTATGCAATACAGGCTGAGGCAGAACAGCACAAGGACTCAACCTCTGAAGAAGTAATCAAGGAGGAGGAACTGAATGGAGGGGAGAGAACCACTCAAATCAGCCCTCAAAAGAGGCTTTGAAGGTGAAGGCTTTGCAGCCAGCCCGCAGCTCCAAAGGGAGAACTGCAGGCCTGCCTGTTGTGTGCCTTCTTACACAACCACAGTTATCACATTTCCATTAAATAATGACAGGAGACAGCCTGCATGTCTGAACTCATTTTATTCCATATTTTAACTGACTGCCCTTCACTTCTTTTCCTGACATACCCATTCTAGTTCTATTCTCCGTTCATTCCACATTCTACAAGACACGACATCCCCCCCTTGCTTATCATCTAGGTGTATTCTCCATCTGTCAAGCAAGATCACCTCTACATCTGCTCAATCAGACGTGAAGGTTTACGAGTATTTCTTTGGGGCCGAATATTGACTATCCCCTGACTTCCCTCACCAGCTACACATGGTGGAGAATGTCCACAGTCTTTAAGTGACATGACATCAACAGGTTGTTCATTTCCCCGTTCCTCTTGCACCTCTTCATTTCTTCTCTCCTCATATGCTTCTTCCCCACCTGAATCATCTTGAAACAATGCATGAAAGAACGGATCCCCAGACACTTCATCTCTCCTTGCAATGATCACGGGCCCTTCACGCTCGGTCACAAAGAGAGGCTCTGACTCATCATTAAGGTCGATCTTCTTGACCATCTTCCTTCGCTGCCTTTGAACCCATCGCATGCTCTCATCCCCATCCATCAAATGTTCCTCATGTTCCTCAACTTTCCTCTTACCAGTTGTCCAAACTCTGTCCCACTTTACTACTTTCCTTTCATTGTCACCATCCTCCTCTCCATCTACACAACTATAATTTTCACACCCTGGGAAGCAGTCTTTTACTTGGTAGCTGACCATCCTTTCACTGAGAGCACATCCTGCCACTTTATGAGAACTCCTCCGGTGACTTCTTAGGCTCTCTTTCTGAGATAGCCACTTTCTTCCAACCATTAGTCCTCGATCTGGGGTGGCCCCATCATTCTCGGAACACTCCATCATTAGGCATTGTTTCCCATTCAATATTGGCTGGGCATCAGTTCCACCGGTCGACAATAGAGATGCTCGCTCTTTACACACAACCAAAAAGTGATTTCTCTGACCACATCCCACACATCTTCGACCAATGGCCGGGCATCGACCATTGTGTGGAAACCTAAATCCACATCTAGAACACAGCTTTCCTTGACCATTTCTGTTGATACCATTCCATGTGCCTTGCGATAATATACTGCTCGAGTATCGGGACTGTTTTACAAAAGAATGCTTCATGCGCCAATGTAATGAAAATGAATTCAATCTGCTTTTCCGATCAACTGCGTAAATTATTTTTCTTCATTTCGATTTGCTTTAATGCTGCAAACGTATCGGGGCTCACTTTCTCTCCCCCTAGCTTTATGTGTTCACTTATACAATGGCAGCATTCTATTCCTTAATCAACATCATATTCTCCATTTGTGTCCTATTGCCTTTCGCTTATCAACGTTGCGAGTGCTGTGTCATTATTTAATTTTGTTTCGCATTGTTTACACTTGCCACAGTAATTTCCTGTAACCTCGTTTAGCATTTGTATATACGTGTCCTTTTTAGAGCCTTCTTAATAGTATGCTATCGTAATATATCCTCTAAACTCGAGCCCTTGAAAGTACACTGCCTTTCATACAATGTGTTCATCCTCTGTACTTCCGTGTTGTTTTATTGTATCTGCTTTCGTTTTCGTTTCGCATCGTCGTCATGCCAACTTGTTATTCATTTCGGTCATACAATATGGCGGCACGTTTGTTACGCACTTAGGTCCCTTTCTTTAATGTTTTCTTGACACAGCTTCATATGTCACCCTTCTTCGATTTCGACCCTCAACGCTTCACCTCACGCCTCAAGTAAGTTCGTTAACTTTTTCGAACAATGCTTTTCCTCCCAGCTGCTTCGCTTTCTTTTACAAATGAATGCTTATATCGCCACCATTTATCTACTGCATTTTTAAAGTCTTTATATGTCCTATAACGGCCGCATTATGCGCCTTACCGCTTTTGCTTGTTTACTCTCCGTGATGGTATACCTTCATCCACACTTTTGTGGTTATCCGTTTCTCTTCTCATTTGTCAGTTCCGTCTGCCTCTTTCCAACTTTGTGGGTCATGTCTTCTCGTCGCCAATTGTTGTGTGCCTTCTTACACAACCACAGTTATCACATTTCCATTAAATAATGACAGGAGACAGCCTGCATGTCTGAACTCATTTTATTCTTATTTTAACTGACTGCCCTTCACTTCTTTTCCTGACATACCCATTCTAGTTCTATTCTCCGTTTATTCCACATTCTACAAGACACGACATCCTACGGAGGCATCGTTTGGCATCCAGATGGCTCTTAAACAAGATTAAACTCCCAAGCTAAAGCCTGAAGTTCAAGATGGCACTTTGAGAGGTGCTAATAGCTAGGGGTCAGCACCAAGTGTCTTGGGAGCTGACTGAAGCACGATGATGAGTACCCTTGTGGTCAGGTGCACTTCAAAGCCGAAAACATATACAAATCTCCCTGATCAGCCCAGTATTTTCCTGGGAAACCCTCTACAGGATGAGAAAGAAGAGCAGGAGTTCTCCTCCAGGTAGACTGGGTATGTAATGTCTGATATGTTTATAAAGTGGTGGTCACTGCCCTACACCTGTATTGTATTGATTGATTTCTATGAAATTCTCCTAAGAAAATGTCTGACAACAACCCCTTCAAATTGGATATTATGTCAAAAATGTTGGTTCAAATGTTATCTGCCTACTTCCATTCTTTTTCCTATATAGAAAAAGGTGTGTTCATCAATGTTTTTGGCAGCTAGTCATGTCGCAGGCAAGTCCTTTGATAACATTTAGTGATGTGACCTCTGATAGCTGGGCTGCACAAATCAAGAATACTTTGGGTAAAAATCCTGGCTGCTACTTTTAAGGTTGATTTCAGTGTGGAATGCTAGTATTTTACCCTATCCTTGAGAGACATGGTTAACCTCTTAAGATCTCTGAAGGGTTCACATGCTCCTGTCACAGATGTCCCATCTAATGATCTAATAAAAGCTAACCCAGAATGGTGGGGCAAATTACTTTTCTGCTTGTTTCACTCCAGTAATCCCTACTATTTGGCGTGAAAGCATTATGGTGCCCATTCATAAAAAAGGACCTAATGCAGACCCAATAATTACAGGTTACTGGCATTGCTTGATGCGCCTGCAAATGTTTTTGCCAGGGTCCTGCTACTTGAATTCACATCTTACCTATGTATCGGACTGGCTTTGCAAAGGATGCTGGCACACAGACCAACATACTTACGTTAGCTGACATCATTCATTATAATTGGGTGACACAGAAACAGATGACATATGTATCTTTTGTTGACTTCAGTGCTGCCATTGATACCATCTTCAGGGAGAAATTATGGCAAAAGGTTTTTGATTGGCGCATTACATTGGACCTGTTGAAAATATTATAGCTTCATAATCTTACACCAAAGTTAAAATAAGAACATCTAATTGAGTTGAGTCCACTCCTCTCTTTGATACTAGTGTAGGGTTGAAGCAGGGATGTATTTTGGCCCCTCTTCTTTCAAACCTTTATCTTGTAGATCTTTCTGATACATTGGCGGGCCCAAATTGCAATCCTCTCAGATTAGGAACCCACAGGGTCTCATGGCTGGCATATGTAGATTATTTAGTCCCGCTTGACACCACGCCACGTGGTCTCCAATTACTTGTGGATAACCTTAATCCTTCTATTAACATTAATAAGACCAAAGCCATGGTGTTCAGTCCTGGCCTGATAAGGCCTATTAAGAGATTCTCACTGAGAATTGGTGAAAAAAAGATTTAACAGGTACATCGTTATGACTACTTGGGACTTATTTTTTATGAACATCCTAAATGGAATAATCATTTGACACAACTTGAAGTAAAAGCCTAACAATTTACAGCGCCATAAAAAGATTCGTCAAACATAACCTTGGTTATTCTTTGGCTTCTTTGACTTATTTATATAAAACTAAGATTCACTTTATGGCTCTGAGATTTGGGCACTTAGGAAAATAGAGCGATAATTCAAAATAGAGAAGAAGGGTCTAAAAATACTTCTTTATTTACCTTTGACTGTTCCAATTGAATTTTTATATCTTGAATGTTGCCTGTCTTCTATTTATGGTGTCATCCAAGTTAGTAGATTTCATCTTATGTTAAAGATACTTTTGGCCCCTTCTAGGACACTATTGGACTATAAGTGTCAGCCACTCTAAAGTGTGACACCAGGTGAGACTATTTTAGTCATTCAAACACAGTATAAAGATCTGAGCCTTTGGTTTGAGTGGTTTGATATTATCCATTCTGAATTTCATTTTAGTAAACTCACAGCTAGCCTTAAAGCTCAGGTCTATGAGGCTGACTTTGAACAATCACGGGTGAATATATCTACCAAAACACCAGCCTGTGACTACATAAAATGTTATCTGAATTGTTCACGGCTTGGATCCTACTTTGTGTTATATCCTGATAATTGGATTATACATAAATATTTATGTATTAAATTCAATTTGATCAGCTCAATGGAGCTTCTAGGGGGAGGGCAGGTCCTTGCAAGATACATGCGGGCCTTTAGGTTTTGTGGTGGAGGTGTTTTAGAAACTGTTAAGAATGTATTGCCAGCCTGCAACACCTTGACTGAATGGAGAAGTACTGCCCTATTAGCAAGCACCATCAACGATATCCATTTAGATCCAAGCAGAGTTTGGGCAAAATATTCAGGAGGGAATAACATTAATTGAACACCCATAGCATGAAGACCGCTGAATGGATCTGCAGCAAATAAAAAACAAGTTGAGCACAATGCATTGCAGATCTTACTATTTTATTTTGGTAGAAATCCATCAAGTAGTTTTAAAAACATAAATTCGACAAGGGGTACCCAGTTCCAGCAACACTTTTCTATGTCTCTTATAGTGAATTGCAGCTGTAAGGCTTTTCAGAAATGAAACACAACCCCTTGCTTTTGCTCAACGCAAGCAATTGTTGTGGGAATCTTAAACAAAGAGGAAAAAGAAAAGTGATCAATAAGAGATTTAAAGGGGGAGAAGAGGTGGTTTCACAATTAGGGCAGAGGTTGGGATGGGGAAAGAGGACCACATGCAAAGATGGAAAATATGGGGTGGGCTTGAGAGCCCGTTTTGTGGCAGAATATTTTCACCTTTTTCTGGAATCCAGCTGAAACGTTGCTAGATGTGCTCAGAAAAAACTGCGTCATAGTACAATGTGAGTGAAAGGGGTTAATGGGAGTGAGTGGGAGAATTTACCCTGTGTGAGGGAGGTAAGTGGACCAAGAAAGGAAGAGGTTGAATATAGAGAGTGACATTCGGGATGGAGAAAACATTTAAATTGTTGAGTGTTTTCCCATTACTGAGGTAATTGGCAAACAATGCATTACCACAGGAATAATTGCTGGGAATGGTTTTACTGTGGTAATCCAAGGAAGTATCAAAGTGACAATGGTGCACTTTAGTTGGAATTTCCAGGGGGAACTACCACATAAATGAAAGTTGGGGTAAAGAAAATGGGTCCTGGGCTAATGGTGGTTTCATGTGAATATCTTGCCTGCAAAAGGTCATCAGGGAGGTGATTGTTTTTTTTCCTGACCCCTTAAATACTTTCCCCAAATACTCTAGGATGGGTGCCATTTACTATTCTAAACTCCAATACTTGAATATTTGGGGAAAGTGCTTGAATTAAGTCAGGGTGTAAATTTGGGGAAATGTTGCACCGTGGTGACATTTTGCTTGACAAGATTTTACCTCCGTGCCCCAATAGTCTGATCCATGCACCTTTAGTTGTGTGAGTGGGATAGGGACAGTGCCCATAGCTGATAGAATCTGGTTGGTTACTAGGCAGGGTGATTTGGGCCACAGTCATTTTGCTTTATTATTGCAATTTGGACATTGGACACAACCAAAGTCTGTGGCAACTGGCTATGGCCAAAGGCCATGGCTGGTGGCATCTGATTAGTTATTAGGCAGGGTGATATGAGCCATGTGTGACGACCATCTTAACTCTGATTCCGGCTTCCTGGTTGCTCAGCCCATAAGCGCATACAGGAGATGACAGCAATGGTCACCAATAAATTTTAAAAATGACACTTTGCCAGGTAAGTGAAGGGAGTGGTGAGACTCCCAATTAAGACCTTTGACTGTACCCAGAACGTTTTACAAAAGCAATTTTTAAGGAGGATACTTGTAGAGATCAGTTTATCAGCTGGATCAAAAACAAGTATCTTCGTAGCCGGGGATGAAGCAAAGTCCTAGCAGGTCTTTCATATGCCTGTCCCAGAATTGCAATCTCTGTGAATGGCTCCTAATTTTCTCTGAGCCATTCAAATACAGGCATCGTGCTAAGTGGGTTCCGATTGGTGAAGGTGGAGGCTATGGTAAAACTGTAGCCCCTGATCGGATGAGTTGCTGAAGGATGTAGGTAAATTAACATGGGCAGAATTGCTTAGCATTGTGGACTGGGCCCTTACGTTGATGGCTGCAATAGGAGGCCGCTGCGGAAATACAACCCATCTGGTGCTTCACTGCCGGGCAAGTGAAGGGATTAGGGGTGCTGGATTCAGTGGCTACATAGACATTGCAGATTGGCATTGGGTTATTAAAGACTGAGGGCCCGATTCATGGAATAATTGCCCAGTTCAAAGTGAATTTGCACTGCTAAAAAGTGAATTTGCACTGCCGACACAAACCCTGATTCATGGAACAGTTGGCTGAGGTGTGCCAGGAAGTGGAAGCGCTTGAGCCAGTAAGTCTAATGAAAACCACTATGTAATCCAAAACAGCTAGCTGCAGCACCCATATGAGAATGCATTCGCATTCGGATTTATTCAGGACAAACGGCAGCATTTAAAGGTTATTGTCATTTTGAGGCTGGACGTGCTTCTCTCGTATTGATATTCGACATTTCAGCTGGTCACTAATAGCTCTAGGATGTCAGATACTTTTTATTGGCATATCTTGATGTATTCTCAAGCGAACGCTTCTCACAGAAATTACCATTGAGCTTTGCCTTGAGAAAGACCTGTGGAGGTGGAAACACGTGTTGGCATACAACTCTGACTTCTGAATGGACTCAATTAAACTTTGAAATATACATTTCTGTGACTTCCTTGAGCAATACTTGGAACATTGGCAACTTTGAACTTTATTATTTAAGGACTCTCTCTCTTGTGGAAGCTGGCAGCGCACTCACACGGTGAAACAGTTCTTGTTTCCTCTGAATCATGGAACCGCGCAAAGTGGAATTTTGCTGGGCAGAGTCATTTTGTACTGCAAAAATGACTATGTGCTGACTTTGCCCGGACTTTTCAGCAGTGCAAAGTCACTTTTCAGCAGTGCAAATTCGCTCCGAACGGGGCAAATATTCCATGAATCGAGCAATTTGTATTCATTGACTATGAAATTATTGCTATATTTCTCAATAGATTTGGCATATGTTGTATACATAGGGCGTAATGATGTATGTTTTAACTCTAAAGCCCAATCTTGAACATCGTACTGTTTTAATATATATTTTTTTTTTTGGCATCGCTTTGAGGTTTGTGATGCGTGGCCCAGAAAAGTGACGAGAATTGAAGCTAACAAGTCCGCTTTCTCTCCCCATGCGATGCAAGCGCAGGTGATTACTCCCTTTAAGCTCATTATGCCTGCTCGGCGGCATGTTCGCGGACTGCTTACATTGCACAGAGCCTTGATACCCTGTTTGTGCTATTAAAAGATGCTAATCGTATCATCACACCTGCTCGTCTCATGGCTTCTATAAATGTTCCAGGAACACTTGACGCCAAGAGCCTTATGAGAAGCAAAAGAGCTTCTAAGGATAAGTTTGCCTTTCTAAACTTTTTCTAAGCGTGTTCATAGACTGTTGCCTCACGGCAACGTTTCTCGGTCAGTATTCCCCCTTCGATGGATGAATGGACATTTTGTAGAAACTACTTGAGCTGAGATGCTATCAGTGTGCGCAGAGTCATTTGTGCTATGTGTGTAGAGCCACCGGGGCAAACCTATATACTGAAAAGCAATTATAGGAAACGATTATTAGGGCCGCCTGGTTTTGTGTCATGCGCCATAATCTAAAAAACACACAAGTCAGCAATCTCCGCATTACAGTGACGTACAGTGTTTGTGCAGACAGGCTGATCATCAGTCAGGACCGAGGAAAGCAGGTATGCTGCATTTATCCTGCCCAGGGCCGTTCAAATGGCCACCTTCTTCGTAATGGCGACATAGCTTCTGTTAATAAGGACAGGTTGGTGGGCTCTGGTTCCTCGCTCCTGGTATAGCTGGCATTGCTCAGAAATATTGTTCTGAGGCTGTGCCCTGCCGGGGCTCCCTAATGTCCACTTGCAGCCCTGGCAGCTAGAGGACAAGGCTTTTTTTATAAAGCCTGCCGCTCTCATTCATGTGCGAGAGCTTCAGGCCTTGGTAAAAGAGGCAATTTCTCCATAATGGTGGTGCCAGCACCTGACAGGCAAGCCTTTAAGCAAGAGATGCCTGTGGGCCGGTGCCACCCTTAATGGAAGAAAAGGTGAGGCCGCAGAAATGCAGAGATCTTTTTTCTAAAGCCTGACGCACCAGTTAATTTACAGGAGCTATAGGCTTTAAGTCAAAAAGCCCCAGCTTCCAGTGGCATCACCTTTTCAGCCTTAATGGTGGCGCTGCTTCTCCCAGGAATCCCTTTTGCTAAGAGATGCAGCCATCACTCAAGGGTGATGGCTGCATCTCTTAAGGGATGTCTGAGGAGGGTCTGTGCCAGCATTAAAGCTGAAAACATGTGGCCTGTCCCCCGCCAGGCACGCCTTTAGTTAATAAATGCGAGATCATCACCCTCCCCCATAAAACTGCATGCTGTCAACTTGACAAAGTACTATAGGGCCCAAAGGATATCTAGCCTTCGCATGCCGCTACGCACGACCGTGTGCTAGGAGAATAAGGAATTTCCAAACAAATTGGAAAATATATTGAACAAGTGTGCTCTGGATCTAATCCTACGGAAATGGTCCTCTGCACAATATTAATTTATGAATGAACTATTAAAGAGAAGACTTCTCTCAAAATATCCTTTGATTTTATTTAACTAATTTTCAAAGAAAAATTGGACCTCAATAATATGTAGTAGTTTTCACTACACACACTTGCGTCCTCAGGTCTGGTGATCATTTCACCAGACACTCTTTGTGGGAGAGGGTGCTGATCTCTGCAAAGGGCTGCTTGGCAGGGGTGCCTGTAGCCCATTCAGCAGGGGCTTGTTAAAGGGGCATGGCTAACGAGCTGGCAGGCAACCCCTGCTGGTAGGCCACGCCCCCTTGATGAGCCCTGGCTCGATTTCCTGTGCTACTTAAGGCACTGCATACAAACCACACACATGAAATACTTCCTTCAGAGTTGAAGCTGACATCTAAAACAATGTGCCCGCTGAAGATGAACCTGGAAACTCGGGCTCCCAACTTGCCACTTTCCCTGGTTTATTTGTTTCAATGAAGCTGAATGACATAGATCTCAATGGGCAGAACAGTGAGGGCAGCTTAAATAGAACAAAAAATCACCGATAGGCAGATTAATTTGTAGGGGGTTGCTGAGGGAGCTATAGCCCCGGGTCATTTGGTTGTAGCCCTGGATAGAATCTCAGGGGCTACAGCCAAAAGGCCAGCTAGCCCCCAGTCCCGACAGTCCCAACATTGGAGTAGCCCCCGATCTTTTCCAGACTAGCCACACCCCTGCTGAGAGGAGAGAACAGAGTGCAGATGGGAAAGAAGACACAGCCACACTGACAGAGCCAATGCATTTGGCTTTATTGAGTTCCACTCACTCGCTCACATGCCTAAGGTACCTCAATCAAATGGCCACAGGTGGCCTCACATATTAAGGCATGGCGATCATATGCCAGAGCAAGCTCCAAATGCACAGATACTGCTATAGGAAATGATGGAGACGTTTTCAGTGGAAAAGCAAGGTTTTCAGTTGCCGCCGGAATGCGTTAAGTTCCTTTAGCACTCTAAGGTCCAGGGGAAGGAAGTTCCAGATCCAAGCAGCTGTGAACAGAAAGGATCTTCCTGAGCTATTGAACAGTTTGAATTGAGGGATTTCCACCAGGTCTAATGTTGATTATCGCAGTTTCCTTTTTGGCTCATAGGGGGACACTACGTTTTTAATGTAGGTTAGTGCAGAGTCATCTAGTGATTTGTGAACTAATGTAGCAGCCTTGAGTTTTAGGTGAGCTGCAATTGGGAGCCAGTGTAGATTTTGCTGGCAAATGGTGATATGTTCTCTCCTGGACTTCTTTTTCATGATGCGTACAGCATCATTATGTATTACCTGAAGTTCATAAATATGGTTCTTCGAAGCGCCAATCAAGAGGGTGTTTCCATAGTCCAATCTGGACAAAATGGATGCCCTTGCAACTGAGGCGCAGTTTGATTCCCATAAGATTGGTCTAAGATTCCTTAGTAGTCTCAAATAATAGGAGCAGATTTTTACAATTTGGTTAGCATGGGTCTCAGAACTCAGAGAAGATCTAGATGGAAGCCCATTGTTTTGACCTTTTTGGAGATTTCAATGCAGCAATCATGAATGCCAAAGGAGTGGTACCTATGGTCAAGTTTAGATCCAATGCCTGCCGAGCCGAAGATCATAAGTTCGTTCTTATTCCTATTGAGGCCTATCCAGTTTGCATTCATCCAGGATTCAATGTGATTGTAAATACTCTGTTGATTGTTGGCATCAGGTACTAGCTGATTGTTGTGAGCATAGTTTCTGAAAAACAGTCCTAACTCATCCAGCAGATTACATAGAGGTCTAACACAGAGATTAAGGAGCAAGGGGACGTGCAGGCTCTCTGTGGAACCCCACAGTTGATGGAGGATGGGGTGAGGTCGTGTCCCCCAGCATACTCTTGAGGTCCGATGGGATCAGAGAGACTGTATACACGTGATAGCATCTGGGCTGCAGAGTCCTATGTCTCTAAAGGTGAGGAAAAGTTGATCATGATCTAAGATATCGAAAGCTGCGGATAAATCCAACAGCACAAGTGTTCCAGTTTTACCTGTTTCCGCAATATTCAGCATGTGGGTCTAGAGATCCAAGAGAACAGCTTCAGTACTGTGACAGGAGTGAAAGCCCGATTGTCTTGGGTGGAGTATATTTGAAGTTTCTATAAAAGATTGGAGTTGAAGGGTAGCCCTTTTATCCAGGACCTTTAGTAATAAATTAGTTTGTTATAGGCCTGAGATTAGTTTGGTCTTTGGGGTGTAGGCCAGATTTTTTTGATCAAAGGTGTAATAGTAACCTTTTTTATCGATTAAGGAACATTGTTGCTGGAAAAAGATGAGTTAACAAGCCTTACAAAAAATGGGGCAACGATTTTCTAATGTACAATAATAAAGTTACGTGAGATTATATTTTCTGGGGATTGTGAAGGGCGAAGTGTGGACAAAATGTTAATCATATCACTGATGATGATAGGGGAAAGAAAAATGCAGCACATTCTTCCTTAAGAACAGATGTGTGGGGTATAACACCTTGGTTTTTTTCCAAAACGTGTCTAATCTTGGAGTGGGCGTTGTCTATCTTTGTCTCAAATGCCTGTTGTATATTGAGACCATCCTGATTAGTTGGAGAGTAAGGCATAGATGAACCTCCTGATTTTTTAGGGTTTTGTTAATTTCAAATAAATTCCTTGAATTGTTGTTGGCCTCCACAATCTTTCTATCATAATAGTAGTTTTTAGCATCACAAATAGCATTTTATATGTTTTGTCTAAGCATTTCCAATTTATTTTGTTTATTTCTGTAGAATTTCTAAGCCATTTTCTCTCTGTGTTTCTCTGTGTCTGTGTTTCTTTTCCCCTTCCTCATTAGTTTGAGTTCTTGTGTACACCATTTTTGATGAGTAGTGTTATCTCTGACTAGTTTATTTTTGATTGGGGCCACTTTGTCCAAAATAGAACATATGGTATGATTATAGACTTCCACCCGATAGTTGGAGGATCTGAATCTGTAGTTGAAGCCATAATGCTTGTCCATGGAGTGGCATACTCTGCCCCCCTGCCAGAGGTAAGCAGACCTTATGGCAGACACGGCCTACTTGTCTGAATAGAAAGCACATTTATCATTTATTTATCAGGCATTTGTAGCACAGTCCTGCTGAACAATTGGTCACTTCAGAGCATTCACTGGCAAGTGTGGGGATTACTGGAAGGGATGCTTGAAAGGCAGACATGAGGAAAAAGAAAGTGTTGTGGAAATAAGTGGACATATGGGTTTGTGTATCACCATTGGAAAAAAGAATTGGGTATGTAGGCGAGGCACAAAGGGCATGTTTTTACATGTCATTTTACACAAGACTAGTGTTCCATTTTTATGCAAGGAAGGGATGGAACATTCCAAGGGACTGGTGCTTGCTTCGTACATCTGTAAACTCTGAAACATTATTTGGAAACCATGGTGCACTCAGTGACACATCGGGGTGGACAGCTCCAAGCCCACTGACACCACCCATGCCTCCTGCATGCAGTACCAACATAATTGGTGTTAAGGCTGCAAATTCCACCGGTTCATTGAGGGTGATGAATGCAAGGTGTGATTTACAGATACCAATCGACATAACATATGGCGTCTTAAAATAATATATAGCACCAAACAACACAGAACAGTTCACCTACTTCCGCTGATCGAGAACCCTTGGATGGTATGCGAAAACGATCTTTGGAACCAGTTAATATCTGGCGAAACCACAAGATGGACGATAGCCTTGGTGAATCAAATTGATGCAATATTTCCGCAAATCAAAGACACACAATCGTGCTCCTAAAAGACATCGGGAAACAACTCGACTGCTCGGTTGCACAGAGGCGAATCTTCAAAAAAGGATACATCAAAAAACTACGAAAACACTTCATTTTTATACATTTTCTTGGGGTAGCTCCTTAAGAAAAAATGTCAATAAAAAAAATAAAAAAAAAATATAGTTAAGTGTTGCTTTAAAAAACATTATTGTTAATATTTTGCTCTGATCCTAGCAGTGGCAAGTGGAACATTTTAAACAGTCTATCAATAGAATAAAATAAGAGCCAACATGCTTTCCATCTATGGTAACTTATCGGACAGATGCAGGCAAAATCATTACTGAACTGATGAATATGCCTGTCAAACACTGCAGCAAGATCATCTTCCTTGGTTTGGCACTCATGCTAGGCACTCCTCTGCGATATTGGCCTGTTCACTGTCCTTGCCCCTGCGTTGAGACTGTGGCTGGTGACTGTCCTGTTGTTGCTAACCCACCTTTCTGGTTATTACAGGAAATATTACAGGAAATAATTTGCAACAATGTCAAGCAGGTTGATTGGAGCAGTGTGTAGGCACGGCTAGCATCAGTGCCCAAAATGTCCACCTTCTAACTCATTGTTATTCATATCATGGATAAATAGCCATGCACTGCTAACCTGGGTTATGAAGTTTGTGAATAACAATGAGCAAGGCCAGGATGAAGAGACCCAGGTCAGTGCACACTGTTGTTATATTATTGCTATGACTGACTGACAGTTAAAATAATAAACTTGCCAAAACACCACAATATAATCATGCTAGGATTAAAATAAGTGTTTGATTGAGACCTGGCAAGCCCCCCCTTAAATTAAACACTGGGTGCACTCGATGAAGAGATCTGCTGGATAAGAGATGCCTTGAGGGCAGGTGTCACTTACCAGTATCTTGGATGTAAGAGGGTTTCAAGTGATATGGTACATCCTCACATAACATGAATCTCCCACCATATGATGGAATAAGTGCATTTTCACTCGATATAGAAGCCCCACACAACTATATTTGCTAAAATGCACTATGCTTCCTTCAGTTCAATACTCGTGCTCCGCCCCCATATATATTTCAAAGTGCATTCTACATATCTGCATGCAGCTGGCACAGGGAAATAGATGTTCAAACATGCACTATGCATTACTCGGGGAAATGGTCAAATAAGACTACATTTCCCAGAATGTGTTCTGCCTCATTCTGTGCATATACAGTGCATATACACCAGTGCATATAACTTAATCTATCTGACTGTACCTCATCCCCAATAACAGACTTGCCGCACCCGGGAACACTGAGACATTGACAATCCTGACAGCTCCTTGGCCCCGCCAACCAGTGGCATATTTAGGCTTTCTGCTGCCCTAGGCCCAAATAGGTGCAGTCACCCCCCAACTTTACTACACCTCTGCCAGATTCTGCAACTTCACCAGATTCTACCCTTTGAACAAACTATGTCTGCATTGTCCAAACTATGCCCCCTCATCCCCATGCTGGCCCCCATTTTGGTCCCATAACACTGTGGACGTGTTTAAGGTTGCAGGGATCAGAAAGGTATTGCTTCCTGGTTATTTAGTCAAGCCTGTCATCTTCTTTGTTATGTTAGTTGAAAGAGTGTTTTCAGATCTCTGCTGCCCAAGATTTGGAGAGGGCAGTGTGATCTACAGTTGAGTGCACTAGATGTACTTGTTACGGCTAATTGTCTACTTTTGGTTAAGTCCAAAAACAATCTTTTAGAGGTAGTGATACCTCAGAATAAACTGTCTGCCAATTGGACACAAGTGAGAGAAGGGTGGAATGAGAAATGTTGGTTTCAGTGCTAATATCTGGTTTCGCTGACAAATTGCTTGCTGGCAGTGGCACCTAGACTGGTCTGTAATATTAATGCAGCATAACTACATTTTTCTGTTTTGTCAAATATATGCAAGTGGTAGAGGCACATCTTATAAAAAAAGTTAATAAAAATAACCCTTCTCATGGTTACCTGCTGCAGCCAATGTACCTCCAATCCCTTGGGCTGGAACACCATTAAAATATGCGAATTCACGAGTGAAATATGTAAACTCTGCCTGGGCATAAACACCTCGGTAGAGTAGGGATAGTTGGAGAAGGTTCTTGGAATCTTTGGCTCTTCATTCTCAGGGTGGAGTAATGGATAAGGTGACCCTGAACATTCATGTGTGGGAAGTAACAACATTCCTCGTAGCTGTACAATGCAGGCACCTTTTATAACACTCAAAGTGGTACATACTCTTTACATCATTGCTGTTTGTGCAATTGTTCAAAACACCCAACACTCCCAGAGTAAAATCGAGCAATAGATTGGGCGTTCACGCACAATATTACCTTTGCGGGTGTGGTTTAGCCTATGGGTCTTGCCAGCTTGCTTTTAAGGTATTTTAAAATGTTTGTTAACTCAGTAGTGCTGGTTGGACTGTACAATACATAGGAACATTTTGAAATATGTGGGTATAGGTATAGATGTCCTGCTGTCATTTGAAGTACTGTTTCATAATAAAAGTCCTACCTTGTATTTGAAATATGATTAAAGATTACTTATAAGCATCACGGTTATGCATTGTGTGACATACTTTGCCGTTGGTTCTCCTGGTAGTACCTTTGATACACCGGTTTTCTTCTCACCCTTCTATGGCTTTGGGTATCTTTTCACAGGTTTCTTGATGCACTTGCACATTCAGATTTACTCTTCGCCAGTTTAACTTCTCTTTGATCCATTTCATGTTTGGATCTTTTGGGCGGCCACAGACCTCTGAAATGTGGGGTCGCAGAGAGAAATTAGTGCTTGCTTCTGAAAATTATTTTAGTGCCACCCGCGGGAACTCTGTGCTTGACGTAAGCATAGGCATGCATTTAATATTGTAATATGATGCATCATTTTAAACCTTTATTGTTCTGAAGGGAAAACCCTCATTTTTGCAGCGGTTTAAATATAAAAGTGATTGCTTAACACAGTGTATGTGTGTATTGATTAGAAAGAACTCCAAAGATAATGTGAAGTGGCACCAATAAAACCAATGAGGTTTTTGCTGTTTTGCATATTAAAGAGCATTTTGGAAGGATAAGAATGACCAAAGAGCTTTTTGTTTGTCCTATATGTCTGTGAGAATTGTATTACTGAATCACTAAATATCTAAATCACGCAGGATTTGGTACACGTTTCCTTTAAAAAAAAAATAATAATCACCCTAACAATAACGCTTTTGCAAATATCAAGCATATATACAAGTTTGCCCATCAAAACGTTTAGCTGACAGAGTGGAATGACTGCTAACTGCTCAACATTACTCCCAGTGCCAATATTGGCTATATATTACCAATACATTGAAAATGAAATGCTCTTCTGGCAATCTGCTGGCCTGGGCCTATTAGGCCATGTTGCAAATATGTCTATACTGCTGACACTGTTCCTAATTGACCCTGGCTCCCACTGGATTGGGCTCAAGGTTGTCTTGGTCAACATCTGGGAATGTTATAGGGGAGAATGATCACTCCAGAAAGGCAGAATGAGATTACCTACTATTGGTGAAGCTGCATCTGGCCATGTTTTCCTGTTCCCCATCCATTGAAATGCACTGAACCTATAGTGACACGCACACTGCCACCAACTTACAAATAGGCATACATAAATATATTTGTGTGAGTTCCGGTAAAGCCTCTCCCCAGGGTGGAGGGTGGGGGGAGGCACATCGCGTATACAAGTAGGCAGAATAAGAAGGACATTTGAGTGAATGTATGCAGCGTTAAGGTATCTTAGTACTAGTTAACGGTTACAGGCAGGAAATAGATCACTGGGTTGATGGTTGATGGTAGAGTATAAGTTTGCATGCAGTTAGAGGGTGAAGGATATGAATTGTACAGTTGCAGTATGGTTAAACGATAAGTAATTGCACAGTAGATACAAAGGCGTACAGGACATATGATCTGAAGAACTTCGGGGAACGATAGAACGCATGTGTATGGGATCCGAGGAGCGTATAACAAGTCAGAGTTGAAAGCATTTACGGTAGAAGTTCTGTGGGCAAGCTGGAGCTAGGAAAGAGGTAAGAGGAGGTGGTTAGTAGCACGGGTGGTCACGCTGTTAATATAGATAGCGGGTCAACCGGAAAGTATAAGGAGGCATTAGCAAACTTGCCACGTGAGTTTGTGGGTTGGACATGTAAGTCAGGGAACGGAGCCGGCAAAATCAATGTAGCGGTGCATATCGGGGTAGCGGTTGGGTTTCCCTTGACAGAGTCATTGGTAGGCAGGCATTTGTAGGGGCCTTTCACCACTGAATAAGATTCATGATCAGCAGGGTCCAGGTTTTTGTGCCTCAACAAGCACAGAAAGGCGCTGAGAGGCAGGAAGATGTGCCTTACTCCTGTGCACTTGACACCAATGTTGGCACACCGCTTGATGAAGTAGTGAGGCGTTAACAACATCAGTGACACAAGTGAATCTGGAGGGCATGGATTTTGCAGCAGCGTCTCCAGCCAGCACGTCAGGCAGAGCCAGGTTACAGCCAGGTTATAATTGAGCAGTTGCTGAAGGTCATGGCACTTGCGATATTTATGGCCAAGCTCTTTCACAACACTGGTCTGACATGGCGGGAGATCATTACTACGCGCCACGTGAGTACAGAGTGTAGAGATTGTTATTGCACTCCCAAGCACTGCAGTATTTTCAGTGGTACCTGCGTGGACTGGTGGCTGAATGGCTCCTGACTGATCGTATGTGGATGAATGCACCTCAATCTTTTGACTTTTTCCCATGTCTGTGCATGGTGCTGCCATGTATTTATTATTTTATTGATTTTATTGTGTATTTGTAAGGCGCTTATACAGCAAGTAAATTGTGTTTGAAAGTGCCTACAGGGCAGCAGGGAAGGGACATGGGAATGAAGAAGAAATAACCAATGAAAAATAGAGGCGGACCTACTAGGCCTTGAGCATTCAGAACGTGCATATGTATCAGCATAGATCTGGTACTCAAGTTGCTCCCTACTTTCTGCCGGCAGACAACTTTCCAGAACGATGGGCAAGTGGCCAGATTTGGTTCCATCTTATTCTGTGTGAGGTATGGCTTCACTTTTGACTTACATAGTGAGCAAATAGCAAACAGTCTGCGCTCCTGTGGACATTATGGTGCTGGCATTGATGGTGCTTGTGGTGTTCTGTTTGCTGAGTAGTGATATTAATGCATTCTGATTTGCAACAGGGAGGCGGTTTCTTGAAGCGACTCATCACATGTGGGAGGCATGATACTAATATTACTACAGCCTTTGCATCTGTAGTGTCATTCCCATCTCTTACATCCTCATTATCACTGCTTTCCTGAAGCAAAGCGTGTTCCCTTCTGGACTGACTCTGATGGATCACAAATGTCATCATCATCCATGCCGTTGTTATCATTATTGGCTGACTTTACAGTGGATGGCGGTGGGAGAGGTAGATAACAAGGATTTTCAAAATCCACCAGCTGTTCAACTCCTCCATGTGTTGTTCTTCCCTAAGGCCTCTGAGAACCTCCTCTGTGACTCTATGGCTGTTCCTCATAGTGGTGCAATAATTGTGCCTCTACTTGTATTGGTGCATGTACCCCAGAACAACATGTGACGGGCTATGCAACCTGAGATACCTTGTATTGATCATGTGCAATTCTGGCCTCCCCATTACACACAGAAATATCATCTATGGGAGTTAAAAGACCACAAGCAGCATATCTGCCCCTGCCACTGTCTTGTTTGAGCGCCAACATTGTTCCAAATGTGTTGTACACTCCGTTACTGGTGCATCACCTGCCTCCCCAAGCCTCTGCTTCTTATTCTCTGCAAAATCAGGCAAGCATTATTCAAACACAAGCTTTCTAAAATTGAAGGAAATCAAAATAGCTAACAGTGATCCCATAACATGGCACCCTGAAACCCTTAAACCCAATGCACCACTTGTGTCTCTTACCATGCTAAGCTGTGAGCTCTCATGCAGTGTTTAGTTTCATTGTTCCTCTGATCTACACAATATTCGCCTTGATTCCAGCCTTTTAATCTATGGGTAAGAGAAAGGTGATGCAGGGACAATCTTCTTGAAGAGAAGGAATGAAGTGAAAGAGGGCCTGTACCCAAGCGGGCAAAGGATGGAAGCCTAGAACACAGAGATGATACAGTCAGGCAAGGTCTGGCGATGCCCCACCTCAACCCAGATGCAGTGGAAAGAAACCCCTCAGGAGAACCCCATTAGTGGCATTCTACTTTATGTCTCCAGAAAATATAACCCAGACTCAAATAGGGGGGGGGTTGATAGATGATTTAAAGGGGGCTAGGTAGAAGAAGGGGTTGTCATCTGGTGACCCTTAGGATTCCATAAGCCCTTTTGAGGAGTGACCAAATTACTTTATATTACTTGCCCTGTGTCAGTGGGGCAAGAGCAAAAATCTGGCACCATTGCCGGAGGCATTAGCTGAGGTAGCGGAGGAGGTGCTGCCTGAACTCGAGCTGCCAAACTCTTATTAGAAAGAATCGAAGTCCAAGGTCACAGGATCTGCTACTGAAGACACTGCTTCTTAATCATTGTGAAAGATATCCCAGCTGCCACTAGGTCCTGGGGAACTGTTTGCCCAGAGGGTTGGGGTCAAGGATGTGATTAATCGCACATTGTTCAGTAGCAATATGGTGTAGGGGTTTCTATCCTTTGTGGATCATAGATCATTGGGTTTCAGAGCCTTAATCAATTTGAGTATTGAGGTTTCAATGATACCAGCAGGTCCAGCCAATCCCACCTTGCAATGCCCCATTAAGGTGTGACATAAGCATTTCTTAATAATGGAGGGGCAGTACAATTTTGTAATAAATCTACCAACCAGTTAGCCATGGCAGTTATCAGTAATTGGGTGCAAGTAGTGGTCCCCATCCTCATGACTGACGCTAAGACAACAGAAGCAAGTACTGGACCCTACTGGTATCGTGGACTGACAACAGTTAGAGGCAGAGTAGAATTTAACGGTTGCCAGACATTTCGTCGAAAAAAATTCGTCGACAGGACATTTGGTCGAAACCATTTGGTCGAAAACCAAATGGTCGAATTTCTTTTTCTTTTTATTTTCACTTTTTTTTTTTTGGGGGGGGGGGTCCACCCACCAACCCCCTTTTTTTCTAAAAAAACCTTTTTTCCCTAAACTACAACCTAAAAAATATATATATAAATAAAAATAAAAATTCGACCATTTGGTTTTCGACCAAATTACGTCGAACAAATGTCTTTCGACGAAATATCCGGACACCCAATTTAACTGGTCATCAACATAGATAGTGGGAGGATATGTTAGCTGACCAATGGCAGATCTGAACCACACATTCAGGCTGGTACCCTAGTTTGAGTCCTAGCAGTTTGGAACTGAACAATCTCAGGGGCCTCTAGTAAACCTGGGGGCATCCACTGCCAATAGTTTGAGGGGAGGCTGCACTGCCAATAGTTTGAGGGGAGGGGGACATCTTTATGCTCCAAGAAACATGGGGTCTGACCCCTCTCCATAAATAGAGGTACATGACGCTTCACATCCAAACTGTTCACTTCTCCCTTATCAAGGGGGCCTTTATTTGGTGTACAATTAGTTGCTAAGCTGGGATCAAGCAAGCAAATCAAATGTCCTCGAGCATGCACATCTTTAAAATTAAGAGTGGGCAGGTGGCATGCCTCCAAGTATTTAACATCTATGACATGGCGGGTCCAAAGGAACGGGCCACGCCAAAACTTAAAACAACAAGGAATGCAAAGAATAAAAACACTGTCAGTCCCAGAGTTTCTTTGGTCAGGAAACATAGGGTACAGTGAACGGCTGAACAAGATGCTGCGTGGTATTATAGTATCAGGAAGGTAAAAAAGTGAAGTTTGCAATTCTAGCCCTTCCTGTAGACCCGGGGAGAAAATAATGGGAGAATTTGTTTCTGGCTGAGTCCTATATAGCATTGCAGTATAAGAAAGATTTATGAGTGTAGATTCCATTGCTAGTCTCCAATTGCAGTAGAATATTATGTAGGATTTATTTCATTTTATTTTATTGTTAATTTATAACGCGCTTAATACCAGCAAGTGGTTTCCAAGTGCAGGATCAGAATTCAAACATGTGTTGTGCCACATTGTTTGCCCCTGAGCTATCCATCTTCCCCCAAACAGTGCACATTCTCATTCAAGGTCTTCCAGTCGACCTTCAGAGGACACTTTGGAACACATAGTGCAGAAATGTGCAGAGGCCAGGTGCAGGTCTTCCCTTATGCCAGCAGGGTGCACTGTGAGGGATAAACTGCTGAAATACACAGATTCCGCTGTCAGGCCTTTCATTAGATCAGCAGCGTGCACTGTGATTGATATGTTGCAGACATTTCCAGATATCGGTCTTTCATTAGATCAGTATAATACTTTGTGGCCAAAGTAGAGGTTTGAATTTGTATATAAATCGTAGGTATTTATGAAAGTGCTTTTCTATTGCACAGACTTAGCAATTGAGCAGTTGTGTGAGAAGGGGAAGGTTCAATATAGGGTAGTGAATGGGATAAGCTTTGGGGGTGGTGAAGGTAGAGGCTGTGACCAGGACCCAGCAATCAGTGTCAGATAAAAAGTTCTTTGATGTGCAGATTCTTCATATACTTTCTGAAATGTTTGAAGAAGTGAGCTGTCCTGTTGTACATCAGCATGGTATTCCAGAGTAGTGGTGCAAAGTATCAGAATCCTTGCTTTTTTTGTTTTCTTCTTCTTCCGGTTCTTAATTTCCAGGCTGATTATGTCATTGCTTCTTGTGTTGCTCTGGTCTCTAGATATGGCCAGTGCACCACAATTGGTTTTGTTTAGTGGAGAGCACCCGGATTGTCATTGCATATGCAGGTGGGAGTGAAAGCCAGAGATGCTTCATGAGGGTAGGCATGATATTGTCTAATGTATTTGAACCTGTGCTTGGCTGCAGTATGCTGGGTGACTTCCAGTGGGATCAGTTTGAAAGCACAGAGATATCCAAGAAGGCTGTTGCCACTATTACTGTTACTACTATTACGCTTGTAGAGCCCTTGCTGCCAAATTGCCCGCCCTCTCCCTTTCCCAATGTCCCCTTGCATTGATCCTTTGGAATCTGCTTCCCTCACTTTGCACTTCCCCCTATGACTTCTAAAGCATTCTATTGCTTCTCAAAGAAAGGTCCATGCTCAATAAACTCCATAGTAATAATACAAATAATAAATGTACAAAGACATACAAAAAGAGTGTTGCAACTGTACATGTGTTAAAGGATGAGGGCTTCGGCAATGATCCTGAAGTCTGAGGCTTAGATGAAGGAATTAATCTCTCCCAGATGAGTAAGTGGGTGCCCAGCAGTTCATGTGATCTTCAGGATATGAGCCGTAAACAAGAGTTTGCCATGGAAGGTGAATCTGATTTTGCAGTTGGTGTAACCTAGGGGTGTATCTGTTGAGTTTCTTTTCTGTCATCCAGCCTTGAACATGAATTCATTTGGTATAGCTTCCAGAGAAGAATAATGTTGGTGTTAAGGGCTTCAGCTGGAGGTGGGCACATAACATTCTGGGCTGTACAAGTTAGAGGTTTTCTATCGATTTATTTATTTTCTTTAATGACTTTATGAGCTTTATTCACAACAATATCATCAAAGCATACAGTACATATTATAATATAAAAACAGAATAAAATGAAACATACATTAATAAATACCAATTAACCATCTACTTCAGTCAACATTATACAATTTAGAAACCAATTTCTATTAAACACCTTTCCACTGAACTACATGGCGCATTTGCCCTTCGAAGACAAGCCCTAAGAAGATATTTGGCTACATAGTTGAGATCTTTACACATTTTACAGAACTCCAGTGCATCAGCTGCCCTCTGTATACCTTTCAACTTGAAGATTGGTTTTAAATACTTGGTTCTATAATCGCTATATCTAGAACAGAAGAGCAAAAAATGGAGGACAGTCTCACAGGGTCCCCAACAGGACAAACACTCTATTTTATTTTGATTATTCCAGTTTCTCGTATAGTAGGCCACTCGTAGAGCACCTGCTCTCAGATCATAGAGTAGCGACATAGCATAAGTAGGTGTTATGACATATAGGTAATGTTCGTATCCAAGGACTGCGAAGGCATCATGAAGTACGACACAGACAAGAGATATCAAGTTGACCAAAATAATATTTATTAACTTAAATGTCAGGATGGTTAAAGGTCTAACTTGCCTTATGCTAAGATGGCATTTCCCTACCTGGATAAAACTAAGGAAAGTCTGAGTCAAAGAGTTCAATTTAAACGTCTGTCTGTGTCCAAACCTATCTTTGCCCTCACAACTATAATAAATCAATGTGTAGGAATGTAAAAAGTGAAAAGAAACAGTGTACAACAAAGTGTTCTGAGCTTCTTCCAGCTCGCAGCTTTCTTTCAGCACCCTTCCCCAAGTATAAAACAGTTCCACAAAAAAGTCTCAAAGTAATCTTTTCCAACTTCAAGATTATATAGTTTTGAAACAATCCTCAGGGTTCCCTTCCCCCAGTTCCAAGCCCCACAGTTCAAAGCACTAAAGAAAGAGTCTTGAGGTTCCATCCTCAGACAGCAAAGGTAGTTCATGAAGACTCAAGGTTCCCTCCCCCAAGACTTGTAATTTATCACAGTTCAAAACACACAAAAGAAAGGGACCTTGGCTGCTATCTTTGGCCCTTTTTTTGACCCATACATGTTCAATTCCTTTCTTCATATAATAGGGTTGCCTTCGAGCTTCCATTCAGCATGCAGTGGTTTTGAATTATAGCACAATTCCATTCACTGCTAAGGTCAACATGCAGTATTTTCTGTTTAATGATAAAGTTTGTATTCAGTTCGGCATGCCTTGGGTTTTGGTTTGGCTTACAATCTTGTTTTCATTCAGCCCGCTATAGAATATTTATGCCTTTTACTTTGAAATAACTTCCCAATCCACTGAGACTTTCAAAAACGTTCTAATTTAAGATATGTGACCACTCCAATACAAAGTATTTGTGCTTTTAGCGTTTAACAATGGGAAAAGTCTAGGACCAGAGACCTTCTAAAAGGTGCTCTTCTGATGCATGCATCGACTCCGCAACTAGCTACAAAGTATTTCAGCACAATGAAAATGTTCAGTCAGGTGCGCTTCACGCTCCGGGTTTCTTATTTCATAGAAACTCACTGGCCTCTTTAGTAGCACACAAACTGCAGCTTCTGCTGCCACGGGTACACCTTCTGCCCCTTAGACACCCCTGAGCTGGCTTCTGAGCAGTGGGGAACAAGCACTTTGATTGAAAGGGAAAGGGGCAGCCTTTCCACCCGGCTCCCTTATCTGCTGGCAGTCCCTAGCGTCTCGGCGCACTGTGCACCACAGACCTTCCCACAGCAGTACCCTCCAGCAACTTGCTCTCTTCCAACAAGGTTCCCTGCTGATCATACAGACCTCCCTGCTGCTGCTCTCTGTTGCTTTTTCCTCCTCCTTTTATACACCTTTAACCCTCTAACAGGTTGCAGGTGTGCTCTCTCAATCAGCCTTGCTTGACCATGATTAGGACCAGAGTGGTGTAAGTGTGTGATGTTCATTACTCTCAGTTCCCTCTTCCTCGTCTCACTACTGTCAAGTGTCCATATGGTGAATTGAGGGGAGTTGACTTAAAATAACCCATACAGGTCGAGAGAGGGTTAGGTTGTTCATCACTAGGAAAAGGGGGTTACCATGTCTCACCTGAGGTCATCCCACTCCCAGTCCTCAAGGACCCTCCACCCAGGTGATCCTCCCTCACTTCTCCACCCCCAGGGTCAGGATAAAAAACCAATGGCCTTTCCCTGGCCACCTATGCAGAAGATCCAAGGGGGTTAGGAGTGAGAATGCCCTCAGGTTCCTCACAGAACCACCATGACTTGCAAATACTGCTGACCACATGAGAGCCCTGCACATTCCATCACTATTACTCTTCTCTGACTCATCGTACATGCCATTTTGATCAATCCTCTACAATCAGGAATAATACTGGTTGCTTGATCCCAAACCTGTCGAAGACCCATTTTCCTACACCAAAATGTTTTATGTGCAAGGCATTGAGTTGACCTACTACCAGCCAGCAATAGGAAATTGATCAAAATGTTGTTAAACATGTGGAGCTCAGGTGCTGTCCACATGCGAGCCCAGAGAAACAGGGGTTTAGCAGCTCATTCAAGATGCAATAAAGCATTTGTGGCACTACTAGGTTGCATCAACAGAGACTTAAGACATTTCTTTTCTACCACTCCAATAGCTGCTGAATTAAAAGACCCCAAAATCTCTGCACTGTATGTCACTGCTGATACGGACTGCAATCTGTATAACTCTAGTGCAGGGGTCAAAACACCCATCCCATGCACATGATATAATTTTCTGATGTCCCCACTGTATTTACTTAAGGTCATTCTTGCCTGTTTTGTCTATGAAGAACGTGTTTGTAATTACATTGAGGAATTGCTAGTTATAGTAGAGGTCTTATGCAGCCATGAAGAGTGCTCAACTTTTGTCAAATACCATGGTGGTGGTAGATGGTTTATAGCTGGTATTGGTTGTGGAGATGAGGTGTCTGCATGATACGCAAGGGCTTTCAGAATTGTGAGGTCTTCTTGTGATTTTCAGCAGATCTTTTCATATTTGCGAGTTGAACATTTGCTGTCAGTGAGTTCTTGTGAGTACCTGTGCAATGTGTACATAGGTATGTTGCGGTGTGGCTTTAAAGGTGTGTGGGTGTTGATTGTGTCTGCCATAAAGTGAGGATGGGTGTGTTGAGAAGGCTATTGGTGTTTACTGATGGATCAAGGGTGGATATCAAGGAGATGAGGCCATGTGCTAATGCATACAAAAGGAAGTTCTAGAAGAAGCAGGGTGGTGTATTGGTGTGACAAATCAATTTACGGTTCCCCAGTGGTACAGGGATGAATAGCAGTTTCTAAACCATCAATTAGCCCCACACCTTCATCCAGTACATCAGAAGGGATCTGAACTGATTTGAAATGGCAGACTTATCTCCGAAAGGTTGTGGATCGTTAGTTAGTTAGAACACAGCAAAAATACAATTATTACCCAGTGATAAAAGAGATTGTCCAGTCAAGGCTGTATAAAATTATCTACTTTATTATTATCACACCAGAAAAATCTAGCAACACTACGAAATACATCCCACCCTGTAAAGGAATGCAGAGGACAGACAGTTCAAGGATACTTGGCTTCAGTACAGAGGGAGCAATGGATCTTAAAATGTCTCAAGGGGCCATCTGAGAAGGAAAAGGGGGACAGAACCACTATGTACCTTGTGCTTGAAGGTGTTCTTCGTGCTCAATATCGTTGAGTGTGTTTCAGGGTGCTTTGCAGTTTCTGTTACATAGTTCAAGACCGGAAACAGCTGTGGGTATCAGGCAGCAAACAGTTCAGGGAGCGAAGCTGGATGGATGGCTGCAGGCTGGCATACTCAACAGCTCAGGGTCAGGAATCATTGTCTCAGTGCTGGTCAGCGGTTCTGAAGCACCGGTTGGGATGGCTTTCAGTGACTGTGCCGTAACAACAGCCAGCGTTGCAGTCGATTGCAGCTCGAGGGATGCAACTGACTGTTGATGCTTGTCAATGCACTTCGCCTAGTTCTTTACTGGGCTTGTGTCATCCTTTAATGTGGATGGCCCAAAGCTTGGGAGTGTGTTGCAGGCAGCTGCCTTTTCCTTAGTTTCGGGTTCATAGACTCTCGCACTTCCCACCTAGGAGGCTTGCTGCAGAGGCTAGCAGGGCACACTGTGTGCTGGCTGGGTACAGATACTGGAGCTACTGGAGGGTCCTCTGGATTCGGTATCTCCCTCTGTTCCTTGGGAGATATTTAGGGGAGGGATCTTGCTTCCCTCTTGGAGGTCCTGGCCTTCCTTCACTGGCTCAAGACGTAACGCAGACTGTACCTTTAGCCAGGGTCCAATGATGAGTTCTCCCCTCTGCTTCTGGTGAAGCCTTCAGATGATCTGCCAAAAGAGGGTCTTGGCCCTCTTTTAAAACCAAATGGACCACAGGGATCAGTATAGGCTAAGCCTATCTTAATGAACCAATCGGGAGTCACCACCAACAATCTCTTGTATGGGTGAAGTCATGACCAGCGTGCTTTGCAACAGAAAATGTAAAGGGGTCAAAACATGTGATACTAAGTCCCACCCATCTTCCTGTCTATTGTAGATCAAAGGGTCTCTCTGGCTAATGGATCACTCTGTGGTTCCTGATTAATGCAGCAGGTCTCCCTTGAAACTGCAGCAAGACCAGAGTCTTTGGCTCCTGCAAACCACATTCTCGTACCTTATGAATGGGGTCACCCTGCGGGGGGGGGACTACTGCAAACACGCAGTCCCATCATGACAGTTCACTGTCAATCAATACTGAGGGCCGAAGCTGGCTTTAGGTTGACACAGTTGCATAAGAAAGTTTGTTGGGGGTTTCCTGTCTCCTTTGTTAGCCTATGGAACAAGGTCCTATGTGGGTCTGTTTGAATTACCCTATTTGTATGATAAACACTGCCACCAGCTGCAGGGCCCAACAAAAAGAGCGGGGCGGATCCATGGAGCCTTTGTTAGTTAATCAGGCAGGCCATGGCAGAGGGAAGGTTTGATCCTCCCCCTTCTGGAGATGCATAGTGCACTCCTGGTGTCATATCCCAATTAAATATGACAGGGCAGACTGTGCCTGTAGGCTGTTTCCACCCAGAGTACATGGGTCTATGGGTTTGTCGTGCTGTGAGCCTAGGAAAGTGTGTGTGGGTTAGCCCAACACATTGTCTGGAGGGAGGTCTACAATCATTCCATTTAATTAAGACATATTTAAAAGCACAGGCGAGTGCACACCCACCGTGCAGATGTCCAATTCCTCACAATTGGTCAGTTTTAGTTGGCTTTTGTGGCTATGGTGTAGGCACATGGAGATTCTGGATTTGCACAGCAGCACGGTCTGTCCAGGCAAGGGGTAGGGAAATTAGGCAGGGCATATTTGTAGGAAGTGAGCAAGCCAATTCAAGAGTGGTGTCTTTGTTGTGAGTGGGTTGGCTGTCCTCTGTGTCTAGTAATTTCAAGAGTGTGCCTCGGATTTTCTTGGTGGCTTTGGTTCCAGACATGTTGCTGTCATGCCAAAGTCTATGATTTTCTCAAGGAAGGCAATGTTATTCTAAAGGGGTTGGTAGATCAAGGGGAAGGTGGATGTGCATGAGGGTGATAGCCAGACATGGGAAAGATCTCAGTGGAGTTGAGTTGTGAGGGTTCCTGCAGGTTTCATTCATGGAATCCTCCTTTTCCCCCTTTGTAATCACTGTATTGCATGCTATATCCTGAGGGGAGGAGGTCATACAAGATCAGAATGCAGGAGGGGGAGAGCACTGTCTGTGTGGTAAGTGCATCGGGGTAATTATTGGCGACAAGGCATGCAAGAAAGTATGAAGTATTGCAGGGAGTGCATTCATAAGAATAGCATTGCTTGAGTGTAGCATGTGAGTGTAGGTGATTCGGCCGTGGATGCAGGTGTGTGGGTTGGAGGAGCATAGGGATGACCAGAGTGGCTGATGTTTCCATTAGCATGTGGATTATTAACACTGCATGACACGTGATGCACATGGTGGTGGGCATTGCTTGCTGCATGTGAAGCAGAGGTCCTCCCCTTTGGCTCTACTGGTCAAAACGGGCTCAAACTGAATGTACCTTTTTCTTCGTCAGAATTTAGCTGAGGACTCCTTCGCAATGATTGTCCCAGGGTCTGGAGGATGAGGCAAAAGCTTAATTGATTGGCTACCAGGGCAGAGGGGTGGCCAGTCACGTGATAGCATGACCAGAGCTCTGCTGATCCTTACTGGCATTCGGCTTGGTTCAGAGGAGCACTTTTGAATTTCACTTATACAAAAACTATCAAGTCAGTTTATAATTCATCCTAGGTAAAAAATAAAATAACGCAGCAATGTTATATGATTTTGACAGATAAACGAGTCTGTTCTGATAAGCATATCCTAGTTTTTGGATTTGGGGAGCAGACCTTCAGTTACTTTAAGTTGGATAGTTAAATCTGTACTCTTCTTCCCAAGGGGAGCACACATTCTAGCCGCATATGGCTGTGAGGTCTCACTCATGCTGTAGGCATTTACAAAGTAGAGCAGACCTTAAAGGTCAGAAGGAAAACACATGCATAACCGGGTTACTTTTTATGAAACATATCTGATTTTAACGTCTGAAGCATTTCGTCATGCTCACAAACTGACTATGCTGCTTGATGATTCACAATGTTATTAGGAACTTCCAGTCCATTTGATGCCATGTATGTATACTTTCCTGAGTATTCAGAGTACTGGCCGCTAGCTCGGGAGAGATGTGGCATCATAGCAGTCGAATATTTAGAGTACTTAAGCAGTAACAGTTGACCAGAGAAGCGTGAGACAGAGAAATTGAAGGACATGGTAACTTTTCTGATACTTGAAAAAATAAGTACTGGGTTTGAGAGCACCACCTTTTTATAACCGTCTGTTCAATTGCCTGACCAATACAAAGCATATTATTCCTAATATATTCTAGGTATTCAGGGAAAGCATGCTTTATCCCTTACCCTGGCTCCTGTCCTTACTCATGGTGTGGCAGGCCTGCATTCCTGGTGAGAATCTCTTGTGGTGCCCAACAGCAATTGATGCACCCACCACCAATGCCAAAGATCTGCCCCATCACATTTTATGTGGGGAATAAGCTTGACTTGCTTATGCATCAAGGCCAAGCTCTATGTGCTTTCATCTGTGGCTCTGCAAAGTCTACAATATCTGCTAGGCCGAGCTGTGCTGTGTATGTGTATGTGTATGGATCCGGCTACGGGGATAGGTGGCATCCGGCATCACTTTTGTTTAAACCTTATTCATCATCTTTGTGCACCTGGGGTTGAATTGACTGTTGGCATTCAGGTCTCACCGTCCTCCATATAAATAGACTCTAGAAGGGCCTCTTCTTCTTCCTCCAGCAAAGCTTCCCTTTTTGCACAAGCCTCGCCATGACAATCCTTCCACTTCTTTAGTATCACATAACAACACACGTGTTTTGGCTGCTAAAAGTAGCTGATAAATGCCTTGGAGGATGGACCAGCCTCTTCTGGTGTTCAATATACAATCTTGCCATTAATGTGGAAAAACACCTTTGTCACAGCCTCTGTATCCAAATGTTCTCTATAGGTATTGCTCCAGGATCCTTCTCCATCACATATGGAGAGGTTTCCAGCTCATGAAAATAAGAGCATGAAGAGCAGACCCGTCCCTTGATGAGCCTCCTTTTGTTCTTCTGCTCCCAGGCCTCTTTCATGAAGTCCTTCACAATCTACCTTGGGAGGAAAGCTCAGGGACAACACGCTTTTCTTGGAAATAAGATGACACAGAGCAAGACAGGTTCGATCCCTGTGTCCACGCTAAGAAACCACTGGGTATTAAGCACGTTACAAATAACCGATTACCTGACCTGGTTTTCAGAGCGGGACAGGGACATACGCTTTAAGGTTCCCTGGAGTCTCCTCTGTGAATTTCTGAAAGTAGGAGCATTAACTGGGAATGGGGATGACAAAAAAGTGGACTACTGGCATGCTTCCCCTTGCAGGTCCCTTTTCTAGAGTGAGGACTTCTCTTTCTGGGATGCAATCATCAATGGTTTCTTTAAATTACCTCCATAGCCCAACCCACCAGGTGGGGGGAGGAGCGTGAATACCTCTAAAACCTGTCAGCAAGACTCCTGAAAGAGATACTGTCTCAGAGAAACAGATAAAAAAACTGGAGCAAATCTGGAGATGCCTGGACCATCTCTGAAATGCTCATGTGCAAATGAGCTTTACAAAGCTTTCATCAAAGCATCTCGGAGATGGTCCACACAGCTCCAGGTTTGCTCCAGTTTTAGGACTTGTGAATTAAATATATCGCAGCTGATGCAAATCTGAGATACTGGCAGTCATTTTACGGTTTTCTCCAGTTCAAACAATTGTGAATCAGGCCCTCAGTGCTTTTTCCCCACACCTTTTTTGGCTAGGATGTTGGATCTCCTCAAAATTAATAGCGTGGGAGGACATAAGGTAGAACGAGGAGTAACAAAGATTATTGGCAATTAGTATCCGGCAGGGGGGTACAGGAGAGTATGGTAGCCTCTCAGCCAATGGGGAGGCTCGGGATGCAGGCGTTACTAGATGGTAATCCCACCACTCCGAGCCTCCTCATGGCTGGAGGCCGCCATCTTTTCCCACCCGGGATCCAGGCAAGTGGTCCTCCTCTCCCCTCCATCCTTCCCCCATCCCCAGAATTCCCTCAGCGCCCCCTAACCCTACTTACCTTTTTTTCAGTCCATTTCAGGAGCGGACTAGCTGGGAACACTTCTGTCCCCAGCGTGTCTGCTCCCAATCTGCGACAGGCCGTCATGGAAAGGAAGAAGGGACTGAACGTAGTCCCTTCTTACTTTCCATGAGGGCCATTTTGTTTGTTATGTTTTTTAATGACCACCATGGAAAGAGAGAAGGGACTATGTGCAGTTTCTTCTTTCGTGTTCAGGGCCACCATATTTTGTTGAATTTTTTAAAATGTTTTTCAATGGCCGCCATGGAAAAAGAAAACGGACTTCCCTTCCCCGGCTGCCATTTTATTATATATTTTTTTCTGTTCTGAAACGCCACAGCGTTTCAAAACAGAAAAAAAAAATGCTTTTAGTACCCTGGTCTTATCGTCCAGGGTACTAATACCAATAAGCTCCTCGCAGGAGGGGCATTACCACTTCAGGTAATGCTCAGGGGCCTTCGTTAAGGCACCAGCTTTGCTCAGGCCTGTAACTAGGGGCGCCTGAAATGGTAATACCCCCTGCTCAGGGCTTATTGCTTAAATAGTCCATGTCTTTTTCAGTTGCTGCGGCCTATGTCATTGACATTGGATGCACGGATTTCCTCCAAAGCCGTCGCATTATTCTCCAATGCATTGTATGTAGCATTTTGAAATCCTATTACTAGCACGTGGAGCTGTTGAGAGGCTGCCGTCTGTACCTCCTCTCCTTGCATGGGAGACATCTCCCTGGCATTTTTATTTTAAGGAATACGAAATCTTTTGTAGCTGAATCTTGTGACTGGCTCCAGATTCAACAAACCGAAGATGGGGTCCTGGCCATTCACTACATACTCTTATTTACTGTGTTCCTGTATCTCAATGTCCTATGCTTCATAAGGAATGATTTTGCTTCCCAGTTTTCCAGAGACTATTTTGCATGACTTGAGCCCTAAATACAATTTTATAGAAAGCGTTCACTTTAAGCAATATTAATGGCAAGGCATTGTTCTGGATCACGTCGTGTTGTGGAGGGATTGCAGGCTGCTTTTAGCACTGCGCACTGCTGAGCACATTGCACCCATTCACTCACCGTACAGTGATCTCTGACTGAGCACACTCAGGGCCTAATCATGGAATGTTTAGCGCAGTGCAAAATTACTTTGCACTGCCAACAAACACGTTGAAGCAGACCTAATTCACAGAGCAGTGCAAAGTGTATTTGTGTGTAGCAATGTCACTTTGTGGTGCAAAAGTACTCTTTGCATTGTGCTAAAAGGGCTTAATTAAAACAAAGAGCACTAAGTAGCACAGACTTATTGCTTTTTTATGAATTAGGCCCATTTAGTGCAGTGCAAAGAGTACTTTTTCGGTGCATAGCGACTTTGCTCTGCTAAAATGCACTTTGCACTGATCTGTTATTTAGGCTGGGTTCAAGTGTTGTTTGGCAGTGCAAGTCACTTTGCTCCACGCTTAACGTTCCATGAATTAGGCCCTCAGTCTGAGATCCCGCTAATCTGGGAAGCTGTCAGGGTACGCTGATCTGTGATCTGCTTTCTGCAGTATTAATCTGCTCTTGTTTACAATGCGCAAGAAAAGAGTCTGAGGAATGGAAAAGATGATATTTTCTCACTTAGATGGTCCCTGTGTATTTTTCTCAGTGTTGCAGTGGTTGTGATTGCCAAGATGAATTCAAGTTGATATGGATCTGCCTTTGGCGGATGTTTATTTACTACACGGCTGCTTCGCTTCCTTAGATATACGCGCCATGTGGTGCAGCACAGCATGGTTGCCTAGCAGACAAGTAGGATGCTAATATTAAAGGCGCTTGGACGGCGGGGTGTTGGAACGGAGTAGGAAGTGATTGGATAAAGATTGGCTCTCGATATCTCATGGATGGTGATGGGAGGCAACCAGTGTTTAAAGGATGCAGAGCTTTCTAGCCTTAAACGATGCACTCTGCTGTACAAAGCCTCACAGGGAACACGATGCAATCATTACTTTATTTATTTATTGATACGTTTTTAGTTCATAGACCCTTTACGTATTTTTATATTTACAGATATAAAACATATAAGACATATACAACATTTAGCAAATACAATCCAAACACTAAAATTCTACATATTCTAAAAATATTATTAAAATATTCTTACAAAGTCAATTCAATTTCTATTCCAGTTTTCCAGTCATTCGTATTTAGGGACAAGTATATTCAGTCAAACTGCTATTCATGTATGGGCATGAACATTCAGAATATCAACAGATGTTAAAAGTCATTCACAGTCTAAAGATTAATACATTCTTAACATTCTTTCAGAGTGCCTAATAAATATGTAATTAGTTCCAACAGGTTAACAATCAATTACATCAAATACACTCATAACTTTATTTGGACTACCCCTACGCTCTTTTGAATACAGACCACTTGTTTATCGCCTGGCTTCATAAACAGTTCTAACACCTAATATTTTAGTAAGAGTGGGTTTTCTTTCTGAAATTGTTATTTATATTCCTTCACAATATGAATTGTAATGTTCAGCCAGATTTGGTACAAAGCAATGTGGACAAACGTGGAATTAATGTTAAGACAATACGTCCAGAAATCATGCTCTAATATTGTCTCATATTTATGCAATAAATGTGCTAGGTATGTCATGTATGATGGGTTGAGCTTCGGGCATTCCGTGAAGATATGCCTCACAGTTTTTTAATCACAGGATACTTACAGATTCTGCAGTATCTACAAACCTCATTCATATTCAGCCTACCACCCAGTGATGTGAGCACCAGGAATTGGTTATTCCTGGTCAGAAGTCTGAGTCTTCTTACCTCAGGGTCAGCGCAAATCAAAATATAAGGTTTGGGATTCATAAATCTATGTACCACTCGTGACACCTGGGCATAACCATGCAGAGTTCCTAAGTGGGTATAATTGCTCATCCAATCCAACTGTACTATCTTCCTCGTGAATACTTTCTTTAATTTCTCAAAGCTAGTTCCACAACGGATGTCTGGTTGCCAATTTATAGCTATAAATTGTTCCTTTATTATTAGGAGGTATTTATCAGAGGTACTTATCTTCTTATGGCTATAGGTGGCCATACAAGCCATTAGCTTACCTTTACTGATAGTCTGTGTACGAATAAATAGTTCCCCCTGCATCTCAACACCATTGCCTTTAAAGATTGTAGACCTAGTTCTAATCGCATATACTACATAGGGGGACATTGTGGCAAATTCGGAATATTACGCCAGAAGAACCCTTCAATATGGTTTAGCCATTCTAATTTAGTCATCTGCAAGGCTTTTAATCCATACAATATAGTAGGACAGAACCATTGCCTTTATAATAATAGAATCCCACTCATTGAGAAGTCAGTTTTACCTTTTGCAAACCGATTCATCAAGAATATCACTGCCTTGCCTTCGTGGTCTTACATTTTATTATGTTATCATAGCTTGCAATATGCATCAGGTTAAGACCAAAGTACTTGCATAAGGGTGCATACTGGATTTGTCCTATTTGAGCTTCAATACACACCCTATTTCTTTTTTTTTATAGGACACCAACATCACCTTATTTTTATCTAAATCTCTGATTAGCTAGTTTTCATTAGTGTAATTTACCAGATCTTCTGCTAGGCCCTTAATTTCTGTTACGGTAAGGCTTAATAGCACAAGGTTGTCAGCATACAAAATTGATGTAATTCAATCTTGGTAAATTGTGCGGCGGATCAAATCGGCTAAGTACAGATTAAAGATGAGGGGGACCATCATGCATCCCTGTTTGACTCCTCTATTTATACCAAATTGGCTTGATAGGTGATTTCCATTTCTCAGTCTTATCCTGCCCGTAGTATTGTTATGCAAACCTTTAATTATTTCTAATAAACAAATAGGGCACCCCCACTTTGATATTTTTCCCAAAGTCGTTCCCTATTGACTAGATCAAAAGCGGATTTAAAATCCATGAAGGTTATATACAAGAGAGGGTTGGTTTTACTTCTTGCATTGTTAATCAGTCTGTCCAGGACTCTCAAAATAAGATTCATAAAGGCACCTGCTAGAAAACCGGTTTGTAGTGGATGTAACAGATCTTTTTCATCCACCCATGCTTGCAATGTTTTAAGACACATGTTGCAAAAACTTTCCCTGTCGTGTCTAATAGGGACAGCAGGCGATCATTTTCAGGAACCAACCTGTTTCCAGCTTTGTAGACAGGCACCAGTATAGAATTGGTCCAGGATTGAGGGATCTCCCTTTGCTGACATACTTTTGAGAACAAGTTGTGAAGCAACATTGGCCAATTTGTCGGGTCTGCTTTCAACACTGCCATGGCTAAGCCATTTGGACCAGGAGCCCTAGAGTTTTTTTGCCTTCCTGATCATTTCCAATATGCCTTCCCGGTTGAAATGCAGTGGCCAAGAGTGATTATCTCCCATCTTTTTTCCAGAGCCCTTCAGACTTTTAAACATATTTGATTCAATAAACACTCGCCAACTAGATTCATCGATAGGGTTTATCATTCTCTTCATATCTTTTGGGTCTTTGACCAATGAAAAAGTACGCCAAATGGTTTTGGGGTTATGATGCATCATGACCTTTAGCAGCTGTTGCTATTTCTCTGTCAAACCCAGCGCTTTATCTTTATTGTACCAATTATGGTATCAATATTTAGCTTTTCTAATAATAGTCAAGATTTCCTGTGCAGAATGTGCAGATCTCTTTATATTTTGCACCTACCTGCACAGTTTTCATTTGGCCAGCTGGACTTCCATATCAAAAGGTTTATGTATTCTCTCTTCAAGCTATGCTTGAGGTAGTCCCTTGACTGCACCCACTTTTTTTAGTGGTTTCATCAATCCATGATTCAATGCCATCAGCAGAAAGACCTGTCAAATATTTTCCCCTTCTACCAGTACATTGGCAAGTGATCTACACGCCCCCCTAATATTACCCTGGTACCAACAAATTCTATTCCCTCCTTGGTTGGTTTCGAGGTCCTCGGGGCCCAGTTCCATGAAATTCCCATCAATTCCTTTTAGGCCTAATTCCAATCTGCAGTGATCACTATACTCAGTGGCTACTACATTTAGTGATGATGCACATTCTAACAATGGCCTATTCCCACAAATGTAATCTATGGTTGCAGGTTTGTTGCCCATAATCCAGGTAAGTTTACCCAGGATGTCCTTTAACAGTCAAACATTAAGGGTTGTGAGTTCCCAACCCACCCAAATATTGAGCTACTCACAACCCTTAATGTTATGATCCTTCATTAGCACATTATTTCTCTCATATATGGCCAGAATTCATCCCGGATATTGATTCACCGCATCCTGCGTTCATATCTCCACTCAGGAGGATAATATCCAAATCTGGATACTCGACCCATGTCATATAAAACATATCTATGTACTCAAAGAGGGTTTCTGTTTTATCCTTCCCCCGGGGATCGTATATACATACTAACAACGTTCTTCTATTTATACCCCCTTGGACCAAGCTTGTTTCCACTGCAATAACATTCCCCTCCTCATCTAGAGGTACCACAACTGTGGTGGGTAAGTCATGAGAAACACTTATCAAGAGGACCCTTGAAGGTCGTCCAAGCGGACTCTTCCTTGCCAGAGTCTGATGGATTGCATAACCATCTAAAGAGAAGGCCTGACACAACCATGTTTCTTGTAACATAAAAATGTTTGAATTTACTATGCAGGGAAGGGAACCCCGATCAGAGACAAAATGTGAGTGGCCAAGAGTATTCCATGATATAATATTAATTCAGTCATGAGGCAACACCATGCCATGTATAACACTCCTTAACCACTTCCACCCTTGTGTATTATCACAACTAGGAGTAACACATTTATTTAGAAGTGTTGGTGATGAGTGTCTCTCATTTTACCGACAATGTTTACATTGATCACATACATTGTCAGTGGACATCAATTCAGGCATACTGTCTAATTCATATCCCAAAAATTGCAAAGATTCATTTTGTGCACTTATTAAAGATGCTGTAGCTGTAAGTGAGCAATTCATCTTTGACATATTGTCATTAAGTGGGCCCAAGGGTTGCCCAAAGTCAGTCATTAGAGTTCAGGATACGTAGCGAGGGCACTTTTGTAAACAGTTTCAATAATGTCGGGCAGTTAAAAGTTACCCTTGTTATAATCGAAGTGTTCTGGCAGATGGTAAATATTCAATTGTCCAATTCCCCTTTCAGGATTATAGGAAGTTGGGGCACTGTTGAAAATGATGTGGTTGCATGGCCATTGATGGGTTGGATTATCTGTCCAAGTGGTATTGGTCCACTTTGCGCCTTTTCTGTTGGATTGGGTACTTCATCACATTCCAAGGGTGCTTGGATGGAGTTGTTGTCGTTCAACAACCAACTAGCCAATGTTCCCTCGCTTTGCTGTTTACATTTATTCCGCAGCATTTCTCTCAGACATTGAAACAATGGATGAATTTAAAGACTGGGTGTCAAGACATAAAGGTTGCTTCTGGGTTTGCTAGCCCCTTTCATCCGCATTAGTAGGCATTTCCTCAGGTGTCTTTCCTTGCATGTTGGATAATTAAGGGGAGATGATAATAGATCCTCCTGAGGATCATTTGTGTTGCACTCCTCCTGGGATTCAATAATTATAGGAGCCGGTGCAGTATTATTGGTGGACGCTACACCCATTTCAGGTAGTGACTTTCCCAATGTTGGTTCTTCCAGCAAGGCACACAGCAAGCTGCTGTGTCTCGCCACCTCTTTGTCTATCTGGCCACAGAGTTTCAGCAAAATATTTATGTCAAAGTGGACCACGTTATTGTTTGATGTTGAATTTAAATTTGATGAATTACATTGGATGTGGGATTGATTTTTTATTTCATAGTGCAACATGTTCAACGACGGTGGTGTATTGTCCATTACCATATTTGGAGATGCTGAAAGGCACTGTGTATTGAAGACAGTGTGTGCAAACTGTGCAAACTGTGATTCCACATGTGCGGTCGGGTGTGTGTCCAATGGCACAACTGTTTCATTACCTTTTGTACCTACATCGGCGAGCGCAATGAGTTCCTCACCTGGTAGCACAGTTCCAGCAGCGAGTTGTTATCGATCCCCCGAAATGTGGGGTGCAGGTAAGATTTATCTGCATCTGGTACCATGTATTTTGACATTAATCTAATTTTGTTCCACAATGGTCGCCAGTATCGTGGCTTCCTGTTTTTTTTTGTAAAGAAAGAGGACATTTGGGCTTGGTTCAAAGGGCGCAGTCCCTGCAGTCACCACAAACCACAAAATGTATAGCACCACAGGTATCTTCCTGTAGGATTATTTAAACGTGGCTCAAAGGGACCAGCCCTGCAGTCATCATGTAGAAGTGAGAAGAACTGGAAATCAAGCTTTCAATGGCGCTTCCGTGTGTATATCCCATTATTAAACACACCTCAATTTTCTCATGGAATGCAGGCAATCACACTGAACACTCAATTGTTTATAAAGTATGTGTGCTGGGCAGTCCAGGTGGTAGTGTGGCAGAAAGTCAAGCACAGCTCCTGCTGTGCCCAGAGCCTTGGAACACAGAACACTCTAACACACTCTGCCACGCTCCGCTGTGGCCGGAGTGTTTGAGTGGTAAGTCCCACCTCTGTACAATAGAAACAGGAGATAGACTCTCCTTCAGTGCTCCAAAAGCTCCTTCTGCAGGATCGGTCACACGAACACACAGAACGCTATTACACACTCTGGGGCAATCATTACACAGCCTTTCATAAGTGTCCCAGCAGCACCTGTTTTAGCAGTAAAACTGATGGAGCTATTGCACGGTTTGGTCATATTAAGTGCACTATATATACACAATATATACAATCATCACTGCAATTTATGGAAGGCATCTTAACCAATACAAAACGTGCAATATATCTGTCGTTATTGGCTAGATTAGTGATCTCCAAACGGTTATGCTGAGTCGTCTTGTGTAGAGGAAATGTTGTCTGTGCATAGAAAATTCTGGGATTGCAAATATCTTTTCATTAAGGCAGTGCAATGCTCCCTTTCCAAAGAACCTAGTGCCCCGCTGGATATCGCTAAACACCCCAGAGTATCAAGACTACTAGTCGAGTTGAAGGCGACTTTGCTCAAGCTGAAGCCAAAGGAAGTCAAAACTCTCGCTGTCATCTTTTCTACTTTCCCATTGTGACCAACAAAAGCTAATCTGTTTCCCTTCTCAAGTATAGTCTCTGGGCTTGATTCTCATCTTTCCCTCATTTCTCAGATGAGCTCATTTCACAGCCCAGAAGCTAGAAGGGACTACTGTACATTCCAGAAAATACATGATAGACTGAGTAACATATTCCTTCCATGTTGATCTGTCCAAAAACATGTAACCCAAAGCCTACGAAATGCAGCAAACCATCTCATTACTACAAAAAACCAATGAAATGATCTTAAGTGCTCAGAGATTACTCTAAAGACATCAATGGGAACATGTAAAAAGATCAACGTCCCATCTACAACACACCATTACAGCAACAATACACTGCCTCACTCCTGGGAGTGCTAAAAGTGTGTGTGTGCTTTCCTTTAGTAATACACGCTCTACTCCAGACCCTTTTTTTGAATTTTAGTTTTTTTATTTGTGTTGGTTTTACAAAACCTTTACAAAACAACATAAAAACTACAACATAAAAATAACAGATCATAAACATTAAACGTTAAACAATTATACTGTACTGTAGCACCAGCAACATAGCAATTTCTGTAATCATTTTCCCATTATGTCATTTCTAAAAAATATATTGATGACTTGCAATGTTTCTGATTGCTAGTTGTGCTGTCCTTCAGCTCTTTACACAAAAAGTCGTATTTTTATAAGCCAATGTTCAAAATAGGGGTTGAAAATCTAATGAATAAATCTACATTGTTTTAGCAATTCAAGTACAGAAAATGTCAGAATGGGTTTCATGACTATTCCAGAAATGATCAGAAATCAACCCTTTTTCGCTTCTTACATGTTTTCTGAATAGAGACAATCTCAGCCTCCAAGTTCCTTCACATTCCATTAGCAGGTGCCTCAGGGTTTGGTTTGAGGGAGTCTTACATATTTTACATAGTTTGTGTGAATCTTCCTCTTGCCTTCGCTGTACAAGCACTTCCTCGACAGGTAGTAAGTTCACTCTTGTTCTTAAGAAATAATTTCTTACCTGACTGTCCGGAAATGTTATCAAATATTTTTCTAGAGACCCCAGCTTTTTATCCACAATTTGAAAGGCATTAGGCAAGGTCGCATTTCTAACCTTTGCAATGTTTTAATCCAGTCTCCTGTCTCACTGGCAGTTTTAACTTTCTGGGGACTATTAATCAATGTCTCGAGGTCTAGATTGTGTTTTAACAAGAAGTTCTTGACTTTTATTTCCAGGTAACTTAGATACTCTGATCTGGATGATCTTTAACACCCCCAAACAATGAGTTGCGTTCTGTTCTAATTATCTGCCGATAGAGTGATGTTAACTTCCAGCTTGCTAAGGAGTCTAGAGAGTTCAAACTTAGTTCAAACCTCATATTCAAAGATGGTATACTCATCGGCAGACACAAAACTTTTTTCCAGACGAGTGATTCTAGCTTATCCCAGTTTGTATTCCATAGTAGAGGCCTAGCCTCTAAGCCATAGAGGATGATTGGTATCACCTTCGCCCTAAAGAACCTGTTTAAGGGGAGAATTGAAAACCTACAATATCTGGAATATATCTTCTTCATCTGGGGAATAAGTTGTAAAGTCTTCATCCCCGCGTCTGCCCCCACCTAGTAAATTGCCAGGGAAGCATATATTCTGTATCCCAGATAGTTAATGCACGCTCTACTCCAGACCCTTTCATGTTTCAGTCTGTCCTGAAGAAGATGTCAAATGTGATCCTTCCTTACCCACAAACTTTGGAACTCCCTTCCTTCATGTGCATTGTGATTTTAGGATTGGTTGGTTACAACAGACTTGCAAAATGACACTGAAACTGAGGTTACACATCAAGGAGACTCTATACATCCTACCATGCCTCCCTAGTCTTCAATGGATAGACTATTAGATTTTAGCTATCACTCGCAATGCATACAGAAGTGGCCATTTTATCTTCAGAGGTGGGTATCAAAGTGCTGGAGGATATCACTCAGGAGACTGTGTTCTGTGTCTGGGATATCTCCATCTTGTCCTAGTAGTTTTGGTGTCCTATAAGTGTCCTCTAGTTAGAGTCAGATTTAAGGCAAAGTGCCATGTAGGCAAGAATGACAAAAGGGTCTCAGGAGTGTGCCTAGTGCAGAAGCGGTGCAGGTGATGGGGAGGGGTCTGTGGTGGTCAGGGATTGTGGCAGGTTTTCATGCCACAATGGTGGGCTTTAGAGGTGAATGTTCCATTTTTTTGTTTTTTAAAACTATTATTATTAGGGTATTTAAACAGTGCAGACCTAGTTTTGGAAAGCAACATAGCACTTTGCATTCATAGGTGGAAGAACATGGCAAGGGAAGCAGACAAAGATGGGAGTAGGGAGCGAACGGGAGGGGGAGGGTAGGCAGTTTGTTAGCAAAGGATCTACAACTAATAAGGGGGGAAACAGTGGGGAAGAGATCACCCAGTTTAGGTAGGGTGGACAGTGGAGGGTGTGTTGCCTTAGGTGTTAGGGAGGAGCCATTGATTGAGGAGGGTCATGAGCTCTTTCTGGAAATGTAGAAGCATGGGGCGAGTATGATGTTGACAGGGAGGTGGTTCCAGATTCTTGTGTTGTAGACATAAAAGGCCTGTCTTCTGGTTCTTTCCTTCCAGCACCAGCAGAGTTGAAGTCTGCACATGTCTTTACTTCTGGTGGATCATAGGCCTCTGGAGATGCAAAGTTTCACAGTGAAGTAGCTTGGTGACTTCAGCGCGATAGCCTTGTGGATGATGCAGCAGCATTTGAAGATGATACAGGGTTGCATCCAGAGCCAGTGTAATTCGATGAGGGTCAGAGTGATGTGGTTGAGTTTTCACAGTCCTTTGATGAGCCATGCTGCAGCATGCAGGACATATCTCAGGATTGAAAAGGTAGATGCCGAATGGCCTTCCAAAAAGGGCATTGCTACCATGCAGGTGGGAGAGAACCAAGGCTTGGCAGCAGATCTGAGGTTATTTTCTGTGACGGAGAGCTTGATTTATTCGCAGGAGAGAAAGTTAATACAAAGCCATTTTCATCTTTCTTACTACCTGCAGTTTGAAGGAGAGGTGTCTCTCGATGTCCAACCCAAGGGACTTGGCGCAGGTGGCCAACTGGTGTATGAAGCCATTGAGGTTCATAGCAGAGAGCCAGGTCTGGATGTCAGGGTGTTTGTGTTGTTGGTCATCAGTAGGAATTTAGTATTGGAGGAGTTGAGCATCAGGAAAGCACTGGACATTCAAATTGGATCAATGTGAGGCAGGCTTTGAGTCTCTGTATGTCTTCGATAGAGGATATCTTGAGGTGGAGGTGCGTGTCATCTGCGTATTGGTTGATATGGATGTTGGGTTGAGCGAGGAGGGATTGGAGGTCTTTTTTGATTGAGTGGCAGATGCCTGACCTTTTGGCTTTAAAGAACTCTTCTCAGCAAGTCGTGCTAAAGCTTAAATAATGTATTTTTCCTAGAATGTCCCATGGCAACGCATAGAGCAAAGAGTCTTAGCTCCTCACTGGATTTGGTGGAAAAAAAGGATTTTAAGAAATACTCTATTTGGTTGACACCATTCCTCTTAACCAGGTGGATAAGCAATTTGCAATATATTATATATAATACACCTCTCTTGGAGGGGAAGAACATAGATAACAAGCAACATCACCAGGAGTGATCTAAAATACAATTCAGCTTGTGGTGAGTGCTATATATTTGGCTATTTACGGAAATGCTATATTTTCCTAAATCATTTTTTTGCTTAACTTTTTCAAGTGAACTGAATCACTTCCCAATGCTGTCCTTTAGTGCAATAACCCAGTATAGTGATTTCACCAGTACTTGAATTTGAGAAGCTGGGATTTGAGCCCTGTTTTTCCAGTTACACTCTTTGGAATGTTTTCCAGTAGACATATTTGATATCTTCTTGCATCTCATCTTTAATTTTAGACCAACACATAATTCAAATCACATGTTGAATCAAATTATCAATAAATAAGAAATGTTTTGAAAAACATATTCAGCACAATATGTGTGATTCACTCACAATAGGAGTAAGAACACAAAAGAGAATACAAATATGCAAATGCATTAGTAGGAAATTCCAAGGTGCCAGCAGGAGTGTCCAACAGCAACACGCCATCAGCATTATCCAAATTGGCCATTAGGTATATCACCCTCTGGCTCACATGGGGTAGCTGTGGCCCAAACACAGCTCTTTTCGAAGGGAATGTATGGTATCAGAAAACAGAATACTATCCTGTTTGTAACTTAATTAGGATGTCTTCCCATTAGGAACTGAACGTGTGCATCCACTCAACAACCCTTGGACCTGTCATGATAAATGTATCCAAAAACGATTTCTCTTCGGCAAACTGGTGCCATAAAATGGCGCTGCTTCTAAATGTAGTGCATATGATTCCATTGTATGGAAAAATATTACCCCAGAAAAGTGAGAGAGGTGGAGATAACCCACAAACTCTTTGAGTGTGTCAGTTACTCACCAGGAATATTTCAGTAAGCAAGCCCAAAAGGAATGGGTTTGGAATCAACACTCATTTCAACTACAGAAGATAAAGAAAGCCCTTTGCATCCAAAAGTACCAAGGCCCAACTTCACAACCTGGCTAAGCACATGTCAGACAATAAAGGATTGAGCAACATCTTCTGTAAGAAGAGAAGAGCATTGCCTTGTTTTTCGAAACATTCACAGTTCTGACATTTTGAGTAGCTTTTCATGGGCTTCACTGTTTCAAAGGCATTTCGCTGTTATTTACGTATCTATTTAACTACTATCAAAGTATTGTACAAAGCCATAATAAAACATTGAACTGATTCAAATTAATATATGACCTATGCACCTGATTCAGAAGCTATATTTTGTGTTGTTTGAAAAAGCTGTGTATTTATTTCTGTCCTATAATATTTTGACTTTAAGCTGAGCAAAGTTTTTATGTCAATGTCCTCAACCATTACAAAACTCTGTGAAGAGGAGAATGTGAGAAAAACACTTTGAAATATATTGGAATCAAAGCAAAGTCATTGACCACCAGGAGATTATAATCTGTTGGCCTGAACTGGTCTGCGTTATAGGGAGTTTCAATTAAAATGTGCTCATGAACCTTTGGAACTTTGCATGGAAATTAACTCAGTCGCATGCTGGGCTTGTGTGAAGAGAACAAAAGATTTATTTCACTCACATCCATCATTGTCAGAAAACACCCTGGAGGACTTGTGTAACTGTGCTGGAGCACTGACCTCTCCAAGTGCAAATGCATAGCAAGTCACGTGTGTGCAATTCTTATGTCAAGTCAAAGAACGTCTTTATTTGACCATTGATTTACATTTAAAAATAACAACATAATTCAGTGATCTTAACAAGTACCTATGTAGGACCAAGTGCTTTGTGAAGATCCAAAATCCCTCTTTAATTTGGCACCAGCTATCAATGCACCACAATTATGAAATTTATAGAAATTATGAACATTGATAACTACATAAATATCTCATAGGATTGTGTCACATGTCAATCATGTGGCTTGGGCAGGAGATTATAGAAATCTGTATTTCAGTAATGTGTCATATTTCTGCAACATGTTAGGAGGGAAAAACATATTTTCAATGGGTGAGTCTGATTATTAAACCAGGCAATGGAAAGACTGGTAGCGGTGTGACGACACAGTGCACATCCTAAGTAATGCAGTTCTAAGTTTTATTTAGCTGGGAATAATGATTGTGACTTAATATAGTTCAAGGTGCGGGGGAGAAAGTGTTGATCCTGGCACATGGACCAAATGACAAGGAAAACAAAAGGAGTTCCCAAAGGTTAGGGAACTCCCGTCCTCTACACCCTATCACTGACTTGTAGAAAGCCAATAAGTTAATAGTCTATTAAGAAGGCTTATGGTAATGTACAATCACTTTAGTTTATCCCAAGTCTAGATACACCATTTACTGAAATGTCCTTCTATAGATATACAATGTATGTATAAACATCTCCTTGAGAATGGATTTTTTTCATAAAACATAAATCTTTATTCATGTAGTGACCCAAACCGCTTTGAGAAATCTTCACTTCATCAGGGGTCTTGAAGCAATTATATCATCTAAAAATGATCAAAAACATAATCAATATTCTATCCATATAGTCATAATCTTTGGCATACTGTTCTGTTCAATAGTGACTTAACAACATGAAAATTGTTAATTGTAGTCTTCCTGTTTGAGAAAATGGTCGCTAACTATATGTATCAGCATTTTTTACTTTTAAAGAACAAGCATAATTGTCCTGCAAAATTCATTGTTGTGAACCTGTTAATTGATGAACGTGAATTTTCTATTTTACAGAGTAAGATACACTGTTATAAAAACCACACAATTCAGCTCAAAGTTTCACGAAGCAACATGTTTCAGTGTCCCAACAAGTTAACCTAAAAGGATGATGTAACTGATACTACATAACACAAGTTCTAACGTCCCCTTCGTTAGTAGTCCCGACCATTCCTCTATCTGTACTCACCTCGCATCTTAGAGGTGAGAATGTGCTTTCTTCCAACCGGGGTAATCCAGCTGCTAGTCAATCTAAAGGAGATTCTTGATGAATGAATCGTCGCTCTGCAAGTAAGAGAGGAAATATGCCAATGAAACCTATCATTTCAAGGCCAAGTTAAAAAAAAAATGGCGTTAAATCTATTTAGAAAATAATAATGTATACATTACCAAATACCCCAGGATGTGGTAAGTGTTGAGTTCAGTCAAAATGATCAGTGAAAGACCTTAATGAGGATTGCATACCTTATGCTGAACCTGTGAAGCACAATACAGATATGGAGAATGTTGTAATAAGTGGATCCTAAGAACAAGATCCAAAAGTGGCTCAATAGAACTATACAGCCAGCTGTTATAGTGCATTGTCCATTGCTTACTCATCCTATAGTTTCTTGGAAGCCGCTGTGGAGAGCCGCCGTGTGTTTTCCTGAGAGTTTGGAATCCAAGATGCGTCCAAAATGGCTGCTTCATGTATCATGTATGGAAAAACTGGTCACGCCAGGAAGTTGTAATGCTAGGTCAGAATTTGCCAGATTATTTAATACTAAACACACAGGATGGGAGGACAGACCATGACATCCAGACACACTGGATTATGAACAAAAAGCTGTTTGTCCAACTGGAGAGGTGCTGAGCTGGGAATATATGTAAAGAGGAGCCTTGTTGAGGATGGAGATTGAAACATATGGTAGCAGATTTCACCTGCACCTAGAGGGACTGGAGACCAGATGACTGGAGCCCCAACAGGATCCAGTTCTATGAGTTAAGAGAACTATTTGAAAGTGAATATAATAGTCCCCTAAACAAACTAGATTTGCAATTTAGCTATTCTGTGCTAAGTCCCAGAAGTGGGTGGTTTAGAAGAACCACCAAGGGGCGTTGGATTCCAATAGAATGAAGGAGCATTGTAATGAGATCAAAATATTGCTTCTTACGATATTTAAGGGACAAGTGAGATTTATTTTTATTTTTTAAACAATTGGATCTCTATGTTGTGTGCACCGTAACACTGACTGCATTTCTGCTCATATTAAGTGTAGTTTCTTTAATTAAATCCAGTTAAAATTGTAATGTGTTTTCATAGGCCTAGTCAGCTACCCAGATTATGAACCAATCTGTAAGATTCATAGCCGGACCAAGAACTTTGGCCTGTGGAAGCCATAGATATGTTAACAACATATTGGGAATCAGAAGGGAGATTATTATGTCACTTTCCAACCCATAGAAAGAGATACTAATGTGAATCTCATTAATTTGTGAAGTGAAAGAAGGAGGATTCATCCCTGTTTAATAAAATTCACCTGCCCCATTCTTCTGTGTGGGGCAGGTGAACTAATATTCAGTGTGCTATTTATTGATAGTGCCATTCTCCTAACTCAAACCTGCAGAAGCCTAATGCAATTCATTTTACCCAACATTTTTATTACATGCACATAGCTTAAGGATTCACAATCTCAAACTCATATGGCGGAAAATTGAGGGGAATATAACCACCATGAAAAATCAGAAGCCCCACACATTCTCTGCAGGTCCACGCATTTCAATGTAAGACTCTGTTTACCCTGTCTACTAATGTCTTTATTCTGCCATATTTGTATCATGCTTCCGACGTAGTCCCCTGCTTGACAAGGTGTGGCTTTTTCCGGTGGCGGATCACTGGTCCACATAGAGATTTACTGCTACCTCTATGTCCTTCCCAGCAAAGATGGGTCTGGCAGTCTCTCTACCAGCACAAGCACAGCTCCATCTCACTGATGATGCCCAACAAGGCTGAAACACGTTTATGGGGTTGCATTTGGTACTCTTGTTCAGTGGAGAATTACTTAGCATTTTGGTGCTGGACTACCCCTGGGCAGGACAAAGACTGATATGCAGGGATATTTCTCCTCTGTGAAAGGGACAGTGAGCTAAAGACTTGGTTGAGACTCTCCCGGGGGCCATCCTCCCAAGAACAGGTCAATGGGCTTTGTTCATGCCGGTAGAGAGACTCCCAGAACCCCCTTTGCATTTCTATGTCCTGCACATTTGCACTTCTGCAGTACTCAGTCTGTACCCAAAACCCACCTATCCTGCTATTACTTGCACCCTGTTGTTATCGTTCTGACCAGCATCCATTTATTTGGACTTGTTTAGCATCCTTGCTGCACCGGATTCGACTTGCAACCTACCTATTATGTGACTGTATGCCGGATGCTGCTCCTTCACCAGGAGGCACTGCTCTTCCAGGTGTGCCTCCATACCTATGGCAGCATTGCACATTAGTACCTTGCTGGTATTTATCTATCTGTTACTGCAGCCTTGATGCAGCTCTGTAACATATGCAAAGTTCTGACTCTTGCTCATCCATATCTGCTACTCCACCTTACGTAGCCACCTTCCCCTCATGACACCAATCTGTGCCTCTGACCCTCTTGTCTCATACTCGTAGGTCACTGCATCTAGCACAACCTGTGTTCCTAGCCATCCACATCCTATCCACCTTTCAGCCTTGTGCGTTCTTTTGCATTCTATGTTTGTGACCACCGTTTTCTATCCCGAATGTAACTACTGTTATCGACTCATCATTCAGCCTTGTGCCACATTTGCATTTTACCTATCTAACTTTAACTGTACACCAGATGCTACCCTCTTACTGTGAGGCACTGCTTTTCCAGATTATGGACCCACCAGATTTGTCTCTGGATATTTGATTAAGACCCCCATACCATGAGGCACGTCTTTGCCGGATTATGGACCCTCAGGGTTTGTCTATATAGTTGATGTATCTTCCCGTAACATGAGGTGTGGCTTTGCCAGATTATGGACCTACCTGATGTGTCTCTGTATATTTGATGTAGCCCCCTCGTACCATGAGGTGTGGCTCTGCCAGATTATGGACCTAACTGATTTGCCTCTGTATTATTGATGTAGCCCCCATGCCATGAGGCGCATCTTTGCCAGATTATGCTTTTCAAAAACCTCCCATGTGCAGTAACTGGTTAATCTGGTCTTGCACCATGAAGATTGTATCTCTCCACACTTCCTGTAACTAGCAAACTGATTCCTGAGGGTTTGGTGTGCTGCTATCAATGTAAAACTAAATAAATAAATACATAACTATGTGTATATAAATATCATTTGTCTATGCAACTTTTCTCCAGTACCAATACTTGTTTCTGATACTGGAGAAATGTGCTGAATTTTCTATTTATTGACTGAACTTGGTTTTGGTAAATGCTAATTGAAGAGTCTTAATGCAAAAATAACATAACATAACATTTAGGATTAGAATTAGAAGAAATATTATTGATGGTGCTGTTGAGTGCAGGAATACGTATATTAACTGCAGTGTGATCCCCAGAGGCCGGTCGAGTTTAGTTGTGCATTTGTGGGGCGAGTTACCCAACATAAAGCCTGTGTTCCAACTTTGTAATGATTTATTTTAATAAATATTTTCATTCTTGACGTAGCCTGTTTCTTGACAGAATTGCTGGTTGGGGTGGTATAGCAGGGGGTATAGTGAATAGAACACTATAGCAATTACAATCTCTACAGACCTCAATGTAGTGACTGAATCAACATTCAAATCCTGAATTTGTCTGAATCTTTATATACGTTTCAAAGTTACAAACATTTTCTTGTTACAGTGAGTGTTGTAAAAAAAATTAAATAAGCATCAAGCTCAATGTGCACCAGGTACGTAGTGATTTAAACATACAGCCACTGTATCATAGACAGCTTCGTCAAATATAATTACTTGCAGTCATTCCTATGTTCCCAAATTGCTTTTTATTTTATGCAAACCAGGCTGGAACCCACAGTGGTGCTATTCGTCCCTTTCTTCATAGGGTTATTTGGACAGAGTACAATAGGAGTGTACTAGACTATCCACCATAGAATGGCAATATTCTATCAAAAAATAATATACATGGTTATTCTAGGTTTCAATAATGTGCTCACTAAGGCAAGTGTAACATTCTTATTATGATCACAATATATACTCAAAGTGATCCTTAGGAATAAACATCGTAAAATTTTAAAAGGAGCTTGTTTCCAAAGTTGGTACAATTAACTCATTTCCTTTTTGATTTTCATATTCATAGCTGCTTTTGCAAAAATAAGTCCCTATTTGCACAGCTGTCAGCAAAATGAGGATCGTGTAAGATATGCCGGGCATAGCTAGTAATGCTTTATCACTTTAAAAAATGGGGTGTACACATAAAATTATCAAAAATGTTATATTTGATTAGTAGTGCAGGTAAGTACTGAGAAAGAATTTACGGAAGTAATTACGAAATGTACTGAACAGCTTAGGAAAGACGTGGAGGAGCATCTTTTGGTTCAATGCGGGTTGAACAGGGTTAATCACAAATTCAGTATTAATTACAAATGAAAGAAACCACCATTTTCTTGTATGGGATTTAGATCAAAGATAGGATGTCATTGGGTAAAAGCCAATTTCCTGTTCGCTTTGTAATTCCCAAAGTCACTGTGGCAGATTGCCATTTGGAAAGGATGTAGAAGGTCTGTTTTTTTTTAAATTTGTTTTTATTGTTATTTAGCTGACTTGTAGTTTTTAACATAGACAAAATGTCATTCAAGAAAGTAAAACCATACAAAACAGAATCAAACAGGAATACATGTGTAATACAATTTTAAATAAGCATACAGTGTTCCTAAATAATGAATTAATTAAAAACAACTAATATTCCCAACTTAACCTGACCATTTGCTCCTCACTGTACCTCCTTCCCCCTGCGCTTCCTCCCGGTTCCGCTCCTTTCAACTCCTTGCTCCTCTGCACTGGAACTCACTCCCCCTATCAATCCGCTCTTCCACGACCCTCCCCTCATTTCACACTTCCCTTAAATCTTTCCTCCTCCACCTTGAAAGCCCCCCTGCCCTCTCTTCTCCCCCCCTTCTTTCCCTCTTCTTATTCCTCTCTCTCCTCTCCTATTTCACTCTCTCTCCCTTCCATTTTCACTCGTTCTATCCTTCTCCTGCCCCCCCTCACCAATCCTATTCCCACTCCACTTCCCCTCTTCCTCAGTTAATTCCTCTTTGCACTGTTTTGTTGTAGAATGATTCAAGATGTAATTTTTGCTCCCAATGTTTTTTGTTGTTCTTTGTATTAAGTTGTCCCATTGTACAGCGCCTTGGTGTAAGGCGCTCTATAAATAAATAAATCAATCAATCAATCAATCATCATCTGAGATAGCACCATTAGCAAAGTGTGTATTAAGATACTAAAATCGAACGGCATTCAGGGAGGGAGATTCCATTAATAAATGTCTTGATGTTTCTATCGGGATGCCCTCACAAAACCTACATTTAGCATCTCCTGTTTTAATAATTTTGTATCTCAACAAAATCTCCCTGGTATGAAAGATTCCACTGAAATCTGCAAAATTAATTCCTTGCAGACTTTGATGGATAAACTAAGAAAAATGGTGCTACAACACCTGGTTTCTTGTGATCTGCACTCAAATGGGCAAGAGATGTCAAAGAGTGTAGTAGATTGCTTGTTTGAGACCAGTCCCAAAGTTTCAAACAATGTTTAGTGTGTTGGGTCTGTTTATTCATTCTTCACAAGAACAACCTATCAACAGAAGAAAATCCCCACATTCTTTCTGGAACTTAAACGGGCCGAGTATGGGTTGACAAGACAATGACGCCATAACATCCTCATAGTAAGGATCTTCTGATACAGATTGAAAAAACTCCATAATCCCATCGATCTAAGTAACTGGAATCCTAAATCAAATCTTAATAAGACCCCTGGAAGATAATTTGAGGTATGAAACAGTTTCCTCCAAAGGGAAGCCTCGAGCATATTGTGAACATCCAGCACGGCTATGTCCTGTATTTCAATTTCATAAAGAATTTTGGGCACTATCTTCCCAAGGTAGAACTTGAGTGACAGCAGCACAGAACCTTCTTTACTTTACATCGATTTTTTTCAATTGGGAATCAAGAGCCAAGGTCTTATTTACAAGATTTTCCACAAGCAGTTGCTTTGAGGGCTTCGAGTTAAACCGGAACCCCAAATAAATCAAGGAATCCACAGCTTCCAGTATATGCCCTTCCACCCACCATTGATGGTCACAAAGCTTCCTTTTTTGGGAAAATGTCAATATCTTGGTCTTAGAGCAGTTGATTGATAAATCATTGGCGTTGGTATAATTAACAAAAGCATCCATCAATTTCTGCAGACCACGGGGGTAAAATCGTCTGAGTAGGACACCCAGGACAGCCGCTGATTATTCAAACTAGGGTATGTGAAAGCGGTCTTCTCTAGAGTGTCACCCACACCAGAAGTGTGTGAGTTAAATAGACAAGGCGCCAACATGCACCCCTGTCTAACCCCAAAAATGGTGTTAATCACTGAGGAAATGTCCCCCCCTTTATTTAGACTGACTTTAATTTTGGAATGATCCTGAAGAGCAATAATCAATCTCAGAAGGCCCATGGGTATGTTCGAACCTGCCAGCTTCTTCCATAAAAGATTCCTGTTGACAGAGTCAAATGCTGAACTGAGATCAAAACTGACGACATATGAAGCATTGGCGAAGCCTTTCAAAGCCAGAACTTTGACATATTTCAATAGTAAACCCTTAAGGTGTGTACTGTTTTTTTGCATACGCTGCTCTGCCATTTTTTTTAAAGGCCTGATTCAACAGACCAATCTTCAAGATGTTTAAGTAACATCGAGGCAAAGATTTTGCTTTTTGCATCCAGCACTGAAATAGAGCGATATTTACCAGGGTTATTTTGATTGCCACGCTTGTAAATTTTGATTAAATAGGCCATTTGGCAATTTAGAGGCAGCCTTTGATCTTTTAGAATCTGTCTAAAATAACGGGTCAGAATAGTGGCCCACGTAACTGGATCATATTTAAATTTTGTTGGGCCCGGGGGCCCTAGAATTCCTGCTGCCCTTTATGATTTTGGTTATTTCATCAAATTCAACAGGAAGTTTACATTCATCCATTCTCCACCCTTGAGGGAGGAGGAAGGGGGGGATCAAGAGTCTTATTGGACCTGAATTTAGATTGGTAATAGGAGACCTAACCCTGTTCGCCAGTTGGGTTTAGCTGCAAATCACTCCGGGATACGACCCAAGTGATTAATTAGTCGTCAAAACGAAGAAGAAGATGTTTGACACAAAGCATCCATCATGCATTCAGAATCATTCTGGTAGAGGATATGCTTGTGTTTTGCCTACACCAATGGCGGAAGAGTTGTCCTTCCCTTTTGATTGCCCCTAGCTGGTGATGTAAATCGGTCAGAGGATTACTCTTGATTGCCCTTATTTTCTTCCTCATATCCCTCTTATGTATGGACAGGCCTTGGTCAAAGCGATGGAGATGTTTGCTAGAGGGAATATTACTTATCGTGTGAACATTCCCCAAAATGTTGGACAAATACTAATCAAAATGGTGTACTTTGAAGGTCAGGATTTTCCAGTCCAATCTACTGGTCACTAGTTGCTTTTCTGCTCTTCTATTAACGATTGAGGACTTGTGTGAATTCCAAGAAATTCAGTTGGACCTTTGATTAACAGAAACTGATGAAAATTTGGAAACACTAGCGCTGGCCACTGACTAATCGAACTCCGCAATTATCATCTTGTGATCACTGAGCTCGTGGCTTTGACGTTAAAGGTATGACACTTATGAAACAAGTGTCATATATAGTTGAGGATTGCTTGTTTCGTCATCTTTGACCAAGTGCTCTGGCAATGTAGGTTTCTCTGGACATACCATTTAAGTGAAGAAGACCCATCGCTTTCAGGGAGCCTAACCATCCTACTCCATAGTTGATATTTTGGGGGGCGGGGTGCCGTTCTGGACCGGGACAAGTGTTTCACTCGGAGAAACAAAAGGAGTTTAAATCACCCCCCCAAGATAATACCACCCTCCGCAGAACCATCCAGCCAACCTGGGATGAGATGAACAACCTCCTCCAAGATAGCTTGGACAGTAGTCAATTGATGATGCCAATAAATGTTCAACAATAACACTTTTTGTTTTTTTCTGTGCAGCCACCTGGAAACTTGTACTCTTAGAAGAGATATGTTTGCAATCACCACGTTATCAAAAATCAACCCTGCAGTCTTTTTTTATAAGAGTGACTAAACCACCCAAAGGCCTTCCCCTAGTACCTTTAATGGCAGAGGAAGCATGAGAAACATAATCACCCACTACAGGAGTTTCAATTAGCCAAGTTTCCTGGATAAAGATGATAATGTTTTCCTGCAAGAATAGCCCCAAATCAGTATCTGTAAATAAATAAGATTGTCAACAGCTGTTCCAGGAAAGGGCGTTAAATGTTTCAATATTAGTAACTGAACCCTGAATAGTTCGAGTTGAAGTTTTCTTTAGAATGCCAAATGCGACACCCTGCTATATTGCTCAAACAAATACCCTCCCATTCTGTGTCTGCATGATGCTAGGGCCGTTTAGCAGATTTAGAAAAATTACGTTGATCGGACTCTCTTTTTACTGTTAAATGATCAAAATAAACAGCCTTCCTTCTGCTAACATCAATACAGCATTCAAATCCCAGGGAAAGCAACAAATCAGTTTCAACCAGTACCAAATCATATACCATTTGTGAGTCAAAGGTTAGCACAACGACATCAGTTCTACCTTTGTGAGGGAATAAAATGCTCTCTATGGCCCTCATTACAAGTTTGCCGGTCCGGAAACAACGGTGCCCGGTAGGCTTACCTGCACCGTTGGTTCTGGACCAGCAAACTACGAGTGTGTAGGTGGGTCCTGTAGCACCCACGAGGGTGAGACCTGGTGGGCGGAACAACACTCGCCCGCAGACTTTCACGGAAGCACCGGCACTGTTATTAATGGTGCCGGTGCTTCTGTGATCCCCATTCCCATTGAGTCCTATGGGATTCAGTGGGAATGAGGATGACCATTTACTGGCACCTGAGTTCCAGGAACGCCAGGCTCATAATCCCCCAGTGATTCCATCAAGTCAGGCAGCGGTAAATCATTATGGGTCCGGCGAGTAACTGCCGGTTTTACCGGAATGGTTTCTGCTGGACCCGTAATGAGGGTCCCTTGATGAAATGGCCTTCCGACTTGGGACTTGGGAAAGTAACATTAAGATTCCACTGCGGCTAAGGGAAAAAAAACTCTTTTCATAAACTGCACAAGAGACCCTCAACCTTAAATCAAATGGTTTACTTAGACCCTTACCCATGTGCAATACTTTTGACCCTATGCCTTGAGTGGGGTAAGGAGAGGGTGGACAAATGAAATTGGTCCCCCCGTATACTTTTGGTCTCAGCCACCCTTGCTTGCTACCACTGATCTAGATTGGGGGCTACTCATTACAGGCAACCTCCCCTTTACTCTCTGTGGATACCAATAATTGTGTGGGAGGCTTACTTAGCAAAGAGCTGGTGTACGAACTCCCCCCTCCTGTATTATCAAATGAACTGATTTCCATGCACCAACCCCGCGCACCTCATTGCTAGTGGATGGGCAAAAATGGGCACCTAAACATGGAGAACGGCCAAAGTGGCGGCCTGGAAGGGTATGGACTTGCAACACTCCCCCCACTCCCATCTGGAGAACATCAAAAGGCTGAGTCCAAACACCTGGAATCCACTTGCGTCGCAGTGTTCATAAAATTGGGGGAGGGTTCATTGTTGCGGTTTTCCCCCCAGGAAGATCCACCGACTTCATAAAAGCTTTGGCAATAGATTTAGGAACTTACATAGAGTCCATGTTCTTAGATTTTTTTAAAGAGATTTTGCTCTTGATTTTTGCTTTCAACATGACAACACTTTGTGCTTTGAAAAGAGGACCTTGGCTGATGAGCCAGCCGTGTGGGCTGCATTCCCAATTGCTAAAAAGTTGGCGTTGATTCTCTTAAAAAGAAGTCGGTAATATTTAGTGGAATTGAGATTGAGAGGTCAAACCTAGTTGTTTAGCTTAAAGTAAGTAGTTTATTCTTCAATTTAGATTAGATGCAGATGAGTTCCCTATGGCCAATGCATTTTGGACTACATTTGTCCTTCATCAGTGCCTATGCAATTATCAGTGAGGGAATTCCAAATTGGCATTCGTATTAGTATAGTTATAAAGCAACAAATTCACAATTATCAACGCAATAAAACAGTATCTCCACGTTTCCAACACATTATTGTAACATTCATGTTTGCAGATGATATCATTGTGTATCCAACGTGGTACAACGTACAACAGTGTATAATTATTAAATTCATAAGTCCATTTTCATCATGTATTTAACAGTATTCAAAACATGAAAAATACATACGTGTCATCAGAAGAGTTGCATCAAAAGGTAGACGAAAAATAGAAAATAGAGAATAAAAAGGACATTTTTTAGCAATTGAACATGTTAACTGTGGTAGAAATATAGCTATTCATCACTGGGACTAACCCGGTAGAATATTAGCAAAATCAACTGACCTGTGGACGTAGAGCTCAGTTTTAAAAACTTCACCTTCAATTGGTGGTCAAACGTGGATTAGCAAAAATGCTTTTCTTCTAACACCCTATACAGTGAAAGTAGTGTCAAATAATGTCCGTAACGGTGCTTCTCATATCTAATGAGTGTGAAGCAATTTTTTTACCTCCGGGTGGATGTAGGGCTCCAAATTTTCGAAATTCCAAAAGCTCTTTAGATAGCAAAATTGCTGTATACCACATGCAAGAAATCCTGGCTTCTGTATGTTTTAAGAAATGCGTGTCAGTAGATTTCAAAAGCTCTTTAATGGCAAAATCGCTTTGTGCCATGTATGCCAAGAAAGGGTTGTCAATAGACTACATATCGTTCTATTCCCGTATCGTAAGCAATTATTATGAAAAATAAATGAGAACAGGATAATAAAATAAACCTGTAACTGCTAGAAAGTGCCTCACTCTTACCTGCAGCCGCACGTCTACACCACGATGGAAACCATCTTAGTGCGTTGCGTTGCTGATCAAATAAACTAAAGGTTCCTATAGTAACCGGTCATGGAGTGGCTACCATTTTGGATAGGGAGAAACTAAATGTTACATTTGTGTCGGAGCTATAACTCTTTTAACAAAATGACAATTACAAATACATATTCAAGGTGCGACTTGCATACAGAGAGGAGCTGAAAGCTTGGATGAATATATTCTATACCTTAAAGATACTGCGTATATAAATAGGTACATGTAATGTGTGCTCCCATAGTCACATGGGAACTGTAGTCCTGGGCACGAATTTGACTAGCATACTGAATTGCTCAAACCTCCTAGTTTATAAAGGTTGATCGAAATCAGAAGATGGAAGTATGTATTTGTTCTATACCCCTACAGAGGAATGTACCAGTGTCAGATGAAGAATTCATAACACATTGTTAATCGCCTGTTATGTGTATTAACGGTATCAAGTCATATTCGGTAATAGCCATTCAGGTTGTAAGAATGAAAAAAGAGAGTGAAGGGAGCTAGCAACCCTGTGGAATGATGCTACAAAATATTGAACATTAATCAATATATCCCTCAATTAGTTTGGCAAGAAATTATTGAAGTATACATGTCACATCCAATAATCTACTTGTGAATCATTCCGTGCTCTAGATCTTTCAAAGATAGGTAAAAAATGAAAGAAAGGAAAACGTTTATCTTTTAAAATTGAACTACAGAATTACGAACATTGATTCATATATTTCACTGTTTTTTGTTGTTTGGCACCTATTAGCAACACCTACCAATCATGATGTATCCATAAGGTCATATTAATATTTACATTTTCTTGATATCAGAATTAATGGCAGAAATTAACCTCATGTTGCCTTCCATCATGTATGCAAGAAATTAGTATGTACAATTGGGTAAATCACAATAGTAATCCTCATGCGTAAATACATCTGTAAACTAATTGGAGGTTATTCAAAGAAAACAATTAAGGTTCCATTCTTCATTGATGCCTCCTGGAGAGAGGGCATCTCATTGCTCTATATAAAAAGCTTCTTGTTGAGCCCTTTTTTTTTGGCATCAATATGATGTCATTTTGTGTCTATGATCTCTAAAATATGAAATCTAAGTTGGAAGACGTTGTGTCCTTTTTCTGCAAAGTGTCTGGCTACAGCTGAGGTTTGATTGTTATTCCTAATACATGATTTATGTTCGTTGAGTCTTATTCGTACTTTCCTTGATGTTTCTCCTACGTAGTACTTCCCACAGGGGCATTTATTGCAATAAATCACGTTCTCTGCAATGCATGTAGCATGATGTTTCAGTTTGATCTGTTCTCCAGTTGTAGGGTGTGATACTGTGGATCTTCTTATTATGTTTTTACAATTACCACACAACAAGCATGGGTATGTTCCTGCATGTTTATTGGGAGGTTTGTGAATCTTGCCTCTGGTGTCTACCAACATGTTTCTTAAATTATTGCTCTTTTAGTATGCAAATACTGGTGGTTTGGAAAAGAGATATTTGGTTCTGTCATCACGTGTTAGTATACTCCAATGTTTGGTAATGCTCTGCTTGATCAATCTACTCTGAGTAGCTTTGCCCCTTCCCACTCGCAGGGCACATTGTGGGTGACACTTGCTGTGAACCAGAACCTGCCATTCTCCACCACAATTTCCCAGGGCTAGGAGAGTAGACCCTGAAAGGACTCACCCTGTCCCCAAGCTCCTGAATTTGTTCTCACAGAACCACATATGCTAAGGCTCCCTGTGCCTCTACCTTGAAACCAGTTGGACGGCCTTTGAAGCAAACTCGATGCCATTGATGCTGAGGGATCCTGCCGGTGCTAACTTCGGGCACTCTTCAGAACTTTCGAAAAATTGCTTGCACATTGAGCCACTCAATGCTGCATCATGCCCACACTGAGCTTATCACCTGCTAGGCTCAAATCAACCGCTAGTCAGCAGAACTGGACTCAAACTGCTGAATAGTCACTTGCCGACTCTAAGCAGGAGTTACACTACGACTCCACCATACTTGAACTGCTGCTTCATAGAGCTGCACATCGGAGCAAGAGGATCATCATTTGATTAAACGCCACCCTGCTGACTGGGACCGCTGGAGCGTCACTCATCAACCCAGTGGTTACACTTACCTTACAACACTGATTCATTAACCAGATTGCAGCACTGTGCTATCTTTGCTCATTCTCTGTTCTTTCCTCAGGGTTGGGTTCTGTGTAGTGTTTTTTCCATTGGGTTATTTTGCAGATTATGTATTTTATTAAAGCATATCTATTTTTATAGAGCCTTCATTGGACATTCCCTTCATTTTGGACTGTTCTGCTTCACTATTTGGGTCGCTACTGAATCAAATGCACACCCCTCTTAAGAGCATAGGCTTCCATCGGCCCACGTTACTACAAAAAGCGAAGGAGGTATATCTCATAACTCTGCCTGATTTACCTTTATTGGCTCTTGGTTTGTAGGAGTGTGAGGGCTGAGTTGGCATTTAAGCCTCTACTGATCCCTGTACTTCTGCATAAGAATCCAATCCGTTGCACACTGTTTTCTTCAGTGTTCAAATTAAGCAACAGATCAATTGATGATTTTCTTTGTTTTCTAATATTTGGGATGACACTGTTGGTTCTCCTTTGTTAAGAGAATAACACATTATCCAAAATGTTCAGAAGTAGATGCAGTTCTTACTAGAATTTCCCTCAGTGCTATATTTCAATGGATGCACCTACTTAAAGGCCCAATGTTTTACATAGTTTCATTACCTGTAGCTTTTGTACATAGTTTCATTACCTGCAGCTTATACGTATGGACATCATGGCACTGAAACATAGTAGACTGCATGGACAGTGGGGTGGATTTGATCTTGCTGGTGTTGAGACGAGTCTTCACCACCTTATGGAATGCCACCTGCTTAGGCAAGTATTTAATGTTGAAGGGGAGACCATTCAATAGCCGAGATGTGAGTATGGTAGACAATCTACCTCTCTTACCGATGGCAGAGGATTATGCAAAAATACATCCTTTCCAGGAAGAGGAGCCCATATCACGAGCACTGTAATAGTAGATCAGAAAGAAATAACAGGCCAACTCCATTGTGTACCAGGCAGAGGACCTTAAATCTGACCCTCTGTCAGATTGGAGGCCAGGTGAGTTTACTCAACAGAGGTGTACTATGTGAATGGTGCGGGAGGGGGTAGACATTCATATTTGTTGCAACCTCTGCATAAAGGCCGCCACAAGGCACACATGTGGATTGCTTCCATTGCCAAGATGAGAAATTTCAGCTGCAGAGATGGCAGACGATTTCAAATTATCCTGAAAAGGGGCAGAAAGAGGTGTTAAAGCAAAGGGAGAGCAAAAAGCACTCAAATGCTAACTCTACCTTACTAATAGTAGGCAAGGGTGTACACCAATTTCTACTGCTAGAGATGGATTCCCCAAATTCTATAGATGTTGGCAGCAAGCCCGGTGGAATCACCAATGGCATACAGCTTGGGGACGTGGGGATGAGTCACCAAGAAGGTGAGTGTCTACCTGCCACAACTCATACACGACTGCCCTCTCTTCTTCTCTCCTGTGGTGCCTGGTCACCTCAGCGACCTCCGGTGCTGGGTGGTGATGTCGAGTGAGGGGAGGCAAGGTGGTGGGGAAAGGGTGGGGTTGAGTTTCTCGTGCCTGGCTGGAAGTGGGAATCTTTGGTGCCACAGTTAGATGTGGGCGATAAAACGAAGCCTCCACAAAGGTGTTGCAGGTACTAGCTTCTCACCCTAGCACCTCTGACTTCACAATTTTAACGTTTTACCCCATCCACCCTCCCTATTTTTAAGGTCTGAGGGGCATTAGTGGTCTGGGTAGGATGCCATTAAGGATGAACTGTTGGGACACAATTTTGCTCCTGGAAGGGGTGCCGGTGCCTGGGGGTCGGTCGATGGGGTAGTCAGGCCGGCACACATTGGAAGAGTTGAGGGTTGTAGGGGACCCTGGGGCATTGGGGAGCGGGATCAGGTAACACTTGAAGGAGGTGTGAGGTCCTGGTCACCTTGTACCACTCCCAGATGCTGAGGAGGCATTTGGGTAATGGTTTGGGAAAGTGGGTGGAGTAATGTGGGAATGCAGTATGTGTTATTTTTCTGGTGTTGTTAACCTTTACTGGTGTTATACTGTTTTTCTGAAGTTACATTTGCTCTTGTGAAATTTGTTGGGGATCAAATGCATCCTTAAATCCAGATATGTCTTTTGTGATTCTTGTGGGCTCTGGCCCCTGCGCTACCCAAGCCTACCATCAGTATTTACATCTTATCAGAATTTTATTTGAGCCAATTTGCTGCTATGCAGGACTGAATTTTCCTCACAGTCTTTGAACTGGCTGGAGCCTCCACCCAGATCCTGATCCAATCTGAGCAGCATCTAGAACGAAGATGCATCGCGCTGGATGAGGTTTGCAAGTAGAAGTAAGTACACATTTATAAAGGGAGGGACAGTGCTTATTTGGAATGCCACTGGTAAGTGTTAACTATTTGTGGAGGAATTGTGTGCATAAGGCGAGCACAGGCTTTCCTGTGTGCCTGTTAGCGCAACGTCTGCTAGGCACTCCAGGAGGATGGTATGGTGGACAGTGTCAAGTGGTCTGAAAAAATGGGCAAAATGTGCGTGCCAGCACTGCTCACACTGAAGCCGCTAACTCAGTGCCAATGGGGGCAGAAACCAGCCTAAACGGGATCACGAATGTTACCTTTGCATGGTGTCCTTTGAATATTGAGACTGAGAACATCTAAAGGCTTACCAGCTTAGGCAAAAAAACAGCAGCTTGAAAATAACACTAGAGAGTTCATGCATGTTTTATTTCTTTTCCAATAAGAGCGCTAATAGTGCTTGCTTATGTGGGCAAGGGATGGTACCAGTTGTCGAAAAGAGCAGTGTATAACACTCATGATGGAAGGGCTGATAACATAATCTACAGATTTAAGAATACCGACAGGGAAAGGGTCAAGGGATGAACCCAATTTGATGTGACCACCCACTATCCCATGGGCAAAAACCCTAAGAAACTTGCTAATGCACCCTCCAATCAACCACATGAACACACTGTGAGGATTTCAACCATTCGCACGGGGAAAGTACGCACGCCTGGGATTTTTTGGTTTGTTTAAAAAGAAGGATTGATGGGGCCATTCCCGTTAACATTTTCCCATGCTAATTGTCCACGCTCACCACACAGCAGAAAAGTAGTCATGTACTACGGGAGGACACAGCTTACCAGCGCCGTCCCCGCCCCTGTCACATGTAGCTGACACCTGACAGCGGTGGGAACATTAACTGCCTTTGGACATGGGCAGCCTGATTAGAATTTCAAGGCCCCATAGATTTGCATCTCCATTGTGAAACCTTGCTGGTCGCGGCAAATACTGAAGAATGTTAATTAGCAGGCCTCAGGGAAGTCTTGGCTGCAGGGAGTGACAATGGAGACCAAACGCCAGACACCTCTTTGTAATGCAATGTGTCAACTTGGTACTAACACCCCTCCTTGGTAAGAGAGGGCAGTGAATGTCCTGTCTGGAACCACTTCTTTCAGAGCAGGGAAGTATGTGAATAGTAGGAGATGAATGTCTTCCTGCAACCCCCTACTTCAAAGGAGGATCATTTTGTGACAATGCGCAGCATAGGGCTCAGTTAAATAAGCAGACACTTTGATGTACAGCCGACAGGAAGATGAGTGGGACTTAGAAGTATATGTTGTCATGCTCCCCCTGTCTGTTGCCAAGCGCTCTGGTTCTGACCTGAAGCATCACTGAAGATTGTTGGTGGGGAACCAGGATGTCTGTGTGGTGGGCATGTCCCAATCCTTCACAGCCTGTACCTTCACTTCAAGAGGTTGTTTGTTACCTCCACAGACCTGGTGGCCTAGGTAAGTCATGAAACCCTGCGATATCTGGAACTTCATGGCCTTAATAGTCAGGCCTGCATTCTGCAGTGCCTGAAGCACTTGTTTCAGGTGGGATACATGATCCTCCCAGGTGTGGCTGAACACAGCAACGTCATCTAGATAGGCGACACTGATGTTTTCCATCCTAGACAAAACCTGGTTAACCATCTTCTGAAAAGTGGCATTGGTATTCTTCAATCCAAAGAGCATCACAGTGAACTGATAATGTCCTTCCAGCATTGTGAATGCCAACCTCTCTTTTGCTCCATCTGTCAAGCCGACCTGCTAATACCCCACTGTGACATCAAAAGTACAAAAGTACTCATGTACTTGGCAGCGCCAAGCTTGTCAATGAGCTCCTCTGCCCGAGGAATGGGGTGAGCATCTGTCTTTGTGACAGAATTCAGCCACTTGTAGTCTACACAAAAGCAAACTTCAGTCTTCCCACTACTGGTCTTTTTAGGGACCAGTACCTCTGGGCTAGCCCTGGGGCTGTGGGATGGCTCTATCATTCCTAGGGACAACATCTTGTAAACCTCCTCCTTGATGGTGTCTTTGACCTTATCAGACATTCAGTGAATTCTACTCTTCACCGCTTACTGTCTCCAGTGTCCACATCATGGGTGCACCAATCTGTGTGACCGGAAATCAGCGAAAACAGATCGGCAAACTCTCCCAGGAAATGGCGACAGTCTGTCAGTTGCTGTTCTGAAAGGCATGATGCAAGGTTTACACCTTCAACTGACCCATCTCTGGCTTCAGTGTGCAGGAGGTCTGGGAGGGGATCGGTCTCCTCCTCAGTCTCTCCGTCAGTCACTAACGCTATGACCAAGTCATCCCAGCTATAATCCGGTTTTAGTTGGTTGACGTGAAAGACCCTGCTCATCTGTTTAGGTCCTTTCACATCAATGAGATAATTCAACTCACTGACCTTGTCCAGCACACAGTAAGGCCCAGTCCACTTGTCCTGAAGGGCACTGGGTTTGACAGGCTCCATAATCCACACCCACTGGCCTGGAGAATAGACTGTCACTGTGGCCTTTTGGTCGTACCAGTGCTTCATCCGCTCCTGACTGGCCTTTAGATTCTTGGTTGACTGTTCTACGTACTTTGCCATTCGAAGGCTGAGTAAATAGTCCACCACATCTAGTGACGGGGATGAGGGTTTGCTTTCCCATCCCTCCTTCACTAGACTGAGGATACCTCATACAGGTTGGCCAAACAGAAGCTCAAAGGGACTAAACCCTACTCAATTCTATGGCACCTCCCTGCAGGTGAGCAGAAGGCATGGCAGGAGAATATCCCATTTTCCCCACAGGTGGTCTTCCAAGCCACCTATCAGGCCTTTGAGGGTCTTGTTGAACCGCTCAACAAGTCCATTTGTTTTTGGATGAAAGGAGGTAGAGAACCGGTAGGTGACTCCACACTCTTCCCACAATAGCTTTCATATATGCTGATATGAAGTTTGATCTCTTGTAAGAGAAGTCTTCCATGGGGAATTCAAAACAGGAGAATATCCCAATCAGAGCCTTCGCAACCACTAGGGCTTTGATGCTCCTCAGAGGGACAGCATCAGGATATTTTGTGGCGTGGTCCACCACCACCAAAAGATACTGGTTACCTGAGCTGGTTTGCGCAGTCAAAGGAACCACAATATCAATGCCTATTCTCTCAAAATGCCGCCCAACCACAGGTAGTGGAATTAAGAGGGCCTTTATGGCACCACCTGACATGCCAGAAGCTTGACAAGTTGGGCAGGACTGGACAAATTCCTGAACTGCGGCCAGCGAAAGTGCACAGACAACCATTCCGATGTCTTAGTCACTCCCAAGTGACGCGCTAAAGGAATTTGGTGAGCCAAATCTAAAAGGAACTTTCTGTGGCATTGGGGAACCACCAACTATCTGGTGTCCTCACCCTCAGAATCCTTTGGCTCACTGTACAGGAGTCCATCCTCTCAGTACACTTTGAACAGTCCAGGGGCCTCAACCTTAGCATGCTCCTCTGCCTGCTCCTGCAGACCCACAAGAGTGGGACACTTTTTCTGGGCTGTGTAGAAGTCTGTCTGATCTGGGCCCGCAGCTGATGCAAACTCATCCAGCTTGGGCAGACCATTCATATCTGCCCCCACCTGGTCCTCCACCTCAGGTTCCTGCGCTGCATCAGACAACTCTGAGGTCATGGGGTCCCCTGCTACCAAAGTAGGGTCTTGAGTGGCTACTAGCCCCTCTCCCGCAGGAGTAGGTGACTCAGCAGTCTGTGGAACTGCAATATGGGCTACCGGCCACACCTGTTCTTCCAACAAGCCCTATGGAAGCACATCAGGTCCTAAGGCTTTTAGAGTGCTCAATCTGCCATTCTCTTTGGCCCTCTGTCATGTAGCCAATGCAATTATTTCGGGATCACAGAGATCGTTACCTAACAGACATGGGACAGGGATGGAGTCTTCCACAGCTACACGGCACTGGGTCGTTACACCTCGCCGGCTGAACTCTACTATCGTCAAGGGGCACTCTTACCATCCAATCCAATTACGCACATCTCAGGCCCATAATTATACTCGCCTGGCTGTACCCACTGCCGGGTGACAGAGGTGACGCTAGCCACAGTGTCTCCGCAATTTTGTGTCCATTGATGTACATGTGCTCTAGATAGAGTTGAGTATTTTTGGGAACTGGGGTCTCTTCTGGAGATCCGGTAACATTCTCACTCAGTGTAACCAATTACATTCAACCACTCCCAGGCCTAGTAGGAAATCCTCCTCTGAGAGACCCACACTAATGATGGCCTCTTCCATGAGTCCAACATTCACTATGGCTTGCAAGCACCTTTTCTATGGCCCAGCTCCTTACACATGAAACAAACTTTGGGTGGTGAGAATGCAGGTGTCCCAGTGTTAGGGGTGCCCATGCTCTTCTTTTTGCTGTGCACTGCTGAACTAGAGTTTGGGGCTTTCCCTTCGCTCTTTTGGGGACCTGACTTTGAATAGGCTTAAGTTGGACGTTTGTCCTTCCCTTCCTTGTTTATCTTTTTGTCCGCCGTTTTCTCTTCCTGTTTGGGTGTGCTCGCCTGAGCCTTTCTTTGGACTCGAGTACTCACAAACCTTTCAGCAGCCTTTGCAAGCTCCCTAGGGTGATATTCCTGTCCGCTAGATGCTGGTGTAGGTCAACCACACAATTTTTCAACACATGCTCACACACAATCAAATTGTACATCCCTTTGTTACCGGTCACCCACCCACTCAGATATTTCAACGACAAGTGTGTGAATGCTTTAAATGTCTGCACAGTTTTCTTTCCCAGCTCTCTGAAGCTCTTGAGATACTGTTCTGTGATTTTACAGAACGTCGTAAGGAGGGCTGCCTTCATGCTCTCATAAACGGGCCTTTCCTCAGGAGTTAACTAAGGAATTATATAAGTCCCTGGTGTCAGTAAGTAACTCAATAGAGCTGCACCCTACAGTACCTCATCCACCTCCTGCATCTGGAATGCCAGCTTGAGCACTTCAAACCACTCAAAAATATCCTTCCCACTTCATAAGCCTGTTCTAAATCTTTGGGGATGTGCCGTCGGGGCTTATCTCGGGCACTCGGGTTTGATCCACTACTGCTGTTCTCATTGAGACGAAAACCTGTTGGCCTCTTTCTGCTCTTCAAGTGCCAGCTTGCACAGCTCTATGTTCTTGTCAAGGTGTTTCTGTTCCACTAGCGCTAGGCTCCTCTGCTCGAGTAGGAGCTTTCTAGTCGCTACCTCATTTACAGCCGGAACAATTACTGGGCCACTTAGAGACTCTGCTGAAGACTGGGACCTGTGGGATGCTGCACTAGCCCCTGTCCTCACTGACACTCTTGAGTGTTGGGAAACCACACTTGCCCCCCCGGCGGTATGATTGGCGAGAAATATTGCTCATGCGGTCGTCCTCATAATTCACTACCTCAGGAAGGTCTTGTCTGTTCGAGTACACATGGCCTAGCCCGTCCCCTGGGGTCTTTTCCCCAACTGCCCTCACTTCTACTCAAGTTTGGAGGCTGGTCGGCAACTCAGGTTTATTGACCTTAGTGCTGTGGGGAAGTCCCCTATCTTGACATAAGACGCGCAGGACATCCTTGGTCATGCCTTTTATAGTCGACATGTGAAGCTCCATGACTATTAATGTTACCTAGCAGTGACTAAACATTGCCTGCAACAGTACTTATCATTGGGTGACTAAGCTGTGCGCAAGGCTCAAACTGATCTGACCGCTTTCCACCAATGTGACAAATCAACTTCCGGGGCACCAGTGGTCCAGGGTATATATTGGTTTCTAAACAATCAATCAACCCCACACCTCTAGTACACCAGAAGGGATGCGAACAGATTGGAATACAAGTAAATTATAAGACCTCCTTGTCCAATGTTGGTGATATGGCCAAAATGGCAGTCTTATCTCTGCAAGGTCATGGATCGCTGGTTAGTTGCAATACCGCAAAAATACAATTATTACGCAGTGGTAAAAGGGACTGTCCAGTCAAGGTTGTACAATTACCACCACTCCTTTCAGACCAGGGAAACATGTGAATTGTAGGAGACGAAAGTCTACCCTACTTCAAAGGAGGCACATGTTGTGATCAAGCGCTGCATAAGGTTCAGTTAATTAGGGAGACACTTTGATGTACAGCAGAAGGAAGATGGGTAGGATTTAGAAGCATATATTGTCATCCTTCCCTTTTCTGTTGCCAAGTGCCCTGGTTCTGACCCGAAGCATCACTGAAGATTGGTGGTGGGGACCTAGGATTGGTCCATTAAGGTGGGCTTAGCCTACACCAATCACTGGGGCGAATTTGGCTTTAAAGGAGGGCTGACCCCTCACTGATCAGATCATCTAAAGAATTCAAAAGGAGTAAGAAGGGCTCATTTGGACCCGAGCTGAAGGTACAGTCTACCTAGTATTCTGAAGGGTACCTGGTTACTGCCTTGCTCTGCCCAGGTTGGTACAATAATATCAAAAAACGAATGAGCAAAGTCAGGTCAATCTCTGCTGAAGAGTAACCACTGCTACACCCTGAGTGGGTGACCCCTTGGTCACAGAATTCTCATGAAACTGTTCGTCTGCACAAAAGGGTTTTATTTGGAAGTGCAGTGGTGTAGTAATACACTGGTATTTTTCAAAAAACATAGGACATTCACATTTGAGCACATATAAAGTGTAGTACCTAAGTACGAATGATCAAGTAGTCCATATTTGAGACATCTACTTGTACAGTTTGTTCATTCTCTATAGGTTCCTTCGGAAGGAAGCTTAGAGAATTCAGTGGAATCATAAACAGGTGGGGGGCCCATAGAGTGTGGGCAGAATCAAGAGTTGAACAACAACATATAATACATGTCAACACGACAGTGTTTCGGCAATTTTGCGTGGAGCTAGGTGAGATCTAACGGTGTAGGCCTTCATCAGGACAGGAGTGTCTTTACGAGTGGAGGGTCCTATGTGGTCTGTAGGAGTGAAACAGACAAAGAACGTGTCAGGATGTATGTGGTCAGCAAAGATCTAACAGAGAAAAGTTATGAATACTATGTAGGGCGGATGCCGGTGCTTACCGAATCCGAGGAGCTTAGTGGCTCAGATTAAGAGGTGGAAGGATCCACTTCTTTAGGATGCAGCCATCATCTTGTCAACAGGCGCGGTCACGTCTGTAAGGGGATGAGGAAGTAGGATTACTAAATGGCGCCACAGGGGTGCGGTTCCTCTTAAGCCCATAGTTAGTGTGTGACTAGGGAGGTGGTGGTGTAGGTCTTAGCAGATTTGGTGAGAGTAGACCTAGTGGTGGTCCCACTAAAAGTGGAGTGCGCTTAAATGGGATAAAAAGGGCTTCTGTGGAATAACAAAATGCCATTTATCAAGTGCACAGAAAACTTAGTGCAAATCTGTATTTAATACAATGTGATTAAAAGATTGCCCCTTCACATCGGTCCTGTGGGCAGGGTGGACCGTGATCTATGTGGGCTGTGCAAGTTCTGGATTACGGTGCCACAACACGTGTCATGCAGCCTATGGTGTAGGTGGCATGAAGGGCTATTGGTGTTTAAATGTGCAGAGTCATGCTGTTTTAGAGATTGCTTACAGTGAGGGTAGGCCTACCAGTTTCTGTGCATGAAGCCGTGTGCAGTAAAGCTTACCTATTGTCAGTGCATTCAGCTGCCAAGATTGTTGAAGCAGCAGTGTGATGTCTCGGATGTCGAGGATGCAAGTTAAGGAACAGGGGCCCCGTGGTGGGGTGACTACCTAAATGCCTGTTTGGAGTTGATGCAGGCAGTCAGCAGGGCCAAAATGCAAGTCATGCATGGTGACTACCTAAATGCCTGTTTACCTACCTCAAAAACAGCACGGACACCATCCTCATGCTGGGGACCATCAACATGGAACAAGATTACATTTTAGCCACCCTAGATGTAGAGGCCCTCTACACTTCAATCCCACAACAAGAGGCATTAGAGGTATTGAAACTCTTTCTGGATAAAAAAAAATGACACCGAAACCATCCTTAAAGACTTCATACTAGAATGTGTGAGACTTGCAATGACTGAAAAATTCTTTCTATTCAAAGACCAATTCTACAAACAAATCATGCATGACACGTGTTGTGGCACCGTAATCCAGAACTTGCACAGCCCACATAGATCACGGTCCACCCTTCCCCCAGGACCAATGAGAAGGGGCACTCTTTTTAATCACATTGTATTAAATACAGATTTGCACTAAGTTTTCAGTGCACTTGATAAATGGCATTTTGTTATTCCACAGAAGCCCTTTTTATCCCATTTAAGCGCACTCCATGTTTAGTGGGACCACCACTAGGTCTACTCTCACCAAATCTGTTAAGACCTACACCACCACCTCCCTAGTCACACACTAAATATGGGCTAGAGAGGAACCACACCCCTGGGGCGCCATTTAGCAATCCTACTTCCTCATCCCCTTACAGACGTGACCACGCCTGTTGACAAGATGACGACTGCATCCTAAAGAAGTGGATCCTTCCACCTCTTAGCCTGAGCCACTAAGCTCCTCGGATTCGGTAAGCACCGGCATCCGCCCTACATAGTATTCATAACTTTTCTCTGCTAGATCTTTGCTGACCACGTACATCCTGACACATTCTTTGTCTGTTTCACTCCTACAGACCACATAGGACCCTCTACTCGTAAAGACACTCCTGTCCTGATGAAGGCCTACACCATTAGAGCTCACCTAGCTCCACGCAAAATGGCCGAAACACTGTCGTGTTGACATGTACTATATGTTGTTGTTCAACTCTTGATTCTGCCCACCCTCTCTGGGCCCCCCACCTGTTTATGATTCCATTGAATTCTCTAAGCTTCCTTCCCAAGGAACCGATAGAGAATGAACAAACTGTACAAGTAGATGTCTCAAATATTGACTACTTGATCATTTGTACTTAGGTACTACACTTTGTATGTCCTCAAATGTGAATGTCCTATGTTTTTTGAAAAAATACCAGTGTATTACTACACCATTGCACTTCCAAATAAAACCCTTTTGTGCAGAAGAACAGTTTCATGAGAATTATGTGACCACCCACACAAGGGGTCACCCACTCAGGGTGTAGCAGTGGTTACTCTTCAGCAGAGATTGACCTGACCTTGCTCATTCGGTACAGTCTACCTTACATCTTCTGCCAGTGAAGGAAGGACAGGAGTTCCAAGAGGGAAGCAAGATCCCTCCACTAAACATCTTCTAGGGAACAGAGGGAGATACTGAACTCAGAGGACCCATCCAGCAACTCCAGAACCGGTACCCAGCCAGCACAGCGTGCTATGCTAGGTTCTAACAGAAAGCTTCCTAGGTGGGAAGTACTGGAGAGTCTCTGGAAAAAGGACAAGGATGTTGCCTGCAATCACTCTCCTGAGCTTTGGGATGTCCGCCTTGAAAGGACACAGGCCCTGCGAAGAGGCTAGGAGGAGCGCCACACAAGCATCATCCAGCATCCATCTTTTTAAGGACAATTTCGAGACAGTCGAGCCCTCAAACCGCATCCGGCTGCATCGCTGACTTTTGTCACGCCACAGTCACCAGAGCCATTTGAGACGTCTTGACTAGCATTCCAGATCCACCAACCAGCACAAAGACAACGATTCTTGGCCCTGAGCCACCGTGCCAGACAGCCTGCAGATGTCCATATAGCCTTGCTTGCTGAACTTCCTCCCGCCTGGTACCACAGCTGTCTCCCACCATTAACTCTGTTTCAAAGGCAGCAAAGCACCCTGGAACCGCCTCAACGCTGTCGAGCACCAAGAACTTCTTCAGCACGAGGCACATTGTGGTTATGCCCCCCTGGTCCTTCTCCGAAGGCCCCTAGAGACAGTTAGGGCCCTTCGCCCCTTTCGTGTTAAAACTAAATAACCTTGAACTGTAAAACTGATTACTTTACCAACTACCCGCCTGTCGGTATCCAGAGTGCATCTCTTTCCTTAATGAAACTGTCTGTCCTCTGTGTTCCTTTACAGTGTGGGTTGTAATTGTAGTGTGCTAGAACTTTCTGTTGTAGCAATAATAAAGTGGATATTCATATACAATCTTGACTGGACAGTCCCTTTTATCATTGGGTAATAATTGTATTTTTGCTGTGTTGCAACTAACCAACGATCCACGACCTTGCATGGATAAGCCTGTAGTTCTGCCCATGTTACCAAAATTGGACAAGGAGGTCTTATAACTTACTTGTATTCCAATCTGTTCGGATCCCTTCTGGTGCACTAGAGGTGTGGGGTTGATAGATGGTTTAGAAACCGATTTTCAATCCTGGACTACTGGTGCCCCGGGAAAATGATTTGTCACACACACCCATCAAGAACATTCACAAAACCACACATTCACATGCACACTCATCTATTCATCCACTTCCCATCTAATCAGTGTTAGGATGTACCTATTGGCTCTGCCAATGCTTGTCCTACACATTATAGTGAATCACTTGCTCACATTAATGTCTGGCGCCTATCAGTGAACTCATTGAAAATTTGAAATGAAAAAAAAATAGGACAGTCTGGAGAATTACGTTGGGGGCCAATGCCATGAGATGTAGTACCATGTGAGCCATTTTCATGCTGCTTCAGTTTGTGGACTGATCCGAAAACGAAGGTGTTTACACTGCAAAAAAAAGTTTGACTTTAGAGCCAATGGCAGAGGCTTTGCTAGGGGGGGGGGGCTGAGGGGCTATAGCCACGGGTCTTTTGGTTGTAGCCCCGGATAGAAGCTCAGGGGTTACAACCTAAAGGCTAGCTAGCTCCCAGTCCCGACAGTCCCAAAATTAGCATAGCCCACATCTTTTCCAGACCAGGCAACACCGCTGGCCAATGGCCATAAAGGGGAATTATATCGTTTTTATCCTGATAACCTGGTGTGGATGGCGCGTTCGAGGACCGGACTTAGAATATACCTGCAATCAAACAGTGATTAACACTTACACATTGGAGGTTGCATTCGTTACTAGTACAAGCAACTGTTGTTCCCCCACATAACAGCAACGTCTGGGGGGCGGGGGGCTCTCCCTTGTTTTAGTGTGTTGTCAAAAAATCCCAGCTGCTGAAATGCCAGACACTCTGATTGCCATCTGCGCGCTTAGAGCGGAGACAGATTGTAGTAAGATGTTTGTTTGTTTTACCATTTTAATAATACCCTTTCCTATGCGTCTGTCACCAGGAGAGCAGCCAACCGCACACGTCGTCTAATATTCAAGAATAGAACATCCTGCTTAAGTGTGGGCTACAAATGTGCACACTGCTACATTGAAGGGTCCCAACACTGTGGTGACCCCAAAAAGCAAGTGCCATCACTGAAATACGAGTCATCAAATGTCCTTACACGCCTCAGGGGCTGGATCCATGCCGGATTTTCAGGGTACCCCTGATTAATAGTCATCAGATAAATTAGCATGCACTTATTTTAAATGAATACATATTTTTCCTCATGAATATTATTGAGGGGTATCCTGAAAACCCTGAACATTTCCTTGCATATGTTTTGGGCCAGACCACTACAGTTAACCACTCTGCTTCAAACACCTTTCACATCTATGCAAGCTTTCAGTGCACCCCGCCCGTCTCATTAGCGGTCTGGGGAGAACGGCCTGGCGTCAAAGCAGCACTTTGCACAAATCATCAGCAGATACGTTCACAGTTTCCCCGAAACACGCCCTGCCGTTTTTTCGGTCAGAATGTGCCGCATTCCTCAAATTCTCCGGTTTCTGAACAACATAAAAGGAAATAGCGTGTGTGGAGCTGACTGTAACATCCCCTGCACAAGTGTCGCTTATGCAGTGCTCTTGTTTCAAGAGTGTTGTACACTAGTAAACTCACAGCTTTTTAGGTCTGGCTGCAATGCTGCTTTCTGGTGCCTGCGCCCTTAACTGATCCTAATAATATTATAACAAGGGAATTAGGTGTGTGCTGCATTCCAGATGCGTCCTTCGAGTTTTTTATCCCATCGGATGTGTCACTCACGGTTATGTGGCATGTTCCTTTATGAGCTCAGCGAGGATGAAGGCAAATAGGCTCTGAAGTGGCAGTTTTGGAAAATCCCTCTGAGGGTCATGGACACCCGCTCATTTAAGATGAGCTAGAAATTACCGGACAATGCGCAATTCCACATCAATGACCAACACGCATTGGCAAAGCCAAACGTTTAGGCGTTTGGTGTTTATTGCATTTTACACGGATACGCCATTAACTCAGTAATTACTCGCGCGCTACATACACAGTAATTCCTTCAAACTTCCCATACATATCTGCACGTTGATATTTAGAGACACATGGCATTAGTAAAAGAGGTATTAACAAGAATTTTCTTCTGAGGTGAAAGCATGTAGTTTTGCTATGTTTATTATGCAATTACTGGGCATGTAGAGCCCAAGTGTTTACTGCAGCCATGTCTATACATGCTGTTGGTATTACAGCAGAGTACACTGCCACATATGCCTATGGGTGGAACCTGCTCTGAGCTGGGCTGCTAACAGCAAGCTGCAGAAACCAGTAGTCTGCATTCTTCTAGTTAATTATCATGGCTATTTCTTCGAAACATTTCTTAGCCAGAAGACGTTTCTTTCTGTGTACAGCTACTGGATAGAGCTTGGGTGTGTAGCATGCAGAGTGCACCCACAGCTGACCCCAGAACCTAAGCGGTGTCAGGAACCACCACGGCCCTCCAATGAAACAGCTGACAATAACACAGCTCAGCCCGGCAGGGTGACCTTGCGCATGAGGCATGATAACTGGCACTGATAAACCACTCATAGAGCAGCAGCCAATGCCCTTCCTTTATTCAGCTGATACAGGTGGGGGCGGGGGAGATGGGCTCACCAGTGATGCCACTCTCTCAAAAATAAACACATTGACAATTATCATGTCAACCCGACAGCAAAACCGTGTTGTAATATTTTGTGAAAAGTGACAAAGTGCGCCTTCCAGGAGTGTGATATCTGTTTGGTGGACAATTGTAGTGCAATTACTGATTGTGACTTCTATGTGGTTAAGAGCTATAGTGCACTCCCTACGAACCTCCCTTTTCATTAGCCTGTCTTCTTCTTATTGGCTGTCTCCATGCAACCAGAAGCTGGTGGTTTGCAGGATTTGCACCTGCATCCCTCATTTGATGAAGTAGTCTGGTTCGCAATATCTCATCCAATCTCTTAGCCTCTCTCGCATACTTAGGAATAATCTTCCACTAACTATCCTTGGACATCTCATTCTATGTTAACATATCCAAACACTTATTACAATCATCCCAATACCACTCATTATAGTCTTCAATCATTCTCTCTGCTCTTTGACTTTTTCATCTACCTCTCCTTACCTTCTTGCCCCCCGTTTCCTTCTCTGTCTCTCGCTTGGCAATGGTGTTTTCTTTAGTCAAGTTTCTATTTTTGTGCCCTTTTCTGTCCATCAGTCACCCTTACTTTGCACCTACTTTTCTATTTCTGCACCCTGGTCACTCTTTAACCAGTCTCGTTCTTCTGATGGTTTGCATTGGCCTCCCCTTGTTTGCTTTCCTATCTCTGTTCTCTCTTTCCTTGTGCTCTCACTTACCCCACTTTTTGGCATCTCTTTCCCTCTGCACTCATCTCATTTTATGTCTATGTGCAGACTCCCTCCCTCAAACTGGCCTCTCTCTCTCTCTCTCTCTCTCTCTCTTTCTCTCTCTCTCTCGCACACACACACACACACACACACACACACACACACACACACACACACACACACACACACACACACACACACACACACACACACACACACACACACACACACACACACACACACACACACACACACACACACACTCTCTCTCTCTCTCTCTGTCTCCCTCTCACTCTCTCTCTCGCTCTCTCTCTTGTATGTCTCCATTTGCCCTGCCTCTCTATACAAGTCTCACTGCATATGTCTCTCTTTCTGAGTATGTGCCCATATGCAAATGATGGGGCTGGTGCTAACGCGCACTCTGCAAAAGAATAATAGCTTATAAATAAATAGAAATACTAGTCACATATGGTTGAAGCTGTTACGTGACCTGGGACTATGCCTGAAGGTGCCTGGGCAGCACTCTTTTTTTCAGGACCAAAACATTTTGGCTAAACGTAGTGCTGATGTATTGTTGGGTAGAGATGGTCACGTAGGCTGGCACCATCAGTTACTAAACACACACAGACTGGGTCTCCATGGAAATTCCAAGACGCCTCTTTCCTCAACAAGTATAAACAAACCCTTTCTCAGCAGACAACATTGAAGTTGCTTTTTCAATTGTCTAACTGTATTTAGTTTCGATCGCTTGTGACTCGGTTCTGCTCTGTTCAGCTATCCTCCTAGTACAACACCCTGTGAACAGGTACTTATATTAGCAGAACTGATTTAATTCACTACTTGCATTTTATTTAACTATTTGTCATATAATCTATCAATATCTTCACCAAACCTTATGTAATTTCGAAATGTCATAGTTTGTGCCGATTGTGCATTTACTTGCTAAATGGGTATTTTTAACATTGCAATGCATTTTCTTCTCCTTCTTTACCAGTAGTTGCTACATACAAACAAAAACGTTTTTATTTTTCTGACTGTTGATTTTGTACTTATTCAATTTTCAGGAACTATGGCAACAATACAGCCCTACCAGTATGACCCACAACATTTCAAAGAGGAACTAATTGAAAGAGAAAGAGAAAGAACCGTAAACAATAGGGAATCGGACGATAGTTAGGAAGATGAATCATGGGAGCCTGAGCCTAGTCGCATGGAAGACATTTCCACCTTGTCTACCTGCAATCATTGCAATGTCATGCCAACCGAGGTGGAGAACTGCTGCTGCAAAGAAAACTCTGGATGCTTTGGCTACTTAGCCGAAGAAGACACACCAATGCAATGTGTTACCGAGCTGCATGACTTCAGGGCAGTATGCCTCACAAGGTCTGTGTTGAGTATTATAATGCTGCTTATGCACGTTCTTCGCACAACAGTTCGGCCTCGCAATCCAAGTAATGAGTAAGTATACTCTAGATGTGATGTGATTTTGAGGACTAAGACGACTAACATTTCATGTTGTTCTCCTACATTGTCATAAGTTTCATTGATCACTGACGAAGGAATTTAGTCTGTAAATTAATTATATTTCTCTCACTTATTGCATATGTGTCTTTCACTTTTGACAAAAAACAATATTTCTCTATGTCCCAAACCGTTCTGGCTTGAATGGGTGTTCAATTTTGTAATGCGTCGATACTTCAAAGCCCAAATACCTGTTTCCATATATTTACTTTTCTAAGGGCAACTATGACATCAAATTTAGGTTACATTTTCAAGTAAGGTGGTACACCTATCTGGTTCATTCACTTAAAACATTTATGTTTCTCTTTCCCAGGTCTTTGGAACCATTCTTGCCAAATTCCTCAGTGACAGCTAACAGTACAGGGGATTTTCACACACTGTGCTGCAGTCTCAAGTATACAATTTGTAGTGTGTTTGTGCCATCAACATCACCAAACTAAATAAAATACCAATAGTTTTTTGAATTTTTTAGTGAGTCAAGAACACGCCCAATCGTCTGAGGGTCATGAAAGAATGGTTGGTGCCCTTTTGTGCTCACCTCATCCCCATCCATCCCCCCCTCCAGTATCACCCCCTCCAGTAGTGGTTGGGTGGGAACAGCCAAGGAGCCAAACACCATGTACAACTCAAGACACCCCTCTTCAAGACCCAGCCCCTTCAATCAACATAAGTTTGTGTCCCTTCAGCAGTGTTCCGGCTGTTTTGCACTCGCCACATGCTCATCCATCCCCCTCTAGTATCAATGGCAGTTTACACCTCTGACTGTGTGCTCCCAAGGCGGCTGGGTTGGTGGGAACGCTCAATTTGCCAAACACCATGTACACTTCAAAGGGTTCTTCCTCACAGGGACTATTGTTCACATGGCCTCCCCAGACCCAGTGTCTCCTGACTCCCCACTTCAAGTCCAACCATCACCCTCCCTCCCTCCCCAGTATCAATGGCAGTTTGCACCCAAGACCATGCGCTCGCAAGGCATCTAGGTGGGTGTAGACGCTCAAGGTGCCACAAGCTGTTGAATAGTTAACCTCTGTGTGGCATTAAAAATATGCATTAGGCATCATACAAAATTATTTGGACCCTTTCATTTTTTTTTTTTGTTAGCAATAAAAGTATGTCTTTTATTAAACATAACAATAATAAAACCAAACATGATTATTGTGTTTATTTCACAAATCAACTGGTCTGAGTGTTATCATAGTTCTGAACTTTCTGTGCACTTGGACCAGGTAACAGGAACTGGCCTTCCTTAGCTCACTGAGTGCCCCCATTGTGGGCTCTCATGTCTGTGTGTTGGGGACATGCATCTTGTCTGGTGAGCACTCTTGCGCTTAATGGCAGCTTCCAAACAGGCCCATCCCGCCACACCTGAGTGGGTCCAGGGCCACTCGGGTTCACCCAAATACCATTGCTCTCCTACAGCTCTATTCACATCCCCTTGTAGCTATTATGTTTAAAATCCCTGTATGGAATAATTCCATCCTATTTACTGATAGGTGTGTTCAAGTTTTGCAGAAACTCTCTGGGTCAGAATTGACTATGCTCCCTCCAGGATGTGATCGTAGTTTGTTTCGTGTTTCTTCTGTCCACTTTCCAGTCCTACCCACAAAGGAATGTCCCACAGTAATTGTGTTTTTGCAGCCTTTTTACAACTGATGGCAAGTTCCCTTAGTTTTTAATATATTAGTTGTTGTTTAGGCGCTGCACACTTGTTGTACTTGTTGGCGTCGAAGCTGCCCAATGCTTTGAAACTAAGTGTAAACAAATTACAAGTATCCTTAGTTGTGCGCTCCTTGAATTTTTTTATTTGAAATTTTTCACATTCACTTTTTGCAATTTATCACATTTGCTATTTACATGTTTTAATTCCTCATGTGCAATCCTTCTTATTTGCAATTTATTTCCATCAAGTTTCCCTAGTTCATCCCAGTTCATAGTTTCCCCAGAATCAACAAAATTTTAAAATGTTTCACATTACTCTACTTTCTCTATCCCTGCTTTTGGTACACTGTAATAAATCAGTGAATTGTGACCTTTAGCAAAAACATCCATATTTCCCTTTAAAAGTCACATAATGTTTTCGAAATGTGTTGGTTGACATGTCCTTCTTTACCTAGAGCTCAATGATGGAAGCATGGACCAGTAACGAAACCACCAACATGTCTAGTATCCCAATGGTGAGCCCTATTGACATGCACAAAGTGACATTTTAGAGTGTTGGATGTGGCCACATTTCTAATACTAATGTATCTTTTCCATAGTACTCTTTTCTGACAATGTACTGAAAATGAAGGAGCAAGATTCTTCATCACTCTCAGTCGTCTATCAAGTAATTATATTTTACTAGTCCTTTATATGCGAATAAACAAAACATGCATGTGTTATGCTTGGAATGGAAACATATTGAAAATTATTATGTGTAGTGTTGCTTATTTATACAAAGTGGCATGTATGGGTGTCTCTCAGTACGTACCATCATCTGCATATCATGTTTCAGTTTAATTTTGCTTTTTATCTGTATTAAAACAAGTACTATTTTATAGGGGGATACTGGAAATTCGACTACAGTAACTTCCTCCTTTGCAACAGGTCCAGAGGATGAGGTATGCGTACTTACAGTTTCCTTGCTAGAATGAAAGTAAATCCTACAAAGGATATACTTTGAGACTGAAATGCATCTAACCTTGCACTGTTTCAAACGTTTCTGATTTTGGTTCTAACATAACTCTTACTCCGTAATGGAGAATATATTCAAATGGAAACATTACAAAGCAAACCACTTTTGAAGGCAACATTCTAATCACAGTGTTTTGCAGGGTGATCTCATATCAAGTCCATGTGTCATCTCAGAAGGTTATCAGGTGAAATCTGAAATGAATATTATGACCAAATTACAGACACAGTTTTCGAGAGTATGTTCATACGAATGTTCTATTTTTGTTGCAACAACAAACCATATAGTACAAGGTTCGCAATCATTTTAAACTACTTTGTGAGGAATTGGTTTGTGCGATGAAAGATTTTACTTTTAAGTTTCATTGACATTTAACTGTTTTTTTAATGATTCTTCTCTCCAAGGAATGTACTGAAAATGTTGAATTTGAAGCGGCACATAGACCAGAGGTATACATAACCTAATATGAAATACAATTGAGCATCACATTGGATTGGGATTACATTTTTATAATGTTGTAAATCAGGTTGGTTCTGTTTGTAGATATGTACATATGTCTGTTTGAGTCGAAATGAAATTTGCTTGATCTAAACCACATAAAATCCCTCTTTTTTTCAACTTGATGATAGACAAAAAAAACAACATTTCCACAAATGTGCACATGGACCTTTATCACAGGACTAGGAAAGCAAGAATACGTGGTTGGTGCCATGTTCCCCTCCACACAAAGCACTTGAGAAGATTGTGTACTATAAAACGCTTTCAAGAGACCTGAAGGGACTCACCGAATTCTGGAGATTTGGAGTTGCTCCATAATATGTGCCTAAAGTACAGGCCCAAATGGTTGGAGTTTGGCATAGACAGTATGGAGGCCAGAACAAGACTAGAACAAGACTAGTTGCGCACAATGAGAACATTGGTAGGGAACAAGCAGAAACTGCAGGAACTTTTGGGATGCTTGGTTACCTCATGACCTTCACAAAACAAATTCAACAATGGGTGGCCAAGCCCTTCTACCAGGAAATGGAATTTGAGTTTGTGAAAGATCTGACATTGACTATGTTGGCCATGAATACTCATAGATTGGCTCCTGATTTTGTTCCTACGACACATACAATGCCACAGAACATTTCAAATGAGCCTTGTCCTCCAAATTTGGAACTTGTTGAAAGGTTGACTTCCAGATTTAAATGATTTGTAGCTCTATTCAAAATCTGTTCATAATCACATTTTCCATATGCTCTCAAATGTTTGGACATTGTACAGAAACAATCTAATGGTATTACACTTGCAATTTCAATGCTAGATAATGTATAAAAAAGAATTAATTTACACCTATATAATCGGGTTTATGATGCATTAATGTATATCTTTCAATTTTCCTTCATTTATGCTGATTATCCTCTGTCTAGAAGACACATGTCTGGGGTTGCTATTGGTACTTTTGTTCAGAACAGAATTGGCAGAGCATTTTGGTGCTGGACTGCCCATTTGGGTGGGAGAAAGACTGATATGCAAATGGATAGTTCCCTTCTGTGAAAGGTACATTGAGGCTTGGTGTATGTCAAACCCTCTGCTAGACCCAAACCCCATGCATACATGCAATCCATGGCACTTGCGCTGATTGCTTCCCCATAGCAGACACAATAAGTAATTCCAATAGGGGATATGATGTTCATATGGATGAAGTGGAGGTGCGCCCGTTCACACTGTGGGCCTCATTACACGGATGGCGGTGAACTATGGCGCTATTAGCACCATGGTTCACGCCGGTAAAATACCGGCACCACCTTGGTGGAAAGGGGAATTACCGCCCTATTCCAAGGGTGGCGGGCGGTAATTCCCCCTTCCACCATTGCCCTTCCCCATTCCCATTTTTGCCCCATAGGGCTCTATGGGAATTGGCAAGGCGCTAATTACGGTACCGCAAATTGCGGTTTCTTAATTAGCTCCCTGGTTCCTTTGCGGGTTGGTTTTTAACGCCTGCAAAAAGCAGGCTTAAATTCCCCAACCCGCAAAGGGACCTCGTAGTAAGGCCGTAAGGATTTACCGGTACCGGTAAAATACCGGTACTGGTAAACCCTTACCGTCATCCGTGTAATGAGGCCCTATAAGTTTGCTTAATTGGCAATGGAAAGGGGTAACAAGCATGTCATCATTCTTGGTCCTGAGACCATGCAATCTCCTACTTTCCTTCCCTAAATAGTACCCTCATACAGCCATATGCTCCTCTAATTCCAAGTCCATGACAGTCAAATACTTCTCCAATCTTAGAGTGGGTGGCAGGTCTCTCTCTCCTGCAGGTGCCTGTCTCCCCAAAAGGATCTATGCCCCTGTCATACTTCTGGAGCACCCTCTACAGTTCCGCAAATTGGTAAAAAGGGTTCCCTTCTACACTGCTTTCCCTTCACTGGAAAAGGCCCAACTGCTGCAGTTACTGCTGGTCAGATCCTCATTATTCCCACAGGTTCCCTGGCCCATCCTCTGAGTCAATACTATTGAAACCTTGCATCATTTGCTGGTTTCCCCCTGGCACAACCAATCCCTTTTATGCATGAATATCCCATAAACGCGTTCGATCTTGGCTGGGTTAGCCTGTGCTCCATAGCTATTATCATCTTTTGAAAACTTTTCTGCCACCAAGGGCACGTCCTCCTCGACTACTTGGAACCTATCCTCGATCACCTCAAGCCCCTCTCTGACTTGCTACAGCCTTCACAAGAAGACACGCTTTTTGCTTCACCTGCTCGATTGTGCGCTTCTACACACAACTGTAGTGTTGAGCACAAGGCTCCCCACATCTTAGGGCTGCACTAGAAAGTTAGGTATTATCTCTGAAGAATTCTGTAATGCTCCTAGTGAGTTAACCAACCCTTCTCTTTACAGGTTGTGGCTGTGTTTTCCTCATTTGTCACATTAGGAAACGTATTGCCTTTATGCTGTATAGTAGAGTATTGGGTGTGGTCACTGTTTTAGCACCACTACATTTTACGTGTGTTTATTCGTCTGGTTGACAATAAATGTATAGATATCTTTCATGTACACGTGTATAAGAGTAATTTGTGGTTCGTTGCTGTGTGTGCTCATTGTGAGCTTCCGATCACTCTCACCCCTTCTGAGACACCTGCCAAGCTACCTTGATTGGTCTGGCTTGTCCAGAAAGTTCCCCTGTTTCACTAAGCCGAGGGTGGCCTCCTAAACCTCTACCATGAGGTCAGAGTTTCAAAATCCACCTTAGCACCCTCTGCCAGCAATTGTAGGCCCAGAGGCTCCTCCTTCCATACCCTATGCAATTTGCACAGCCGTTTGATGCTGAGAGACACATGGAATGCAGATGCTGAAGTCTTCCGAGTCTTTAGGGGGAAAAAAGCTATGCAGAGCATAAAAGCATAATATTACATTTTAAGTGTGAAGCAGGGGCAACTGTGAGGAAGCAAGTACACGGTGGAGGCAGTGCCAGGATGGGAAGGGGACTGTCATGATGCAGTGCTCCGACTGAGGATGCGGCACAAGTTTAGCATGCTAAGGGAAAGGTATGATGGCAGCCACTCCACCCGTGTCGTTCTACCTGCATCAGGTGTGGCACAACACAGCCCTCCTGGCAGCCAGGAAGAAGGGTGTGGGCATACCTTCACATTACAGTATGTCTATCCACACCAGGAGTGCATTATTGATTCCTCAGGATGACTGATAATTGCTTTTTGGCTAGAGACACTCCTTAAACACCACTAAGCCACACCAACTAAAAGGATTCCTCTACACTGATCTTCAATACACCATCCATTAGAAGAGTATTGCACTATTCTTTTCTTCTCCAATGATGGTTTGGGTTCATAACTGATTATGTGGGAGGCCAGCAGAAGCACAGTGACTACCCACAGCAGGATTGGAAGATTCTCAAAGATAGGCCGGCTCCAAAACTGTCTTTGATATTCAGTCTCCATATACTTCTCCTTGTCATACTATGTTGGTTGTTTATAGAGTACTTATGCAGCCCTAAGGGCTGTTCAAATTGCTGCGAGAGTACCGAAGACAAAAAAGCAAAGGTGGGGAGATGGGACAGAATGAAGACAGTAAGAGCAAAGAAGAGTACATCATTTTATGTCATTTCAGTTTGCTTGTACAGTGTCCTGCACCAAACCTTAGTTTGCCTTCTGCAAGGAATACCCATGGAATGGAGGACCCAGCCTATTCCAACCCTCTGCCTGTCATCTGTTACCCACTCTCTTCCTCCAGATGCCAGTCTATCCCACCATAGCCATTTGCATATGGTATCCTCCATCAGAGCAGTGACCACCAGTTGGAAGACACTTAAAGGAAAAGCTTTGCAGCCAGTACCTTGAATAGGAAACTGGCTTTCATTTTCATTCCAGAGTGCCTCGGAAACACTCTATAATCCTAGAGGTCTTTATACCCATCTCTTGTTTGCATAAGAGACACCCAATTTGCAGAAACAGGATATGTAGACTTTGAAATGTTGTATCTAGCAGCTGCCACCACCATCAGTGCCAAAAAAGGATTACAGGATCCTCTAATGTTAGCCATAACATGATAACCATTGAGCTTTATTAAAGCAGCAAGTCTGACAAATACACACCCAATGTCCTCTTTGATACACTGGGACTTGTCCTCTGAAATACCACTCTAATTCACAAAGGGTCTGTGATAATCCTCCAGGAAATAGCTCATTGCTTCATCGCTACTAAATACAACAACTTTAAAGTTATAGTAGAAGCAAGCCATGCCAACCTTTCTGCCTATGACCACAAATCTGAGTCTGTTAAAAAATGGCATGCAACTAAATGCTCCAGCGGCAGTCTTTACTGACCCATTCACCTTGCCTAGCCTCCACCGTCTGTCATGATTCCTACCTCCAAGGAGCCAGGTCCGACCCAGCGACCCCAGAGGCAGGCATCATTACCCCCAGGGGAGTGCCAGCGGGCCCAAGCTGGGGCCCTTTGGACGCAGTCCTGGCGCCTTAGGCGCCAGGCTCATGTTGGACCTCTGTCCTGGCGCCAGGCTCATAAAACTAGACATGTGTTCAAGTGTTTTCATGTGCACTTACCTGATGCAGACCATGCTGCCACATCCAGGCCCTCTTGAGGCCTGAATGGAACTACTTTACCTGTGGGACTACTTTCCACCCGGGTGTGGTCGGGGAAGGATACATACCTGATCGGAGGAAGGATACACACTTGGGACTTCTTCCAAAGCTATTTAAACCACACCCGATCAGCAACTCACACTTCGCGTTGTTCTGCTCCTCGCAGCTGGACGCTCATCGTGTCAGCTCCTGCATCTGGACTTCAGCCACGCCTGTCAGCATCCTGGGTCACCTGCAAAGGGAGACAAGAGACCTTACCAGCTAATCTGCACCACAGAGACATCACCGACGATCCTGAAAGGGAAGACATTATTTTTAAAAGGCATTTCGTTACGATCGCTGCAGCGCTGCATTTCACTCACCTTTCCTGGGTTCCTCCATCTTCAGCAGCGATCATCCGGATACACAGCCACTTCCCAGAGCCTAGAGAAAAAGACAATAAGAGGTGAGAGAAGGAAGGGAATAAGACTTACCTCATTTCATTTCGGGTCTTGCCGCTTCCAGGCATTTTCCGGACCCCAGCCCCTATGGGGAAAAAAGACAAAGACATTGAATGAGCGTATGCAAAGTCAGTTCCCAAGCACTCATCCAGAACTAACCTGCCATTTACTGGAACTGGAACTGCACGTTTCACTTCGGGTCGGTGCCATATCTCCGGCATTTCGAACCCCGGCCCCTAAGGGGAAAAAGACATAAGCATTAGCGCTTGCTGCAAAAAGACAATGAACATTATTATTAAGTTTGGACTTTTGAACTTGCAACAGAACTTTTACAGAGCCTTACCTGAATAATCAAGCTTACCTGAACTCCGATCAATCCTCAATCCAGTGAAGTAACTGGGTTTCAACGCGCCCCTGCATCAGAAGCAGGATGGAGAGCTCATCCTTCCTGACCCTAAGGTGAGACTTCACGGGGAATCGTGGAAGGGTATCGTGGAGGGTTGGAAGAGAGTGGGAGGCTTGATCATAACTCAGTCAGTAGGTAATACTCCCTTTTCGCGCACAGGGGAATATTCCTGCGAGCCGGAGAAGCCAGAGAAGAGGGCCCTTCCTGTCCATCTTCAGAGTCCTGCGCTTCACCATTGAAGAAGCATCAGCATTCGAAGACAGACCTGCGCCTCCGTGGGAATCAGGTGAGCGTTACAGAACGCGAAGCCTACCCACAATTTCCCACCCGGGCGCTATGGAGACTTCCGAGACTGACCAGCTGGCCCAGCTTTTGGGGGAATTACGGGCAGAGGTGCACTCAGCCCGCCAGGAGACTAACGCTCTCAAAAGAGAACTGATCTTATCCAAGGAAAGAACAGATGACCTACCCAAAAGGTTATTACAGGCCCAGGCAGGGCACACTCCTTTACCTAATTCCGGAGACATTTCCACATCAATGGGTTTGAGTAACCCGGTACAAATTAATCTACATGGACACATGCCTTTGGCCCCGCCTGAACGTTTTGCGGGGGATCCCAAGAAATATGCCGTCTTTATGAACCAATGTCGTTTACACTTTCTATGCAGACCCGGAGCCTTCCCTAATGACCAGACCAAGGTAGCCTTTATACTATCTTACCTCAGTGGCAGTGCTGCTGATTGGTCTATTCCATTGGTAAATCAGGATGATCCCATTCTCCAGAATTTTCAGGGCTTCCAGGCCAGCATGGAAAGATTGTTCGCTCGACACTCTCAAGGACAGGCCCTTGATAACGAACTGCTATCCTTACGACAAGGTAATCAGGATCTTCTGTCCTACATAGCCACCTTTAACAGACTGGTTGTGGAAACTGGATGGCCAGAAAGCAAAAGGATCACATTGTTTCATCGAGGCCTGCGCGGAGAGCTTAAGGATGTTCTAGCTCAGATAGTAAACCCACCCCAGGTCTGCGCAGACTACATTGACTTGGTGGTTCAACTTGATCACAGACTTCAAAATAGAAAAGCAGATCGGTTCAAGTATGAAAACCGAGCACCGATCAAAACCCACGCTAACTCCAAGAGTACCGACGTATCTGAACCTATGCAAATCGGTGGGGTTAAAGGACCATTAACGCAGAAAGAACGAGAGAGAAGGCGGCAAATGCAACTTTGTCTGTATTGCGGGACTTCCGGTCACTTTCTTCGAAATTGTCCAGTTAAACCACTTAAGAAGGTGGTTGGAGCTACTGATAACGAATTAGTGACACCTGATTCGGGAAACGACCTAGCCCGGCAAGCGTAGGGGTCCGCTTGCCGAGCTTGAAAACTAAATCTTTGACCTCGCATTTTGTCATGTCAATGGTGCTCGTGGACCCAAAACAGCCTCAGCAGTTGCATGCTATAAAAGCATACATCGACAGTGGAGCTATTGGAAATTACATAGACCATGAATTGGCTTTCAGGATTAAGCTTCCTCTCTGCCCGAAAGTAACCCAAGATGTAATTACTACAGTAGATGGAACCGAAATAGCCTCAGGGCCTGTAACGCATTCCACTGTTGAAGTGACACTGGTGGGTCAGGATGGACATCGGGAAGCAATCGTGTTTGATGTGATCAAGGCCCCACAATTTCAAGTAATTCTTGGAATTCCTTGGTTAGAAACACATAATCCCAGAATTGACTGGCGAGCAAAGAAGATAAGTTTTCCTGATTGTGAACCAACTTGTTATCTAAGAAATCCAGCTATGGGTCTAGCCTCAGCAACTTCCACCCCTGTACAGCTACCGTCAGAATACCAAGAATTCCAAGACGTTTTTTCAGAAAGAACAGGCTAACACGTTACCTTCCCATCGGTCATATGATTGCCAAATCGATCTGGTACCCAATGCTCAACTACCTTGTAGTAGGATTTATGCTCTTACGGAACCTGAGAACCTGCATTTGCGTCAGTATTTAGATCAGTACTTAGCCAATGGTTTTATTCGCCCGTCCAAGTCTCCTGTCTCTTCAGCTCTGTTCTTCGTGCCGAAAAAAGAAGGCGACCTTAGAACGTGTATAGACTATCGCGCCATAAATCAAATAACGATTAAGAATCGTTATCCTCTGCCCTTGATCTCTGAGCTTATCGACCAGGTGAAAGACGCTTGTGTGTACACCAAGTTAGATCTCCGAGGAGCTTATCACCTGGTGCGCATAAAAGAAGGCGACGAATGGAAGACTGCATTCCGCACCAAGTTTGGGCTCTTCGAATATCAGGTGATGCCCTTCGGTTTGTGCAATGCACCTGCCGCCTTTCAGTACTTTATGAATGATGTTCTTCGGGAACTTATCGATGTCTGTGTCATTGTTTACATTGACGACATCCTGGTGTACTCTTCTTCAGAATCTGATCACAGAAAACATGTTAGGGCAGTTCTTGAGAAACTGCGGCAGCACAGATTATTTGCAAAACTCGAAAAATGCATTTTTCATACCACAGAAGTTGAGTTTCTCGGATTCATCCTGACACCTCAAGGAGTCCGAATGGACTCGCGAAAGGTGGACGCCATCCTCAAATGGCCATCTCCAAGCTTGGTGAAGGGAGTTCAGAGCATGCTCGGCTTTGCCAATTTCTATCGAAGATTCATCCTGGAATTTTCCCGAACAGTCCAACCCATCACCGCTCTCCTAAAGAAAAACAAACGCTTCGAATGGACTCTTGAGGCCGAACAAGCCTTCCAGTACCTGAAAACCAAATTCACCTCTGCACCTGTATTGAAGCACCCGCACCCAGATCTCCCGTACATAGTGGAAACCGATGCATCCAGTTCGGCCATGGGAGCTGTCCTGTCGCAAAGAGACACAAAAACTAACCAACTACACCCAGTGGCCTTTTGGTCCAGAAAATTTTCTCCTCCTGAAATCAACTACGCAATCACTGATAAAGAGTTACTGGCCATCAAATCTGCTTTCAAGGCTTGGCGTCACTACCTTCTCGGGGCAACCATCACCGTAATTACGGACCACAGAAACTTACAGTATTTAAAAATGGCCAAAGCTCAATCTTCACGACAACTCCGATGGGCTCTATTCTTTGCGGAATTTGATTTTGTAATTACCTATCGCCCTGGCTGCAAGAATGGAAAAGCGGACGCCTTATCCCGGATTGGCATGGAAGAACCTAATTCGAGCTTAGAACCTGTGCCCATCATACCTGCGCAAAGAATATTAGGCTTAACTTCATTGCAAACTATTGAGGATATCCAAACGCAAGTAAAACAACTTCTAGACTCTTCAACCTTACTGGAATGGAGACAAAAGGGTCCTCATTACACCATTAAGGATGAGTTACCCTACTTCCAGGAGCGGTTGTTTCTGCCAAGTAAAGAATTGCAAGAACTTGTTATTGCCCATCATCATGAATCTTTAATTGAAGGACACCCTGGTATCACTAAAACGGAGGAAAAAATCAAACGCCACTTCTGTTGGCCTTCTTGGAGAAAAGACATAAAGGGCCTCATTACGACCCAGGCGGTAAGTTACCGCCTGGGTCGTACCTTTACCACCATGGCGTAAACTACGTTTACGCCATGGTGGTTGGTGGACTTACCGCCCCATTCCGAGGTTGGCGGGGCGGTAAGTCCCCAATCCCCATTTACCCTTCCCCATTCCCATTTTTGCCCCATAGGGCATAATGGGAGTGGGGAAGGCGTTAATTACGCCACCGTAAATTACGGTGGCGTAATTAACATCAAGGTCCCTTAGCGCCATGGATTTTAACACCTGCTAAAAGCCTCGGAATGGGGCGGTAAGTCCCCAATCCTCATTTACCCTTCCCCATTCCCATTTTTGCCCCATAGGGCATAATGGGAGTGGGGAAGGCGTTAATTACGCCACCGGAAATTACGGTGGCGTAATTAACATCAAGGTCCCTTAGCGCCATGGATTTTAACACCTGCTAAAAGCAGGTGTTAAAACCTCCATGGCGCTAAGGGACCTCCGAATCAGGCGGTAAGAGTCGGCGCTGTTTACGCCGCCGTAAACCCCTTACCGCCTGAGTCGTAATGAGGCCCAAAGTCTTTTGTACTGTCTTGTGGAATTTGCGCCCAAAACAAGGCTCAAAAGAAAAGGCCAGCCGGCCTACTTCAACCCTTGGATATTCCACTGGCGCCATGGCACACCCTGTCAATGGACTTTATAACAGATCTGCCTCCTTGTGCTGGTTACAACACAATCCTTGTAATTGTGGACCTATTCTCCAAAATGGCCCACTTTATCCCATTAAAGGGTTTGCCGTCAGCTTCCACCTTGGCCAAGGAATTCCTGGAGAATATAGTTTGCATACATGGTTTCCCTTCCATATTAGTCTCGGATCGTGGAAGTCAATTTATCTCACATTTTTGGAAGAAGTGTTGCCAACTAGCACACATAGATGTGCGGTTATCCACCAGCCACCACCCCCAGACCGACGGACAAACCGAGAGAACCAATCAGACTCTCGAGCAATATCTTCGGTGCATGTTACACCAATCCGAGTTAAATTGGAAAGACATCCTTTGGATCGCAGAATATGCATACAACAATTCAGTGCATTCTGGAACCGGACAAACCCCCTTTTACACTTTGTATGGTCACCATCCTCGGACCTCTGACCTAGATCCACCTCTGACCCTGGAAATGCCCGCAGTAAATCATCTGCATTCCACAATAACCCGAGCCTTCAAAGAAGCTGCAACTCATTTACAGCAAGCCAAGAAAAAGTATAAAGAAAACGCTGATTTGCACCGAAGTAAAACTCCTCCTTACCAAGTAGGAGACCAGGTATGGCTAGCACCTAAACATTTACCCCTCAAGGGCCCGCGTACCTTCAATCCCAGATTCATAGGACCTTATCCCATCAAAGCTATAATCAACCCAGTGGCCTTTAAACTGGATCTACCGTCCAACATGCGTATTCATGCATCACTTTTGAAGCCAGTACAACCAGGAACCCGATTGTCCAACCCTCCAGATCCAGTTCAAATTGAAGGGGAATTAGAATTCAAAGTTAAAGACATTTTAGACTCCAAGGTGGTAAAGTCGAAACTCTTCTATCTTGTTGACTGGAAGGGATATGGACCTCAAGAGAGATCGTGGGAGCCTAGTAACCATGTCCATGCACCTCGATTAGTACAAAGGTTTCACCGGAGATTTCCGAACAAGCCCAAACCCCCGGAGGGAAGAACCTTGGGAGGGGCCTTGAGGGGGGGTACTGTCATGATGCCTACCTCCAAGGAGCCAGGTCCGACCCAGCGACCCCAGAGGCAGGCATCATTACCCCCAGGGGAGTGCCAGCGGGCCCAAGCTGGGGCCCTTTGGACGCAGTCCTGGCGCCTTAGGCGCCAGGCTCATGTTGGACCTCTGTCCTGGCGCCTTAGGCGCCAGGCTCATAAAACTAGAGATGTGTTCAAGTGTTTTCATGTGCACTTACCTGATGCAGACCATGCTGCCACATCCAGGCCCTCTTGAGGCCTGAATGGAACTACTTTACCTGTGGGACTACTTTCCACCCGGGTGTGGTCGGGGAAGGATACATACCTGATCGGAGAAAGGATACACACTTGGGACTTCTTCCAAAGCTATTTAAACCACACCCGATCAGCAACTCACACTTCGCGTTGTTCTGCTCCTCGCAGCTGGACGCTCACCATGTCAGCTCCTGCATCTGGACTTCAGCCACGCCTGTCAGCATCCTGGGTCACCTGCAAAGGGAGACAAGAGACCTTACCAGCTAATCTGCACCGCAGAGACATCACCGACGATCCTGAAAGGGAAGACATTATTTTTAAAAGGCATTTTGTTACGATCGCTGCAGCGCTGCATTTCACTCACCTTTCCTGGGTTCCTCCATCTTTAGCAGCGATCATCCGGATACACAGCCACTTCCCAGAGCCTAGAGAAAAAGACAAGAATAAGAGGTGAGAGAAGGAAGGGAATAAGACTTACCTCATTTCATTTTGGGTCTTGCCGCTTCCAGGCATTTTCCGGACCCCGGCCCCTATGGGGAAAAAAGACAAAGACATTGAATGAGCGTATGCAAAGTCAGTTCCCGAGCACTCATCCAGAACTAACCTGCCATTTACTGGAACTGGAACTGCACGTTTCACTTCGGGTCGGTGCCATATCTCCGGCATTCCGAACCCCGGCCCCTAAGGGGAAAAAAGACATAAGCATTAGCGCTTGCTGCAAAAAGACAATGAACATTATTATTAAGTTTGGACTTTTGAACTTGCAACAGAACTTATACAGAGCCTTACCTGAATAGTCATGCTTACCTGAACTCCGATCAATCCTCAATCCAGTGAAGTAACTGGGTTTCAACGCGCCCCTGCATCAGAAGCAGGATGGAGAGCTCATCCTTCCTGACCCTAAGGTGAGACTTCACGGGGAATCGTGGAAGGGTATCGTGGAGGGTTGGAAGAGAGTGGGAGTCTTGATCATAACTCAGTCAGTAGGTAATACTCCCTTTTCACGCACAGGGGAATATTGCTGCGAGCTGGAGAAGCCAGAGAAGAGGGCCCTTCCTGTCCACCTTCAGAGTCCTGCGCTTCACCATTGAAGAAGCATCAGCACTCGAAGCCAGACCTGCGCCTCCGTGGCAATCAGGTGAGCGTTACACCCTCATAATGTTCTGATGCCTGTTATCCACAACCATGATTGTAAAGACTGGAGGGGGTATCTGTATTTCAGCACCCTATATGGTAGGGTACAGACCCAGAGCACCCCAGCCAAGGTTCTCTATTTAGCAGCTATGAGTCGGAGCATGAATGTAACTTACTGTTTCTGAATTATTTTTGACCAACCTGCGTTCTCATTTCACCTTGTGGCGCTTTGAAATATAATTTAATTGTAGAATGAGCTGTACTAATGTTCACTGTGTGCATCATGTGGCAACTTGACATGATAATAAACACACTGGATACCTATTCAGTATGAGCGCGCAATGTCACCCTGTGTTGCATGATGGTAGAGAGGGTAGCTTTAGGTGTGCAAGGGAGCATGAACGGACATCCATGAATTATAGTAAGACTTGTGCAATATATGCCAGAAGTATAAGTAGCAAATAAATGACTCAAGGGCGGAACAGGGACATAGTAATGATGGGCAGTTGGTATATAGTACACTAGGAGTAGGTGTATGCTTTGTGCCATGACACGGTGCTGGATGAGGGAGAGGTAGGTTTTCAATGTAATTTTCTTACAGAGATGATATATCCCCAGAGGTAACAGCAACACCAGGGCCATCTTAAGCACTTTGGGGGCCCGGGGCACAAACTCCTTTGGGGGCTCCCTCCATCAAGCCAAATGAATTAAGGTATCCAGAATAGCTGGTTGTGCCCCCGTCATCACGATCACAACACATAGCTTGGCATGTTACCTCACAGCTATTAAAATAGCCAACAGTATTCCCTTTCAATCCCCTTACTCTCTTCATTCTTGCTGTAATAAGAATGATAAAAAAGTAGCATTTCAAGGCCAACATCAGCAGTCCACGACAAGGCTACTTGCATTCTAGCATAGGTACAGGCCATTTTTCATCATTAGCAGTAACGAGGAAGGTACACCAGTCATAGTATACATGATTCAGGACACAGATTGTATGTAAAAGGCACACATAATCCAGAATAGACAGCTCCCTCACAGAATGCAACAATGCTCCAGCATGGATACAGGAGACCAATTAGAAGCAAGAAGAAAGATACACCTACCATAGAATAGGTAGTGGATGAAGATTAGAAGCTACCAGGACACACATCCAGACAGATTGAGATTAGAAGAGGGACATGGTTTTCAAGTAGGGTTGCCATTATAGAGCAAAGAAACAACTGGCTGTGGTGTGCAATATATCAATGCTCACTATTCTTTCAGAGGAAGCAACACTATAGCCAGTTAAACCATGTGTGAAGCTGTTGTGACGCTCATACCCCGAGAACAAAATCACTCAGAAGGGTGACAATTGTGAATGGTTTAGGGACTGACAATTGTGACATATTAGGCAGTGCAAGATTAAATGAGATGCCCAGAATTACACGTTGGTTAAAAGGTGAAGCTGGGATTTGCACCCACTCTGCAATTTCTGCACTTTACCACTTGCTTTCCTAGTACATACCATGAACTAAAATGATCCCATTTTAGAGATTTGACTTAGAAAGTAAACCAATCACATAATTTAAGATGACAATTTTAAAAACAAAATGTTATAGAAACTCATTATGCAAAATGGGAATGATCCTAGCTTCATTGTCTGGATCATCAAGGGAAGTATATAGGTGCCAGCATACTATTTGATGTGATCCTTAAAGATTACATCTGGGTTTCTCTTTTGTATTGTAATGCTTTAATTTGGCCCAAAACACAGGCTTGTGAAATTGTTATTTATAAACATACACATAAACCTTTCGGTGGTACAAAAAAGCAATTTGTTTTTTGTGCCAAATGAGCAGACCTTAAAATATGCTTGCCACAGGCCTGCAATATCTGATCCGCTCTCTTCTGTCTAGGACCCCTTCTGCTGAAAGGACCTACATAAAAAGTCAGATCAGGTAATGAATGGGCTAAACAGTACCCCCAGCATGTGAGAAGGCAAACATTTCAAGGAAGACAGTACAGTAATATCAGTGAAATAAGTTGATTTGTCCAGGATCAATGTATCGTCTGCTGGGGAAGCCAGGATAGAAGCATGAACGCTTTGGTTCCACAGTCTTGAATTTGCATACCTAATCACTTCTCTAACACTTTATTGGGCCTCATTGTAAGTGTGCCGGTCTGGTAATAACGGTGCCGGTAGGCTTACCGGCACCGTTGTTACCAGACCAGCACACTACGAGTCTGCGGGGGGGGGTGTTGTTCCATCCGCTAGGGTCAGACCTGGAGGGCGGAACGGCACCCGCCCGCAGACTTTCATGGAAGCACCAGCACTGTTGCAGACGGTGCCATTGCTTCCGTGCTCCCCATTCCCATTTAATCCTATGGGACCCAAATGGGAATGGGGATTTACATTTTCTGGTGCCTGACTTCACGGACCTCCGGGGCTGTAATGCCCCAGTGTTTCTGTGAAGTCAGGCGCCAGAAAAGTTTGCAAGTACGGCGACAACCTGCCGGTGTTACCAGCACGGTTGCCGCCAGACTTGTAATGAGGCCCATAGTCTTTATTTGAGGTAGCTAGCCGCCTGGGTTTTACAAGCCTCCATATGCAGAAACCAATGCGTAGACCTTCACCATACTGATGCTATATTCTTATATTTTTTTTATAGCAACCACAGTTACAGGTACACTGCTGAAAATAACACTTGTTGCACAACAAATCAAAGTACACATACCTGCAGATTTATCAACTTCAAAAATAGGAAAGGCCGAGTTGGCTTTGCAGGGAATTTAGTATTATAATCTTGCATATGAACACAAATCTCTACAATTAGTGCTCAACACACTGAGCTATCTTCTGAACCGACACGGCACTCGCATCTATCAGTATGTATTTCAACTTTGGCTATTGCACATGATCAATATTATTCCCATAGAAAGGTGAGACTGCTACAGGAGTTGTAGTGAACACACAAACTATGTGTGGGACAATGAAGACAGAAAGCATTACAGGATGAATTGATCAGAACAGAAAGTATTTGTTGCAACAGGCAGGCAATAGGATAAGTGCCTTAGCAACACGCCATACAATATCTTCACATGTTCTATTTAAGTTTTGTAAACAATGGTCACTAACTTCTTTAGCTTAGACACGCTTGTGGGGGGGGGGCCCTCCAAGGTGGGGGCCCGGGGCAAGTGCCACTTTTGCCCTCCCATAAAGACGTCACTGAGCAACACAGAATGTTTTCGATTGTTCTTACCTTCCTGTCGGGAAACATATTTTACATAGCTGTTCGTAACTGTTCTTGGTTTTCTGAACCACTAGCCCGAAGCAACGTCTTGTCCATATTTTTTGTTGTTGTTGTGGCAGTCTTTCACAAAATCGAAATCTACTTGTCTCTGGCTTAAATCACTGAAAACAGGCTGCTATTTTTATTTGGCCTTGAGCGAAAGTCAGCAACTGTTTTAAGGACACAATGGGCCTCATTACGAGGTTGGAGGTAGCTTTGCCGATTTTACCGGCAAGGCTAACTCCAAACTTGTATCCGGGTCCGACACCCACGAATGGCCAATCACTGGGCTATTCTGGCCCAGCTGGACCCAATAATTGCCCTTTTGCGGGTGCCGGGTACGGTACATCACCATTCCCATTTTAGCCCCATAGGGCTCAATGGGAATGGAGAGGGTGGTAGCATCGGTACCGTTAATAACGGTACCGATGCTGTCATCATGTTCTGCTCACGGGTGCCGATAGGGCCACCAGGTCAGACCTTGACTTGTTTGAAATTTTGCTTTTCCAGGAAACATGGCTGACCTCGAAACCAGATTGTGATGGATATCGGGTCCATTTAAACCCAGCATTAAAGGGCCTGATGGGCTGACCGTCTGCTGGTTTATTGGCTTTAGTTAAAATTGAATCAGGGTGGAATCTTATGGATGTTAAATGCCCAAACCCTTATGTGCCTTATGTGCAGGGGCCTTTTGAACATCGTAAAGGGGATCCAAGAGAAAGCCGTCTTCTGTTAATTAACATATATTGGCACTTAAATATGGCCAAGGAGACAAAATTGGTCCCCATTGCGATAGAAATGTTAGATGAAGCAATGCATGAATGGGAGGAAATCAAGATAGTCATCTGTGGGGATTTTAGTGTGAAGCTATTGGATAAGGCCGGTATTTTCCTGAAAGAATGCAAGTGGAACGAACGTGGCCAGGAATGGATGGGTAATAGCTTGATGAGAGGAATGCACCTTCTAAATGGCCAAACAAAGGGAGATATTCCGGGGAAGCCCACTTGGATATCGGGAAAAGGGGAATCATGCCTAGAGTACTGTTTTGTTTCTAAAAATCTGAGGCAAATGGTAGGGCACTTCCTGATTAAACCCCAAAGTTTGAGTGACATGATCGTTTGGCCATCCATATTATTGGATGGGGGACTGTGGCTCCAGTTAAAAGAATGGAAGAGGTGGCCTTCGGTTGAGGGGGAACTAGACTAAGGTTAAAAGAACAAGAAGTAAATACAGTATCAAGCCTGTATACAACCCAAATCCAGGAAAACCCCAAAATAATTGAATATTTGGGAGGCCCACTCTGCAGAAAGTGAGAGAATAAGGAAGATCTGCCAGAGATTCAAAAACTGGTGTAAGAGCTCCAGGGCCATTAGATCACAAAATTACAATGAACAAGTTCTAAAAGCAGTCTGTGCCAAAAAGTCAAAAAGATATCTGGGAGCTAATTAATAACGGGGGCGTTATCAGAGAAGCAAACTCATCAAATAGGGTCTCTGAAGACGATTGGCTTAAACAGTACTCTTCCCTTTTTTCGCAGATCCAAATTGGAGGGAGGAGGTAGTTCCCAAGTATCGAACTAAGAGATGGAACTTGGAATTCGATGAACATGACGCAGATGTGATGATAGGCACTTTGAGTTCTTCTCGTGCGTCAGGGCCGGACGGCCTGTCAAACCAAGAATTAATAAAACAGAGAACACTCTCAAAGAAGAGGATTCTATCAGAAAAAATGAATACCTTCAGGGGATTAAAGCAGGGGTGTGCATTGGACCTCTTCTGTTTTGTCTGTATACACGGATTAGGCTGAGTCACAAAAATCAGTAAGAGCCTTCCTGCCGAAGATCAATGGTAACGAGGTACCATGGGTCCTCTTTGCAGATGATCTGGTCTTCTTAGACCAGACACAGATCGGTTTGCAAAGGAGATTACGTGTTTTTGAGTCCTTCCTCTGCCAAAATGGTATGAAGATCAATGCCAAAAAATTGAAAGTCATCGCGATGAAAGCAATAGGTAGAAGGAGGTGTGAAAGGTTCACTTTGGTCAAGTAGAGGGAATTCCCATAGAGATTGTTGATACCATCATATATCTCAGAGTAACAATAAGAGCAGACGTGATCTAGCTCACTACTTATACCTACAATCCAGGCTTTCAATATTGATAAATCAGGGGCGGAGTTTCCAGAAGAAAATATGTGAAATTTACCCTCATACCGATAATTGCTTTTTACAAGCAAAACGTGGCTCAAATATTAACCTATGGGGCTGAAGCGATTCTCCATCTGTCTTTCTCTGTGTGGTATAAGCTTGAGGGCTTGTTCTGACGGAAAGTTCTGGGGCTCCCAAACAGCTTGCCAACCAGCGCGATAAGGCTAGAATTGAAATTACAGTCCATGGTGGTATGGAAAACAATGGCTCTATACCGTAAATGCACTGAAAATCCTGTTCTATGCTCATTTGAACTATTGAAAGGGGATCATGAGATTTGTGATGAAGACCTGGGTTTTTGGAAAGAGAAAGTTGAGAAACTTTTGAAGGGGAGTGATATTGAGATTGGGGACCTAATGACTAACCCTTGTGAGGTGAAGAAGCTCCATGCTTCGGACTGGATTGACACTAAAGAGTGCTGTGGGAAAGATAATTTGGGTTGCTTGATTATTGAGGATGGAAAGGGTATGAATGTGCTTCCAATTTACCTGCAGAAATGTCCCTCTCCGAAGACTGTGACCTTCTACTCTGCTGCCGCGTAACCATCTTAGATACAATGGAAGTACAATGGAGGAGGAAGATGCCTGGGGTCTTAAATCCATGGTGTAGATTCTGCAAGCTACCGGAAACGATGGAATGGCCGATGCATTTGATAACGGCCTGTCAATCATTGGTCCAAGTGAGAAATCTCTTTTTGAGAGGTCATATGGAAAAAGGGACGAACCTGAGTCCTATGGAATGGTGGAAATGGGTATTGATGGGTGAGAAAAGTGGACTGGTAATTGCTTCAATGAAAATGTTGGCGTTCATACTGATGGGGAAGGGCGATGGTGAAGGTGGTTCAAGAAAAGAACAAAACAAAAAAAACAAAAAAAACATTCTTTTGGCTCCTAGGCTTTGAATGTTATTTGAGAAGAGGATGATGATTAAGTTGTAAATGTTAAAGGTTTTTTTATTTAACAAGATCTTGTAACATTCATTTGTTCTTGATGTTTTGTTTTTTAAACCAAATAAACATTTTTAAAAAAAGACAAAAAAGAACATTCAAAGCATGTGATGTTCACTAGCTATAACTTGTATGGGAAAATATATTGTTCATTTTGTGGACTTAATCTTCTCTTGTGAGCGTTCTTTGCAAAATAAAGGCACTCGTTACATTGCAGAGGATTGTTTTAAATGTTTTGCTCTCCTATTTGGGGCAAGACAGAAAAGTTATGTGCTGTAAGAGGATGTGTGTGTTTAACTTCCTGGTTCTGTGTTAAGTAGCGTTATGGCGTCGGTGATGACGGGGCACATTTGGCTACGCTGGCCAGGAACATCATGAAAAAAAGTGGAGCATATCGTTTGGACTAGCGATGTCAGTTTGTGGGGCGGGCGATGTGTATTGTTGCCGCAAGGGCACTTGAATTTAGGGCGATGCATCAACTGATCAGATTAGCACAATATTGTTTTCACAAGTGTAAAAGTGAGGAAAACTAAGGTAAGATGCATAGGAACATTTTTTAAGATAGATTCAAGTATGCATAAAAATACATACGTGAACGATTGGGACAATAACATTTGTGAGCAAACTTTCCCTTTAATGAGAAAGGCGATCTGGGAAACAGCTTTGCTCAAACTTTGGGTGGATCTCTATTAATGTTATGGCCAAATATATATGAATACATTGTTCGTTGTTTTCCTGTATAGGAGTAAAATGCTAATTGCCAATGATTTCATGTGAGGACATTTGTTTGCTGTCAGTCGTACTGCACACTTTCATCTCCTTGTTGTCGATATTTGTTACAGCAGAACGTCTGCAGAACGTCTGCAGTTCTACATGACAGGTCAGGTGCAGAGCATACCCTATGTTAAAGTGCATACACTAGAGGACAACTCACAGTGAAAATGCTGCGAATAACACAGGAATGGGCATCACACAGCTAACACTATCACTTTAAAAACGTCATGCCATCAGCCTGCATGGATGTACACATTCTGTTGAAATCCCAAAGCACCTTTCCTCACAACGTTATAATAATAGTAGAGGTTGTCTGTTTTTCTGCGCCTGCTGAGCTTCATCAGGGACTCCTCAACACTTCAGGAGGTGAAAAATAGCATCTCACACATCCAGAAGTGAAAGGAGATATAACCTACATTTAGAGGACGAAAACATCACAGATGGATCACATTATGTCCCCGCTAAAAGTGCAGCAAGATGGCCACTGGCCATGACAATTAACACATGTTTTGCCGTAGTAGCTGATGAGAATAACAACCACCAAGCACAAGAAGCAAACACAGGAATGCACAAGAAGCAAACACAGGAATGCGAGGCTTAAATGCATGGTGATTATCCAAAGTATCCAAAACCATTAAACGTTTTAATTAAAGACACGGGAGAACGCCCCCCCCCCACCCTACACACACACATCTATATCACATGGGTTTATGGTGAACAAACCCAATGTGCAGACATGCACACTGCACAGGTACAAGTGTAAGTGAAGCTAAATTAATGGAACGTTCAGAGAGATTCGTGCAAAGTCGCACAAACTTCAGCACTGCAGAGAGGGTCAGCGGGAAGAGGAAAACATAATTGCGTTAAGTAATTATGAACATACACTCTAATAGCATACAACACACACACGCACACATCCATCCACACGAGGAGAACAGAGAAATAGGTCGCCATGCAGTGTGAAAGCGGTGCCGAGGAGGGAGGGCATGTGTATTATTAAAACGACCTCTTTGATGGTACCTCTGATTATCAGATCACGTGTGGGTTGGATTGTAGGACTGCTGCAAGCTCCTTGTGCATGGAACAGGCTGCCGGCTCCTCTGGGGGTTCTCTCGTCCCTGATTGATTTTAAAAGAGCCGCAAAAGCACACTTGGAATTAATTCTTCTTTTTTCGCTTTCACCTCTGTTTTTTGGCTTGAATCGCCTGTTTTATTGTGATCATTGTTACTGTCTTTTATGTAAGTTCGTAAGTTGCATTGTGTGTGACCTGAAGCCTATGTGTATGTGACGCGTTACAAAAATGTAATAATAATAATAATAATAATAATAATAATAATAATAATAATATTAATAGTAATTCTGATGTGCACAATGCCTCTTCCCCTAAAGAGGGGTCTTAGGACAGAAAGAAAGGCTATTCAGGTGGAGGGGCAGCACTGCCTCTGGCACAGGACTTTGCCTTATAAGCCAACACCGATAGTTGCAACTCTAATATAGCTGCGAGGGTTTGAAAACAGTCAGGCCCCCAGCCGCCCTTGTGTTTTGCCTGCATAAATTATCAAAAACAACCAGTACCGGGGTATTTCAAGAGACCAAATGCCACAGCTGGGACACCAGCTGTAGCATGGCGCGGTGAAGCTTGATCTACTCTTGCAGATATCAGTCTGTTGCCCTCCATCCTCACAGGTGACATGGCAGTTTGTGAATTGCCTTATGCACTGTTGAGCAAGGCCAGTAACTGGGTGAACATTAATTTGCATGGTCCTAAAATAGATCCATGTTCCATCTTGATGGCGAGGAGAGCAGGTTGGGTTGACTGCTCTCCCAAAATTGTTGAAGACTATTGCATGTTTTTGACTCTGGCAACCACCTCCCTCCCCCCCACTGTCCTATCTTGTAAGTTGACATCAGTGATGTCATCAATGACATTTCTGATGTCATATTTGATGTCCTGGGTGTTAGTGTTAGCAGTGCACGGTGGCGCGAGTTATGGTTGCTTATTTTACCATAACTGCGAATTTCAGGAGTTTTTCGGTTTTACTTTGAACCATAACGTCCCTTTAACAAAGTTTTTTCACTGAATTTGATAGGTTTTTAGTAGCCAACTTAACCATAACGTCCCTTTTAACAAAGTTTTGTTATTGAATTTCATGGGTTTTTATTAGCGCAACTTAACCATAACATACCTTTAACAAAGTTTTTTTTACTGAATTTCATATGTTTTTAGTAGCACAACTTAACCATAATATCCCTGACTTTATATACATGTAACATAGAACATACTGAACCCCTAGCTAGTGATTTCGATGTCCGCGGACTACCGCCATGTCCGCGGACATATCAAAAATCTGAGCGTGGTGAATGTAAATTTAAATAGTGTGCCCCATTTCCCCTTTGAGGTTGGCTCTGAAGAGAGCCGTTTTTTTTGTTTTTTTTTGCAGATGCTTGACAGACACCTGTTATTTTGTATTTTATTTTTTATTTTTCTTACTTTACTCCTAAAATCTTCACATAACCTTCTCCAAAGCAACCCTTACATTCCAAAACAGAATGGCATTTCCCATAAAAGATAAGGAAATGCCATCTTCTTTAAAATAAACAGCATTACTGGAATCAATATTCACATTATTACAGAAGAACATACCAGCTCTAAGCATGAAGGCACACATGCCTCGGTTGATTACACACCTAGCATTGTTTTGCTGAGGACAAAAAACTGAACTATTGTCCCATATTGCCCTAGGTACTAACCCAGAAAATATTACTTTGGCATTTGGAAGGATGTTCATTACTGCTTGAACCAAGTGTTTCAAATCTGCCAACAAAGTAGAGGCACTGACATAGCCCAAATGGAAAGCACCATAGTGCAAAACTACCACATGGGGACTGTTCATCCTGCCCATATCTTCACAAACCTGTATAATTCCCTGTACATTGCAATCAGGCACAGTGCTCCACACCACCTCCACTCCTTTAACATCAAAATTCTTTGCAACATGCCTGCATTGAGCATACTGTTCTAAACCATGCACAAACATATTGTCATGATGCCTACCCCCAAGGAGCCAGGTCCGACCCAGCAACCCCAGAGGCAGGCATCATTCCCCCCAGGGAAGTGCCAGCGGGCCCAAGCTGGGGCCCTTTGGACACAGTCCTGGCGCCTTAGGCGCCAGGCTCATGTTGGACCCCTGTCCTGGCGCCTTAGGCGCCACTCATAAAGCTAGACATGTGTTCAAGTGTTTTAATGTGCACTTACCTGATGCAGACCATGCTGCTACATCCAGGCCCTCTTGAGGCCTGAATGGAACTACTTTACCTGTGGGACTACTTTCCACCTGGGTGTGGTCGGGGAAGGATACATACCTGATCGGTGGAAGGATACATACCTGGAACTTCTACCAAAGCTATTTAAACCACGCCCGATCAGCAACTCACGCTTCGCATTGTTCTGCTCCTCGCAGCTGGACGCTCAACGTGCCAGCTCCTGCATCTGGACTTTAGCCACGCCTGTCAGCATCCTGGGTCGCCTGCAAAGGGAGATAAGAGAGAATTGGAGAGAAAGAAGACCTTACCTGCTAAAGCTGCATCACGGAGACATCACACCGACGATCCTGAAAGGGAAGACATCATTTTAAAGCATTTCGCTTCGATCGCTGCAGCGCTGTATTTCACTCACCTTTCTTGGGCGCCTCCATCTTCAGCAGCGATCATCCGGATCCGCACCCACTTCCCAGAGCCTAGAGAGAAAAGACAAGAAAACAAGGTGAGAGAAGGAAGGGAAATAGGAAAAGCTCAGTTTCCTTCTAAGACTTACCTGTTGGGTCATTCCCATTTCCTTTCGGGTCCTGTCACTTCCTGGCATTCCGGACCCCGGCCCCTATGGGGAAAAAAGACAAAGACATTGAATGAGCGAATGCAAAGACATTACCTGAACGCTCATCCAGAACTTACCTGTTATTTACTGGAACTGCACGTTTCACTTCGGGTCGGCGCCATATCTCCGGCATTCCGAACCCCGGCCCCTAAGGGGAAAAAGACATAAGCATTAGCGCTTGCTGCAATAAGACAATGAACATTATTATTAAGCTTGAACTTTTGAAGTTGCAACAGAACTCTTACAGCGCCTTACCTGAATAGTCAAGCTTATTTTGAACTCCCATCAAACCTCAATCCAGTGAAGTAACTGGGTTTCAACGCGCCCCTGCATCAGAAGCAGGATGGAGAACTCATCCTTCCAGATCCTAAGGTGAGACTTCACGGGGAATCGTGGAAGGGTATCGTGGAGAGTTGGAAGGGAGTGGGAGGCTTGAGCATAATTCCGTCAGTAGGTAATACTCCCTTTTCACGCACAGGGGAATATACCTGCGAGCCAGAAAAGCCAGAGTAGAGGGGCCCTTCCTGTCCATCATCAGAGTCCTGCGCTTCACCATTGAAGAAGCATCAGCACTCGAAGCCAGACCTGCGCCTCCGTGGGAATCAGGTGAGCGTGACACATATCTCCAAGCACCAAAACCCTGACATTCTCCACTTCTGCCATCTTCACTACACACAGTCTCTTTGAACACAAATCCACAACCTCAACATCTGATTGGCTGATCCCTACAGTCTTCTTTCCATGCTGGATTTGCTGGAAAACCCCGGATGCAGCACGCCCTGTCCGCGGACAGCCCTTCTACCATTTCCACTTCACTCTCTGTGCCATTCCCTCATTGGATACAGCTAAGAAGGCACACAATACGGAGAACGTCCTCAGAACACCTCCATTTTGTTTATTTTCAAACATTTCAGGACAGCGCAAGTGTTCTTAGAACACTTTAAACTTACCAGCGAACAATACGGACAACGTCCTCAGAACACCCCCATTTTCTTTATGTACGAACATTTCAGGACACTGCGAGTGTTCTTAGAACACTTTCAGCTTGACAACGAACAATACAGACAACGTCTTCAGGACACCCCCTGCGAACATTCCAGGACCCCACGAGTCTTCTTAGAACACTTTCAACTTGACACTGAATCCATTCTGTTTATTTACGAACATTTCAGAACAGCTTTGTTGTCCGCAGAAAAATCGAACACAACAAAAGCGTCTAGCACATAAAAGAAACAGAACATTGAACCTATCTCATACTCCCCCACCCTCCCCAAACACTCTTACACACCAACACACTCCACTAAATACAATTTTTAATCCAAGTTTCACTGCGCTGTCCGCGGTCGTCAGCGAATGCAAGATGGCGGGTGCCACAAAAAATCTGACGCGCTCCACGCCCCACGCCGTCCAATCAGTGAACACACCGCATGTTCGCGGACATCACGCAAGCCGACTGGCCAATCAGGGCACTGTCCGCGGAGCGAACCGGGAAGTCTGTCCGCGAAGCGAACGGAGATATCGCACATTTTTTTGCCTTATATTTTGGTCATTTAAAAAAAAAACAACTGGACGGATTTAAACCAAATTTGCAAAAGCACGCTTTCAGGAGCAAGCCTCTGCTCCTGCCGCAAATTTGGTGTAAATCCGTCCAGCGGTTTTGGCTGTAGGCGTGCGCAAAGTTTTTCCCATTATGTCTATGGGAAAAAAAGTTTTGGTACCCCCCTATAACTTTGCCTCCCCTGGACCAAACCTGTCCAAACTTTGCAAAAAAGAATCATAGTGGGCCATATACTTTTTTTGCAAAGTTTGGTGAGGATTCGTCCAGTGGGAGCGAAGTTATAAGCCACCCAAAAAATGCTCTTCCTATGGAAACACCAACTTAACCATAACTACATGGACGCTACCACGTCCATGTAATAGTGTTAAGTGTGGGGATAAAGTCTCCCTTTCTGCTTCTTCATTTGGCCCCATGTGGGGTTTGACATCTAACCAATTTGAAGTACTCTCCACAATTGAAGAGATTGATTGACTGGATATTTCCCTTATTATGAGTACAACTCCAGTACCAATTCAGGCGGCAAATACTGAGGAAGGGAACGGTGGAGTGGGGGACCGCTGATATCAGCCTCTCCAGCTTATTGGTCCTTTTTGTCATGGAATATAGTGTGCGCAAGGGGGACATTTCAGGATCAGAATATTTTAGGCTTCCTGAAATCGTCTGAAATCTTCAAGAGACTTGGGCCATTGACAATATATTTTTAGATGGTTACAAATCTTTTTTCCTCCCAGTATAAAAATCTGAGATTAAGTAGTTCTGGGGGTATGGCAATTTTGGTGATGCAATGCACGATAAAGGTTTCAAACACCAACCTTTCTGATCTCCAACATATTAATTTAATTCCAGTTAAGAAGCAGTTAAGAAGCAACTTGTCACTATTATGCATTTTTATAACAGCCCCCATACATCCGAAGTGAATAGATGCTTTTAGCTCATATATGGAAGAGAGATAAGGCAATTCCTATCTTAAATACCCTTCTCTTGTTGGGGTGAGATTTTAGTCTTAAACTAGGGGAAGGACTACAAGGAGATCATTATGACACTACGAAGGGTATTAGGAGGTATGGGGGATTCCAACCCCATGGATGATGGATCCCTGCATCTGTGCCAGAGGCCTACAATTTGGCTCCTGGCTTATAGATTGGGGTTTATGTTCTGTAAATGGCTGTATTGGGGTGTTCCGTTGAACAGGACATTTAGTAACCATTTGGGGACCTTGGCCAGTGATTATTTCTGTGTGGATGTTAAACATTGGCATCTGATTTGTGATTTTGAAGTGCTCGAAGATCCACACAATGATCACTTTCGTATATGCCTCAGACTTGCATTGCTGTGTGACACCCTCCTATCATCCTCTATTAGTAACCCGGCGAGAGCGAAGCAGAATGCAACAAGCATTCTGATTGGCTCTCGCCAGGTCCCTACCCGGCCGGGAATCCCTCAGTCGGGATTCCACGGCGTTTGTCCCCGGCGGGGGGTGTGGCAGCCCCATGGCCAATGAGGAGGCTCGAAGCGGGGCCATCCCCGCTCCGAGCCTCCCCGTGGCTGAGAGGCTGCCTTCGCCCCCTGCCGGGGACTCGGGTAAGTCTTTTTTTTTAAAAAATGTTCAATCCCTTCCCTCCCTCCCACCTGCCCCCCCCAACTTACCTTCTTGGTCCTACGTCCCCGGCAGGGGACGAGGGAAGCCTCCAGCCGTGTGGAGACTCGGAGCGGGGCCATCCCCGCTCCGCGCCTCCACACGGCTGGAGGCTTCCCTCGTCCCCTGCCGGGGACACAGGTAGGTTGTTTTTTTTTTTTTTTTTGCCCTCCCAACCCCACTTACCTTCTTTTTGATCCTTTTTTCGGGAGCGGACGCACAAGTGTTCCCAGCGCGTCCGCTCCCGATGGCTGCCAGGGAAAGGGAAAACGGACCCCGTTTTCCCTTTCCATTGCGGTGGCCATTTTCTTTTTTTTTTTTTCACCCGAAACGCTGCAGCGCCGAAACGCTGCAGCGTTTCGGGACAAAAAAAAAGCTTTTACTGCCCCGGTCTGTAACCCCTCCATCCGGGGCTCGCTTCGCTCGGGTCCTTACCTATAGGCCCTGGGGCATTACCTGAGTCGGTAATGCCCCCGACGCTCGGGTTCTATTGCTTAATTAATCATCTAGATAGAGCAGTGAAGAATCTGTTACGTAACAGAAGAACCAAATGGGCGGGGGTTGACCCTGTCAAACTTTATTAAGATTTGGGCCCAACCTGTTCACCATTACTCTTGTTGGATGAGGTAAGAAATCCATCAATTTTGGTGGATTCTGTTACGGATCTTATGGGAATTTTGTCTCACCCATTTCAAAGAGACTTCACTAGGAACAAGCCACCAGTGAATGGCTGGTTTAAAGAACTTTTTTCACACTTTTCCCATGCCCCCGTCCCCTGCACTTGCACGATCTCAATGTCACCTGTCCTAGTAGGATTGTTGTTTCTATCTTCCCTCTTTTTCCCCCTCCCTTGCCTCATCGCGCCTTGAAACACTTGTGTATAGGCGCGTTATAAATATCATATCATATCACTGTATGACGTCTAAACAAGCTCTTATTGCCACCTTTAGATACCCTGCTGGATCAAGAAAGGAAATGATTTAGGCTGAGGCTTTAGAATCAAGAAAGCAGGAACTGGAAGCAGAAGCTTGTGAATTCTTGCTGGCAGCAGTTGAGGATAATAGTTCCTTGATATTTTGTGACTTTGTGGCCCAGGGGTCTAAATACAATCGTGTTAATAGGGGCACAGGGACACATGTGGTCATTTGAGGACTTTAATCTGCCGGCACCCCTCTTGTTTTCTTTGAGTGAGGTCTTTGTTGGCTATTTAAAAAAAAAAAACATAATCGCGCACCCAGCCCCGATGCTATCCCAGCTGATTTTTTTCGAGCCCTAGATGAATTGTGGCCACCTGCGCCATCTTGGAGTCAAGCAAAGGAACTCTTCTGCCTTTTCAGGACATGGGAGAAGCCCACTGTCTGTAACCCCTCCATCAAACCCACTACAGATGACTGTAGTAGAGTCCAGAAGGCTTTTGCAGACAAACTGCTGAAGGCGCAAAAGAAAATCGAACAGGAAATATTAATTTCTCCTCCGTCAGATTCTTTGCCCATACCTGAAACACTTAAAACAGGCAACCCCATTCAGCCTCCAGGAAATTTTAACTTTATAGAACCTAACCTAACTGAAATGCTGGTGTTATTAAAAAATATGCATCCCACAAACTGCCCAGTGGAAATTTTCCCCTCAAAATACATATTGGAGCATTGAGAACTGTTCGCTCCATTTCACTATTGGTTTGTTAGATCTTCCTTTCGTACAGGCTCCATTCCTCACTCAATTAAAAATGTGGCTGTTACCCCCCTGTTAAAAAAAACGGGCTTGGACCCGTTGGATGCGGCTAACTTAAGACCCATCACAAACACGTTATTCTTTCTTAAACTTATCGATAAGGCAGCGACTACGCAGCTACAATCTTATGTTCTTAATTCTGGAAAACTGCATGTAAAGCAATCAGGCTTCCGAAGCTTTCATGGAACGGAGACCGCATTATTGGATCTTCAAACTCATATGCTCGGTAAACTGGAACACAGCAACTCGGGGCTGCTAATGCTATTAGACCTATCGGCAGCCTTCGACTTGCTGGACCATAAAATCCTGCTCAATAGGATGGCGACTGTTGGTGGACTCTCCAACAATGCCATTTCTTGGCTTAGATCTTTTTTGGAGGGTCGCCAGTCACGCGTCTATTGGGGCGATTGTGCCTCTGAGCCACGGACTATAACATGTGGAGTTCCCCAGGGGACATGTCTTTCCCCCCTGCTGTTTAATATTTATATTCTTCCCTTTTATGTGTTGAGTTGGAGTCTCTGGGGATCTTTTTCTGCAACTATGCAGATGATTTCCAGTTGGTACTGAACATAACCAGGAACTATGAGGTTAACCAACAAACACTAGCTGAAGCATACGACGTCATAAAACAATGGATGTCAACAAACTGGCTTTGCCTAAATGCTGCTAAAACCGAGCTGATGCTCTTCGGTTCCCAGCATGACCAATCCAAACTAAGCCATAACTATAACTGTTTTGCGATAAAAGGCACTCAAATTAAAACTGTGAAGAAAGTCAAGACCTTGGGCACTTATATAGAGGAAAGTCTTGGTAGTGAGGCACATGTCACATCTATTTCTACCAACACTAACTACCACCTAAAGGTACTTAGACAAGTAGCCCCATTAATATCGGTAGAAAACCATATAAAACTTGTAAGAGCAGTAATATTGCCACGTGTGGACTACTGCAACGCATTGTTGTGAGGAGCCAATAAGGCTGATATTCAACAGTTGCAGAAGACACAAAATGCAGCCATGAGAATAATCTACCAGATGAAAAGTTCTGAACCCACTAGTGCTGCAAGAAGAAAACTTCACTGGCTCCCAGTGACAGCCCGTATCCGATTTAAATTGCTCACTACATGCCACAAGTGTATCTTCGGAAACGCTCCTCTACATTTGACGGAGAGGATTAGCATTTATCAACCGAAGGGAAGTTTAAGATCTTCGGAAGGCTCTCTGTTGGTTCTGCCACAGATAAAAAGATCTGTGGCTTAGGGCGGGCCTTCCATGTCCAGGGTGCCCAAGCCTGGAACTCTCTTCCACCACAGATACACAAGATAGAGGATCATCTTGCCTTCCGTAAACAGTTGAAATCAATCCCGTTTTACTTTGAATAACTCCAGTTCTGCTTGGCTCTACTTCTATCTTTCGCCGCCTGGATGCCTGCGGGCTTTGGCGCATTATAAACTTAAACATAACATAACAAGCAGGATACCATCCTTGAAGAAATTGGCAATTATTTTCCTGATTTTTAAAAAGGGAGACCCTGCCAGGCCACCTGTGTATCGGCCAATCTCTTTATTATGAACATCTTTTAAGATCTTTGCAAGAGTTTTGTGGGTCATCTGAAATAATGGATTTCCTCTAACCGTGTATAAGCAGATATTCAGTTGGACTTTAGACCTCCGGCGGGAACGGTGGAACCGGCTTTGAACCTTTATTTGTTGGAGGCAAAATCGGTGGAGCCTATTTTTTGGGCTTTTATGCACCTGAGCACCGCCTTTGACAAGGTTAATCATGCCAAGTTGTGGTCAGTGCTTGTGTCCATGGGTTACCCGGCCAAGACAATTGATATATTGGGCTTATAGGTAACCAGACGTGTTTACAGTGTGCAGACCAGGGCCACTGCACACCCTTTTCTTAAGTTAATTTGAGGGTTTGTCAGGGTTGTTACTGACTTCTGTTGTCTTTACACTCGACTTTAATGGCTTATGTAGGTCTTTGGTCCAGACTAGAGTGGACTGTCCGATTGTGGGCAATAGAGCTTTACCCCTTTTAGCATATGCAGATGACACTGTTTTAATTGCCTGCACACCCAGTGCACTCTAGAAATTAATCAAGGGGTATACAGATTTTATGAATGCCCTGGATCTAAATATCAATGCTTCCTTAATATCAGCGGTTATGGCCTGCGGTCCAGGGAAGAAAAATACAAAATATACCTGATGTTGAGCAATGGAGTATTTATACCTAGAGTGTACGAATTTGACTACCTGTGTATATGGTTTTCTCTAGTAATCTCTGGAAAGGCACCCATAAAGAAACAGGAAATTAGAATGGGCCAATTATTGGGTGATGTCTCCAGTTTTAAAGCCATTTGTCAGGGACAGCCTCTGAAAATGGTATTGAAGGTCTATGAGGACCAGACTAAGGCATCTACGAATTGTGGTGCTTTTCTTTGGGGTATTGAATAGGTTCCAGCACTCCAAATTTTAGAGAACACATTCTAAAGGGGCATTTGGGCCTTCCTAGTTTGGCGCCTTCTTTTGCTGTGCTTGCCGAAATGGGTCTTGGCTCTTTAGAAGATGATTAGTTCTTGACCCCACTTTTATTATGGTTAAGAAAATGGTCAAGCCCTGGGTTGGCATTGACTCAGCACATTCATGGAGCTATTATGGTGATTGTGGGTTGTCAATAAATTCCATGGTCAAATTGCATAAAATCTCATTTGAACCAAAAACATGTTTCAATGCTTTCCCCTAGATGCCTCTTGAGTGCTAAAGTCAAAAACACATTTAAAAAGAATGTTGCTGCTTTTACCAAGGAAATCCATGAAGTTCGATCAATGCAAATTGTCGCTAATAGAAGTGTAGCCATGATTGGCACGCTGGATGCTATGGGACATTTCCTGCCCTTCGGTGATAGGCAATCTGACTGGTGTGCAATTACCAGGGCAAGTTTAACCTTTTAATTTTAAGCGCTGATACTGTAAATTGGCGGGGCTTCTTGGAGGATTCGAGTTACCCACTGTGTGATTCACCACGAGAGGATATGTAGCACTTTGTCCTGTTGCGCCCTGCTGATTCATCAGTCAGGCAATGCACAATTTTGACAAATCAACTTTGTGCAGTGTCGGCCAGCTCATTTGTAACTTTTACAGGCAGATTCACCATATATAACCTGAGTTTCGCTTTCTTACCTCAAAGGAGCAATGCAAATAGTGAAATGTGTCATAGCTTCATCTGGCGGTGAGGATGCAAGGTTTGTAGTAACCTAATGTATGTTGAGATTCTCTTAGGGTACGATGGACTCTTATATATTCCTTTTCTCTATTTGATCATTTTATTGCATGTATGTTATCGGCTGAGGGTTCCAAAATATGACCTACGGGTATAGAATGAAACGTTTTTGGTCTAGGAACGGAGTAATGGCTTAATCAAATGGATTGTTATGTTGTAGGGTGTGCAATCTGCACTTTATACTCAGGGGTTCAGTGGACGCAGAAACTGAGGTACTGAACATATTGCACGTTTTCACACATTAGGCCATTGTGTGATTAGATGCTTTGTCTGTAGTGCATTGAATTTTACTGGGCAGGTTTTACGCTATGATGATGTGAATCATGTATTTTATATTTCACGATTTTATGATTTTAGCAAGAATGTTTGCTGTATTGCTTGTATGGCGAATGGTTGCCGAGAAAAGGTTTATCGAGAATTGCCTGCAGCTGTTGTTGGCATTTCCCACTGGTTTGTTCTGCTCTGTTATTGCGATGGCTATATCTTGCGATGAGGGTTGTGACATTTGCCTATGAATTCCACAGCACTCGTACCCTCCAGTGTTAATGGTGTATTGACATAGGTGCATATTTTGTTTCTGCTGACTCAACCACCCACTAATTAGCTTTGCTCTATGTTACATAATCCAGCAACATCGACTGTCCGTGTTTAACCTCTTAATAACCTGAGGCATGTCACCTCGCTGGAGGCGCTACATGTATTTCATGCGACGCATTGGGAGGTGAGGAAGTTGTGTTGGTGGGTTCCTGCAGTGCTGGACTGGTCACTGTGGCAGGGGGACAAGAGTGATCTTGCAGCAGAGTCCCTAGGCTGGCTTGCTGAGGTTTTTTGCTGTCCTCACTGTTTTTAAGTGGTTGCGTTGCTGGTGTTGTCAAATTCTCTCCCACTGTGGTGTGTGAGAATGTCTGTGACGCTGAGCGCATAAGCGTCTCAATGGGGTCCTGTACATTTATCTTGTGGACCCCGGATATGATGTTCAGTAAGTCAGTCAGACCTGCAGTTGCTAAGAAGTGGATATGCCAGCGGATGTTTCCCCTTTTTATATCTTGCTGTTTTACGTGTGAATGAAGACATGTATGTGGGTCTTCCTGCAGACGTGTCTTCCTTTACTGCATTGGCGACAATCTTCTCAATTACCTGCTGTCAAAATAAAATGCTGTACGTAGGCCAGCCCACATAATATCCACAACACCTCTGCAACAAAAAAGGAAATCAACTCCTCCCAAGAAAAGTAACTTCCTAAAGGCACCAATGGACCAGTTACTCCCTGAAAAGGAGTGAAGGGATGTGCACGGTAACCCTGCTGCCTTCTACCTACTTCTCGTGTAAACCGGACACCGCAGGCAGCTGGCCTTTGCATCAGCAGTGACCATTGGATCACTCCCACAAAGCAGCAACCTTTACACAGGTAGCCAACTTAAAGGAATGGTCTAGTAAAAATTTGTATTTAAAAAATAGATAGGCAACATAAAAAATACTAGCATTCTCAACTAGGCACCCTCCAGCCCGCATCACCCAACGCACCCCTGCATCGAAGGCAGGACGAAGAGCGCCCCACATCAAAAAATAAGGCCCAGTGCTTGGTTGAGCAAGTCCAGGGAAGGGATCAAAGTGGTCGGAAGTCCGGACTGGCTGAGTGGCGTCCCCATGTATATCAGGTGAGCGTTACATTTCCGGGAAGGCCTAAACGCTGACTGGGTACTATAGTGGAGACCTGGAGGCCATCCTTGTGAGTGGAGGGACCTGACTCCTACAAGGTCCTTCCAGAGGATCCTAACATGCAGTTAGCTTTCCTGCTTTAAACAGAGGTTTTCTATGTAAGTAGAATTGGACCCAGGGATACCAACACGTGGGGAATCCTGCTTGCCTTAAATCCTTTCCCTTTATATTGGGTTGGGGGGGCAAAACAGTGTAGATCCTTAGCCTATTTAACTACAAACATGAATTTAATGAATTCCCCTTGGCAGTACACCACAGGGTGAATTTTGTGTGCTGAAAACTAATGACTGTAATTTAATTGTGTAATATTTCTGTCCAACTTCCACAACACAGGCTTTTACGTGGAGGGGGGTCTGAAACCCATCATTCTCAGTTCATCCCAATTTCTACCATCCAGCTTCCCCAACACAGGCCTTTAAGTGGAGGGGGGGTCTGAAATACAGCATTCTTATATTGTCCCAATTTAATTGTCCAACTTCCCGAACACAGACCTTTCAGTGAGGGGGGTCTCAAAACAAACTGCAAAATCACCCTGTGTTCATTTTAAACTAAATGTGCGAGTGAAATCATAATTGCCAAATGCATTTTTACCAATCTATAAATCCAACTGCTCAACTTTTAGTTGTGCAGGAAAGTAGAAATTGCACAGCCTTACAAATGTAAATGACCTTTTCATTGACCAGTTTTTTGAAGTAGTATAAGTAAAAAGAAAAGTATTATAATTTGTGTGATTTATTTGTGCAGCAAGAAGTTAATTGTGAGCCACAAAGAAGGTGGTGTGTGTAGTTTATTATGGTTTATATTTCCTGTACACCGGCTTGGTTCTTGGCTCATTGGTTGCTCAGGGGGAGGTATCCAGGGGGTATTAGATGAATTGAAGATAGGGCTGAATAGAAAGAATTGACATTAAACGTTTATTGTGTGACACTTAGCTTGGGAGGGAAGGAACTCCCTGTGTTGAGAGTGGCCTCTCAATAAACTCTTACAGGTTGTTTGGGCAATCAGTTTAGCCTAGCAGTGAAATTTGTTCATGTGGTGCACAAGGTTACCAGGCTTTCCTTCCTGCATTTGGAGCATTTGTGACACCTATTGCAGATAATGCCATAACTACTTGTTCCCTATATATGCTGGGTGCTCCTCATCTCATGTGCACAATGCTAACAAATGCTAATTTCTCCTGCTCAATGCCTACCAGTTCTGTAACTATTTCTGTAGTTTGTAATTTATTCTTCTTTTCACTTGTGCCATGCGTACAGGTGCAACCGTTACTTGCAGCAACTTCCAATTGTTGGTTGGCTTTACATCTTTCTGTTCGGCCTACTCACTCTGGGTACATATTCTCACTGGTGCCTTCGCAATAAATGTTCTTTCCTCGTAGGGTCCTACCCCCACTCTTGCACCCTCCACACTGGGGCTAGCCCTCTAGGTCCCTAAATTGATAGGGGCTCACCTTTTGTGGCACCTATATTAAGGCTACTTCCACAGAGTCGCTAAAGCAAGAATGCCCCACCATTAATAGAGCTCTCATCAGAGCTAGTCCCAAAGCATCTCTAAAGGGACAGGGACGTTTCACTCGTTACCCCATTGCATCCCTAAACTTACAGTGGCCCAGCTTTTTTAACACCTACATCGGGGATATCCTCACAGTGCCCCTGAAGTGCCAGGGGCCTATTTTATTCTTGGAGACACCCACAATCCTGTCCAGTTGGCTACAATTGCCCCTCCTGAGGTACTCATTAAAATGGTTACTGGAAATGGCGTCTTTAATTGATCCCCTGAGAGCTATCCTATGTCAGACATATTCCATCCTCTGCCTCCTTTTACTCAGAATATTATTATTTGAACTATTGTTCCTATTTTATCTACAATGGAGAAGGAGGACAAACTTATCTTGTTTCAGAAAAAGTCTGCACTGTTTAACAAATGAATGGGAACATACATGTGTGGATTATTGTCTCTGCTCTGGGCATACAGAGGAGGCTGGGTGTGTAGCAGGCTCCAGATCGTCCAGGGATATTGTTGTGTTCTTAATTTGTATAACAGTGATTTGGTGATGGACATTTTTTATTTTTCCTTGCCTATTTGAGGAAATACTTGATCATCGAGTATCAGTGTTATTTTTACCCAACTGAGTTGTTGCAGTCATTCTCTCCACATTGTTTAGCTGCCTGATCAGCTGGGCAACATTGGCTAAATAGGGGGGAGGCCATGCAGGGAACAGCATTCACAAGTTTTACAAACCATGAAGGGTGGAGAAAATGATGCCCCATCTCTGCACTTACAGAATCGATTCTGGCCTGTTTCAGTGATTGGTCCTGTCGTTCAAGCACAGTTTTCAGACGCCCCTGCAGCCTATTTGTGACCTCCATGCAGCGAACCATGGGCCTCATTACAAGTATGGTGGTGTGGATAAAAATGGTGGTAATGTGCCACTAACAGAATTACCGATGTATTGACATCGCATTACCGCAACTCCATAGTACTCGTTTGGTGGTAACATGGAGGACTTTACCCCAGCAAAAATCTGGAAGTAATTCCTCAATGTTATGGCCAAAAATCCACAACACTAGCAGAAATACTGCTGGAGGAATTACCCCCACTGGTAATTCTGCCAAAACTTCCACTGAGGTATCTATGGACTCTGAAAATGACCTACTACCGCTTGTAATCCCACAGCAAATCCGTGGGACCAAGTGGCGGTAACAGTAATCAAGTTTGGTGGTAATTCGTCAGATTTGCTGCCAAATTGCCACTCATAATGTGGACCCATGTCCAGATGCATGCCATGCTGCAAGATATTGGCAGCTGGCACAGCATGGATGATTCCCTTTTAGATGATGCCTGTCTAGCATTGCTTTGCTCCAGCCCCTTCCTTCTTTTCGTGGACGTTAATTGGTCCACCCTTGCTTTTTTATGTGCATGCCTAGGGATTCTTTCAGGGATGCCGGGGTTTCATTCTGCCGTGTGAGGAGCTGGGTGTGCTGCTCAAGCTGTTGGAGGATCCTCCTCTGTATGCGCATCTGTTGTTCTGCTGCATTGGACTGTCATGTGCCCTCGTGGACAAGGTCATGTTGGCTTGCTACTAACAGTGCTGTCTGATCCTATATCGCTACATCGTCATGTGCAGAAAGTGTGTGCTGCTAGGTAGACGTCTGCGGCAGAGTGATGGGCCAATCGTCAGCCGGGTCACCTGAAAAAAATTGCATTTCCCCAAGCTGGCCTTCACCCTCTACCCCTGCATAGTCTCGTGGTCCACAATGTCTTCTGGTCCCAACACTTCGTCCTGCTCTACTGCTCCCTCCCATCTGTGAGATGCGTATTGAAATCTGGGTTGGGACTGCTGAGATTGACTGGGAGGAACCAGTACTCCTCCATGGTGTGTCTTGCTATTGAAGCATGCTGATTATTGCCACTTCTTTCTCTGCTGTTTGGCATGTGCAGCATCATGCCCGCTGGAATGCTGTGATGTGCTGCCTGCATGGGGCAAAGCATATATACAAGGCATCACCTTGTGCTCAGATGGTAAATTGGAATCTCTGTGTTTGGTACACTGTATGTATGTGCATGTCTTATGGATGTTGCCGGAAGGTGTGTGGTTATGCACTTGATGTGGGGGATATGTTGGTTGGCATGTGTCAGTGTTGCACCTTTATTTATATATGTGTTTGTCAAAGTGCATAGTTTGTTGCTGTATGTCAGGATTTGTTTTCTTCTCCCACGCACTTGTGTCATGCGCCTCCTCTAGGACTGTTCCACTTTCAAATTCAATCTCCTGTAGCAGCTTCTGCTCCCAGGAGTTCCAAGCAATTGTTTTAGATCCACCCTCACCAGTGCTGTCTTTGGCCTCCTGGATCTTTGATATTTTCTTGCGCACGGCATGCTTGAGGTCATGCCACGTCTTACATAGGTCTTCCTTCCCTCGAGGCACAGTGGACACTGCATTAACTGCATTTGCAAATGCCATCCAAATGTCACTCTCATCCCTGCCACTTGATCTATGCATCCCTGCACCAAGAAGTTGTGCCTCCACTGACATCACATTTCCCACCAATACTTGCAGTTCAGTGTTTGTAAAACAGTGGGGGGGGGGCACTTGCACCCACCATGTTTAATGACATGGATTGCCTTTGAATGGGGTCCTGTGCCTTCTCTGACTCTCCACACTGGAGCTCTGATGGGCTAAATCACTGCCTTCTAGCGACATTTTACTGGAGATCTGTAGCAGTGTTTGTGGCATTGTAATATCCGCCTGTGGTCGGACTGCCACCGGAAGGTGTTTCATATCACTTCTGCTGGCTGACCCACCAACGCTGGAAGGTGTTTGACATCACTTCTGCCAGCAGTGGCGGCTTCGTGGTTTCGGCTAAATGCCGTGACAGCACAAAGGTCATGATCCGGCGGTACTCAGTAATTTTCCACTGTTGTATGGTGGAAGTCTTGGTCGGCGGATGTATGGCGGTCTTCCCGCCACACTCTAAATGAGCTCCTGTATGGTAATGCAGTACATAGGATTTGTTTTCTCTTTACTTATAATAAAGCAACATGTGAATGGCTGGAATAGACCCTCTGCAATGTTTCACCTGACTCTCCTAGACTTCCAGATCTGTCACTGTGGACACATCTCCAAATGTCGCTTCACCCCGACACTAGCCCTGAGTCATCAATCTGATGAGCACACTAATCTCTACATAGGTCACCCACCAAACATCTTTCACAAACCCTGGGATTTAACTGGGGAACTCGTAACAGTGCAATGGATACACCTTAAGGAACAGGAGATTTTCCTGTGCAACATCGGAGCCAAATAGGCTTGGATGATGTCAAAACACTATTGACAAGCCATGACTGCTTTCAGACAAACCATGTCATGAAAAACCCAACATTTCTCCCCTCACCTTTATGACAAATTGCTCTTTTAATGGCAGTGCTGTTGCATAGCTAGTGTCCAGGTACATGTTTCCAAGTATAGAAGTCTTATACTCAGCTACTTGCCACACTTGCCAGGTGTTTCCAGCATATGCCCTGCTACTCATACCATCAAGGTTTTATCTTTAACAGCCCGGCATTAGCATACTTGAGCACAGGTCAAACTGACTTTTTCTATTTGGCCGAATTTATTTGATAGTTTTTTTGTTGAATTTCAGTCAAAATAAAATAAATATTTATTAAGGAAAAAGGTTAAGGTGGGGGAAGTGGTTGAGGGTCCGAGGGTCTCCAGCCGTAATTTCGAACATAAAAATGACCAAAAACAATTCGATCAAATAGGAAAAGGTACATTTCTTTTCAGTCAAACAGACCTAAACCATTTGCCATATAGTTCCATCATTTGCCTAGGTCCTCCTGCCATGTTCCAGTTAAAGGCCCCATTCATGGAATTATTTTGCACAGTTCAAATTGACTTTGCACTGATGAAAAGTGACTTTGCACAAATCCTAATCTATGGAACTGTGCAAAGTGTATTTCTACAGTGCAAAGTCAGTGCAAATATGACTTTTCACTGACTTTGCACTGAAAAAATACACTTTGCACAGTTCCATCAAGCAGGGTTTGTGTCACCAGTGCAAAGTCACTTTTCTGCAGTGCAAAGTCACTTTGAACCATGCAAATATTCGAGGAATTGGGCCCTAAGGATCTACAGGTAATATTAGATGGAGGGAATGTTCGTGAATTTAATCGAGAGGTGGTTATTCACACAAGTTTGACCCATAGCAAGTGGACAATAGTGTGCACATGTGCACAAATATTAAATTGTGCCTCAGAGCCCTAAAGAGGCCTAAAGATACATTGGGTGAAATACCAGACTGTTTTGGGATTATTGGAGAATGCATAAGTGGTGTCCGCGGAAGTCAAGGGTGCGGGTGTTTGCTCCTGCTCGCTCCAACCTCATTTCTTTCTTGAGAAAATCCTGGTTCGGGAAGATATCTCGCGCTCACACCATACACTTGATCAAAATTTCTAATCAAAATGAGTCCAACATCTATATTTTTCTGTAATAAAGCAACGTCAATCCAAGGAGTCCATCAGTGTAATGATTCTCAAAGAGAAATATTTTTAATTTGTCAAAGAAGAACAGCTGACACGTTTTCAAGGCTGTGTAAAATTATACAGTCAATCAATATGTAGCAATTTGGAAAAAATATAAAAGAAAACCATAACATATAGTTCCACATGTCAGGTCAGGATGAGAGAAAAATGTGCGCCATAATCAAAGGTTTGAATCGATATAAAAGAAAAAACATAAATTCAAAACCACAAATTAGTTTCTCCATCAAAATCGGTCTCTGTTGCACATAAAGAGACGTTACTCAACTAAATTTCACAATACAACCCACTCGTTATAACCACTCCAAATTGGACTAAATTAAAAAGAAATAGCAATTGAGATTCAAGATATTAGCTTCATGCATAGTTAGTTATCTGCATAGTTAGTTATCTCAAAAGTAGGAATTTAGAAAGTCCCAAACTTTATCGAGCCAGGAGAAACTGTAGTCGGGATTTGGATTACTATGAAGAATCTAAATTGCTTACGGACAGATTCATAGATAGAGGTTACAACTTGAGATGTATAAAGAAAGCGGCTGATAAGTACAAAGAATGTAGTCAAGCGGAACTTTTATGTGATCATGTGAAGACGAAACCAGGGAAGGAACACATCTCCATAATAACACAATTCTCACAGGATTCATCTTATCTCTATAAAATGGTGTCCAAACATTAGGACATCCTGAGACTTGATAAAGATCTGCTACCTTTCTTGACGGAAAAACCTAAGTTCACTTTCAAGAGAGTGCATACTATCAAACAAAAATTGAGTCCTTCTTTTTTGAATATTAAAGAAGAAAACATTAGGGAGACCTGGCTAAAAGGAAAAAAGGGTTTCTTCAAATGTGGTAATTGCAACCAGTGTAAACATGCTCATGTGAATTGTGATGTCTTTACCGATGCCAATGGAAAGACAATTAAGATTAAGGAATTTAACAACTGCAAAACCAGTTATGTCATTTATGCTATCATCTGTACATGTGGGAAACTCTACATTGGTAGTACTATTCGACAATTGAGATTTCGAATAAGGGAACATCTAGCTAGTTTAAGGAGTATTGATCCAAAGTCACCACTTGCCATTCATCGGCAGCAATATCATCAGCTTGACAATCAAGAAGATATTAGGTATATTGGACTAATGCAGATTAAAATGGGGAAACAAGGTGGTAACTTTAGGCTTAAATTAAGGCAAGAAGGATGTAAGCTAATTTGTTATTTCAGGAGCACCTTACTTGGCCTCAATCATGACCATGGGATGCATGTGTTTCTATAAAATATAATTAAGACCTACATGGAAACATTTCTTTTATGAATGTTCATGATGTATTCATCACTTGTGAAGCCGCTCTATCCTATACTAAAATGAATAATGTACATTTATTGTACTGGTCGAATTGCAACAGTAAATCCCTAAAATAGGAATTCAGCAATCTGTCAGGGTACTGATTAAGTATAACCCATAAACTTTATAAGGCAAAAGTAATAATTACTATGAGGGTGCAACAAATATATAAGTTATCAATAGGAACTTATCCACCGAACGAATTAATGCAGAACACATTTATTTTTAATACTTCATAGTCCATTTGAAAAATACATAATCATTTGTGAGAATCTAAATTTCGAAAAAGAAAAGATAATTTGATGCGGTTAATAGTCAACAGCATGTTATACGCCTGCTATCAACAAGCGCACGTATGGCGTCATCGCATGCACGTGCGCATGACGTCATCACGACAATCTGCATGTGACGTCATTGCGTTCGTGTGCGCGTGACGTCACTGCAATGCGGCCCGCATTTTTCACCAGCTAAATTTATATAAGATTCTGTGACAGCTGCAGGAACCCTTTTGGAGAAAAATAGAGTTGCTGGGATCTAACCCTTTGAATGGTGAGTTTCAAAAAAATGTAACCGTAGAAAATATGGCACATCAATTTGATTAGTAGTTATTATTTGAGATGAATCCAATATCCTTGATTAAGTAGAAAAAGAAGGTCAGGCGCGCACTCTGGTTCCAAGTCATTTAATCCTGATGTAAGTAATAACAGGGTTGAATCCCAACACAGTTAGAAAAATAATAACAGGGCTGAATCCCAGATGCAAATAGTCCCAACAATGTTCAAAAATTACCAGGGTTAAATCCCAACTGCTACAGTTCCAAAGCACAATAGTTAGTTCTACTCCTCCAAGTACTTTCAAGTCTCAAACTCTCATCAGGGAGGCTGTGTTAGCTGTGTTCCTTTTCAGGTGTTGCTAATTACTTTTTTCAATTTCAGTCTCAAAGGATTCTGGTTATTGTAGTGATGGCACAAGTGTTTCATTCAGGAGACCAGGAACCAACTCCGCTCCAAACACAAATCTTACCCACAATTGGGGGAGGGGAGAAAACCATGAATATGGCTCTCCAAAGTGGGGGCATAATAGCCCCGGTGCTGCTGCCTCTGGAGCCCGGGTCTCCTGTAACATTAAGTAGAAAAAGAAGGTCAGGCGCGCAATCTGGTTCCAAGTCATTTAATCCTGATGTAAGTAATAACAGGGTTGAATCCCAACACAGTTCAAAAAATAAAGCACAATAGTTAACACAGCCTCCCTGATGAGAGTTTGAGACTTGAAAGTACTGGGAGGAGTAGAACTAACTATTGTGCTTTGAAACTGTAGCAGTTGGGATTTAACCCTGGTAATTTTTGAACATTGTTGGGACTATTTGCATCTGGGATTCAGCCCTGTTATTATTTTTTGAACGGTGTTGGGATTCAACCCTGTTATTACTTACATCAGGATTAAATGACTTGGAACCAGAGTGCGCGCCTGACCTTCTTTTTCTACTTAATGTTACAGGAGACCCGGGCTCCAGAGGCAGCAGCACCGGGGCTATTATGCCCCCACTTTGGAGAGCCATATTCATGGTTTTCCCCCCTCCCCCAATTGTGGGTAAGATTTGTGTTTGGAGGGGAGTTGGTTCCTGGTCTCCTGAATGAAACACTTGTGCCATCACTACAATAACCAGAATCCTTTGAGACTGAAATTGAAAAAAGTAATTAGCAACACCTGAAAAGGAACACAGCTAACACAGCCTCCCTGATGAGAGTTTGAGACTTGAAAGTACTGGGAGGAGTAGAACTAACTATTGTGCTTTGAAACTGTAGAAGTTGGGATTTAACCCTGGCAATTTTTGAACATTGTTGGGACTATTTGCATCTGGGATTCAGCCCTGTTATTATTTTTTGAACTGTGTTGGGATTCAACCCTGTTATTACTTACATCAGGATTAAATGACTTGGAACCAGAGTGCGCGCCTGACCTTCTTTTTCTACTTAATGTTACAGGAGACCCGGGCTCCAGAGGCAGCAGCACCGGGGCTATTATGCCCCACTTTGGAGAGCCATATTCATGGTTTTCCCCCCTCCCCCAATTGTGGGTAAGATTTGTGTTTGGAGGGGAGTTGGTTCCTGGTCTCCTGAATGAAACACTTGTGCCATCACTACAATAACCAGAATCCTTTGAGACTGAAATTGAAAAAAGTAATTAGCAACACCTGAAAAGGAACACAGCTAACACAGCCTCCCTGATGAGAGTTTGAGACTTGAAAGTACTGGGAGGAGTAGAACTAACTATTGTGCTTTGAAACTGTAGCAGTTGGGATTTAACCCTGGTAATTTTTGAACATTGTTGGGACTATTTGCATCTGGGATTGAGCCCTGTTATTATTTTTTGAACTGTGTTGGGATTCAACCCTGTTATTACTTACATCAGGATTAAATGACTTGGAACCAGAGTGCGCGCCTGACCTTCTTTTTCTACTCAATATCCTTGATTGACAGAACACTAATAATCAGAACAACATATGTGGTAATTTGTTTTAATACTGATACCAAGTTTAACCCATTAATGAACATAATAGACCAATTAAATGATGCAGTAGAGATGAGAGTCTTTTCAGATATGTATAGACAACATAGTACTTAAATCTGATCATTTAAGCAACCAGTGCTTTAATGGAGGCGATTAAATTATAGTGACATGTATCAAATTGAGTTTATTATTTTTGTAGGTGAACTTTGATTCCTGAACCACACATTTTATGTGTTAAAACGTTTGGGATTTTATAGCATCCAGATATACATTTTTTGTCTCAACAGACTCATCCGTAAAATGTGGGTGAGCATTTACAACTATTATATTATATTATACCATGGATTTTAGTTTTCCCATCAGGGAACATGTTTAATTAATCACAAATAATAAATTAAAAATTAAAAGGAATCTCTTATACAGATCTGGGAAATCGAATTGTCAACTCAAGATCAAGCATACTGAGCAACCTTTTACACTTCAAACTTGTGAATTTCAGTGATCTATATATGGGGTAAGCTTTAGTTATAGCAACATTGTATGATAAAGTACTAACGGGAATGTAGTTATATTCACAAATTCACAATTTCAATTTTGAATATTCATACTTTGGTCTAGCTAGAATGGTTTCATTAGGTGAAAGTTTGGGACTTTCTAAATTCCTACTTTTGAGATAACTAACTATGCATGAAGCTAATATCTTGAATCTCAAATGCTATTTCTTTTAAATTTAGTCCAATTTGGAGTAGTTAGAACGAGTGGGTTTTATTGTGAAATTTAGTTGAGTAATGTCTCTTTATGTGCAACAGAGACCGATTTTGATGGAGAAACTAATTTGTGATTTTGAATTTATGTTTTTTCTTTTATATCGATTCAAACCTTTGATTATGGCGCAAATTTTTCTCTCATCCTGACGTGACATGTGGAATTATATGGTATGGTTTTGTTTTATAATTTTTCCAAATTGCTATATATTGATTGACTGTATCATTTTACACAGCCTTGAAAAGGACCGTTGGTCGAAACACGTGTCGGCTGTTCTTCTTTGACAAATTAAAAATATTTCTCTTTGAGAATCATTACACTGATGGACTCCTTGGATTGACGTTGCTTTATTACAGAAAAATATAGATGTTGGACTCATTTTGATTAGAAATTTTGATCAAGTGTATGGTGTGAGCTCGAGATATCTTCCCGAACCAGGATTTTCTTTTATATACTTGTTACAAACTTTGTGGGAAGTTTGAGGGGAAGATATCACTTGCTGCCGACCCATTTCTAAAGCTTTTAGAGTGGTAAATAGCGCACATAGTCTAATAGCGATCCCACATTCCCACATTTACTGGCAATTCATTTCTTTCTTGGCTGTGCCTGTGGAAGCTCCTCTGAAAAACTTGCCAGTGTTTCTACTGGCTACTCCCCTTCCTGATTAAATTTGCCGGTCCTGTCCCGCAGGGTGAAGCCCACGGGATTCAATGGTGTGGGTGTTTGCTCCTGCAGAGTGTTTGCACCAGGAGTGCATGAAGAGACCGGAAGGTCACATGCAGATTGCCCAGTCTGTTGGAGAGAGGGAGCTGATTCTGCTCCATGAGGCTGCTGCCTGATGACACTGATTGTGAGCACCTGCAGGCAGGGTTTTAAGTGGGCCAGGGCCAGCCCTGCAGTCTCCAGAAAGGGCTCCCGAGCCGGAATCCTGTTGGGGCCCACCCTGACTAGCCCCAGCCAGCCGACACCTCAGGCAGCCTGTGTAGAGGCTGCACGGTTATACGAGCTGCCTGCAGGTGTCAGCACTTCGGTTTAGACAAAAGAAAAGGGATCGCAGTGCGGGCTGTCTGATGTCTATGTACTCGACACAGACGGAGGCTGGACTGCCCAGCTCTTTTTTTTTTTGAGTAACTAACTAGTCATCCCCCAGCATGATTCTGGTTGATGACTAGTTATGCCATCATTTTCCAATCCCACTTAAAACACTGCTTGCAGGTTATTCGATCACTCGGGAGACGGAGACGGAGGTGTCATTTTGTGTAAGTAAGACACAATGGGTTTCATAGCACATTAAAACTGCTGAAGAAGGCTGAGATCAAACATACTAACATGGCTTACTGAAATGCTATTGTGCATAGTGTATATATGGACTCCTGATCAGAACTGTTAAAACACTTGGGCCCCTTGGTCAACTAATCCGGAATGTCACTCCCTGTTCAGCTGATAGCGACCCATTCTACTCCCGGTCTTACCTCTGACACGCAAGAGAAAAATGCAAGCTGTAACTTTACCATTTTCACAGCACGCTGAAGAGCCTGAATTCTCCCAGCTGGCAAAGCCTTCAGGTGAAGTCCATTCACTTATTAGTGAAATACACAAATTCCTGGGCGTATTGAGTGCCACAGCCAGCCTGGATTCTGTGGTGGGGAAAAACAGTGCACATAATATTGAAGCCAACATTCAACATTCTGCACCCCTGCAGCCAGCTACCGTAGGCCCTGTGTGCCTGCAGGAGCATGATAAGGGGCCAACGACTAATTCAGACAACTCATGGTCCGCTAATCCATCGATTCAGAATCTAGTCGAACCTAATTTAAGTACGTTTCTAGGAGAAACCATCCGGATTCCTGCTTGTCTCGTTCTTATGGTGTCCAAAGCACACTCCCAGCCTGAACAATCTCTGACTACCCTCGAGTCTGTAGGAATTGTTGGAATTAATGTATTGAGTGGAGGGGGAGGGCTAGTGACACACATGGTGGATAGCCAAGCTGCCCAGGGATGTCATTTCATCAAAATGTCAGGGGTAGCGGAAGTGACATCACTCGATCCTTGAGATCTGATGACATCACAGGAAGTGATGTCATTTGAGCTCACCGTGAAGTCACATCACGGGAAGCAATGGAATATGACCTTTCACCCCTTGACAAAACAGGAGGTGGCATCATAGCATTTTTTCTAAGTTTTCAAAAAAGGTAGCAGGCGCTCCTCTCTGGAAAGAACATGGCATGATAACCTGTTCGGAGATGAGAGTTTGCAGCACACTCTTTTTGCTCACTGCACCTTTCACAGATAGGAAATGTCTATTTGCATATTAGTCTTTGTCCCGCCCACATGGTCAGTCCAGCACTGAAATGCTATGGCAATTCCTCTCTGAACAAGAGTACCAACAGCAACCCCATACACGTTTTTCAGCCTTGTTGGGCCTCATCAGTGAGGTGAAGCTGTGTCTCTCTGAGTTTTTAAGTACACTACAACAAATATGGTTATGATATCACTGTAAAGTGGTATACATTTCATACAAGAATGGATCACCATATGTATCGTTAATATCAGTGTTTATAGGCCCATATTAGCAAATTACTGTGAATACAAGCAGACTTCCAAGGCCAAACGATATTGATGTGTTTTTATACAGCACTTACGCGTAAGTGCTTCTTATAGACCAAATATACACGCAGGTTTATAGTGAAAAAACCGAATTCCAAAATATCGAAAACAAAAATATCGAATCCAAAATGTCGAAAAAAAAAATCTCGAATTTTTTTTTTAATACATTTTTATTTCGAAATGGGGGGGTTCCCCCCCAACCCCCCTTTTTTCTTTTTTTTTTTTTTTACCCTTTTTTTATACTTACCTGAACCCACAGATACATATAAATAAATAAATAAATAATTCGAGATTTTTTTTTTTCGAGATTTTGGATTCGGGATTTTTGTGATTCGATATTTTGTTTTCGGTTTTTTGACCGACCACCACATACAATATCACCCAACCTGTGTTGGTACTCATTTCTCAACCTCAGCAGGATGAAAGGCTGAGTTGACCGTTCTGGGAGCCAAACCTGCAACCTGCAGAGCACACGCACATTGCAGCAGCGAGCGCTCAACCCACTCAGCATTTTACCGGCTATAGTTATCAGAAAAGGAGGCACTCAAGAAACACAGAGCCACATGTTGCTGGCCACAGCCCAGGAGCGCCAAATGAAACTTTTAACTTACTTTTTTTTAGGGGTAGCAAGAGAGACCACAGGGGTAGCAGGAGAGACCACAGGGGTAGCAAGGGAGACCTCAGGGTTTGCTGGTGCCACCCCTGGCAAACCCTAAATGACGTCCCTGCGCTGCCCCTCTTTTGTCCACAACACCCTCCACCTGCACACATGATTTTGGCGATGCCAACTGTATGCCTGAGAATCGGGAGAATGCGGCTGAAGATGTGTAGTCCGCTACCACTGGACAACTAGCAGTGCTCTGATGGCCAGGGGTACACTTAATTTAACATGATTTTGTGAGTCGGCTTTGCTCAGTGAGTCTACAGTAAAATCTATTTCTAACCAGCCTGGTGAGGGGGGCAGAAAGATAAATGCATGCCACTGTGATGTGTTGGCAGAATTGATAAAGAAACTGATCCTGTCCCTATTTGTTGCGGTTGGGAGAGGAGCAGGCAGGGGGGAGATAATATATACTGAAGAGGGGGAGTCAACATACTGTGGTGGGTGATAACCGGGTTCTCGCCAAGATGGCGGAACTTGCTGAGCCGCTGCCCGGATCTATTACTAGCAGTAGCACTGATACTGAAGGAGAGAGGGGATCGAAACAAACAGACCCATTACATTGTTGATCCCGAGGTCCCCCAAGTGACCAATGGAATATGCCCCAAAACAGTCCTAGTCGGTTGTGACTCAAGTCGGGAAATCCAACATCCCACCTACCCTCCTGCAAGGCGGATTATTGACTCGAAGAAAGCCAGCCTATTTAGGGCAAATAACAAATCCAATGGCTCCAAAAGTGGGCTGGGCTGTGTATCTTTTCCTTATGTTAAAATGACCAAAGGTAATACATTTAAGTCATCTAAGTCAGCAGGGATAATATACCTGCATGGTGTCCCGAAACTAGCCCTGAATTGGCTAGAACCCAGGAATGCCCTCCTCAATAAATGCATGCATTAGTTTAGGGTGGTGAAGGGGTGTATATTTGTGTCCCGTGAGAAAATAGTATGCTGTACTAGAATATGTCTACCAGGGCAAGGTGGTCATGACTCCATTAGGATTGATTTTAGGACTAACGCTGTCCCACTGGGGAAGGGGTTTTCAGGCAAATTCATCTGACCCAGACTCCCATGGCAACAGGTGCAACAACCCTAGTGGGCTGATTTTGACTCAAATTGCGCCACTGATGCTATGAATCCATTTGATATGTTTTTAAATGGGTTGAGGTTTTGTCTTTATTGGTTTAAATGATCTGTGCTGCATACACCTTTATGGCTTATCGCCGAAATAAAGTTATGGCTGGACTGGAAATGCAAAGGGTGTAGTGACCCGTACTCATATGTTTTAGGATTGTCATAAAATGCATACATTTTGACCAGAAGTAGGTGAAAGGGAGTGGAATCTGTACATAAATACGAAAATACAAAACTGAATGGGAGATTTGGGCGAATTTCGTCTGTAGGAATTCAGTGGCATTACAGTGAACAAGGTCAGCTGGGGCCGCAGGGGTGTCCCCCACACCCTTGTTGACTGTAATTAAAAAAATAAAAAGAAATGCGGACCCTGCAGCGCTGGTTCCCATCAACAGAAGTGAAGGGAACCAGCGTTGCAAAGGGGTGCGGGCAAGGGCAACACACCTGGGGGAGAGACAACCAAAAGTTATTTTACGTAAAATAACTTTCGTTTTTTTCGTCTTCGAGCATTTCAGATTCAATTTAATCTCCGTAATCCAAAGGGAGCAACTGGTACTTAATTGCCATATAATGTTAGATAAAGTGATGATACCCCAGGGTTACTTTCCATTAATGGGCAGTATCCATAGAGGCCAGAGGCTGTGGCTATTAAGAGCACTGATGTGCCCAAAAAGGGAGATATTACACCACTAGCCCCCTCAAATGAAACCCAAAGCCTGGGTACCGCGCAGTGGTATGATATCTCTGGCTACTTTTGAGAAGATTGTTTAATGAGTGTGTGCTGATCCGAGCAGATGTATGGATATTTGGTCCGGGTTTGCAGATGTATATGCATGAGTAATACGTGTGAGGATACTGAAGGAGAGGAGTCATTTCCCCACCCTGCACCTTCCCCCACTTCCCTTCTTTCTTATGATCCATTTTCCACTGTGCCTCCTCCTCCTCATTTCATTTCACCAAAATACACAGCTGACATAGCTTGTACATCACGTTATGCCCGAGAGACTTGTCCTACTGCTTGATTGAAACTGTACCGATTCATGAAGAACCCATGAGATGCCTGGAATTTCTGAGGACTATAAAGACGCCGGGGACATGTGTATACTCTTTGCATCTGGACATTTTTGGTCAACCTGACATGCTCATCCAGAATCTCTATAAAATCTCTTGAATTGCAGAAATAGAACATGCCGCATACACTTGCAGGCAGCTCCTTGATCTGTGAAAAAAACAAATACTTTTTGCTGGGTGACTGATAATAGAAGTTGTTCAATATGTAGCTTAGCTAACGATAAAATCAAGTGAGTTATTTGTAAACACATGATCCAGACTAGAACTGGCTGATGCCAGCTGCGAAAAAGGTGCGGAAAAGTTCCATCTTCTTCCTTCACCTGTCTCTGGATGGGTATTGAGAGTGTGGGTGAAATCGCTGCTAACACCTACGTACCTGCATGCAAGGAATCCCTTGCACATCAACTTAATTTTTCAACTAGAAACCACAAAATGGTCACATGCTATGCAAACTAGACATCAATGTTTTATTTGCCAACTGATCATTAATTCCGAGCTCACTTGTATGTATGTTTGACTCACTTATACTCCTTTGACATTCAAACTGCATGTTACTTTCTCTCTTTCTTGAACCACTTGTCTTGTGTATATCTTATTATAATTAGTGCGACCGAGACATGGAGGTATCATATGTTTTCGACCCAAAATTTTGATAACTTTCTACATGAACTAATCGATCGTCTTTAGCTGCATGTGAGACATGGTAGGCCTCCCAACCAACAAAAGTACAAACATATATATAATGTAGAAGTAGCAACTCACAGGCGTCAGCTAAGAAAATCCATTAGGAAGGTGCATAACCAGCCTGACTCATCTCACCCCCAACTAAAAACTCTGATAAATTCCCTTTCACAATCTCATGAGATCTGTATGTGGCTGAGTCAGGCTAAACGTTGCCAAGAGGATGCAGAAGCCATGATGCAGAAGACTCCAATAAACTCTCCAATATTTTGTTCAAAGGAAACCCTGAAGCCTGGGCTATTGCCTTGTCAACTCTCCTTATATACATAATAGTGTCTGGATCTTTTCCTTCTTCCTGGTTGCTGGCACACTTGGTCCCTATCTACAAGAGGGGAGACTGTGTGCCACCACTTAATGATTGGCCTATTGCAATCCTGCATGCCAACAGCAAGGTGTTCTCTTGAATCCAGTTATCTCATCTTGAATCATGGGCCTGTGGGACAAGTAGACTCCAAAAGTGGCATATAAGCTTCCACCGTAATCTAAGCACCTCTCTCAATTCAATGGTACAATAGTTAACATTGTGCAACAGCTTGCTTGGGATGGAAAGTATAAAACAATAAAACAATATATATTGCCTCAATTGACCGACCATCTGCATTTGACGCAGTTGACCGCACATTGCTGTGGTCCAAATTGAAGCTGTGGGGTGTGCCAGAGGGATTACTACATCTAATAATTGGCCTCTATTCCAACTCCAAAATTCAAGTCCGACTGAATCATGAGGGAGCCTTGTCTCAACAAATGTTGACCTTTTGTGGCATTCGGAAGGGGTATGTACTAGCTACATGTCTGTTTAAACTATGTCTATCAGATATTGGTGAACATCTAGAACCAGCTACCTTCCTTTCACCAAACCTTCAGCAATTCAAACCTTTTTGGCTGTCATATGCAGATGACTTTTTATTATTCAAGTGCACTGCAGTTGGTCTACAAAGAATGTTGAATGTATTTATAACAAATATGAGTGGGCATGCCTCGAAAGTTAATAAAAAAGTAATTATGAAGGCTGACTCCCTTATCTATTTGGGATTGTATCTCTCTTCAAGTGGTTGAAGAATCGTGCTCATGTCTAGCTAATCAATTAGTGCAGGTAGAACAAAAATATTGGAGATTTACTCTTAAACCAACCTTAAGATTCTACGAATGTGAAACGATTTGAAAGGTATTATATGGCTCTGATATCTACCCATTGGTATTACTTGATTATTGTCTCACTCTAGAGGCCTTGATTTGACAGAGAGCTCTACGGCTTCTTAATTCTGTACCCATTTATGCTATCAGGTACGACCTGGTTATAGTTTCATTGTGGGCACGTTCAATTTGAAACATTTTCTCACACATAAGAAAAATTGTTTCCACTCACGGCCTCCCTATTCGAAGATAGTAATACTATGTTGAGGGTCCAGTCAAGCTTATGGCTACATGAGGTTTGTTCTTTTGGTATCCATCTTTTGGCAGAATTGGGCTCTCCCATTTGTGAATTGAGAGATAATCCAATGCACATTAAGACATTATTCTTTGATTATTATTGGATGCTTAACCATCTTCAAGGTGACCATAAGAAGTTGGGAATTCTTGCTTCTTTTCTTTCAGTATATCTAGCCAAGTCATTTAGGCATAGTTTTCTGAGATTTCGCCTAAATCTGTGTAAAACTAGACAAATTCTCGCAAGACATGGGTTTCTCAAAAAAGACGAGGTGGGGTGTTGTTTCTGCGAGATTCCCTCAGAATGCTAGTCTCTGAAACATCTATTTGTCTATTGTCCAGCTCTTCAGGCGCATCGGTGGAATCTCATAAAAAAATGTGCAGCTTTGTTGATAATGGGCGATGATGAGAGCATTGGGTCAATTTGACTATCAGGTCATACAACCTCATCAGTTCTAGCTACTACCAATTTTTATTAATTCTCAGAAGTTGGAGACTGGATACTGAATACATTTTGACAATAATCCAATTCTAATGGTCACCCTTTCTCTTGTGCTTTTTTCTGTTTTCTTTTTTTTTTCTTTTGTGCTTGAGCTAAAGAAAAGGAAAAGAAAATCAAAGTAACAATTGTACGTCTGCACCTTAACTCACTTGTAATAGCCAGTCTTTTTAGGAATAAGACTAAATCATGAAATGTACATTGTATATTACTGTCTTACAGGGTTAGTTTTATGTAGATTTTAATAGTATTTTAAGAAATGTATGAATTGGGTAATTGTATTATGGAAATTGTGAATGGTGTTTATAGTGTTAATTATTCCTCATCTTACTTTGTAATCTTCATATGTTAAAGGTTGTTTTCAACCAAATAACATGAACAATAAAAAAAAGAAATTATAATTAGTGGTCTTGGGACAGCATAATATGCAATTTTAGATATCGTTTTGCTTTTAGGGACATCTCCGTCATTAGGATATATATTTAATGAGAATTAGAACCTGGGGGGAAGTGCCAGCCAATTGGCTGTCCAGGAACGTGTGCTTTGCTAAGTGGTAAAGCTGTGTTCCAGGATGTCCACCAGAGTGTCACTCCGAGGCTGCCACTGTCTCTGGCACCTGGCCTCCCAAAGCTCAACAGACCAAATTAAACCGTATTCACTTTTTTTGTAATACTGTTAGCACCCGAGATCACATACGAGTGGTGCTAATACCTATAGCCATTCTGAAGGGAGGGCTTTACCTGTTGGTAATGGCCCATGGTCATGTTAAAGCCTTCACTTTGCTGGGGTCACTAGCATGTGCCCGAGGGAAGATACTAGCTGGTAAAGTTTTCCTTCTTGCTGCATATTGCTTAAATATTGAATACTGATTGGAGAAAGCTTTAGATTAGTTGCTGCACAGACAGGGTAAGTTGTTATTCTCTCATGCAACCTACATTTATTCTTGTATTTGTGCACCAACAACTAGAAAAATATTCACTATGAAAAAGTGGTTGGAGTTCAAATTTAAAAAAATACAACCTAAAGCAAAAGATGGCAGTTTGCTATTGAAACTCACGAAGGGAAGGGGCCAGAGGGAAATGGTGGACTGTGACACTCAAGAGCAAGCACATGGTTTCAGCTGTGCCAGGTGACCAGAGAAAGCTATACGAGATTGGCAAGAGAGAGCAGATATACCACGTGCAGGAAAGGAGTAGGTGACAGTCACAAAAATAGACTCCGTAGACGGTGCAACACAAGAGGCGGTTACCTTTAGCTGACTTCCTCCCTAGCAAAAGAGGCCACATTTGCTCATTTTTGGGGGCATTCTCTGCATCCCCTGATGGTCTCACTGGGATGAACTTGAATGGAGCAAAGGCGTCTATGTGCTGTACCCAAACGTGTATCACAAGTTAACTCTCTGATGTTCTAATCATAGACATTAAACAGACAAAAGTAGAACATGTACTTCCTTGACAAGGGCAGCCTATACCTTACAAAGAGGAGGGGAATCATAGGAAGAGTCCAGACAGTTACACTGCACTGAGCACTGAATAAACGAGGAAGAGGGAGAATGAGAGTAATAACACAGACACTCATACATCGTACCAGACATGTACCACTGATCGGGTCAGTCACTTGACTTTAAGTGCATACACCTAATACCAATTAGCTCTCCTGACCCGAATAAAAGGCAGAACCTAGAGACACACTGTGAGCAAGGCGAACAGGAGTATGAACAGAACTTCCGGGGGTGGGGGGGGAAAGGCAAACCTACTGGAGCAGAAGGATGGACCAAGGGACAAGAGTAGCGGATCGAATACCCCAAGAGTGGAAATGTTTCATGATGTTACAGCTCTGTATGTAGATTACTAATAATTCCTCTTTTAACATATATGAAAACATTGTAACCCTCCTTTAACAAACATATTTTTTGCAATGCATACTGATGTGTGTCGCTATTAGCAACGCATGCTCTGGATGCAAGTCATGGTTGAATTGCCTAAGGCATGAGGCTCGACCATGATCCCAGCCCCACCAAACCACCCCTGTTATCTCCTGCACTTACCCTGCACCCTAGTTCAGTGTCCACTATACCCGCATAACCTGGCCAATGGCCAGTGATCATGACATGCAGCCATGGCCAGTCTCCACAATCCAAATAGGCAAATCAGAGTAGACATTTGTCCTTGCCGAGGGCCAGGCCCATTGCCCAGGCAGCAAAGTTGTATCACTATTTTTGTACTTACTTTTTGACACTTTGAAAAAAGTAAAACACTGGAGAGATTTGCAAAAGCATGCTTTCAGGTCCTTGCTTAAGCTCCTTGCGCATGTTTGCTGCAATCCCATCCAGCACTTCGGGCTGCAGCCGCAAGCAGAATTCTTTTTCCTATTTAAACCTAGGGCTTCGGCCATACTGCATGCCCCAACAAATCAGAGTACACAATTGTCCTTGCTCAGGGTTAGGCCCATTGCACAGGCACCAAAGTTACATCACAATTTGTTGTACTTACATTTTGACACTTTAGAAAAAATAAAACATAGGACAGATTTGCAAAACCATGCTTTGAGGTCCTTGCTGATGCTCCTTGCAAATGTTTGCTGCAATCCTGTCCAGCACTTTGGGCTCTCAGCACAAGCAAATTTGATTTTTTCTTATTCCAACCTGTCTAGATTTTGAAAAACTTAAAATCTTTACTACATAGGTAATATGGTGGTCATGCCCACTTTAACTCCATTGCCGGTCCCTCGTGATCATGGCCATTAGCCAGATTGTCCGGGTCATGGCCTTTGGTCATGACCCGGATAATCTGATCACTGCCCATGGCCACAGGCTATACCTCAGTCACCAAAGGTATATCACTCTTTTATGTACCTACATTATGACACTTTTCAAAAAATAAAACACAGACACATTTGCAAAACCATGCTTCTGGGTCCTTGCCAATGCTCCTTGCACGAGTTTGCTGCAAATCTGTCCATGTTATATTTTTTGAAAAGTGTCAAAATTCACGTACAAATGAATAGTCATATAGCTTAGCCCCCACTTGACAAAATCCATTCAGACTTTGCACACACATTCAAGGTTGGTTCTATAATGTTTCTGAAAATGTTTGTGCAAATTCATCAAACACCAACAGTTATAAGCCATCTAAAAATGTTGAGACCCCCCCTCTAATTTTGCCCCCCAAAATCCCATCAAACTTTGCAAAAACATTAAAATCTGGGTCTAAAATCATTTAGCAAACTTTTGTGCCACATTCGTCAAATGGCACCAAATGTAGAAGTCTTTCAAATATTTTGGGACCCCCCCTCTAAATTTGCCCCCTCTTGGCGAAACAGCATCACACTTTGTAGAACCATTCAGGGTCGGGTTTAAAAACATATTGTAACATTTTATGCAGTATCATTGAGGGGCACTAATGTTATAAGCCATCGAGAAACTGCTTTTTACCGATCCTTTAATGCAGAAAATATGCATGGATGTCCCCGAACATCTGAGATGATTGCAGACTTTGTAGAAGGAAAAACACCAGATTTTTGCTCTTTTATGGCCATATCCCACCCCATCCTTATCACCCCTCACCTCCCCAGAGATAGTTTCATTAGTTTGACAAATGCAATGTTCTGTTTTTAATATGATTTTACCACAAAGTCCGTGGACTAAGGGGGCTGCTCACAAATCCAACATGGAGTCAGTTTCAAAGGTTTTGACGCACCTCACATTTTTTATTGACCAATCAGAGAGCGCGTATGATGTCTGCAAACATCACGCTGCTCTCTAATTGGTGCAGCCGCATCTGCGGACCCTGAATCAGGAAATGAGTCTGCGGACCGGACCAAGATATAACTAATCTATTTTGACCTACCTTTTGGCCATTTTAATAATAATCTACTTGATGGATTTACACCAAATTTACAAAAGCACGCTTTCAGAAACAAGCTGACGCTCCTGGCGCAAATTTGGTAAAACTTTGACCAGTGGTTTGGGCTGTAGGTGCAAGCACATTTTGCTTTCCATTGCATCTATGAGGATTTCCACAAATGTTGGGACCTACCTATAACTTTGTACCCCCCTAGACAAAACCACACTAAAATTTGCAAAATCATTCTGAGGGGGGCATATAGTTTTTTTGCAAAGTTTGGTGAGGATTCATCTGGGGGTGCTAAGTTATAAGCCGGTCAAAAAGTGCTCTTTCTATGAGTTGAGCAACATAACCATAATGTAACACTCACCTTGTATCCACAGGGACGCCCTTTGACAGGCCTGGAATGCTTCCTGGGACTCTGCACCTTCCCTGGGGTTCGCGCTGCCATGAATCAATTCTAGGAGACAGGGGATTGAAGTTAAATTGCTATTCCTTCCCTCGCGACCCACCTCCCGGTGTTCCCTTTGCGGTTCCCCTTGGGGCTTCTCTCACCTTGGTTTCTATAAGGATGATCTCTCCATCCTGCCGAGCTGGGCAGGGGCGCGTCGTCAATGGCACCCTTCCGCAGAGTTTCTTCACTGGTGTGGGCCCGGAGTCCAGACCGCCTGCGATTCTGCTTTTCAGGTAAGTCTTAAGATTAAGAATAATGTCTGTATTGGTTGAAGCACCAAATAACCTTCTACTCTTGTCTTGCAGATGCTGCAGGCAGAGAACGGATGCTGGAGGCAGAGTTCGAAAAGGTAAGGATGGATGCACAAAGCGGTGCTGAGAGCGTCCATGCAATTGGCTAAACTGTACTATTGTTTCTTGCAGGTCTTGAAAGAATCCAGGAAGAATGGACCAGCCGGATCCCCAAGCCAACGGTGGATGTGAAGGTAGCGAAGGCCGTACAGATGGCCTAGGTAGGTAGCGTACATGATCTCTCCCTTTCCTGGAATGTAGCTGGAGAAATATGCAGAAGACTGGAGACTTCGGTTGGATAGAGGCTGCGACTGGGCAGGTAAGGACGGTTATGGTTCTTGTCTTCTTTCGCCCGTGCAGGCCAGGATGCTGAGCAGAACCTGGTGAATGTCACGCTGCTAGAGCAGAATAACGCGAAGCGCGTGCCTCGAACCGGGTGTGGTTTAAATACCCAGCAGGTATCCCAGATGCCTTCGGGGCCGGCCCCTCCCTGGATGCTAGACTGCTTCTTGCCTTTCCACATTGGTGCTCCTGGGGACAGCCATGTTTGTCCATTGCTCATTGAAACTCCATCCAGGCATATGAGTCTGATGCCAACGGCACCAGGATTGGCTCCAAGGGATCCGAGGGGGGCTAAATAGGGTCTTTCGGGTCCCGTTACCATACAGTGGAGATAAGGTCGTGACAGCACTCCCCCCTAAGTCCCCTCTCAAAGCGGTTCTCCGTTCCGCCCCGGCTTGGAGGGATATTCTCAGTGGAAATGCTGAAGCAGGCGTGGAGCATGGACGTACTCGCTGGGCTCCCATGTCCTGTCCTGTGGTCCGTACCCTTTCCAGTCTACTGAGAAGTAGACTTTTGTCCTCACGTACTTGGAGTCCAGAATGTCTTTTACTTCGTATTCGGGTTCCCCCTGAACGATAACCGGCCCTGGTGGAGTGGTTATTCGGGTACCCGGCTTGACTGGTTTCAGGAGAGATACATGGAACACTGGGTGTATTCACATGTGGGCTGGCAGTGTCAGCTTCACGGCTGCTGGATTAATTATGGCTTCCACAGGGTATGGTCCCAAGAACCGTGGGCGAAACGTTTGCGTCCCTTTTAAAGGTATGTGCTTGGAGGCTAGCACACCAAATCTCCCACTTGGTAGTCCGGGGCCTTGGTGCGGAGTTGGTCCGCATACCTTTTTTGGCATGCCTTAGCCTGTTGCAAGTGTTGGGACGTCTAGCTCAGAAGTGTGTGGATGTCTTCCATACACCGTAAAGAACGGCGTTTGCCTAGTACTGCCATGCAGAGAGTTATTATAGGCGTACTCTGCGATCCATAGAAGTTCCTTCCAATCCCCTTCCACCTGGTGGAGCATGCAGCGTAGGTACTGCTCAAGATTCTGATCCGTTCTCTCCGTTTGACCGTCAGTTTGGGGGTGGTAGTGGACAGTCGGATGTCTATTTGGGCCAATGAGCAGCATTTCTTCCAGGAACTGGATACAAATTGGGTTCCCTGGTCTGATATTAAAACTGAAGGCAATCCTTGCAGGCGCACTACATGTTCAAGGAAGGTTCTGGCGAGGCCGGATGCATTAGGCAGACCCTTGAACGGGAAGAAGTGAGCCATCTTGGAAAACAGTTCTACGATTACTAGGATGGTGTTGTAGCCTTGTCATGGAGGGAGATCGGTAATAAAGTCTAATGATAGTGTGTGCCATGGGGCCGGCGGAATATCCAAAGGCTGTAGGAGCCCGGCTGGTCTTTGTTTGGAGGACTTGTTTTGGGCACAGATGCCGCAAGAAGAAAGGAACTCAATGACATCCTTACGCCATGTTGGCCACCAGTAATTCCTTTTCACTTTAGCCAAGGCCTTAGCAATTCCTGGGTGGCCCTCAATGAGGGAGTCATGGTACTCGGAGATGACCTGTTCTTGCAGTTCTTTCACAGGCATGAACAGTCGGTTCCTATAATACGGTAGTTGGTTTTTTACACAGTAGTGTTCCCCTCTGGAACCCCATTCTTGTAGTTGCTTCTGGGTCAGGACTTGCCGGACTTCATATAGGAGCTCGTCCTGGGTCATGGTGGTTGTGATACCTAGGATTCTATTTCCCGGAATGATGGCCACGGGATCCGGAGGTGTGTGCGCCGCCTCATCGGTGCCCATGCGGGAGAGGGCATCCGCCTTGCCATTTTTAACCTTGGGTCGGTACATGATTACAAAGTCATGCTCCGCTAAAAAGAGGGCCCAGCACAGCTGCCACAATGATTGAGCCTTTGCGCTCTTTAGATATTGAAGGTTACGGTGGTCCATAATCACGGTGACGATGTGTCTGGCTCCCAACAGATAGTGTCGCCAGGCCTTGAAGGCGGCTTTTATGGCCAATAACTCCTTATCCGTGATGGTGTAATTGAGTGAATTTTCCTGACGAAAAGGTCACTGGATGTAGTTGACCTGTTTGTGAGTCCCTTTGAGACAGAACTGCACCCATTGCTACTCTAGACACATCTGTTTCCACAACGTAAAGAAGGTTGGGACGTGGGTGTCGCAAGATGGGAGCGGTGGTAAACCTTGTCTTGAGTTCCTGGAAAGCTTTCTCCGCTTCCTCTGTCCAACAAAATGTCTTGTTGCATTTCCTTAACAATGAAGTAATCGGGTGCACTATTTGGGAGAATCCGGGAATAAACCGACGGTAGAAGTTCACAAAACCCAACATACTTTGGACCCCCCTTGATTGAATTTGGTGCTGGCCAGTTGAGGACGGCGACGCCCTTGTGAGCGTCCATTCGTATGCCCTTGGGTGAGAGGACAAAACCCAGGAATTCTACTTCCGTAACATGGAATGAACACTTTTCCAGCTTGCCGTAGAGATGGTGTTCTTGGAGCTTGGTCAGGACTGCCCGTACATGCCTAACGTGTTCTTGTTCAGATGTTGAATATACCAGGATGTCATCGATATACACTAGAGCGCAGACATCTATGAGTTCTCTAAGGACATTGTTCATAAAATATTGAAATGCAGCTGGGGCATTGCATAGGCCGAACGGCATTACTTGATATTCATATAGGCCATACTTGGTACGGAATGCCGGTTTCCACTCGTCCCCTTCTTTAATGCGCACTAGATGGTAGGCACCTCTCAGATCCAACTTGGTATAGATCTGGGCTTCCTTGACCTGGTCCAATATCTCCGGGATCAATGGCAGAGGGAAACAGTTTTTGATGGTCACTTGGTTCAATGCACGATAGTCAATGCACGTTCTCAAATCACCTTCCTTTTTCGGTACAAAGAATAACGGCGCCGCGGCCGATGACTTGGACGGGTGGATGAATCCATTGGCTAGGTATTGTTTCAAGTAAGTCTTCAGGTGTTGGTTTCCTGGCTCCGGGAGTGCTTAAATGTGCCCACAAGGAATCCGGGCTCCAGGTAGCAGGTAAATCTGGCAACCGTAGGGCCTGTGGGGTGGTAACGTATTTGCTTGCTCCATTTGGAAAACATCTTGGAAGTCTTGGTAATGCATCGGCAGAGTAGCGACACCTCCAAGGACATTTACCATTCCCTCACGAACAGGAGAGCTTGCGTGTTTCCCCTTCT